>NC_064832.1:92110640-92724033 GCF_024166365.1 Elephas maximus indicus
ACGGGCTTAAATCAAAAGACGTTTGCTGTTTACTTAGTTGAGGGAGCCCTGGTGGTGCAGTGGCTAAATGCTCGGCTGCTAACCTGCTATCGGAAGGGTCAGTGGTTGGAACCCACAAGCCACTCCGTGGGAGAAAGACGTGTAGCAGTCTGCTTCCATAAAGATTTACAGCCTTGGAAACTATGGGGCATTTCTACCCTGTCCTATAGGGTCACTGTCATAGATTGAATTATATCCCCCCAAAAATATGTTTACCAATTTGGCTGAGCCATGGTTCCTGGTATTGTGTAATTTTCCTACTTGTTATAAATCCTGCCTCTATGATGTTAATGGAATCGACTCGATGGCACTGAGTATGATGTTAATGAGGGAGGATGGATGGCAGTTGTGTTAGTGAGGCGGGACTCAATCTGCGAGACTGGATTGTGTCTTCAGGCAATCTCTTGAGATATAAAAGAGAGAAGCCAGCAGAGAAACACCGGGACCTCTTACCACCAAGAAAGCAGTCCCCAGAGCAGAGTGCGTCCTTTGGACCTGGGGTCCCTGCGCTAAGAAGCTCCTAGTCTGGAGGAAGATTGATGAGAAAGCAGACAGAGAGAGAAAATCTGAATTTGGACTTGTAGCCTACTTTACTGTGAGAAAATAAACTTCTCTTTGTTACAGGCATCCATTTGTGCTATTTCTGTTATAGCAGCACTAGATGCCTGAGACAGTCACTATGAGTGGAATTGACCTGGCAGAAATTGGTTTGTTTGTTTGTTTGTTTGTTCGTTTTGGTCAAGTCCAAAGGTGGTGGTTCCCCGCATTGGTTTGACATCTCAGCTGTCATCAAGGACCTACCTAAGTTCTTCTCATTCTTCTCCTTAGCTGTCTGAAGCTGGTTGGCCTTCAACCTCAGCCATAATGTGTCACAGCTCAAAGATGGTGGCCACATTCTGATATTTGAATGTGCAAAGAAGAAAGCAAGGGGAGTAATGACAAAAAAGGCGGACTATTTCCTCAATCATGTCAAAACCTCAGAAATCACCCCAGCTCCAGCAGTCTTCTTCACATTCCAACGTGTGCAGTGAAGAATTAGCCTTACTCAAGAAAGATCCTGCCTTTGCCCTAGCCCCCTGCTAGCCCCCTGGAATGGCATGCCTTATATGAGTGTCTTTGCTTTCCTGACTGCTCTGGTCACCAGAGAGTCTAACAATGTAATTTATGGTGGGGAATTTGGGCCACATGTATTGGTTCTGGCTCCTGAAGGCTGGAGATGAAAGGTCAGCAACACCAAACTCTGGACACTAAAGCCTCTGAGCTTTCCTGGCTGGCAGTACTTGATACGTATTGTCACACATGAACAGCAGGAAAACAACGCTGTTTTGGCTCCACAGGAAGAAAACAATAGAAACTCGGTGTTTGGTGCATTTCCTGGACTTGGCCCTATGCACTTCTTTCTTGGCTGATTTAAATCTGTATCCTTTGCCTGAAATAAACTGTAACCATGACTATAACAGCTTTCCATGAGTTCTGTGAGTCCTTCCAGTGAATTTTCAAAACTGAGGGTGGTTTGGGGGATCCCTTGAATTGCAATTAGTGTCAGAAGTGAAGGTGGTCTGGTATGGACTATCCCCCCCAACTTCTGCAGTGGGCAAAGGACCACACAGTGGCAAGAGCTGAGTCATGTGCCTCCTTCTGGGCTAAGTGTGTTCAGAGAGGAAAGGACTGACATTAATGACAAATCCTGACTCATCCCGAGGAAAAAGAAAGAGCAAGCATTCAGGAGGCAAGCGGCATTGTGGCCACACTTGTGCTATATTGAATGATCCACACTAAAACTCTCATTTTCTCAAATCCCCCAAGTTAAGACTTTTCAGTCTTTTTCTCCCTATGTTTTAATCCTTAAGCCTTTCCTCTCAGAAATTTTTTCTTCTTAAAATGGACTTTTCAAAGAGACATTTACTTCCCAACCCACAGGCTTCTTTCACT
This sequence comes from Elephas maximus indicus, assembly GCF_024166365.1. Classification (NCBI taxonomy): domain Eukaryota; kingdom Metazoa; phylum Chordata; class Mammalia; order Proboscidea; family Elephantidae; genus Elephas; species Elephas maximus. Next base: position 92,112,612 of record NC_064832.1, read on the forward strand.
GACTTGTTTACATACTCAATCTCTGCACTGTGATTCTTTATCTTTTCAAAAGCATTGGAACGTACCAAATTTCTGAAGAGGAACAGGTTTATTTTGACCTTTCCTTCCCACTTTTTAACCTATTTCTATTTCTCAAAGAACAAGACAATGTCTTCTGCTCTCCTTCTAATTCCCAGCAGGGTGCCACAGGTGCTAATGTACGCGGTTTGTCCCTGCCTTTTATGGTTAATCGGAGATGAGCTTTAACAGGAATCAACAGGAACCAGGGTTTTACAGCCAAGATCAACGGTCATATTACACATGGCCTGTGCTAACTTGTTTATATTAAAGTCTCTGCATATTTGCTTCTTGCTGATGTCAGGAAGTCCCACAACACAGTGTATCCCCACTTCATTACACCTTTCCAACGTCTTTCACTGGAAGAAAGGAGCTGGGTTTCCATGGTAACGCATGGATGGCACTTGAGGGTATTTGGGCATAGGTATGACAACTCTCAGAAACCCTGGCGGCCTAGTGGTTAAGTGCTAGGGCTGCTAACCAAGAATTTGGCAGTTCAAATCCTCCTTGGAAACCCTATGGGGCAGTTTTGCTCTGTTCTGTAACACTGTGAGTCGGCATCGACTCCACAGCAGTGGGTTTTGGTTTAAGACAACTCTCAGATTCAGTGGAGAGAAGAGAGACCAAGTCTCCCCCCACCCCCCCCCCCAGAAATTCACTTCAGAAACTAAAGGGACCCAGCAGGTCAGCATGCAGTGTTAACACAGATTTATAACTCTAAACGAAAATTCAATTTTGTTTTATCTCAATTTTATTTTGCCTTTCTCACAAAGAAATGGGGGCAGAAGCTTTGATTTCTAAAGTTTCTCAGAACAGAGAGATGATGCTGGCATAGGAATGCACATGATGAAGGGACCAGGAGACAGACAGCCGTTACCCACACAAATCTTCAAAATTCTCTGTATGTCCCGACATGTTTCCTTACGGCTGCTAGTCCTTCAGCCAGGATTGCACATAGAGCCACCAATCAGGTAAGTACCAGGATCCAAGCCAGAACAGATAAGAAAGCATGTGCCTGCCTGTCACATTTCCTTTGCCTCCTAGTGGTTAAAAAGTTACTTCATGCCACTTGAGAATGCAAACTGAGGCCTGTCCATATCAGAACTATAAACAAACTGCAGTTACTCCAAGGGCTGCAGTCTCTACACTTCTGCTTATCAGAAGGTCAGCACCGGTGAAAGGTCAGAGGAATAGCCTGAGACATGCCAAACACCTCTCCTGCTCCATTATGCGAAGCAGACTGACTAAGGAGCCCACTTCCTATATTTGTTACAACTTCTGTTTGATGCACTCTAATCCAGAGCCTCCTAATTGTCTGGGAACCCAAGCTAAGGAGAACAATTGCTTAAGGTTACATACTGGGCCCACAATCCCAACACTAATTTCTCAAAAAAGAAAAGTCACTGGGCCTTTTTTATTCCTCGCAAAAGGAACAGATTTTCAACTCCACTGCGACATAAGGCACTGCACGGGCTGTAATGATCTACACAAAGACAGAACTTTGAAGCTCCTTGGCTCTCCTTAGCCTCCACCAAGCCCAGGAAGTTATTATCACCAAGTTAGACAATTCAGACCTTAAAAGACAGTCGGTCTTTCCTTAGAAAAGAAGTGTAGCTGTTACCGACTGAGCTCATGTACCTACAAATAAGAATACTAGTTTCACACAAAATACCAGACTTCTGAAATGCCAGGTGAACAGTGCATTTACCTACAACATCCTCCTGAAATGTCTCTGCCAAAGTGCTCAGATATGAAGCATTCAACTGAGCTCTCTCAATTTTAATTCCTATTTCACATTACTACCTTCGGTTGAGATATCAGATCCTCTTCTGTCTCTTTTAAATTATTCCTCTTAGTTCTTTTGCAATTTGCCTTCATACACTGCTGAACCTACTGACTCAGATATAACACTCATATTTCGATGATAATCAAGAAATAATGACTGAGGCATATTTTACTACACACTTTTAATTCTGACAGGACACTTCCTTGTCTTAAACAAAAACTTAGGGTGGTGTGTGTGTGCATATACATATTGTATATATATATCTTATATATATAGCGAGATAACGCGAATATGAATCATCCACTCTAATTTAGTGGAGTGATAAGGCATTAGGACACTGTCGAATCTGGGTATAAAAGTAATGGTGGAGAGGCACGCCAGAATCAAACGTTATGACTATAAAAAAAGGATTTATTATTCCCAAGAGATGTGAGAGAGTAATGGATGAGAGTAGACTACTTTTAGAAGGACTTAGTTTATGGGTGGTAAACCCAACAACGAGTTATTACAAAAATAATCCAGGGATGTCTGGGGCTGTGGGTGCAGAAGGGTACCTAAGCTGTAATGCTCGAAACATAACCTAAGTTTTAAAACAGGAAAACACACACACACACCCTATGCCTTAGGAGGCACCCAGAGAGGACCAACATAACTGCTGCACGATGCCTCCTCAAGAACAGGAAAATTTCTGTTTTCGCGATTCAGCCCACCTTCACCCCAATCCCTCAACACCATTTCCACGCCCATCACTGAAGGAGAACGCCACAGAGACTCAATTCATCACCCTCCTCTGCAACAACCCTCGTTGCTTTGCCAGAGGAAGCCACAGCGACCAAGCCCTCAATCACTGACGCCCTCCCCAGCCACACCAGCCCTGAGTCCCGTCTCCATACAACCCGGCCTTTGTAGCAAGACAATCGAAAGTTGTGGTTGGCTCAACCTAAGCCTGCGTCATTCACCAGCTCGCCTACGATTGGTTGGCAGAGAGTACGCAGGCGCAAACGCCCCGCCTGGAGAGGCATACGGAAATGGATGGCTGAGCCTGCAACTAGACTTCTTCCCTATTGGCTGAAGCAAGGGTGTCACGTGGCATTAGGCGGCTCCCTATTGGCCCTGAGTGATACCACGAGGTATAGAGACGTGTTGTGGTTGGCTGGAATGAATCCAAGCTTCCTACTCAATGCTCCAGCCGGCTGTTGCTGAGGCATCCCTGGTGTTCTTGGCGGCCTCGCAGGGCTCCGCGCTCCGGGTTTTTCCTGCGCCCGCAGCTGACAGGGCGTGGGAAGAGCTCGCCTTCAGTCCCGCTCAGTGGGAGGCGGGGCTAGAGGGGAGGTGGATGGGATCCACGTCGACGTCGCTAGGCGTGAACCCTGCCTCGGCGGTGTGTGTGGCCGCTGCTGAGCAGCTCCTCCGGCCGTGGGTGCTTGTCACCTGTCCGTCATTGCTCTGCCGCTGGGAACAAAGCTGCTTTTCCTTACGTTTATGCAACCTCGGGCAGAAGGCCGGAGGTGTTCTCCTCACCTTACACAGAGCTTCATCCCCACAGCGAAGCCCTGAGAAATACTGACAGACTGGGCGGTGTCAGGCAGAGCCCCTGCCCACGTCTTCCCTGCTTTGCTTGCATTAGGTTGGCCTGGCCCCGCTAGCGTCCGTGTCCGCCAAGACCCGAGACTCCGGCAGGCGAACTGGGCATGCTCAGTACACAGGCCCCAGGGCGCGGTGGGCTGTGCGGGTGGGGTGGTGGTGAGTGGCCGCGGGGCTTGTTTATTTAAGCGCGGGCCGAAGCTTCGGCGCTGCGCAGAGCCTCCGGGGAGCGCGCGCGGCTGGTCGCCTAGACGACGAGGGCCGGGGCGGGGCCGCGAGGCCGCGAGGCCCCGCCCCGGCCGCCGAGCCCCGCCCCCGGCCGCGCCGCGGCTCGGGCTCGGGCTCGGGCTCGGGCTCGGGCTCGGGCGCGCGCTCCAGCGCCGAGGGGAGCGGCGGCGGCGGCGGCGGCGGGCGAGGAGCTGGGCGTGGAGGCGCGAGGGGCGGGGCGGCCAGGCGGGCGGGCGGGCGGCACTGCGGGCCCGCGGCTCGGGCGGCTCCGGCGGCTGCGCTCCCTGCGCTCCCTGCTCGCCCTCAGTGCGCCCGGCTCGGCCCATGCCCAGGGCCGCCGCTCCCTCCGCCGCCGCCGCCGCCGCCGCCGCCCGGGGGGCCGCCGCGGCCGTGCGGGTGGGGCGGCCGCGGGAGGCGGCGGGGCCGGCAGCCGGGGCAGGGTCCGGGGGCGCAGCGCGGCGGGCGTAGTCTATGTCGCGGGCGGCGGGGGCGGCGGCGGCGGCGGCGGAGGGACGATGCGCGAGTACAAAGTGGTGGTGCTGGGCTCGGGCGGCGTGGGCAAGTCCGCCCTGACCGTGCAGTTCGTCACCGGCACCTTCATCGAGAAGTACGACCCCACCATCGAGGACTTCTACCGCAAGGAGATCGAGGTGGACTCGTCGCCGTCGGTGCTGGAGATCCTGGACACGGCGGGCACCGAGCAGTTCGCCTCCATGCGGGACCTGTACATCAAGAACGGCCAGGGCTTCATCCTGGTCTACAGCCTGGTCAACCAGCAGAGCTTCCAGGACATCAAGCCCATGCGGGACCAGATCATCCGCGTGAAGCGGTGAGAGGCGCGGGCGCGGGGGCGCGGGCGGGCGGGCGGGCGGGCCGGCGGGGGCAGCCCCTTCCGGAGGGGCCCCGGGGGGCGGCCCGAGCCGGGCTTCAGGGCGGGACTGGGCGCGGCTGTCCCGGGGCCGCAGCCCCGGCGCGGGTCCGCCTTAGGGGCCGCTGGCCGGGGAGACGGCCCGCGCGCTCCTGCTGGTTCTGCAGCCCTCCCCACCCTCGTCGTCGTCATTTTCCGTCTCCAATTTGACCGCTTTGTTTCACAACTAATATCTGGCACCCCGTTAACCCACAGCACAGCTCTTTGTCTCTTGGCTCGTCTTAGGAGCGCTTGTACAGAACCCTAAAGGAAACAAAGTTTAAAACTTGCAGGGGATTAAAGGGGTGGGCAGGTTTATGTCGGGAAGAGGATAGTGGAAGTCTAGGCAAGACATTTTCAGATTGAACCGCCCCCGCCCCCTCCCCCCGAAAAGCTACCTTTGCAATATTGATGGCAAAAATTGCTCACACATGGACTGCGAAGATACCACATCAAGAGCAAAGAGACCTTTATCATCCCAGAAAAGATTTAATGGTGCAAATGCGTCTTACAGAAATCAGCTCTCTGATTTAGTGCGAAACTTTGAAGCCAGATTGTTATTTGAAGACAGCAGCTCAGTGGGGTTGCAGGAGTGTTAGCTTATAGGTGCACAGATAAGCCTTTTATTCATTAAAAGAAGCGTGGCTTAACTCTGGACGGAAATGCTTTTTTCTTCCATTTGGTTTTGTTTCCATCTAACCATCCCCCCCCCCCAAAAAAAGACGGAAGAGTCTTCAGATGTGTAAGTCGGGTATTAGCTGATAAAGTTACTACAAACGAGCTCTTTGCCGATATAAACTCTGTTCTAAAAAGTTATGGCTGGTAGCTTAAAGGACATGATGTCTGTTTTCTATTAAAGTTGACTGAGTATATTTTTCCCTATGATTTTGAGCGTTTGGCGTGTTAGTGTCCTGGTTCAGAGTTTCAGCAAGTTTCCCTAATTACTGTTGAATTACACATGTTTGTCTGGTTCTTACTGTGAGAGTCTCTGCAGATAACCTTATTGATGTAGTCTCATTTTCTTTTTCCTACCCCATTCCACCTGTAGCCATACATTTGAAGACAGACATTGAAAGATAGGTGCGAGTTTACCACAAGCACAATCACACCAGAAGGCAGCTTGAGTCTGCTGATCTTGAAAAAGCAAGGACCAAGCGCGGTGTACTCAGGGCATGCTCAAGAACTCTGTCAGCAGTGGGTTTTTAACGCAGTGTAGGAGCTTCAAGGGGAGGCCCTCTCCCCACCACCCTCCTTAACCAGATGACTGTGCACTTCAATAGCTAAGTGAAAGTTTTGTGTTATCCCTTCAGTTAAATTTCAAACTAGAATAAAGTCAATATTTTTATGGCCTTTGTTGCTGAGATCTGTGAGTCTGATAGCCTTTTATTTCTCCAGTCTCAGTATCTTCAAGTTGTTTATGGTTAACAGATGGGCAGTTTTGGTGTTGATAATGTATATGACATTGAAGGAACTACACCATTCAAAGGGAGCCCTGGTGGCATAGTGGTTAAGAGCTCAGCTGCTAACCTATAAAGGTAGGCAGTTTGAATCCACCAGCTCCTCCTTGGAAATCCTGTGGGGCAGTTCTTTTCTATATGTAGGATGACTGTGAGTGGAAATCGACTCGACAGCAGTGGGTACCATTCAGGGGACTCAAATGCTTAATTATACTTCACCACCCCACCCCCAACACCACGCAATTAAAATGAAAAAAATCTACGAGCAGAGCAGTCTAACACGTTGCCACATCTCAGCGTTTGACCAAACACATAAAATAATAATCTAAGTAAGTGCCCCAGCTGTCCCACCTTTCATGTCTTAACATGTCCATATAAAGGTGCATGCATACGTTATAAAGCCACATACCCAGAGCAAACCTCTTGGCCCGAGCCTAGGGGGCAAAATATGGTAGACAAGATATCATCGGATAGTATAATTTCTTATTTAGTGCTGATTATTTTTCTCAGTATGTAATGTTTTAGTCTAAAATTGGTGTCCTGGGACAACTTCTTGCACTGTGGCCCGTTGCGGGGGGAGGGTAAGGATAAATTTGACTTGCCTGCATGTCGCTGTACTCACTAGGTTCCCTTCTTGGTGTAAAAAGACCAGTGAGCAGCTAAAGTGGAGTTCATCCACTCTTCACTGGAATTCTACCATTTTCCCCATGAAGAACCACTGAGACTTTTATGTTCACATCATGTTTTTTTATACCCCTCCCTAACCTCATCATCTGGTTTCCCAGACCTTACCAAAAAAACCTTTGCAGTCAAGTCCATTCCGACTCTTAGCGACCCTGTAGATCAGAGTAGAACTGCCCCACAGGGTTCCAAGGAGCGGCTGGTGGAGTTGAACTGCCGACCTTTTGGTTAGCAGCCATAGCTCTTAATTACTGCACCTCCAAGGCTCCCCTGGCTTCCCAGCATATAGCATATTATACAAAAATTAAATTGAAAGAGAGAAAGGACTTGTGTCTGTTATCTATCTACAATACATAAAGCATATATTATACTGGAACAGGCGTTCACTGTGTTGGTTCTTCACCCCTCCTCCCACTTAAAGAGGATGAAACATGGTTTTCAAATAAGTGAATTTTCTACTCTTTGGGGAATAGATTTTTTAATTAACCAGTTACTGAACAAAATATTCAATAATTCTTCTCTCTCATCTGCCCGTTCTGTGCCAACTTGCTGTTTTATGTATTATGTATAGCAGTCAGTGGGGATATTCGATATCACCATAATGGCAGATGACCTAACTGAAGAGGAAAGAGACTTAATACCTTACCCAAGACCAGTCAGTGCTGGAGAGGAGATTTAAACCGAAGTCTGTGTGAATCCATGTACTCTCCTCTTTTCTTCTGTATCAGGCAGCCTTTCAGCTTCACCTTTATTGGCAAATTCAGTATCTAATTTTTGGTCTAGGGTAGTGTCATTCAGGAGAATGTAATACAAGCCACAAATGTAATTTAAAATTTTCTAGTAGCTGGTTTTTAAAAAAGTAAAATGTGAAATTAATGTTAATAATGTATTTTATTTAACCCACTATATCGAAAATATTCATGATAAATGGAGAAAAGAGGTTTTCAAGGATTTCATTTTACTTGGATCCACAATCAATGCCCATGGAAGCAGCAGTCAAGAAATCAAAGGACACGTTGCATTGGGCAAATCTGCTGCAAAAGACCTCTTTAATAAAGTGTTAAAAAGCAGAGATGTTACTTTGAGGACTAAGGTGTGCCTGACTCACGCTATGGAATTTTCAGTGGTCTCATACACATGCAAAAGCTGGACGATGAATAAGGAAGACCGAAGAAGAATTGACACCTTTGAATTATGGTGTCGGCAGGGAATACTGAATATACCACGGACTGCCAGAAGAACGAACAAATCTGTCTTGGAAGAAGTACAACCAGGATGCTCCTTTTAGAAGCGAAGATGGCGAGACTTTATCTTACATACTTTTGACATGTTCTCAGGAGGAACCAGTCCCTGGAGAAGGACATCATGCTTGGTAAAGTAGAGGGTCAGTGAAAAAGAGGAAGACCCTCAACCAGGTGGATTGACACAGTGGCTGGAACAATGGGCTCAAACATAGCAAGGATTGTAAGGATGGTGTAGGACCGGGCTGTGTTTCATTCTGTTGTATATAGGGTCACTGTGAGTCGGAACCAACTCTATGGCACTTAACAACTACATCCAAAATATTGTCACTTCAACATGGGATCAATATTAAAAATTATTAACGAGCTATATTCCTTTCTTTTTTTCGTAGTAAGTTTTTGAAATCCAGTATGTTTTCTACATTTATGGAACATTCAAGTTTAGCCTAGCCACATTTCAAGAGCTTAGTAGCCACATGTGGCCAGAGGCTACCATATTGGACAGTGCAGGTCTAAGGTGTATGTATTTTGGAGAAGTGCTTGCTTCTCTAAGCACCGGTCTCCTTTACTGTGAAATAGAGAATAACATGTGCCCCTCAGAATTTCTGTTAGGATTAAATGAAATGATGTATTTAGGGCACCCAGCCCAGTACCCGATGCAGAGAAATGGCTTGAAAAGTTCTAGCTGTCGCTTTTACTTTTACATTTTCTCTGTCAGTCTGAAAAGAATCGTTAATGGAAAGAGCCTTACCTCACAAAGTAACAAATATATACATAACACATGGCATGGTTCTGCATACTGTTATAGTTTCATGGTAAATTTCCTACACAAATACCATATCTACCTTGTTGCTTTTCTAACTGTTCTGTCTGCATCAGTTTTCGTTTGAAAGTCTACTCATATTTAAACTAAAATTTTTTTCCAAAAGTAGAATGCCTATAACTCTTTTTAATACCATACCCACTGCCCTTGAGTTAATTCCCACTCATAGCCACCCCATAGGGTTTTCGAGGCTGTAAATCTGCAGAAGCAGACTGCCACATCTTCATTCCATGGAGATGCCGGTGGTTTCAAACCCCCAACCTTTCCGTTAGGAGTTGAACACCTTAACCACTGTGCCACCGAGACTCCTTCTTTATATCCTACATCTGAAAAATATAAGTATGTAAGAAAACGGTAGGTATGGGCAGATGGAGAGAGAGACAAGATGGAAAAGTCAAAATAGAAGCAAAGGAGGCCCTAGGGTGGATTCATTCATCCTTCTTTGGGAGTTTAGGTTGTAAAGACAGGAACTAAGAGGAAAGTTGGATAAAATAAGTTACCCTTGAAAATTCTTTCAATCAATTATGGTGTATGTGGTTTTAGGAAACCTTGGTGGTGTAGTGGTTGAGTGCTACAGCTGCTAACGAAGAGGTCAGCAGTTCGAATCCTCCAGGCGCTCCTTGGAAACTCTGTGGTGCAGTGGTCGCTATGAGTTGGAATTGACTTGACAGCAGTGGGTTTGGTTTTTGGGTTTATGTGGTTTTATGTAAACAAATTTCTTGGAAATACATACAGATGTATGATACATGCATTAGAGTGTGCTGTATGTCATTTCCTAGATCACATGTAGAAATTACATTAATAAGCGTATTGCTACCAGAAAACTTTAGCAAATACAAATATCCCAACTTTGTTGCTTCTCCTCTTGACTGCACCATCTAGAGACATTTTAGCAGTTTCCCACCCTCTTCTTCCATATGTATCTACTAATTAATTACCTCACTTTTTGTAAAGGATGGCTAGAAAGTCAACGTCACCGCTTGCCTGGTGGTCTGAATATTTCTCACTCAGTGGTTAGTCATGTAATCTTTCAAATTATGGGCGGTTTCTTGCCAGAGGATTTATCAGTAGCCAGGGACAGCTGATGTCTTTTATATGTGTGCTGTGGAATAACTCATGGCTATTTAAATTACTTTTACTTCTCTCTTTTAAAGGGTAAGTATTGCTATAATATGACTCCTCTGAGTATAGATTTTATTGATATAATTGTCAACGGATCTAACAAAACAAAACACCTGGATGTATAGATCACAGGCTGGGATGCCAAAAAGTAAACAGAAGTTTCCCTTGAAGGAAAAAACTGGGGGCAATGAAAAGGGACTCATGGCTGTGAGGCGCTGTAGCTTGGAGACCCAGTTTTGGACTATAAGTTTGGAGGTACCAAACTGGGGAAGGAGGTGTTCGTGGAGGAAAGAATGCTAGCGGAGCTCTGGAAGCTTCATTTACTTGGGACCAAAAAAAAAAAAATTGATGTATTTCCCTTGGTTTGGGCTCTACAGCACCCATCTGTCTTGGGTCAAAGACCTATGTGGGGCAATTAGCAATTTACCTCTGTTTTAAAGCAGAGCTTATGGTTACTCCATGTGAGGGGCAAAAGCACACACAAGCAGTTGGATCACTTGAGAACGATCACTTAAGTGGTACAGAAATAATAATAATAATAAAATCAACCACTCTTTTCCCATTCTCTTTCCCAAATCTTAAAATGTCCCATATATGTACATAATTGAAACCAAAGCTTCCTAGCTTGGTATTCAGCTTGTAAGGAGCCCTGATGGCACAGTGGTTAAGCGCTCAGCCGCTAACCAGCAGGTTGACAGTTGGAACTGACCATCTGCTCCATGCAAGAAAGATATGGTAGTCTGCTTCCGTAAAGATTTATAGCCTCAGGAACCCTATGGGGCAGTTCTACTCCTGTCATATAGGATCGCTGTGAGTCAGAATTGACTTGATGGCAGTGGGACTTTTGTCATGTAGCTTGTATTATGTTTTATTCTTTTGTCTTACTCCTTTGTTTTTAAATGCTCCTTGTGGCCCACTAAATTGATCTCATGACAGATCTTTTGAAAACTGCTATCCTAGAACATCTTACTCGAAGAAAAATGCATGGAATTATCTTTTTAATATTTTGAAACAACTTTTATCTTCTGTCTCCTGCTTTTCCAGTTTCTACCACTGCTGTGTAAGATTATTACAGTGAAATACTTCCCACCGTGAGTCAGTAAATGCTATACGTCTACTACAAAGAAGGATGATGATGTTGGGTCTTGGCAGAGTTCTGTCATGTGATCTCCAGCGTCATTTCTGTCACCAAGGCCATATTTTCCAACTGCTAATCCTTCTTTGTTTCCTACTTTTGCATTTCAGTCACCGGTAATTATGGTTGCATCTTGATTGCATGTTTGATCAATTTCAGACTGCAGAAGTTGGTAAAAATCTTCAGTTTCTTCATCTTTGGCCTTAGTGGTTGGTGCGTAAATTTGAATAATAGTCTCATTAACTGATCTTCCTTGTAAGCTATCAATGACAGCGTTGTACTTCAGGATAGACCTTGAAATGTTCTTTTTGACAGTGGACGTAATACCATTCCTCTTCACTTCGTCATTCCCAACGTGGTAGACCATATGATTGTCTGACTCAGTAGGACCAATACCAGTCCATTTCAGCTCACCAGTGCCTAGGATATTGATCTTTATGTGTTCTATTTCATTCTCGATGACTTCTGATAATTCTTGATTCACTTTGTGCATTCCACACTAATTGCTAATGGATGCTTACAGCTGTTTTTTCTCATTTTATGGTGTACCACATCAGCACATGAAGGTCCTGAAAGTTTTACTCCATCTACATCATTAAGGTCCACGCTACTTTGAGGAGGCAGCTCTTCCCCAGTTGTATTTTGAGTGTCTCCAACCTTAGGGGATCATCTTCCCCCACTATATCAGACAGCGTTCTGCTGCTGTCCATAAGGTTTTCACTGGCCAGCCTTTTTCGGAAGTAGATCGTCAAGTCCTTCTACCTAGTCTGTCTTAGTCTGGAAGCTCTACTGAAACTGTCCGCTATTGGTGACCCTGGTGGTATTTGAAATACTGGTGGCGTAGCTTCCAGCATCACAGCAACACTCAAGCCACCACAGTAAGACAAACTGTCAGGTAAGTGATGGACAAAGAAAGATAGCATTTAGTTACTGAACAAAAAGATACATAAAGTCTATCTTTTGAGGAACCATTTATTATTTGTTGTGAATAGTAAAAATGTAAAGGCATGTTTCTCATGTAATTTTATTTCTTCTAATAAAGCAGGGTATCTCCTGCCTTGTGAAAACTTAGAACCCGGGCTTCGATCTGGCTCATTCTGGTTTGCACCCCTGCTGAGAATTTACATCTCTAACAGGTTCCTAGGTGATGCTGATGCTGCTGGTTGGGGACCAGTTCTGAGAACCTCTAGTAGACAGAGGTTCTGAAAACTTACTAGACGTGAGAATCACCCGCAGGTTCTGATTCAGAGTACCTGGGGCGGAAACACAAATTCTCAGCAGGGCTTAGAACCGAAACAAACGGGTTTGACGCCCTGCTTAGAAGAGAGAAGTGGGGGTAGTAGTACTCACACTAGAATGCATGATTGCAGGGTTTATTCACTATTACCACAGGTTCCTGTACGGATTTGAGAGACGAATCTTTAAAAGAGATTTGCTACATCTGTCCGGACTGCATTGATTTAATTCTCTCCTGAGACAGTAAAATAGGTGAAGATGACCGTAATTATAACCCAAAACCAAAAAACCCGTTGCCGTTGAGTCAGTTCTGACTAACAGGGACCCTATAGGACAGAGTAGAACTGCCCCATAGAGTTTCCAAGGAGCAGATGGCGGATTATGAACTGCCGACCTTTTGGTGAGCACCCAAGCTCCACCAGGGTTTCGACCATAATTATGGATATCTTAAAATCACTCAGTAGAGTTATTCAGGATTAACATTGCAAACTTAAAACGTTTAGGAGTGTCACTTCTCATGCTTTCCTGGGAGGATCCATTTAAAAATTAGTAATTCAAATGTGTAAATTATACATTAAATGAATAACTCAGTACATACTAGTGTTTTCTTGGTCTCTAGCTCTCTGTAAAAGAAATCTTAGCATGAGTTTCTCCATTTTTTGATGTGGAGTTTTTTTCTAAATTCTGAATACACCTAGAGATGATTTAAAGTATACAAGGGGATGCGCGTAGGTTATATGCAAATATTACGCCATTTTATATAAGGGACTGGAGCGTCTGTGCCTTTTGGTATCTGCAGGGGGTCTTGGAACTAACGCCCTGGATACTGAGGGACGATGATACATATAATTTAAATATTAAAAAAAAAAAACACTTTAAGAAGTCAGGCACATAATGAGCATTTGTTGAATAACGTTTTTCTTAAGTTGATAACCATACACCTTTTTATGAATACTAAAAACCATTCAAAGGTAAACTAGTCATTGTGGCTAGCTATAATAAGTGTTGGCAAAGCTTTTTAATAAGTCAGTTCTGGAAAAAGTTTTATCTGTCTTTTTATAAAAGTCTTATCATTTGTCAACATCAAATAATGTGGTTTGAGCCACCTCATTTGCATAACATTGCCCTGGGTGTTATGCAGAATAAGTACAAGATACTATCTTTGTTCTTCTGGTATGCTAAAATGTACTATAAATGAATATATATTTAACAGACTGAATTAATTACACACCTTTACATTCACATACATTTTTTAAATGATTTTTATTGTGCTTTAAGTGAAAGTTTACGAAATCAAGTCAGTCTCTCACACAAAAACCCATATATACCTTGCTACACACTCCCAGTTACTCTCCCCCTAATGAGACAGCCTGCTCTCTCTCTCCAGTCTCTCTTTTCGTGTCCATTTCGCCAGCTTCTAACCCCCTCCACCCTCTCATCTCTCCTCCAGGCAGGAGATGCCAACATAGTCTCAAGTGTCCACCTGATCCAAGAGGCTCACTCCTCACCAGCATTCCTCTCCAGCCCATTGTCCACTCCAATCCATGTCTGAAGAGTTGGCTTTGGGAATGGTTCCTGTCCTGGGCCAACAGAAGGTCTGGGGGCCATGACCACTGGGGTCCTTCTAGTCTCAGTCAGTCCGTTAAGTCTGGTCTTATGAGAATTTGGCGTCTGCATCCCACTGCTCTTCTGCTCCCTCAGGGTCATATACGTTTTTAAAATAATTTGATCTGTAAGTTTCAGAAATGTTTTCCACCAAAAACATTGCTTTTACTAGACCACCTTTTCCAAGGAACTTCTAATGAATTCTGACTCATTATAGAAGGCCAGAAATTTGTCAATAAGACTGATGAAAACATTTATATATTTATTTTGGTGTATTTAGTGCATTTTGATCCTTCCTGAAAATAATCTTATTTGCTGTTTGTACTTGGTTTGAGGAAAAGTTACTACTTTATAAAGCATTAGAAAAGTGAACTGGCTTATGGTATGCTGAGGGAAAACAGAATTGGTTAGCTAGTGCCCAAGGAAGATAGTGGAGGACTAGCTAAAAATAAAAGCTTGCGATCAGGGATAGTCTAATGTAGATTAAGAAATGAAGAATAAATTTTATTTTGCCATACATATATATATATATATATGTAATTACATTTAACAAAACTAAAATATCCAGTTGTAATATATAGGCACTCCTCTCTTATTGACGTCATCAGATTCCAAAGACCAGGTTGTTAGGTGAAAATCGGCATCATGCGAAAATGGAGGATGACGATAGCAGATTACCAAATGGAAGATGACTACATCATTATATAACTGCCAACCCACTGAGAATCATGGCCCAGCCAAGTTGACACAAACATCACAGCCAGCATCACTCACACCTTGCACCTCAGCATTTGTATGTGCTAATGTGCAAAATAGCCAGATGGTAGATTTTTTACTCACCATAAAGGCAAAATGTAGGATAAAGGTGTAGTTGGTAAGTGAGGAGTAGGTATATATAAAACTGTACTATCCAGAATTTGATTGTCCCCTCCTTTCAGTGTCCCACGTGAACTCAGACTATTTTCTTTTTCTGCTTTGTGAACCAACACTCCACACAAATTTTGGTCATTGACAGTGTTAGTATAATGAAGAACTGTATGCCCATCTTTAAGGGAAGTAGTTACGTGTATACATATGTATATATGTGTATGTATGTGTGTGTGTATATATATGGAACTCTGGTAGCACAGTGGTTAAGAGCTCAGCTCCTAAACGAAAGGTCGGTAGTTCAAATCCACCAGCTATTCCTTAGAAACCGTATGGGACAGCTCTACTGTGTCCTGTAGGGTCGCTATAAGTGGGAATCAACTTGATGGTAATAGATTTGATTTTTTTATATACACATATGTACTTAACATAAATACAAGCTAACTGGAAAGTAAGGCTTTTTTTGAAGAGCAGGAGGTGAGAAAAGAATTTCTCAACGGTTAATCCAGTTTATGCATGATACTGCCGACACAGAAAACTTCTTCCGGTGATCTGGCATCAGGAGCAGTAATGTTTGCGTAAACCCTGTCTCTGTTCTTGCTCTCAAATGCTGTCAGCCCATTTTGGAGTGCTGTTACCTTTGCCGAGGAAGGATGTAAATTGAACTTTCATCTCAGTACAGGTAGTTGCTGCCTGGGGTGCTGGGCCGGAAGATCCCTCCTGCTGAGAGTGGGCGCAACAGGAAGAACATTGGTTCACTGACAGCATTTACCCTGAGAGGGACAGACAGGTGCTGTGTTTTTACCATCCCTGCTAACTGAGCCCTGTTGGAGCCGTGGTTAGAGCTCAGCTGCTAACCAAAAGGTCGGCAGTTCAAATCCACTGGCCACTCCCTGGAAACCTTGTCCTGTAGGGTCAACTGTGAATAGAAATTGCCTTGATAATACTAACAAATCAGTACGTTAATGATGGTAGGGCGGTGTCAGAGTTACATACATTTTAAAAGGCTACTCTTTTTTTTTTGTTTTATCGTATGGTTTAAGTGAAAGTTTAAAAATCAAGCCAGTCTCTCATACAAAAACTTAAACACACCTTGCCATGTACCCCTAGGTGCTCTCCCCTAATGAGACAGCACACTCCTCCTCTCCACCCTGTATTCCCGGTGTCCATTCAGCCAGCTCCTGTCCCCGTCTGCCTTCTCATCTCGCCTCCAGACAGGAGCTGCCCACATAGTCTTGTTCGTCTGCTTGAGCCAAGAAGCTCACTCTTCAAAGGCTACTGTTGATGACAGAATGTGTTTATTCCTAAAGCCACCCTAAGCATCATCTCTTCTGGTTTGTTGAGAGAAATACTTCTCCTTTTATGGAGGCAGGGACTCTGGGGGAAAGAGGTTTATTTCATTGCTCCTATCAGCATATCCAACTAAAATAATTAGTCCTGAAGTTTTTTTTGTAGGTAAATGCTGATTGTCTTCTAACAATTACCTAAATATTTTCCTTCTTTGAATAAGTACCACTATTTTTGTTGATACCCTTTTCTCCAAAGGTGGTAGTATATCTATTTCAGACAGTTAAAGTTTCTGTCTTTTGTTCCGGCATATTTATTCGTAATGCCCCTTTTCTATCTTGAATGGCTCAGAGGTTAAGAGCTTGGCCACTAACCAAAAGGTCAGCACTTTGAATCCACCAGGTGCCCCTTGGAAACCCTCTGTGGAAGTTCTACTCTGTCCTAGGGTCGCTAGGAGTCAGAATCGACTCAACAGTAACGGGTTTGGTTCCATCTTGAAGGTGTCTCAGTTTACAAATTATTTGATCATTCTAGACTCCTATCTCAGATTTCCTGTTTTTAGAATCACGACAATTTGGATCCCGCTTTTTATGCTTTTGTGACAGCTAGTCTCTACAGTCTCTTTCTTGGACTTGACCAGCACCCTCTTGTTCTACATCTGTTAATTCGAGAAAACAGACTCTTCTCAAATGGGCATTTTGTGCATTTAGCAGTGAGTACTTCACAGGATGACCTCTTTCTTAGTGAGTGTGCTGGACTAAAGATGGCGGCGGATCCCTTGACACTGCCTATTGAGGGGCAGCGTCTGCTTCCCCTCCCTTGAGTCTGGGCTGGCCTGTAACAGCTTCGACCAACAGAGTACAGTAGAAGTGACTCTGTGCCAGTTCTTTGATCCTAGCCGTTGGCATACCACCACCATGTAAAAGCAGTGTTTTAAGATGAGTATTGTGCAAGTGGCTTATGGGATAAAATGGCGATGTGAGGGATTGGAAGTGGGACCAGTTAGGAGACTGCTGCAGTAGCTTGGGTATGCGTTATTTTGGAAAGTAAGGGGTTTTTGTAGTGGGAATGAAAACGTAGGGACAGATTTTCTCACATCGGATAATTCTAGCTCTACTCATCCCCTGTAATCACCACTATACTAGACCTGTTGTTAGAGCTTCTCACCCCATGCCTAATAACTGGTAGAGACTATGGGAGGCTTTTTACCTACCACCCACTCTCCCTTGCCCCCACAGTGATTTCTTCTGTCTGTTTTGGACTTCTTTCACGTCAGCATTAGCTTGATCCCTGTCAGACTATCTGTTCTTCAGCACTCTGCATTGGCTGCTGTTGGATGTCAAAATCTCAGTCATTAATGATTAACTTCCAGCTCCTTCCTTCATTATGTACATGTTTTATTTTACCTTTTCCATCTGTCACCTGTTACTTCTAGTTCAAATGAAAAGATCTTTTTAGTAGCCAGCACCAATCAATCTTAGGGCAGGTGAACCCACCAGTTATAACACATTGCATGTAATCTATGTGTTCCTCTTCTGAATTTATTGCTGGAGAGAAGAATACTAACACTGTTGGTCTGATAATCTGGAAGCTATATTACAGAGATTAAAAAAAAAAAAATTTTTGTTTGGTGCTATTTGCATCTGTATGTTATCAAGAGGGACCAAACCCTTGGATAAGATAAAGTAGAGGGTCAGAAGAAAAGAGGAAGACCCTCAATTGGATGGATCGACACAGTGGTTGCAACATACGGCTCAAACATAACCTGCTATTTTGGGGATGGCACAGGTCTGGGCAGCATTTCTTTCTGTTTTACATGGGATCGCTGTGAGTTGGAACCAACTCAACAGCACATAACGACAACATTCGCATTTAGTGAGTTGGAAATGAGAAATAGTTTATCCCAGGATAAATACTCTCCTGTTCATAATTTAAAAGTTCCTAAAAATTACAGCTCTTACAGCTCTGAAACACCTTAGAATCGTCTCTGTTTAGTGATAGCGTTGAAAAATAGTTGTGGTTGAGCTTTGTTAACGTTGTACCTGGTACATATGACTTCTTCGTTCATAAAGATTTTTACCAAAGATTCCGAAATGAAGGGATGCTGAGACAATATATCTTGTAGTTTAATCCAGGTACAAATTTAGATAATTCAAATAATTTGCATATTCCGAGCCACTGGCTATATTTAGCCTTTGCAAGTACAATAATTGGACCTGTTTTTTAATGTGTAGATATCACATTTCTATGCTTACAAAGATAAAATGAATGTTCTGCATCTGAACACCTTTGTATCTTTGATAGAGGAAGGCAGTGTGTTCTTCATGTATGTGCACAAGCTTGAATCTCTCTTGCCTTTTCAATTATATAAGAACCATGCTTTGTTGACAGACTTTAAAATGATATATTTTTTATTTGGTGACTAAATGTATATGAAAACCCATATTGAAATATAGCTACACATTAAAGTATCAAAAACATGAAAAAATGCTTTCCTCTACTTATTTTGAATATTGTGCTTTACATATATTAAAGAATCAACTGGTTTGTTTAGATAATTTTTGCGTTTTGTCTCTAAATGACAAGGCTTTAGGCTTCTGTGAGCACTTACAAATAACACATTGCTGGAATGAATAATCCCATGAAAAGCTACATTAAGTGTAGTCATCTTTATAGATACCTAAAGTACTGAGTCATCTTGTTGTGCTTGGTATGGGTTGTGGTGAGAGGGATGCCAGTTATGGGTCTCAAAGTCACGTTGTTGTTGTTAGGTGCCGTTGAGTTGGTTCCAACTCATAGGAATGCTATGCAAAACGGAACAAAACACTACCAGATCCTGTCATCCTCGCAGTCGTTGCTATGTTTGAGCCCATAGCTGCAGCCACTGTGTCAGTCCATCTTGTTGAAGGTCTTCCTCTTTTTCACTGACCCTCTACTTTGCAAAGCATGAAGTCCTTCTCCAGGGACTGGTCCCTCCTGATAACATGTCCAAAGTACTCAGATGAAGTCTCAGTATCCTAGCTTCTAAGGAGCATTCTGGCTGTACTTGCTGCAAGACAGATTTGTTTGTTCTTCTGGAACTCCATGGCATGTTCAGTATTATTAACCAGCATCATAATTCAAAGGCATCAGTTCTTTGGTTTTCTTATTTATTGTCCCGCTTTCACACGCATATGAGACGATTGAAAATACCATGGCTTTTTCAGGCCCACTGTAGTCCCCGAAGTGACATCTTTGCTTTTTAATACTTTAAAGAGGTCTTTTGCTGCAGATTGGCCCACTCTAATATGTCTTTTGAGTTCTTGATTGCTGCTTCCATGGATGTTGATTGTAGATCCAAGTAAAATGAAACCCTTGACAACATCAGTATTTTCTCCATTTGCCATGATGTTACCTATTGGTCCAGTTGTGAGGATTTTTGTTTTCTTTATGTTGAGGTGCAATCCATACTGAAGGCTGTGGTCTTTGATCTTCATCAGTAAGTGCTTCGAGTCCTCTTCACTTCAGCAAGCAAGTTTGTGCTGTCTGCATAACAGGTTGTGAATGAGCCTTCCTCCAGTCCTGATGCCCCATTCTTCATAAAGTTGAGTTTCTTGAATTATTTGCTCAGGGTATAGATAGAATAAGTATGGTAAAAGAATACAACCCTGATGCACACCTTTCCTAATTTAAACCATGCAATATCCCCTTGTTGTGTTGGAACAACTGCTTCTTGATCCATGTACAGGTTCCATATGAGCAATATTAAGTGTTCTGGAATTGCCGTTCTTCACAGTGTTAGCCATAATTTGTTACGATTCACACAGTCAAATGCCTTTGCATAGTCGATAAAACACAGGTAAACATCTTCTGGAATTCTCTGCTTTCCGCCTGGATCCATCTAACATCAGCAGTGATGTCCCTCATTCCATTTCCTCTTTTGAATCCAGTTTGAACTTCTGGGAGTTCCCTGTCGATACGCTGCTGCCACTGCTTTGGAATTATCTTCAGAATAATTTTACTTGTGCATGATATTAATGATATTGGTTGATAATTTCTGCATTCTGTTGAATCACCTTTCTTTGAAATGGGCATCAAAATGGATCTCTTCCAGTCGGTTGGCCAGGTAGTTCTCTTCCAAATTTCTTAGCATAGATAAGTGAATGCTACTAGCATTGCATCCATTTTTTTTTTTAATAATTTCTTTTGAGCTTTAAGTGAACGTTTACAAATCAGTCTGTCACGTATAAGCTTATATACACCTTACTCCTCACTCCCACTTACTCTCCCCCTAATGAGTCAGCCCTTCCAGTCTCTCCTTTCGTGACATTTTTGCCAGTTTCCAACCCTCTCTACCCTCGCATCCCCCCTCAAGACAGGAGATGCCAACACAGTCTCAAGTGTCCACCTGATACAAGTAGCTCACTCTTCATCAGCATCTCTCTCCAACCCATTGTCCAGTCCCTTCTATGTCTGATGAGTTGTCTTCCGGAATGGTTCCTGTCCTGGGCCAACAGAAGGTTTGGGGACCATGACCGCTGGGATTCCTCTAGTCTCAGTCAGACCATTAAGTCTGGTCTTTTCATGAGAATTTGGGGTCTGCATCCCACTGATCTCCTGCTCCCTCAGGGGTTCTGTGTTGTGTTCCCTGTCAGGGCAGTCATCGGTTGTGGCCGGGCACCATCTAGTTCTTCTGGTCTCAGGATGATGTAGGTCTCTGATTCCTGTGGCCCTTTCTGTCTCTTGGGCTCATAGTTATTGTGTGAACTTGGTGTTCTTCATTCTCCTTTGATCCAGGTGGGTTGAGACCAATTGTGCATCCATTTTTTGAAACATCTCTACTGGTAAAAAAAAGGTGGGTTGAGACCAATTGTGCATCCATTTTTTGAAACATCTCTACTGGTAGTCTGTTAATTTCAGGAGACTTGTTTTTCACCAGTACCTTCAGTGCAGCTTGGAGTTCTTCCTTCAGTACCATCAGTTCTTGATCATATGCTACCTCCTGAAGTGGTTGAACATTGAACAGTTCTTAGTACAGTGATTTTGTGTATTCCTTTCATCTTTTGATGCTCCTGCGTCATTCAATATTTTGTCCATAGAATATTTCAGTAAAAGCAAGACTCAAACTCAAAACCAAACTCACTGCCGTCGAGTCGATTCCGACTCATAGCGACCCTATAGGACAGAGTAGAGCTGCCCGATGGAGTTTCCAAGGAGCGCCTGGTGGATTCGAACTGCCGACCTCTTGAAACTAGGCTTGAATATTTTCTTCACATGCTGAGCATGTTCTTCCCTTTTGTTTTTTTAACTCCAGCGTTTGCACATATTATTATGATACTTTGTCTTCTCGAGCTGCCCTTTGAAATTTTCTGTTCAGCTCTTTGACTTCATCATTTCTTCTATTTGCTTTAGCTACTCTCGGTTCAAGAGCAGGTTTCGGAGTCTCTTTTGGCATCCCTTTTGGTCTCTTCTTTGAGTCAGAATCGATGCCATGGCAATGGGTTTTTCTTTCCTGTGTCTTTAGTAACCTTTTGCTTTCTTCACATATGATGTTCCTGATATCATCCTATAACCCATCTGGTCTTAGGTCGTTAGCGTTGAGTGCATCAAACCTTAGATGGTCTCTTAAATCAAGTGAGATATACTCAGAGTTGGACTTTGGCTCTCCTGGACTTGTCTTAATTTTCTTCAGCTTCAACTTGGGCTTGCATATGAGTGGTTGATGTTCTGTTCCTCACTTGGCCCCTGGCCTTGTTCTGATTGATGATATTGAACTTCTCCATTGTCTCTTTCCACAAATGTAGTCGACTTAAAACCAAAACCAAAGCAAACCCGTTGCCATAGAGTTGATTCTGACTCATATCAACCCCATGGGACAGAGTAGAACTGCCCCATAGGTTTTGCAAGGAGCATCTGGTGAATTCAAACTGCCGACCTTTTGGTTAGCATCTGAGCTCTTAACCACTGTGCAACCAGGGCTACCTAGGCAATTTGATTCCTGTGTATTTCATCTGGCGAGGTCTACGTGTATGGTCATCGTTTATGTTGTTGAAAAAAGTTGTTTGCAATGAAGAAGTTGATCTGGCAAAATTCTGTCATGCGATCTCCAGCATCATGTCTATCACCAAGGACATATTTTCCAACTACTGATCCTTCTTTGTTTCCAGCTTTCACATTCCAATTACCAGTAATTATGAATGCGTCTTGATTACATGTTAGGTCAATCTGAGACTGCGGAAATTGGTAGTAATCTTCAATTTCTTCATCTTTGGCCTTAGCAGTTGGTGCATAAATTTGAATAATAGTCACATTAACTGGTCTTCCTTTTAGGCGTATGGGTATTTTGCTATCGCTGACAGTATTAGATCTTGAAATGTTCTTTTTGACAATGAATACAGTGTTGTTGCTCTTCAATATGTCATTCCTGGCAGAGCAGACCATGTGATTTTTCCAATTGAAGATGCCCAGTATCAGTCCATTTCAGCTAACTCCTAGGATATGTATCTTCAGTGTTCCATTTTATTTTTGACAACTTCCAATTTTCCAAGATTCATGCTTCGTACATTCCACATTCTGATTATTAATGAATATCTGCGGCTGTTTCTTCTCATTTTTAGGCACAGTCATAGTGAAGAAAATTTCATATTTATTTCCAGTAGCATGTACTTTACTGTTAGTATTCTTGTACTTTCAATTTTTAGCCAGTAGTCCATTTTGGATATAAATTAAACAACATAGGTCTGGAATAGGAATCCGAAGCTGAATAGTAGTGTTCAAGTGTATAATAAATGGATCGACTTAATCGTATTCACAGTTAAACACAATAATCGACATACGGACACACTCAGTTTGTTTCGTAGGTTGTTTTACTGTTCCTTTCCCTGTACGGTTGTTATGAGTCAGAATCAACTCGACAGCACACAACAACAACATTCCTATTTTAATGAGAAAATAAGTTACATAATTATCTTACTGATTTTTTTTCTTTCAACTAATTTTTTATGGAGGTATAACTTTCATGTAATAAAGTGCACAAATATTAAGTATACAGCTGGATGCATACACTCATGTAACCAAATCCCAGGTGAAGATGGATACAAGACAGTTCAAATAACACAGCAAGCACCATTCTCAGAGATCACCATAGATTAGTGTTGCTTGTTATTGAACTTCTGGCCTTTATCAATCAACAGCCTCCTTGAGAGATATATCCATGTTGTATGTGGTTGTCATGGTATGCCATCGAGTCAATCCCAACTCACAGCAACCCTATTAGGACAGAATAGTACTACCCCTTCGGGTTTCCTAAGCTGTAATATTTACAAGAGAAGGTCACCAAGTGGTTGGTGGCTTCTAACCTGTGACTTTCAGTTGACGGCTGAGCACTTAACCAGTGCACCATCAGGGCTCCTTGTTAGGTGTAGCAGTAGTAATTCTTTTTCAGTGATGTGCGGTATTTCCCTTGTGTGAATATACCACGATTTCATTATCTATTCAACTGCTTAATGGCATTGAATAGTTTCTAGTGTGGGGCTCCATTCATTCTAGTACCTATCCTTTGGCAAATATATATACACTTTTCTCTTGGTGCACACCTAGAGGTAGGGTTACTAGGTCCTAAATTATGCGTATTCAGTGTTAGTAGACACTGCCAAATGGTTTTCTAGACTAGTTATATCAGTTTACACTCCCACCAGCCGGAGTTTAAGTTGCCGCACATTCCGACCAACACATAGTATTGTCAGTCTTTCTAATTTTAGCTATTTTGATAGGATTCTAGTGATAGTGCATTGTGATTTTAATTTTTCTTTTCATGATGTGTAATGATGTTGAGCAGTCTTGGTGACGCAGTGGTTAAGAGCTCGACGGCTAAGCAAAAGGTCGGCAGTTAGAATCCATGAGCTTTCCTTGGAAATCCTATGGGGCAGTTCTCCTCTGTCCTAGAGGTTGCTATGAGTTGGAATTGAGTTAATGACAATGGTTTTCTTTTTTTTTAATGGCTAATGATATTGAACATATTTTCATGTGACCTTTAGTGAATGTCTGTTTATGTCTTTTGTCCATTTTCTATTTGGATTGTTTGTTTGCTTTTACTGATTAATTTTGTGAGTTCTTATAGATACTAGATACTTGGCCTTTGTTGGATATGTAGTTTGCAGATATTTTCTACCAGTCTGTAGCTTCTGTTTTCATCCTTTTAACAGGATCTTTCACAGAGCAAAAGTTTTAAATTTTGATGAAATCTTTCATCAGCATTTTCTTTTATGAATCATCCTTTTGGTGTCAAGTCTAAGAACTCTGCCTGACCCTAGATTCAGAAAGTTTTCTCTGGAAGTGTTAGAGTTTTGCAAAACATTTAAGTCCATGATCCATTTTGAGTTAATTTTTACATAAGGCATGAAGTTAGGTCAAGGTTTGCTTCTTTTGCCTATGAATGTTGTCATAGTCAGGATTCTCTAGAGAAACAGGACCTGTGAAGTATATATATAGAGAGAGAGAGAGAGAAGTTGATTCAGGGGATTGACCTACATGGTTGTGGGAGCTGGCAAGTCCAAAACCAGTAGGTCAGGCAGCAGGTTGGAGACTTCTGCAGGCCTTTGTCCCAAGATCCGTAGGTCAGACGACAACAGAAAGAGTCCAGAGTGGAGAGAGAGCAAGCTCTGCCAATATATTTATTTATAGTCTGGAGGCAAACCACACCTTAAGGAATTCCCCTTTCAACTGATTGATTATATTATATTACATTGCCTTATGAAAAGTGATTAAATTGCATTGCATTAGATTACATGATGGAACAGCAGCTAGCCTACTGTTTGGACAAACCACTGGGAAGCGCAGCCTAGCCAAGTTGACACTTAAAATTAACCATCTCAGATGTCCGGTTGCTCCAGCTTTTGTTAAAAAGGCTGTTCTTCTTCCATTGAATTACTTTTTTACCTTTGTCGATGATCAGTTGTACATACTTGCACGGGTTTATTTCTGGGTTTCCTATTCTGTTTCAGTGAACTATGTTTATCCCTCAGCCAACACCACAGTCTTGCTGTAGCTATATAGTAAGTCTTGAAATTAGTAGACATATTTCCCCCTACTTTATTCATCTTTTTAAAAATTACCTTTCAATGTAAATTTTAGAAAAATCTTGTCTGTATCTACAAAAAAATCTTCCTAGGATTTTGATAGGAATTGTCTTAAACCTGTATGTCAGTTTGGGGAGAATTGACATCTTTACTATGCTGAGTCTTCCAGTTCATGAACATGATGTGTCTCCTCATTTATTTAGATTTTCTCTGATTTCTTTCATTAGAATTTTGCTCTTTTCGGTCAGCATACAAGTCCTGTCCATGCTTTTTTTGGACTTACGCCTAAGTATTTCTCTTTTTTTTTTGAGCAGTTGTAAATGGTATAAAACCAAAAACCAAACCTACTGCCATTGAGTCGATTCTGACTCATAGCAACCACTATAGGACAGAATAGAACTGCCCCATAGGGTTTCCAAGGAGCGTCTGGTGAATTCAAACTGCCGACCTTTTGGTTAGCAGCCATAGCTCTTAACCGTTACACCACCATGGTTTCCGTAAATGG
Source organism: Elephas maximus indicus (assembly GCF_024166365.1). Taxonomy (NCBI): domain Eukaryota; kingdom Metazoa; phylum Chordata; class Mammalia; order Proboscidea; family Elephantidae; genus Elephas; species Elephas maximus. Next base: position 92,138,189 of record NC_064832.1, read on the forward strand.
TGTAGTGTTTTTAATTTCACTGTTCGTGTGTTCGTTGTTAATATATGGAAATACAATTGACTTTTGTATGTTTATCCTGTATCTTGTTACCTTGCTGAACTCCGTAATTAGCTCAAGGAGGGCTTTTGGTTTGTTTGGTTTGGGAGGTTCCTTGGAATTTTCTAAGTAAACAATCATGTCATCTGTAAATAGAGACAGTTTTATTTCTTTCTGATCTGTGTGCTTTATATTTCCTTTTCTTGCCTTATTGAACTGGCTAGAACTCCCAGTACTAGGTTGAACAAGACTGATGACAGCAGACATCCTTGCCTTGTTTCTGATCTTGGGGGGGAAGTAATTCACTCTTTCCCCAGTAAGTATGACATCAGCTATAGGGTTTTGTAGATATTCTTTATCAAGTTGCAGAAGTTTCCCTCTGTTCCTATTTTTCTGAGAGTTTTTATCATGAATGAGTGTTGAGTTTTGTCAAATGCTTTTTCTGATTGATATGATCATGAAACTTTACTTTTTTAGCTTATTAATATGGTTACATTGTTTGATTTTCAAACATTGAACCAGCCTTGCGTCCGTGGAATAAATCCTACTTAGTCATGGTGTGTAATATCTTTTCTGTATTGCTGAATACTATTTGCTATTGCTAAAATTTTATTAAGGATTTTTGCATCTGTAGTCATGAGAGAGACTCATTTGTAGTTTTTTTTTTTTTTTTTGTGTGCTGTCACTGTCTAGTTTTGGTATCAGGTAATACTGTCTTTATAAAATGAACTGGGAAGTGTTCCATCCTTTTCTAGTTTCTAGAAGAGAATGTGCAAAATTGGTGTTAATTCTTTAAATGTCTGACAGAACTTTCCAGTGAAACAATCTGGGCCCGGAGATTTATTTGGGCCCGGAGATTTATTTGGGGGATTTTTTTTCTAATTACAACTTCAAATATATAATTAGTAGTTACAGGGCTATTCAAATAATTTATTTCGTATTGGATGAGTTATGATAGTTTGTACTTTTGGAGGAATGGGGTGAGGTACCTTCCATTGCCTTAGGAATAATTGGGCAGTGTTTATTTTTTTCTAGAACCAAGCCAGGGCAATAATAGCTTTTAACCTACCCTTACCTCCCCTGAAACACCAATATTTTCTAAATTTTGTTTTTTAAATTGGAACTCTTAGCCTGAAAAGAACATAATACTGAAAAAACCGTATGGATAAATATAATACCATAGTTACTTTCTCTTTCTTAGGAGGGGCTAACAAGAAGAGGGGGAGAGTGTTAGTGATTTTTATTTTTATTTACCAGTAAATATTTGAGGTTGCTTGTTGATTGGTGTGATGTTTCTTTGAGACTTTTAAAGACATGATGAAAGTAATTGTTCTGAAAGATCTAAAAAAAATTTACAGTATTGAATAATTATTCACAAACCCCTAGAAATAAACAAAATGTCCAACTATTTTTGAAAAATTTGAAGGCTAAAATCCATTCTTCTTCTATTAGGAGAAATTTGAGAAAACGTGGAAAGACCTTCCACAAGTAAAAATCTGAGTGGCAAATGATTTTTATCTTACACAGTAAAAGAAAAGTTGTGTCTGCAAACAGTGTACATTTTTAAAAGGCTCCCATGTAATCAGTAAGGGGTACGTGAAGATCTAGAATGATGTTAAGGTAAACGTGAAGTGAATTAACCTGGTTAGGATATTGGAAAAATTAAATTTTTATAGATCATTCACCTGATAAGCCTAATAAGGAAAAGGAAGTAGCAACTACTACAGGAAAATAATTATTTTATAAATTTAAGAGGAGATTGTTTTTATTGTCTGTTAATAACTCCATGGTTTACTAAAAGTTTCTTTGTAAGTAGTAGTATTTTAGGTAACAAAATAATTTTTAAAACATGATCATGGCGCAAAAAATAGAAATTGAAGAAAACCAGTGATGATAAATACTTTGTCTTTGATTTTGTGTTAGAAACAGATGGTAATAAAAGTTACATGGTGGTTCCCCTTGGGGTGTTACACTTAGTCAAGAGTTAAAACTAGTAAGTATACTTCTACAATGAATAGTCCCAGAACCCAGTGCCGTCGAGTCGATTCCGAATAGTACACCTATGAATTATTTCTTTTATCAAAACCCCTGCTTAATGTGTCTCCTTCAGTCAGTCCATTATCATGTCTTTGTTGGTACTGCCTCCAGAATGTATCTTAAATCCTCTTTCTTTCCACTGTCTGTGCTGACACCCCAGTTTAAGTCACCATTGTCACAGTTGAGTCTTGTCTGGAACACTGCAGTCATCTCCTGTCTTCCTGCTGCTGCTGTTGTGTCCCTAAAGTCCATTTTCTGTATACTAGCCGCGCTAATGTCTTAATACATACGCTGTGTAATTTCCCTACATAAAGACCTTCAGTGGCTTTCTCCTGCTCTCACTTAAGCCAGTGAGGCCATTTATCATCTAGGTATCCAGGTCCTTCTTCAGTTTGCTCTCATGCTGCACACCCTCTTGCCCTTCAGGCTCTAGCCTTGCTGCCCTCTTTTGTTCCCACTACCTGTCTTTTGGAAACCCTGCTGGCACAGTGGTTAAGAGCTATAGCTGCTAACCAGAAGGTCAGCAGTTTGAATCCACCAGGCGCTCCTTGGAAACCCTGTTTCGCAGTTCTACTCTGTCCTATAGGTTTGCTATTAGTCGGAATCGACTCGACAGCAATGGGTTTGGTATTTTTTGTTTGTTCACATTTGCTGTTTTTTTTCTGTTGGAAATGTTCCCTCCTTAGTTTTTCCCATGGCAGACTCAACTCTAAACCTTTGAGCCTCTGCTCAGATCTCATCTTGAAGAGGCCTTTAATCACCTCATCCAAAATTGGCCTACCCAAGTTACTGTGTACTGGTCAATGTTTATTTTCTTTGTAGGAACTATCACAGTTTGTAATTATCTTTTTGTTTATTGTTTCCTCTACTTGAATATAAGCTCTAAGAGCTTTGTTCGTCTTGTATCCCCAGTCCCTAGCACAACGCCTAGTAGATACTCAAGAAATAAATGAAGGAGCACCCAGAAACCAGTGGCTCCATTTATGGCCTGTACAGGGTGACACCATCAGAGGGTCTGACACCAAAATGACTGCCTATAAAAATATCCCTGTAGTAGTTATAACAACAAGAACATTTTTTGTAAACACAGTTTATATGTATCAATGTATCTGTAAGGTTAAAACTCTATGCTGATTTACTTTTTGAACCTTCTACTGCTGTCTGGTCAGAGCTGTCATTACCCAACTACCGTGACGTTTCAAATTACGTGGTTTCACCTGTACACACCACAAGCAGGTGCTGTTAGTGTTTTTATAGCCGCTAATTTTGTCAAATTTTCTGGGGTTTTAGCCACAACAAGTGATGATTAGTATTTGTAAGCCTATATCAATAACTATTTGAGAATGAAGTAGTAATTAAAGGAAACAAAGAAGCGAGATATGGGAATTAGTACAAAAAACATGACTAAGGATTCTGTATGGTCTTGTTTGGGAGGAGGTCCATGGGGGAGGAGGGTAGCACCATGAGTTACCACACTGGGTGACACCAACCCTAGTGACGCCGCTGCTAGGAACACCAGATTCTTAGTAACGTAAAATGTACATGTGAGTTCAGACAGACAAACAATCTGCTAGATGAAGGGAAATTTTTAAAGAGTTGTAATTTGATCTAATTTTGAATAGTAGTTAGAATCTGATTGGCGGGGACCACTGTACCGCTAAGAAGAATAACCTGAACATGAAAACAGGATTTGAAACAGAAGGTTTTCTCTGTAAAGGTGTAGGAGGTAAGGTTGGATTAGATACGAGGGGCAAGAGTTTGCCCAGCTGAAGAAGCTAATTTTTTCAGCCTGAAGAACTGTCTTCAGCATTTTGTTGTAGAGCATATGGGCTGATAGCAAGGTATCCTGGTTTTTCTTCATCTGAGAACGCTGTTGTTGCACCTTCAGTTTTGCAGGACGTTTTTGTTGGTGTTATATTCTGGGTTGACTGTTCTGTTCTGCTTTGGTGTTTTTGAAGATCCCGATCCACTGTCTTTGGGCATCCATAGTTTCTGATGAGACATCTCCAGTAATTTAGTTTGTTCCCCTTCGTGCAATGGGTTTGTTTTCTCTGGCTGCTTTAGAGATTTCATCTGTATCTTTGGCTTGATGATTACATGTTTTGACATGATTTTCTTGGAGTTCATCCTGTTTGGGACATACTGAACTTCAACAATTTGTAGATTTATTTATTTATTACCAGGTTTGGGAAGTTTTCAGCCATTACTTCTTTGAGTATATTTTCTGTACCAGCCCTTTCCTCCTCTTGACTCCAGTGAGTGTTAGGCGTTCCCATATTGTCCTGCAGATCCTCGAGACTCTGCTCATTTTCTTTTTCAACCTTTTTTCTCCCTGTTCTTCAGATTGGATCATTTCTATTGATCTGCTTTTAAGTTTACTGACTCTTTCCTCTGTCATCCCCATTCTGTCCATTTAATAAATATTTTATTTCATATATTCTTGTTTTCGGTTCTGAAATTTTCATTTGACTCTCTTTTATACTTCTCTCTCCTGAAAACATCTGCCTTTCCATTCATCTCAGGAGTATTTGCTTTCATCCCGTGGAGCGTGGCTACAACAGCTTCTTTAAAGGGTTTGGTAATTTCAGCGTCTTGGTCACGTTGTTAGCAACTTTCAGTCTTTTCCCATGACAATTGTTCACAGTCACATTTTCCTAGTTCTTTTATGACTAGTAATTTTAGATGATATTGGACATCTTGGATATTACATCACTTAGACCCTGTGACCTACTAAAGCCCTCTGGAGAATGTTGACGTTTTTCTTTTAGCAGGTAACAGTTCTGTCTGGTCTTCTTTGGGTGGTGGTTCCAGTGACCATTTAGTTTTCTGACATCACAGCTTTCCAAACCGCTGCTGCGCTCACTCCCCATGCCCCACTCAGGGCTTAGCCTGGAACGTGAGTGGTAGTTTAAATTGTAGTTCACTTCTCAAAACCTTCACTCTACTGCTTTGGGTCTTTCCCACCCGTATACAGCTAATGGGTGAACTGTTCTGATTCATATACAGAATGAGGGAGTCCTCTTCCCTCGCTTTCTCCTTTCCAGGGTTCCCCTCACATTCTTCAGACCACAGGAGTCCCTTTTCCCAGCCCTCTGTCCAGAAATAGGGTGTTTCTCTCCAAGTTTTAGCTTTTTACACTGCTACGCAGTTCTCTCAATTCCATCTTCATGGTATAGTGGACAGAGAAACAGAAGAAAAAAAATGTGATTCCCACTCCCCCCTCCTTGGACCTCAGTGCGCCTTTTACCCAAGTTCTCTAGCCAGAGAGAGATTTCTAATGAAGTTTTAGCTATAGGCATTGCCCACCACCCCATCTCTACCAGGGACCCATTCTAGGTAAGCCGTGAGAGAAAAAAAGGAAAAAAAAATTTTTTTCTACCCACACGTACTCTGCAGCTCACAGGGGCCCTTTACCTTGATCTTCTGGATAGAAAAATAGGATTTCTCCCAGACTTTTAGCTGAGTGCCCTCACTCAGCTCAGGGCCACAAGAGACAATAGTGAAACACCAGGCAGCTCTCCCCTCATGCGTCTCTTCTCCAGGTTTTGATCCTACTCCCCAGTCTGCCTGCTGCTCTTTACCTTGCAGAGTATTCAGATAATTGCTTTTGTATTTTGTCCTTAGTTTTTATTTGTAATCAGCAGGAGATGAAAGCTTCAGTGGGTTTACTCCATCTTGGCTACACTCGAAATCCTCAAGTGGCTTTTTAATACAGCATTTAAAATGCCTTGGGGTGCGTTCCCACGGTCTGTTGGTATGTCAGTCTGTCACAAGCAAACCATTAGGAGTATGTTTTTCTCATACAGTGTCGTTCTTAATTTATATGAAAAAAAGGTTTTTCTTCATATTTCTGTGACTGTTTCTGTGGGGTGTCTGTGATAGCTTTGAGCACCTTTTTGGCATCGCTTACTCTCCTTACTTAACTTTTACTGAGCCTAGTCAGATTGTTCTCTGTTCTTCCTCAGTATACATTCTGAAACCAAGAGAAAGTCAGAGAAAAGGTTTGTGGTTTCCTTTCATTACTCAAGCTGAACTACGAGAAATGCCCTTTTAAGATGAACTGTTTAGTCACTTCAGAACAAGTCAGTTTAGCCCCTGCTTTACATCCTTACAAGATACTTCATGCTAGCAAGCTGTGGTGGGAGCCTTCAAGCCCTAGCCGAAAACAACCCTTCCCTCCTCAGAACTCCCCTAATACTTTTTGGAAGATTGAAAATACCCATCTAGAGGGTAAGGAGACAGGCACTCTCAACATGAGCACTGTTGGTTGTCGTGTAAATTTCTGGATGTCAGTTTGAAACGATTTACGTGTGTGTGTGTGTGTGTGTGTGTGTGTGTGTGAAGACCAATCTGATGAACTACACCAGAAGTGTGATTTCTGGGCTCAAAGAATAGAAACTTTAATGCATACCCTTTGGACCAGAAATCACACTTCTAGGTATAGTCATTAGATTGCTGTTTCTGTTAGCCAAAAATGGAGTGGGGGGTGGTCCTTCATGTCGGTTAATGAGGAAGGAGTGGGTAAATTATAGATGATAGAACATTTATAGTTTAGATTCTATAAAATGGAATACTACTTAGCCACTAAGATAATACGTATCATTTATTGAAATGAAAAGACCCATAATATTAAGTGAAAAAGAGGCTACTCGATATGGTATTCTCATTTCTATAAGGATGTGTTTCTGTTTATATAGGTACGTGTAAGAAAAGTCAGGAAGTATATATACCAAAATACTTCTCAAGGAGGTGACAGTAAGAATGTTTTTTGTTTTCCTCTTTACCCTTAAGTGTTGCCGGGAATTTTTTTCAATGATAATGTATTACTTATTTAATTGGAGCAGGGGGAGAGCAAAGACTGCTGACTTTCATTTAGGGGAAAAAAAAAAATGTCTTTGGTCTAAAGGGTGAAAGAACAAGCATGCATGAGAAAAGGGAGGCAGGTGTTACAGATCACGGCTCATTGTATATAGGTAAACTTTTCATATCTCAGAACTGACAAAAAGTACAAGGTGAGTTGCTTTGAGATACGAGTTCTCCATCACTAGAGGAGTTTAAACATAGACTGCATAACCATTTGGTAAGGTTGTCATGGAAATGATTGAAGAAGTAGGTGTTTTGACATTTTGCTTGAGATTCTTGGTAAATGTGATTTTTGACATCAGGTAGAAAATTGAGCAGGGGGACTTAAAAGTCTTTCAGATTCTAAATCTGAAATCAAAGAGGATTATATTTCAATTTGCTTGTGAAGAAGTGACTAAGCAGATAATAGCATGATAAAAGTTCCCATGAAGTGTGACGTTCTTCCAATACACTACAGTACTAAAAACAGTACTAGCACCTTCAAAACCAAAAAACCCATTGGCATCGAGTCGATTCCAACTCAAACTGCCCCATAGGGTTTCCAAAGAGCACCTGGGAGATTCAAACTGCTGACCTTTTGGTTAGCAGCCATAGCTCTTAACCACTACGCCACCAGGATGTCCAGCACCTTCAAAAGGAAAATTAAAAGGTACAATGGTGGTATCTGTCTATAGCTTATCATTGGTGAATCAGTGAAGGAAAGAAGGAATTGATTCTGGACTTGCCACAATATAAAACCATGAAATACACACTTAACCAAAGTTGTTCTACTGAACATCAGAATTAGAGCTTTAAAAAAATTGTGTGTGTTTGTGTGTACATATACACCATGTACATATGTGTATATAAATATATACATACGTACACTGAGTAAGGTCTGGGAATCATTATATGCATTTTTTTAAATTCTCAAGTTGTTCTGAGAATGAGCCACGTTTAGACACCACCAGAATAAAATACACATACACGTACCTACACGTACACACCTATCAGGGCAAGTATCAGAAAAGGAGAAGGCAACGTGAAGTCCGTTCATGAACACATCAAATGCTTTTGAGCTATTGACACAGAACTGCCTTCTGAGAACCCATCAACATTCTACAGCTGAGTGATGCTAAAGCCACTGTTTTTGAAGCTTTGTTCAGTGCATTAAGCAGAGCTGCTTAAAAGGATGTTTTGTTTATACATTACGTAATCAAGCTCACAAATACAATAAACAATTTGAAAATTCATGTTAAAACACATAGGTTTATTCACAGACTATAAAAATAAGCACCTTTAAAATTGAGTTACATAAGCCACTATCTGACCCTGGTCATGCTCCTAAATGAAGTGTGGAGGAAGATGGGCCAAATTTACAGTAAACCTGTTGATCCTTAAGATGTAGGCAAGCTGGTATCCTACTCGTGATCAGGTTCACAATAATATATAAATTGAAGTATTTTTGGAATTTTGGATTTTCAACCACATCTCCAAATGATGTGTTTAGAAAAAGGGGGAAAATGAAGACAACTCACAAAACTACGCATGAAAATAGAATGTTGATTTTTGGTGTGAATATGAAAGTCACTGCCATCACCTGTTAACTAAGTACCTAAACCAACAAACCAGTTGCCGTGAGTCGACCCCAACTCATAGCAACCCTATAGTACAGAGTGAAATGGTCCCGCTATGTCTCCGAGGCTGTAAATTTTTATGGAAGCTGACTGCCGCATCTCTCCTATGGGGTGGCTGGTGAGGCTACACCGCTGACCTTCTGGCTAACAGCCAACCCAGCACCTTAACCACTGTGCCACCAGGGCTCCTCCGCATTTATGCATATAAAAAAACCCATCGCCAGTCAAGTCGATTCCAACTCATAGCAACCCTGTAGGACAGAGCAGAACTGCCCCATAGGGCTTCCACGGAGTGGAACTGCCGACCTTTCGATTAGCAGCCACAGCTCTTAACCACTTCACCACCAAGGCTCCTATGTACATACACGCGTGTGTATACACCTATATGTGTATATAGATATATTTACATAATCCAAATGTTATATGCAGTTGGATTCTTAGAAGAAACTTCCAGTTTTTATAAAGAATCTAGGATGAACCCTTAGCCAGTGTGTTTTAGGGAAAGACGGTTACTCTGGTACATCTAGGATGCTTTTTCTGTTGCATTGTTCAAGTTCTACTAGTTCTCGTCCATGTGTCCCATGGTGTCTTATGTCATTGTTAAATCATCCCTAGATGATCTTCTGTCATAATCTGTGTACAACACCGTTTGGTTAGCAGCTGAGCACTTTAACCACTGTGCCACCAGGGCTCCTAATTAAGTGCGTAGCCTTCCTAAATAATTTATCTGGTCCCGATATGAGTCACGTTTGTCACATTTGGCATCCTTGGGCTACTTCGGCTGTACAGGATCGTAAGTTCTGTGTAGCCTCAAATGAACAGGTTTTCTCCAGTGCAGGGTCTAGGTTGCTGGAGTTGCAGGCGGTTATACAGATTGACTCCACAGGCCCATCTGCGATTCCTGGAACCACCAGGTCTGCTCCCGCGAGCTTTTGCCCTGTCTAGTCATATTCTGGCTGGAATCCTCTTCCCCAAGATAACCTGGATACCCTTACTTCCTTCAGGTCTTTGCTCAACCATCATCTTCCCAATAAGATCAGCTGTCATAGTTTCCTAGTGCTGCTGTCACAGAGATACCATAGTGGCTAGGAGGCTAGAGGTCCGAATTCAGGGGGCTCTAGGGGAAGGCCCTTGTCTCAGCTCTGGAGCCCAGGCATGCCCCGGTTCCTTGGTGGTCTTCACTTGGCATCTTCCTCCCATTCATGCTTGGTTGTCTCTGTCACTGCTCTGTGTAACTCAGAAGTGACTAGGTTTAGGACATTATTTTTTTTTATTGGGGCCAAGATTCCAGCACATATTTTGGGGGGACGTAATTCAATCCATAACACTTACCTGATCATCTTATTTAAAATTAAGCCTATGCCCCACTCTCTGGTACGCATTGTCCTGTTCCGTATTAAGCTTATTATTTACTTATACTTATTCCCTAAAAGCGTATTATTTGCTTATTTACTGATGTTTGTTGCCGTTTATTGTTGATGCCTGTCTTTTACACTAGAATGGAATCATTGTGAGGTTAGAGACTTTTGCTTATTTTGTTCACTGATTTACCCTAAGTGCCTAGAACGTTATCTAGCATGTGATAGATTCTTAATAAATATTTGTTGTTGTTAGGCGTGCTGTTGTTGGCTCTGACTCACAGCTACCCTGTGTACAGCGGAAGGAAACACTGCCGGGTCCTGCACCATCCTCATGATCGTTGTTATGCTTCAGCCCATTGTTGCGGCGGCTGTGTCAATCCATCTTGTTGAGGGTCTTCCTCTTTTTCACTGACCCTTTACTTGACCAAGCATGATGCTCTTCTTCAGGGACTGGTCTCGCGTGGTAACGTGTCCAAAGTACATGAGATGAAGTCCTGCTAACCTTGCTTAAATATATGAGTCATTGATTGTTGATTACTAGTTATTTAAAGCATCAGGCCGTTTTCAGTGTAGCCTTCAGTATTCACGTAGTTAAAACCATCCCAGACATTTGCATTGGAGCAATACCATCAATGAATGGAACCGCCTGGTTCTTGAGTGTGTCTTTGACTTCAGCTTGGTGAATGAGAACAAGCTGGGAGTAGCTCCTCCACCTGGAGAGCTGGGTATCTCTGGTGCTCAGTGTGCTCGTCCCAGGAGACCTGATGACGATTTTCCCTGTGTTGGCATTACTCCTGATGTGAACTTTCACATCTCTTATAAAAATCATCCCGTTGGGTATTGTTCTTAGAACAGTGCTGAACAGCAATTACCCAGCAGATGATACTCCATGATTGTGGTAGGGGCAGGACCCACAATGTCTGCTCAAGTTTTTAGCTTCAGAGCTAAAGAGCACCTTTGAAATTATCCAGCCCAGCTCATTTTACAATTGAAGAAACTGAGGAACCAAAAGATTGAGTTAATTTTCTAAATTCACAGAGCTATCTAGAGGCAGTCAGGGACTAGAATCCTGGTCTGGATTTTTTCTTTAACACACCATATTGCTTCAGCAGATAGGGAGCCCAATTTTCCTGCACCCACTTTGTTCTTTCAGCACAAGGCTTGCTTACTCCCCTTTTCCTTTTAACTCGTCTTCCTTAACGAGTATCCTGGTTTCTCCACAGCTTACTTCCACATATAGGACTCTCTGTCTCTGTTATCCCAACCCAAACCTTCTGAGAATTCCCTTTCCCACAGGTATCAGTTTTCTCTTGCACCCCCAGCATTTTGAGAATGTGCTGCTGTGAGCTACGACCTATGCTGCTAACCAAAATGTCGGCAGTTTGAATCCCTGGAAACCCTATGGGGCAGCTCTTACTGTCCTGTAGGGTCCCTATGAGTCAGAATCGACTCCATGGCAACAGAATTTTTTTTTTTTTGGTGTTGGTTTTTGCTCTTTTTCCTCATTACCATCAGGCTCTGTAGCGGGGACTAAGAAGAAATAGACTCATGTCAGGTGGCTGCTTTATTTTCTCTCTCTCTGACACACACACACATACACACACAACGCACACAGCACACACACCTTTCCCCACCCTGATTGGATTTTGCCCTTCCCCCAAGAGTTCCTTTACCTCCCAGGCCCGGTTTCTTCTGCTGCTTAACACCTCATGGTGTCTCCATAGGCCCTCTCACGTCAGTGGACTTGGGAGGGGGAAGGAAACTCCACCCTGCAGTTATCTACTCCTTGATTTTTTTCATTGTGGTTTTTTTTTTTTCCCGTTATCTCATTGTACTTTTACAGCAAACCTGTGTGTTAAATGGGTTTTGACTGACAAGGAAATTACGGACAGATATGTAGAGTAAGTGGTTTGAAGCCTCTCTGTGGGAAGACTGGGAGCCAGGCCTCCACATACTAGTGGAGAATCTCTTCTGCTTACACTTTTAATGCCAGCAGAGAGACAGCGTGGACCACCTTCTGGCATTCTGAAATGCACATACTATGTATTTTTGCCGAAGATTTTATTCAGTCTTTTAAACCCTTCTGAGGATATTTACCTGAATTTCTGTAGCATCTGTAAGCATCGTTATTTCATGAAAGACCACTGGACGTTCCAAGTCAGTGGTGCAGTGAACAGGCCCTCTGACACCGACGTGGAGCGGTGATCGGATGCGGCTGCTGTGGTTCTGTGCTCCCCGTGGTCTGTTGCCCTTTTGAACCAGACTCTTGGTAAGATTTACTCAGGTTTTTCATTCAAGCAGAGATTGTACGATTTGATTTTTGCAATGATTTTTGCAAACTCATATATCACGATAGAGCCTGTGGTTTTTAACTTTAAAATTATAAGAAATGTTTATTCTGTAGGTATAAAATACAATATAATGCTACATTTACACTCAAGAACATTCCTTAAAATATTTGTCTTAATAATAGAAAATGACGTCATACCCTTTTCCTTGTTGTGATTAAATATTGTAATTAGAGATTGAAATTAGTTTTTAACTTAAATTCAACCAGTCAGTTGCACTTAACGTTTGTAAGGCACCTCATTGCCAGACAGAGCATTCTAAAGCACACGTGGTGTCTGTACTCTTATAAGAAACATGAAATGCTACTACATTTCTCAAGTAAGACAAAATAAAAACTGTTGTCATGACTTCTGTGTGAAGTAGCTGATATGTGGTGTTTTGTACTGCAGCCTCATTCGTGCTGCCGTTTGCCCTCTCCAAGGCCAAGCGGCAGACGGGATTGTTTGTATGTAAGAGTCCTGTTAGGTGCCGTCCAGTTGATTTCCAACTCATAGTGACCCCACGTGACAGTAGAACTGCCCCACAGGGTTTCCTAGGTTGTAATCTTTATGGGAGCAATTCACTAGGTCTCTCTCCCACGGAGCCGCTGGTAGGTTTGAAGCTTCTGCTGAGACTCCCCTCTCCCTACCCCCGCAGCCCGCCAAGGCTTCTAACTGCAGTTTGGCCCGACCACACTGTGGCCCTAACCACAGTTTGAATTTGGTGCCAGGATCCCACGCATGCGCGAACCAGGATTTTGAAGCATACCCGGGACCTGAAAAGCTGAGTCATCAACCTGTCCTTGGACCTGAACTTCACCGACATGATTCAACATCTGGACCTCCACATGTGGACATGGGAGGGCTAAGGGCAGAGAGTTCTGGGCACCAAATGGAACCCCCAGATGCCATTGGAAATAAAAAGCTCCCCAACCCCCTCAGACAGCGAGAATGTGGCCTTTCAGCTGCTAAGCCCCATGTTGCCCTTTGTTTGCACAAACAATAAATTCCCACTTTGTTTCCCTTGCAACGGGTGGTGTGGTGTCCGTCTTACTTCCATCGGCTAGTAAGACAGGACAAGAACCCTCGTTCGGTTACAGGTTCAATCCACCAACCTTTTGATTAACAGCGGAATATTTAACCTTTGTGCCACCAGGACTCCTTGTAAGAGTCTTACAAGATGTGAAAAAAAACCTGGTGTGATAGGTCCAGAGCTGTCGGTGTGATCTGAGGCCAGAAAGTATAAGGTGTAGTTGATACACAGCAAATTCATACCAAGTCCTTTTGATGCAAATTGGAGTCATCCAAGTCCGGTTCCTGCAAAATGATAATATTCACATACTCGATTTCCCCCTTGATGTTACATTCCCTATGCATTTTTCAGTGGTTTTAATGTTTCAAGTTACTGAATGGCACACTGCCTGAAGCATGTACCGTCTTAAGACCATTCGCTGCCTGATCCAGTGCCAGAGAAAGAAGTGAGAATCTGTGGGGAATACAGTTTGCTTTGCAAGTTAGGGTGAGTGGAGAGAACCATCTGGATCAGGATGATGAAACTATGCAAGTATTGTAGGAAACATTACCCTGATTATTACTCAGTTTCTTGAGTGATAAAAAAATCCTGCCTCAATTAAGCCTTGACTACTTGGCCCTCTCTTCTAACAGATGAGCTGTGTCCAGTCATGTATGTAATCGCTTGGATATAATTTTCCTATTTTCTTTGTAGATGAGAGATGCATTTTGCCAGGAGGGGGATATAAGAGGATGTATTTATACACAAAGCACAAAAGCTTTTAAAATAATTGAAAATAAAAATCACAGCTTTCAAATATATTAGTAGTATTTCTTAGAACATAAGCAAGAATATTAAATAAACATGCGAAACCATACCATGCATTTTCACCCCCGTGATCGTCTGCTATACCATGTGCCACGTGGAGTAACCATTATAGGGAGAATCATCTCTAGAGACAAAATAATTCAGGACCTTTTTTCTTTGTTCTTTTGTTATCATTTACTAGCTTTATTAGTTAAGCTTTTGCCAAACGTGTTTACTCATAGACATCTCTTATAGCTAGGAAGAAAAGAAGAGATGGTAGCAAATAAAGCTAGTGATGGAAATGCTTAACTCTTATCGGGCTGAAAAGAACGGTGATTGTTTGTCTCTCCACTGGCTGTGAGAGCTTTATAAAGGAATAGGGTGTAGCTGTACTGACGGTTGCCCATCCTAATGGCTTCTAGTAGCTTTTTCCTTATTCAGGAACTCTGAGAACATGACCAACTTTCCATACTTAGCACAGGGAAGTTAAAAGTTGCTTCTTAACTCATAGACGTATTACATGATCAACTGTTAACATTTTGAGTTGTGTCTCTTAGAATAAAAAAAAGGTTGAAATTAATTAATAGGATTTATGCCGAGATTCCAAGAATAATTTTCCAGGTATATATCTAGGAAGGTAAATTGACTTTAAAAAATGTATGATTTAATTAATTAAACATATTTAGAAAAACCCATAAAGTGCCCACTAAGAAGCGGAGTTCCTGGGTGGTACAAACAGTGTGCTAGGCTGCAATTCGAGTCCACCCAGAGGTGCCTCGGAAGAAAGGCCTGGAGATCTGCTCCCTCCAAAAACTCAGACATTGAAAGCCCTATGGGGTACATTTCTAATCTGATATACATGGGATCACCATGAATTGGAGAATTGGAGTAGACTGAACAGCGACTGTTGCGGGTTTTTTTTTTTTTTTTTAATAAAAGCAGCTTCTAAATGTCTTTAGGTAGATAGCAAGAGAGTGGAGCAATACTTTTTCATGCCACTAAAGGATATTTACTGTGGGATGTAATATAAAA
The DNA here is from genome assembly GCF_024166365.1 of Elephas maximus indicus. NCBI lineage: Eukaryota > Metazoa > Chordata > Mammalia > Proboscidea > Elephantidae > Elephas > Elephas maximus. Next base: position 92,153,280 of record NC_064832.1, read on the forward strand.
ACGGAACATTTTACCATTTCAGCTGTGTACTGACTTCTGCAGTCTGTGTGTTTTGTTTAATCCCCCCTAGGTATGAGAAAGTGCCGGTCATCTTGGTGGGAAACAAAGTGGACCTGGAAAGTGAGAGAGAGGTATCATCCAATGAAGGCAGAGCCCTTGCTGAGGAGTGGGGCTGCCCCTTCATGGAGACGTCAGCGAAGAGTAAAACGATGGTGGACGAACTGTTCGCAGAAATTGTTCGGCAGATGAACTACGCTGCGCAGCCCGACAAGGATGACCCATGCTGTTCTGCATGTAACATACAATAGCATTCGAATATGGCTGTCCTGGACAGGATCGGCCGCTACCCGAGGCGAGACACACCTCGGCTCCCTCCCTGCGGAGTCGGCAGGGTGTGTGGTGGGAGTCTGCAGTGAAGTGCCACCCTTTATTCAGAACTGAGCAGGGATGGTTAATTGATATCTCTGAGTAACATTTGGGTTCAGTCAGCACAGTTGTCGCCAGTGTCCTCAGCCTCCTTCCTGCACCTGTAGCTTTGAGGCATAGCCAGGTGACCTGCAGGGTGATCTCATTGGAAAAGCTATGATGGCATTGCCACTGAGCTGACAGGAGCAACTATTGCATAAATTAAAAATAACCTTGAGGGAGAAACCAGAAGAATTCCAAGGCCCTTGGCAATTAAAATATTTTGTCTTCTTAAAAAAAAAAAAAAAATAGTAAAGGAGAAATATTTTCCTACGTGAGTACTGAATTCCAGGAATTGGGAGTCTTCTAACCCATGTATTCCATCAAGTGAAGTACGACAGCTGACCTGCCCACAGCGTTACAGGGAGAGACTCTGCTCAGCTGACACATTTTTGTTTTTCAAAAGTGATGCTGAATTGTAGATGTTACCCTCATTTGCGATATCGGACTAACTCCTGCACCGATCCTTGATAGAGAAAAAAAATCAGAACGGGTCGTGTGAACATACAGCCAGGCTTTTGAATGTTAGGTCATCTGTATTACCACAGGAGAGGGAGGCTCTCAAAGGGTTTGGTCAGAATTAAAACCCCCACCAACCCTCTGCTGAGCAAGCAGGGAAGGGAAGGTCTGTGACATTGCTGAACACGAAGGAAGCAACTGTGATGCCAAGAAATTGCCTAGCCTTACTCAGAAGCAGCATCCTGGTAGGTAAACCAGCACCGTCATGTAAGGAAAGTGAAGCCATGCTGCGTCCGCACGTTCCCGTTCGCAGACACGTCACAGGACAGTGCAGATAGCTTGCATTTTTATGTTTGTTAAAGCAGCAAATTTCTTCTCGCCTTTAAGGGCTATGGTTGTGGTATGATCCTTGGCTAACCTGCTATCAAAATCAAGTTTTCTATAGCAGAGCTTTAATGCTAGCATTTTGAAAGTCGAATAACCATGTGAAATAATTTGGATTTAAAAGCAGAACATAAATTACAGAGTAGAAGGTAAGGGACAAAAGGCCCTTTTATCTTTAATTTTCCTGGACGATTCATAAAGGTTTTCTTCCGACTATTTTCCCCTGATTACTGAAGTGGCAAATAAAGGTAGCGTGAATATTGTTTTGAAAAGGTGCTCCAGCTCTGACGTTTTTGATTTTCATAGCCCTGACGTATCTACCATTTGCATGACTGATGGCACAGTAAATACCTATTCATAAGTTTTACAATCAAGTGTAGAAGGGTTTTCTACTAATTTCAGAGTTAAAAATGCTGAAGAGATTACCTTGAGCTGGACCTCTGGAGTTAAATTTGGCTTTCAGAACTGCGACCTCACTAATCCTGTGATCTCCAGACCGCCCCACATTTTATTGGTTTCACAGTCTCGTGCAAGTAACCTCTGGTCTCTGCGTGTACCTGGGAGAAGAGTGCGTGTTTGTGCGTGCATGTGTGTGTATTGTTCTAAGGATTTGGCACAAGTCAGAGAGAATGGCTTCCACTGCAGAATGTAGTGCATCAAAACCTTTTTTTTTTTTTCCTTTTAATTTATTTAAGTATTTTTCATACATTATTGCAGTCATTTGTAGCCACCTGTTTAGTAGCTGGCATCAAACTTAGAGAATAGAAAAAAGTTTGATAGCTTATACTTCTCAAGGGTGCGTGAACTGAAGAGATAAGTAGGTAAAACCAGGCTGTGGTGGTCACAAGTCTTCGAATTGTGAGTATTTACATTCTTCAATATAGCTTTGTAATTCTAATTGGGAAACACCTCATGTGTAGATCAAAATGTTTATTCAGTTTTATTGAAACAAATTAAAACACTATGTAAAAGTTGATTTGACTCAAACGTAGAAAAATCAAAGATTCAAGAAGTATGATTTAGCTACTGAAGAAGAAATATTTGTTAGTGAATTGGTTGAGTTTTGAAGTCTCTAACTTTTCTGAGTAATTCTGATTTTTAGAATTCCATACTTAATAGCAATTTATGACAACTAAGATTACACATAAGAATCATCTATAAAGATTCTACAGCTTCATGTTTTGGGTTGCTATTAAAAAAAAACACTAAACCAGTTGCCATCGAGTCCGTTCCAACTCACAGCAACCCTGTAGGACAGAGTAGAGCTATTCCGTAGGGCTTCCATGGAGTGGCCGGTGGATTCGAACTGCTTACCTTTTGGTCAACAGCCGAGCTCTTAGCCACTACACCACCAGGGCTCCTGGGTTACTATATGGACATTAAAATGAGTTCAACAATAGAAAAATATGGCAAAATGTAAGGTAGAAAAGATTATCTAAAATTTTAGTTTTTAGTTAAAAATGTAAGGTGGACTTTTACTGCAGAAGTGTTCATAAGAACTGATTTGGCTACCTGAGCAGCGTCCACACAGCCCTGCATGTTTAGTGACAGCATCACAGAGCATTCAAGAAGGGCCAGTCCTCTTGTGTTTTACAGCTCAGCTTGGATGAATGAGTTGTGTTTGTCAAGATGTTAATAAAAAGCTTAAGAACAGGAAAATTAAATTTGTTGGCACATGAAATACTAATAGTGGCTACAGAAGAAAGTCAGTGACCTTGGGTCACTATTTATTTTATGCCCTGATCAGACTAGCAACTATATAAGTGAAAGTTTTTCTAACATGCCTTAAAAATATTATGGTTTGATCCAAAGACCCGCTTTTTCTTCAGCTGTCGTAATAAGGTTCCGTTTTGTTCTTGTTTTCATTTTACTTTTATGCAGAGGCAGCATTTTTTTTTTTTTTTAAGTTTTCTCCTTTTAATGTTGCAACTCTTTAGTTCTTTTAAGCTGTGATAGTGATGGTAACTGATGCTTTTCCGTTCTGTTCAACTTAGTAAAACAAGCCAGCATCTGATCAAAAGTATTACGTAAAATATTTCTTAAACTATTGAAAGGTGCTTTGATGACTTCCTCCTTTCGTGTGTAGAATTAGAAATGAACTTTTGACCCCATTGGCTACAGTTGCCATCACTTTTCTGTGGTAAAACTACTGATATTTGGTTTCCTACATAAAGAAATGTTGCCTAAGGATGTCTGTCTGTTTTCAAGGGTTTTTTCTAGTGTGAATGTCGCCTGTGTATGTGTAAATACAGAAGTGTTTTGTTTGTTGTTGTCTTTTCATTTCCTCTTGAGTTTTTTGTTATCAGTAGTTCTGTGTTAGCAGTGGGTAAGCTTTAATTGTCCGTCTCCTTAGCCAATCAAATGTTAAACACTATGGGGGTCTTATTTTTGTTTTTAAGTGTCATCGTGCATCTGTTAAATCTTGATCAGGGTTTCAAGAATGACTGCAGTGGGTTTTGGAAACAGACTTATCATTATTGATTTGGGGTTTCCCAGAGATGAATATAGTTCACAGTTAATTGTTGAGCTCTAATACAACTGACCATTTAAAATTAAACAACAGTTTATTGTTTTGTAACAATGTCAGTTGTTAAACCTTGACATGTCAGTTAAAACATGAATTGTAGTTAGAACTCGATGCAAATTCAACAGTTGTATTTGGAGTTAAATTATTTTAACAAATAAATTTATTTAATGAAACTTCCTCTGGATTTTTTCTTTGTACACGTTTGTGAGTGAAATGTTTTTATTAATATATACAAAAAGAGCCAAAAATTGCCATAGGACGAATTTAGTATTTCTCATATAGAAATCTGTAAGCTGAATTAAGTTGAGAATTCACCATATAAAAAGGGAGGTTAGAGGATCATTTTTATATCTTTTAAAAATAAAAAAAAAAACGTGAGAAAGGCTTTGAAGTCATTATAAATATAAACATATCTCTGTAAATGATATTTCATTTGATGATGGCTAGCCGATTTGAAGTCCTCATGCTAACGTTTACAGAGTTGTTCTAGGTAATTAACATTAATTAGCATTTTCTTCGGGGTTCTGCCAGTATCACTAAATGTATCATTGTCCCTCTAGTGATGGCTTGGGGCTGCCTTTTTGTTTTAGGTCATGTGGATCTTAAGGCCCCAGAAGCTGGAGGTTGCTGCTCTGTGGGGCTGTAGGCACTGCTTGCTCTAGATGGGGCCCAGTGAATGTTGACAAATGCTGTTAATTGTACACAGCCTTCAGCTGCTCTGATAACTGAGCCCATTCATCCTCTAAACCAATTTAAACTGTGCCTTTTGGTTATGTTGCCTGCAAATGCTGTTGAATTTCTCTGGCAACATTCCACCAGTTTAGAAGCTTCATTGTTTTAGAATATAAGAATAATTTGAATGACTATAACAGAAGCACTGTAGACAGAATCTCAAATATTTAAAGGAAAACGTGCCTGTATTTTAGTACAATAAATAAATATCTGCTGGTTAGCTTCGTGCCCTCATTTGAAGTGCTGTAAAGTATTTAAACGTGTAAAATTCTAATTTCAGTTGGGAGAATGTCTCTGACTTAAAAAAAAATAGTAGTTTGAAATTCTCTCAAGTTATACAATTCATTAGAGGTCTGTGAATGAGAATAAAGATAGCCAAAGTAATAAGGTGCCAGTCCGGAAGCAATTGAGTGGCCACTGGGACCTGTGAAGCAGAGAAAATTGTCACAAGCTCCCTAAAAAGGCTGCTAACCTCTTACTTGTTCCTTAACATTAAATGCCTAGATTGCCAGGTAAATACTTAAAAAAAATCTAGTGGCACCTCATTTGTTAAATAACTTAATTTAAAATTTTTCAGTATTAACTAAATGTTTTTTTTTTTTTTTTAATTGAGGTATTGAGAAATGTGCTGCTCTTCTCTGTATAAAAACCAAAAACCAAACCTGTTGCTGTCAAGTCAATTCCGACTCATAGCCACCCTACAGGACAGAGTACAACTGCCCCATAGAGTTTCCAAGGAGTGCCTGGTGGATTTGCACTGCTGACCTTTTGGTTAGCAGCTGTACTTTTTAACCACTACACCACCAGGGTTTCCCTTCTCTCTATGGTGACATTTATTTTTATATTAGAACACTGGCCTGTATGTTATCTTCTGAGGATTCCTACAGCCCTCCCAGACTTACTTCCTGGAGGACAGGCAGAGGACTGCTTGCTTGAGAGATTAAAAACAAAGACCTATCCAGTGTGCACGGATTAGGAAAAAAGAAACGGAAGTAATGATACTTGTTTTGGCTTATGGGAATTTTTTCTTCCTGTTTCAGAGACTCAGAAGTATCACAGATTTCATTATCATTCAGTTACAATTTTACACTGACGATATTTTGGGTATAATTTATTTTTGTACCTTAAAATCAGATACTCGTAAAAATACAAAGAAGAAAGTCAAAAATCACCCCAATTTCCATGTCCCCAAAAAACGGTGACAAGATTTGATGTAAACCTTTTCAAATGTCTTCCAGTGCATATTTACATCTGCAGATACATACACTGTCTTAGGCTGGGTTCTCTAGAAAGGAAAACCAGTGAAGTGTATGTATGTATATAGAGAGAGAGATTTACGTCTAGGAAATGGCTCACTCGGTTGTAGAGGCTGGCAAGTCTCAGGTCCACGGGTCAGGCATCAGGCTGGAGGCTTCTCCTGTCTCATAGCTGCAGGGGCTGACAAACCCAAGAATGGCAGGTCAGAGGCTGATGAGTCCAAGATCAGCAGGCCATACAGCAGGTCGCTGCCCCAAGTCCCAAGAACCTGTAGTCACATGATGACAAGCCAGATGCAGGATCCAGGGCGAGCAAAAGCTATCGAGCTTTGCGAAAACGTCCGTGTATATTAGATGCAGGCCACAACCCTGAGGAAACTCCCGTTACAACTGATTGGCTGATCACATTAGATCACAACTTGGAGGATGTCTGCGTCATTACGTAACTGCCAAACCACCAAACTGCCAATCGTGGCCCAGGCAAGTTGACATACAACCCTAACCATGACACACACATAAGTAGAAGGAAAAATAACTCAGTTTTACTTATGAGAAACTATGGCTGTGAATACTAAAAATGACTCAGGCAAGACCACACACCTATTAAAGTGTCAGAGTTGAGGTGCAGACCCAAGCTGCTAACTCTAGATCACTTTTTACCCATTTCTAGTTTTTTCACTTAAATGATAGCCACTAATTCAAGGTTCCTTCACCAATTGTTTACTGAGGGTTTCTCCTGTACCTGGCGCTGTGCGGAAATACAGAGGTGACTGCACACAGTCAGTCCCTGATCGCAAGGACTTTCTCAGCTTGTCTCCTTGCTTTTCCTTTTTCTCTCAAGGCAGATAAAAACTAACCTCCTAAGGCCAAACCCACCACCACCGAGTCGATTCCGACTTATGGCGACCCTACAGGACAGAGAACTGTCCCATAGAGTTTCCAAGGAGCGCCGACACTTAAAAACTGCCAACCTCTTGGGTAGCAGCCATAGCATTTAACCACTACGCCACCAGCGTTTCCACTAACCTACTGGCAAGGAATAATTCATTTTGTACCTTTCCTATTTTTATATGTCTGTATAGGGTCGCCAGAAACTCTGCTGACATAGTGGTTAAGATTTCGGCTGCTAACCAAAAGGTTGGCAGTTCAAATCCACCAGGCGCTCCTTGGAAACCCTATGAAGCAGTTCTACTGTGTCCTGTAGGGTTGCTGTGAGTTGGAATTGACTCAGTGGCAATGGGTTTGGTTTATGGTATAGCAGTAAGAGCCCTGGTGGCACAGTGGCAAAAATTCTCAGTTGCTAACTAAAAGATCAGTGGTTCGAACCCACCAGCAGGAGAAAGAGGTAGCAATTTGCTCTTGTAAAGATTTACAGCCTCCAAACCCTATGGGGTGGTTCTACTCTGTCCTATAGGGTCTCTATGAGTCAGACGCGACAGTGGCAGGTTTGATTTGGGGTTTTTTTTGTATACCGGTATCCCTGCCTGAGCCAAAGTGCTCAGCACAACCCACAGAGGCTGCTGCTGGCTCCATTCTGGCCAGTTCAGCCAGCCTGAGTTACTCCATCCCGGGAACTTGAGTTGTCTGTGTGACGAGAGGGGCCATATGGTACTACAGCAGGACTCCCGGGGCTCTGGTCTTACAGGATGCTCTACTTCTTAAGGAAGCATTCAGGCTGACAGTAGGGTCTGTGAGGGCCAACTCCTGGAAGGCAGTTAAGTGGGGCCACTCAGCTGCTTTAGGGATCGTAGCAAAGCTGAGGGAGGCATGGGGGGGAATCTATATATCAGATACTACACCAAAGAATAAATGTTCGGTCCACACCTACAGTTAAATATTCACTGATTTGCAGATTTTTGTGAGATTTTTAGTTAGAAACATCAGGGGTGAGGAACAGGCGAGTGATTCACATATTAACCCCAGCTGATGTTGAGTTGACTTCAACTCAGAGTGACCCTACGTATGTCAGAGTAGAACTGTGCTTATTAGGGTTCTCGATGACTGATATTTTTCAGAAGTATATCACCAAGCCTTTCCTCCGAGGCACCTCCAATTGACTCATCTGCAAACTTTGGTTTAGCAACCGAAAGCATCGACTGTTTGTATCACCCAGGGACACCGATTCATGTATACTTAGAGCAATTTAAATAAATCATTGTTTAATGGGGAGCTACTCATTTCAAAAATATTTATACTATTAGTGGAAGGAAAATAGAATTGTGAAAAGATTCACAGACTCTGAAAGACAAGATATTAAAAAGTGTGACCAGAGGGCCAAGGGCTTAATCAGACATTTGCAAGTCATGTCCACTTGGTGAGAAAGTGAGCTAGCGTGACCTAGAATGTGCGAATCCAGGCCCCAGAGGGAGATCAGCCAACAGGATGTTCCAGTATTTGTATGTTGTTTATTTCTTTGGTTGAGTGTTACCCCAAATTGTTCTGAAGAGGTCTTACACCCAAAGATGTTTTGCAGAAAATGATTCAATTAAGTTGGAGAAAACCCTGCATAATACATCTCTCCTCTTGAAATTCACAATATACATTAGCCTTGAAAGTCTCAGAGAAATTCTGCTGATATTTCCAGAACTAAACCTGACCCCGGACACTTGATATCATACTTAGTATTTGGGAAATGCTGATATTAGGTATGTGGGCTCCAAACCCTGCTGTGGAACCTGTCCAGGTGAGGGGGCCACGATCAGCCTTGAGCCTGAGAGCTCCTCTTGCTTCTCTAGAAGGTAGAGACAGACAGGAGGGAAAGCATGAGAAAGAGGAGCAGTGTGGTCTCCTTGTCCATTTCCCACCACCCCTCCATACTTAACCTTGGCCTTGAAAGCCTACCTTTTTGAGAAAGATAAGGGGAAAAAGGAAAGATAAAACCAAGAAAAAACTCAAGGTTATAAAAAGACATTTTTTATGGTTCCTATGCCTGCTTCTTGTCCCTGTCACAACAGGGGGATCTTTTCTTAGCAGACAGCAGGCTGGGCCTTACTCTCCACACCGTAGTACCCACCCCACTGCAGACTGACTCACCAGTGGCCCTGGCCTTAGCCCATATAGAGAAACAAAGGATTGAGGTATAATTAGGAAAACATCTGGCCAGAAAATCCAGGAGTCCTTGAATCCTATCCTCAACCCTCCCCATGACATCCCTGAGGGAGGAATAAGTTTATGTACACAAAGATACACATGCACATGTACTCTGAAGTTCAGGGTAGGGAAAAGGTTATGACTTAATGGAGCTTTTGTTCTAAATAAAACAGTTTCCCGAATATCCACATGCCATACTAGTCCAATATTCAGAGGACAGTCATTGGACCTCAGTAAATGATAACCTAGCATTTCCACAAGGTGGTCTTCCATTGATGAATCCTGGGGTTCATCTGCTTTTTGTTGGAGTTGGGGAGTTCTGAGCTTTAACTTGTTACCTCTTTAACTTCCTACTCAGTGTTATCCGCACTCCAAACATTCAGGGCACATTCTCCAAGACTGCTCTCACGACACCACCTGCAAGTTCAGGGGGTTCCCAAAACCACCCTCAGATTCATAATTTGCTGTAAGGATTCACTCATGGTGACCCCATGTGTGCAGAATAGAACTGCGTCATAGGGTTTTGAAGGCTGTGACCTTTTGGACGCAGATCACCAGACTTATCTTCTGAAATGCCCTCTGGGTGGGTTCAAACCATTAATGTTTTGTCTAGTAGTAAAGTGCTTAACTGTGTCACTTAGGGACTGCACTGGATAGCAACTAAGAGCAACATAAGGATTCACAGAACTCACTGAAAGCTATTATAGTCACAGTTGACTACAGGGAAAGGATATAGGTTAAAATTAGTCCAAGGAAGATCCATAGGGCAAAGCCTGGGAGCGTTCCAAACATGAAGCTTCCCTGTCCTCGGAATATATTACCTTCCCAGCATCAACATGTGGCAGTGCACGTGGAGTATTGCCAACCAAGGAAGCTCACTCGAGCTTTGGTCTCCAGTTCTTATTGGGGCTTCATGACATAGGCCTGCTTGATTGATTGCCCACAGTTGACCTCAGCCTCCAGATGACTAATACATGTGACCCAAAGCCCTCTTGTCCAATCACATGATTGATCTTTCTGACTTAGCCATCCCTGAGGAAAGTATAAATTCATGTACACAAAGACACAAGCACACATATATAATCACCCTAAAAACCTGGGGCAAGAAAATTGTGGGGAGCCCTGGTAGTGGAGTGTTTAAGCACTCAGCCGCTAACCAAAAGACTGGCAGTTCAAACCCACCAGCTGTTTCACGCAAGAAAGACATGGCAGTCTGCTCCCATAAATACCACAGCCTTCGAAACCCTATGGGGCAGTTCTGCTCTGTGCCATAGGGTCACTATAAGTCAGGATCGACTCGACAGCAACAGGTTTGTTCTTTAAGGAAATGGTTATTACTTCATGGAGCTTTTGTTCTAAAGCTCCTATGTAAAACTCTAGCTCTATCTTGGGTACACCAGGATGCAGATTAACTGGTTTGGTTGAGGATTATCCTTAACAGGCCCATGACGAGACATTATTTTCCTTCCCAAAGCTTTAATACCCCAGAAGCCTTAGTAATTACAAAGCAGCTGATCACATCCGATAGCAGAGATCAGATTGGGAGGAGTTGTTTTGGTTGAATTAAGAGCATGAAACCCGTAGTGTTTCTCTTCTCCTCTACCAGTCCACAAAACCCCAAAGCTCACCCTCTCTGACACAGAGGAGCTAATTAGTGCACTAAGCCATACTTGTTGCCATCAACTCATTTCCAACTCATAGCCACCCTATAGGACAGAGTAGAACTGCCTCATAGGATTTGCTAGGAGCAGCTGGTGGATTCAAACTACTGATCTTTTGGTAGCAGCGAACCCTTAACCACTGCACCAACACACATATAGTAAAGTGTCCAAAGCTTAAGTGTATACCTCAGTGGAATTTTACATACGTAACCTGCAGCTCCATCAAGGCGTAGGTGTACATCCCCCCAGAGGGCTCCTTCATCTCCTCGCAGGCAACACTCATACCCCAGAGGTGACTGCTCTCCTGACCTCTACCACCATAGGCTGGTTTTGCCAATTCTTGAATTTCATATAAATAGAATTATACAGTATGCACTCTTTTTTTGGCTTAGATTCTTTTGCTTAGCATTATGTCCATGAGATTCATCCATACAGCCACGTATACTAATAGCTCGTTCTTTTTTATTGCTGTATTAATATTACTATGTATAAATATATTCCATCAATTCCTGGAGCCTTGTTTTTTGCCAGTGCCTCCAGAGCAGCTTGGACTTCTTCCTTCAGTACCATCAGTTCCTGATCATATGCCACCTCTTGAAATGGTTGAACGTCAACTAATTCTTTTTGGTATAATGACTCTGTGTATTCCTTCCATCTTCTTTTGATGCTTTCTGCATCGTTTAATATTTTCCCCATAGAATCCTTCACTATTGCAACTCAAGGCTTGAATTTTACTTCAGTTCTTTCAGCTTGAGAAACACCGAGCATGTTCTTCCCTTTTGGTTTTCCATTTCCGGCTCTTTCCACATGTCATTATAATACTTTCCTTTATCTTCTCGAGCCACCCTTTGAAACCTGTTCAGTTCTTTTACTTCATCATTTCTTCCTTTTGTTTTAGCTGCTCAGTGTTTGAGAGCAAGTTTCAGAGTCTTCTCTGACATCCGACTTGGTCTTTTCTTTCTTTCTTGTCTTTTCAATGACCTCTTGCTTTCTTCATGTATGATGTCCTTGATGTCGTTCTACAACTCATCTGGTCTTTGGTCATTAGTGTTCAACACATCAAATCTATTCTTGAAATGGTCTCTAAATTCAGGTGGGATATACTCAAGGTTGTACTTTGGCTCTCATGGACTTGCTCTGATTTTCTTCAGTTTTGGCTTGAACTTATATATGAGCAGTTGATAGTCTGTTCCACAGTCGTCCCCTGGCCTTATTCTGACTGATGATATTGAGCTTTTCCATCATGTCTTTCCACAGATGTAGTCGATTTGATTCCTGTGTAGTCCATCTGGCAAGGCCCATGTGTATAGTCACTGTTTATGTTGGTGAAAAAAGGTATTTGCAATGAAGAAGTCATTGGTCTTGCAAAATTCTGTCATACTATCTCTGGCATTGTTTCTATCACCAAGGCCATATTTTCTGACTACCGATTCTTCTTCTTTGTTTCCAACTTTCGAATTCCAATCACCAGTAGTTATCAATGCATCCTGATTGCATGTTCAATCAATTTCAGACTGCAGGAGTTGGTAAAAATCTTCAATTTCTTCATCTTTGGCCTTAGTGCTTGTTACATAAATTTGAATAATGGTCCTATTAACTGGTCTTCCTTGTAGGCGTATGGATATTATTCTATTACTAACAGCGTTGTACTTCAGGATAGATCTTGAAATGTTCTTTTTGATAATAAATGCAACACCATTCCTCTTCAAGCTGTCATTCCTGGCATAGTAGACCATATGATTTTCCTATTCAAAATGGCCAGTACCAGTCCCTTTCAGCTCACTAAAGCCTAGGATTTCCATGTTTTTTGTCCCATTTCATTTTTGACAATTTTGAATTTTCCTAGATTCATACTTCGTACATTTCAGGTTCTGATTATTAATGAATGTTTGCAGCTGTTTCTACTCATTTTGAGTCGTACCATATCAGCAAATGAAGGTCTTGAAAGCTTGACTCTGTCCATGGCATTAAGATTGACTCTACTTTGATGAGGCAGCTCTTCCCTAGTCATCTTTTGTGTGCCTTCTAACCTGAGAGACTCATCTTCTGGCACTATATCAGACTATGTTCTGCCGCTATTCATATGGTTTTCACTGGCTAGTTTTTTTTTTAGAAGTAAACTGCCATGTCCTTCTTCCTAGCTTATCTTAGTCTTAGAAGCTCAGTTGAAACCTATCTGAAACGCTCTGCTGGTATTTGAATACTGGAGGTATAGCTTCCAGCATCCCAGCAACACACAAGCCCCCACAGTACAAGAAACTAACAAATGGGTGGGGTGAACATACACAACACTTATTTCTCATAGAAAAATATCTAGGAGTGGGATTGCTGAGTCATAAGATATCTTTTTGCTTTGGTGACACTGAATCCTAACTTTTTACCTCTTTAACCTCTTCTTACCCAAAGAACACAAAACAACTAATTATCTGTGAAAAAATTGATAAATTGAAGTCATTAAAATTAAGGATTTCTTTTTATCAAAAGACATCAATGAGAATGTAAGAAACAAACTTCAGTCTGGGATAATATATTCACAAACATGTCCAGAAAATATAAAGAACTTCTAAAAACAGTTTTCTAAAGCGATTGTTTCAATTCACACACCAACGAGCAATGAATAAGAACTCCAGTTACACCATGTCACAGAATGGGTTCCTCAGGAAGCAAGTTTTGAGACAGAGCTTAGTGTACAAGGTATCTCTTACAGAATGTCCTTGGGGTTCCTCCTGTGGAAGGGAGCAGTAGGAAGTAAGATTGGATAGAAGGAGAAGCTGAGCTGCAATGAAGGGCCATGAGCAGCCTGAGGGTGGGGGTGGGGTAGGGGCATTAGCATTAGAATGACCCTTCAGAATTGTCCTAAATTGGTCAGAGATGGCCAGGCCTTTGTACCCTCCATCCCTCAGTCACTGAATGTTGGCCACCTGAGGTAAGGGTGTGGCCTTGGACAAGATGGGTCATGGCAGTTTAGGTGATGCCCAAAGAATTGGAGCAAAGGCCATCTGCACTCCCAGTGGCTGGAGAAACAATCGCTTCGTTGAAACAACATCCAAGCGTGCTCCTCCACCCAGAGCCATTAGTCTTTTTAATTTTAGTGATTCTGGTGATGTGTATAGCGGTATGTCATTGTGAGTTTCCTTTGCATTTCTCTTAAGACCACTAATATTAATCTGCTTTCTGGCCATTGGCCATCCTCTTTTGTGAAGTATCTGTTCAAATTTTTTCCTTATTATTGACTTGGATTGGTTGCTTATATCATATATAATTGTACGTTGTCTTTATGTGATCTGGATACATGTTTGTAAATACATTATCCCAGCCTGAGGCTTGCTTTTCACACTCTTGTTGGTGTCTTTTCATAAACAGAATCCTTACTTTTAATTATGTCAATTTATCAGTCTTTTCACCTATGATTAGTGGTTTTGTGTTCTTTTTAAGAGGCCTTTGCCTATTTTAGGTTATTCTGTATCTCCACTCACTCAGTGGAATGTTGAGTTGACCATATGAGTAGGATAATTGTAGAATAAGTACTTTAATCAGATAGAGTTTGTTGAACAAATAGAGATACACCTACTGGCATGGATTGAGTTGTGTTTGAAAAAAAGTGTCAACTTGCTTAGGTCATGATTCCCAGTATTGTGTGGTTATCCTCCATTTTGTGATTGTAATTTTATGTTAAGAGGATTAGGGTGAAATTGTAACACCCTTTCTAAGGTTACATCCCGGATCCAGTGTAAAGGGACTTTCCCTGGAGTGTGGCCTGCACCACCTTTTATTTTCTAAGAGATAAAAGGAAATGGAAGCAAGGAGAGAGAGGAGACATCAAACCACCAAGAAAGAAACACCCAGAGCAGAGTGCGTCATTTGGACCTGCAGTTCCTGTGCTGAGATGTTCCCAGAACAAGGGAAGACTGATGCATCACAAGGACCTTCCTCTAGAGCCAACAGAGAGAGAAAGCCTTCCCCTGGAGCCGGGACCCTGAATTCAAATGCCTAGCCTACTGCACTATGAGAGAATAAACTTTTCTTTGTTAAAGCAATCCACTTGTGGTATTTCTGTTAGAGATGACTAAGACACCTACCAACATTAGTCTTTGTTTCATATTGTTGATGACATATTGAAACATTTAATTGACAAGGCTGCCTATTGGCCAGTGTTCCCACAAATTTATTTCACCAAATACTAAGTCCGTACGGAACAGGAAAAAGAATCTCATGATCAAGTAAGTTTAAGAACATCCGATTCAACAAAGTTAAGCAGGTTCTTTACTATAGGACTCCTTGGAGTCTTGAATATCCTAATGTGTATTAGATAATGTCAAGAGGGAGATAGTAGGTACATTATTTTCACAACTTGACCATAGAATACTTTTTTCACCGGAGCATTTTACAGGACTATTTTTCATAGGCCAACCATTTTGTAAGTATATCTCTGGACAAAGGATAAGATGTCCAACAAAAAAGAGATTAAAAAAAAAAAGAATTCGAGGGTCCATAAAACCCACTGCCGTTGAGTCAATTCCGACTCATAGTGACCCTATAGGACAGAGTAGAACTGCTCCATAGCGTTTTCAAGGCTGTGATCTTTACAGAAGCAGACTACCATATCTTTCTTCCACAAAGCAACTCTTGGGTTTGGAATGCTGATCTTTTGGTTAGCAGGCAAGCACTTGACCCATGGGCTACCAGGGTTTCTCAAAGAGTCTGCAGCAAATAGTTTGTGGGGAAAGGTGCTGTTCTAGATTTAAGGAGATATTTTTTAAAAAGAAGAAAACAATGGAATCAGTGCCTCTCAACATATTTTCCTGCCTTCTTGATGTGCAACGCAGTTCCAGCAGCAAACTTTAATTGCATATAAAAAAAAAAAGTTACCGTTGAGTCAGTTCCAACTCGTGCCAACCCTATATGTCTCAGAGTAGAACTGTGCTGTATAGGGTTTTCAATGGCTGATTTTCAGAAGTAGATGGCCAGGCCTTACTTCCAAAGTTCTTCTGGGTGGACTTGAACCTCCAGGCTTCCGGTCAGCAGCCAAGCATGTTAACCATTTTCACCACCCAGGGACTTCTTTTTTTTTTTTTTAATACATATACAAAAAAAACTGTTGCTGTGATAGGACAAAGTAGAATTGCCCCAAAGAGTGGCCAGCAGATTCGAACTGCCGACCTTTTGGTTAGCAGCTGTAGCGCTTAACCACTGTGCCAGAGAGCTTCAAAAAAAAGGAAAAAGAAAATACTAAAAGAGTGCATCAGAATCTAGGTATGGTTCTCTATAAAAAAAGCCACTCTTTCCCTTAACTTGGAAATTCTGATAACCTCCTTACTCCATTTTTCCCATTGAAAATCACTGAATTAAGTCAGGGCTTTCTTTCCCTTTAACATATGCTAAATGCATCTGCCTCCCTTCTGATTTTTTGTTTTGCTGCCTGTATGGCCAAAAATAAGAATAAAAAAACCAAACTCGTTGCCCTTGAGTTGCATCCAACTCACAGTGACCTTCTAAGACAGAGTAGCTGAAGGGCTGCCAGATTCGAACTACCGACATTTTGGTTAATAGCCGAGCTCTTAACCACTGTGCCACCGGGGCTCCACCTGTATGGCCAACCAATACAAACCCAAGAAAGCCCGCGGTACTGCTACCCTGTGGCAAAAGCAAATACTTAATTGTGGAGCTTACCTAGAGAAATCTGAATGGAAGATTTAGGACAGACAGCAATTACCACCTTAAAGCAATTCCAAGTTTTATTACGCTCATCCTCACTGCCTCTGCCTTTAGTTCCTTCCTTGGAGCCCTGCTGGTGCAGCGGTTAAGAGTTCAGGCTGCTATCCAAAAGGTTGGCAATTTGATCCACCAGGCGCTCCTTGGAAACCCTATGGGGCAGCTCTACGCTGTCTTATAGGGTCACTATGAGTTGGAATCAAGTTCGCAGCAATGGGCTTGTTTTGTTTCATCTCATTTGCCACCAAAACCTTCCACAGCTCCATGGCCCTGGATTTTCTCCACACCCTAAACACAGACATCACTGTATAAGTCGCTAACATAATTTCCTTTTGAGAATGACTTTGGTTTGGTGGTTGCTCTCGCTGTTTTTCTAGCAAGGAAGCTCTTCCTGTTAAAATTAGCTCACTTCAGCAACTCCCTGCATTTTTATTCACCACCGCCCTGGTGGCCCAACGGTTAAGCGTTCAGCTGCTAATGGAAAGGTTGGCAGTTCGAACCCACCCAGTGGTTCTGAGGGAGAAAAGACCTGCCCCCATAAAGACTAAAAAAAAAAAGACTACAGCCTAGAAAACCCTGTGGGACAGCTCTGCTCAGTCGCGTAAGGTCGCTATGAGTTGAAAGTTGAGTCCACAGCACCCACCGACATCAGGGACATGATCGTGACTGTAACTAAAACAAAAATCCTAAACACTCTTCTCATTTACTCCTATCAGCTGTGTTCATTATATAATTAAAAAGTCACAAACGTTTTTACAAATATTGTACACAACCACACTGACTTCTCGGCCGTTATTGTTTGTAAGTCACAGTGTCTGTGAGGACTCCAGGCAGGAAGGGCAGAGCAGTGGGGCCCACAGGCAGGACTGGCTGAGAGACAGAAACCCACAGGCGAATGCTGTCTAGGGAGGGACAGAAGACAGGGAAGTCCTTCAAGCATCTGGTCTTGGTGGGAAAATACAATTCTAAGCAATAATTCATAAAACAATGACTGGTCTTCACGTCACTATTCTAAGGGATTGTAAATAGTATTAAAAGAACACGTCTTTTCGTCTCATTTTATTTTTTCTGCAGAGTTCCTAATATGCCTTCAAGATACTGTTTCCTCTTTTCTTTCTTCTTACAGTGACTTGTCAGCTTGAGTCCTGAACAAATATGGCCCGACGTATTAGTACATCATTGGCTTAGGGAAATAGAATTAAAGGTAAAAGGTACTAGAACTGCACAATATGGATATCCTAATCACTCTCTTTTAATTACATTTGGATGGAGTCTCTGTTGCCATGGAAACTCTCTCCTTAGCAAACTTTAGAGGCAGGGATCTCCTCCAAGTTTCACAGCTCTGTATCTCAAAGAAATTTCTTGTTCTATTTTAGAGTGTAAAAGCTAAGCTGTAACTTTTCATTGGGATAACATGTGAATTTAGCTGTTGTCAGTTGCTCAAAACAATGAATACAAAAGGCATTGTGTGCTTTTAATTCTTGTAAGCTCTTTCTAGATGGGACTGTTTTCTTTATTATGGATAGTCTGATTCATTAAATTGCTCTGTCCCGCATGGTGGCTGCTACCCACAGCCATCTGTGGCTATTTAAACTTATATTTATTAAATGTAAAATATAGTCTTTAGTAGCCATATTTCAAGTTGCCATAGCCACATTTTAAGTGCTCAATAGTCAAAGGTAGGTAGTTGATAGGTAATCCAGTATGATCTCATCTTGGTTTTTAACCTGAGTTATATCTGCAAAGACTCTCATTGCAAACAATGTCACATTCTGGGTGGACATGAGTTTTGGGGGGACACTATTCAACCTCTTACACACCTATTCGATTTTCTTTATTCAGAAAGAACGAGACTAAAAACACACATGCAGGGCTGGCCTTATGAGTGTGCAACCTGTGCAGTTGTAAGGGGCTGGAGCCCCACAAGTCCTGTTCTTGACTTAATGCTGTGTTGCCACCATGTTGAAATTCCTAATGATTTCTGAACAAGTCCTGCATTTTCATTTTGTACTGGATCCCTCAAATTATGTCACCAGTTCTGCACACATGAGTTAGAATATGGCTGTTGAACTCTTTCTTTTCCTTCTGTCTTAGGCTGCATTCTCTAGAGAAGCAAAACCGGTGCAGTATATAAATATATAGAGAGATTTATATAAAGGAAATGGCTCATGTGGTTGTAAAGGCTGAAAGTCCCAAGTCCATGAGTCAGGCTGGAGGCTTTTCCTGACTCACATAAAATATAGCCACAGATGCTGGTGAATCCAAGATCAGAAGGTCAGACAGCGGGCCTCTGGATCACAGGCTGAGGAGGCTCATGAATCTTGAGATCAGCAGTAAGATGTCAGGAGGCTGCTAGCTCCAGTCCCAAGAGCCAGAGGTCAGATGAACCAGAACAAGCTGCGGGGTTCAGAGCAAGCAAAAGCCAGTGCGCCTTGCCGGAAAGTCCACCTATATTGGATGCAGGCCACACCCCCAAGGAAATGCCCTTTCAACTGATTGGCTACTCCCAGCAGATCCCATCATGTAGGTAATGACATTATATAAGATCTCCTTATGGAGGTGATTACATCATTAAAAAGCCAAACTACATCTTAACTGCCAACCCGCTGAGGATCATGGCCCAGGCAAGTTGACACACAACCTTAACCATCACACTTTCTCTTTCTTATAATTGGATTGTTTTTCAACCTTCTTTCCTATGATATTTAGAGAGTAAGGAAGAACGGTTGGCACATGGGATAAAATTCAGGTAGGCATCTGAAATCGTCTAGGCCATCTCAGCAGAGAACCTTCTCAGGGGTTGAATTTGAAGCAACGTCTATTGCCAGAAATGATAAAAGTGAAAAGCTGTGTCAGGCAATTCCAATATTATGGGAAAGTTTGCATTCTCTTATTATTAACACATGTTTTCTTACATGGATTCTGAGTTGCCCACAATGCCATTCCTTTCCCTTAAACGGCCTTGCAGAACTTTTATGCTTTAGCCCAATTTGTTTTATTCTTCATCCATTTGTCCTTTTATTCTCGCAATAATTCATTCCACAAATATGAAGCATTTATAATGTATGAGACACTGTTACATGTCTGAGTAAAAAATTATATGACACACACCTACTATTGCCATCTGGTTAATTATCTGCTGCGATTAACCCAACACTAAGAGCAGATACGGGGGACAGTGAAATCAAATGCAGCCTGAGTATCATCAAGGGTTTATTAGCTCTTTTCCCTGTTTCCATGGTCACATTAAACCAAAAACAGGATGAATGTACCAACAAGCCTGACTGAATCATATACTATGTTATGAAGGAGAAAGTTTCCTTCCAAACCAAATTTTGGTTAGATTTCTTCTTCTTTTTCTTTACTTTTTTCAAAAATACATACCTAACGGAATGAGAAAATATAGCACAGATATATAATAAAAACCAAACCCAGTGCCGTCGAGTCGATCCCGACTCATAGCAACCTTAGAGGACAGAGTAGAACTGCCCCATAGAGTTTCCAAGGAGCGCCTGGCAGATTCGAACTGCCGACCCTTTGGTTAGCAGCTGTAGCACTTAACCACTATGCCACCAGGGTTTCCAGATATATAATAGCACAGGTAATAATAGTCCTAGTAACAATAATAATACAATTAATACCAAAGTCATTTCTTTTTGCTTTGGGAATTCATTGCATGCTGTGCTTTTCTGGAAATTTTGATCCCTAATTATATTTGAGTTAAATTAGCTTTGCTTTTGTACTCTCTATGGTCATATGGGAGCTCATTTGTGGTGCGGTGGTTAAGAGCTCAGCTGCTAACCAAAAGGTCAGCAGTTCAAATCCACGAACCGCTCCTTGGAAACCCTATGGGGCAGTTCTACTCTGTCCTATGGGGTCGCTATGTGTTTGGACCAAATTGATGGCAGTGGGTTTGGGTTTTTCGGTTTTCGAGCTCATGCGATCTAGGTGTGCACCAAATGCAGAGAGAGTCTGTGAGTAAACCAGCCAACCAGAACTTGCAAAGCCAGAAACACTCATGTCGAGAATTGAAACGTCATTCAAGAAAGTATACTTCCCTCACTTCCGTATCTTACGGGGGCATTCAGAAATGCAGACCACATGAATTCATTGGGAAATAAGAGCAAAGGAAATACAAAATAGAAAAAAAAAAAAAAAACCAGCCCAGGGGTAATGCATGCCAAGTGGTCACATGTATTTGAACACTTGTTGTTGTGTGTCGGGAGTTGATTCTGACACATAGCAGCCCTACAGGACAGGGTTGAACTGCTACAAATGGTTTCCAAGGCTGTCATCTTTAAGGGAGTAGCTTACCAGGTCTTCTCTCCCATGGAGCTGGTGGAGTCGAATCCTTAACCACTGCACCACCAGGGCTCCTATTTGAAAGCTGAATTCTTCATATTTGATTCTGAATTCCCGGGCAGCCAAAGTCAAGAGGAAAATAAAATTACAAGATTAAAAATGCCCTTGAGATAAAAATCACCAGGACTGGGAATCTGTACAAGATATTCCTATGGATCCTCATAAGGGGTACTTACCGTATGATGCAGCAGGTGACAGGTGACACCACCAACTACGTATGGGTGGGGACTGTTTTGTGATCCCTGTCACTTGTTTATTCTTTAACCTTTGTTCTCTTCAATGTTTTATGTTTATGGACTAGATTTTTTAAGTTTTCTGCAAATGAGTGGGTTTTGAAAAGATTCTTTTTAGAGAATTAAAAGCAGGTGAGGGTTTTCGTTTGTTTCAGATTTCAGGGACAGCAATATAGCTCACTGATTGGGAAATAAACTTATAAAAGTGTGGTGAATGAGGAAAGGACTTGGTGAAGGTGGTTCAGAGTTTCAGAGCCTCCTTCAGAGTTCTCATTGTAGGGAAAATGGTCGGGGTATTTTAAAAAAGCATGAGAATGAAAGAAGAAAGAAAAAGAAGAGGCGCAGAGAGCAGCAGTCCTGAGAAATTAGTCCTGCTGGATTTAGAGTCATCAATGACCACACGATGGGTATTCTGTGGGAAGGTGTTAGACTCCAACAGAGGCAGGTATGGCGTCCACGGACTCTGTGGACTTGACTTTGGGGTATGTCTTCGTTTACTTCTGCGGCTGAATCAGAAATACCACAAGTGGACAGAACAGAGATTTATTTTCTCACAGTTCAGGAGGCTAGGAGTCCGAATTCAGTGTGTGGCTCTAGGGAGGCCCGTCCTTGTTTATTTAAGATTCTGCTGTCCTTGTTTTTGGGTGCATCAAGTCGATTACGAATAATAATGACCTCATTTGAGATTCTAGTAGCCTGCAACCCTTGGAGTTCCTGGGCTTGTATGTTTACTGGCCCCCATTGTCATCAGAGTCTGTCTCTCCCCACTTGTCTGTCTGTGCTGCTGCTTATAACTCAGAAGTGGTTAGGGTTAGGACATACCCTACACTGATATGGCCTCATTAATATGACAAAGAAAACCCTATTCCCAAATGGGACTACATCCACAGGTATAGGGTTTAGGATTCTAACACTTTTCTTTCTTTTTTTTTTTTTTTTTTTGGAGGGCAGGGGAATACAATTCAATCCATAATAAGGTAATATTTAAAAACCTGACCCATTGCCATCGAGTTGATTTCTACTCATAGCTGCCTTATAGGACACAGTAGAACTGCCCCATGGGGTTTCCAAGGCTGTAATCTTTACGGAAGCAGATTGTCACATCTTTCTCCCATGGAGTAGCTGGTAGGTTCAAACCACCAACCTTTCAGTTAGCGGCCAATTGATTAATCACTGCACCATCAGGGCTCCTTAGGTAGTATTTATAAGGTCCCTATGAGTTGAAATCGACTCAGTGGCAACAGGTTTGGTTTTGGGTTTAAGTCCATGCATTTTTATCCTCAAGAAATCCCAGTTCCTGGCAGTCCTGTGGCTAGAGTTGACCTTGGGGTTATCTAAGGCCAGGGAGCAAGACCTTAGGAGCAAGTCCTCAGGAGCAAGTCCTCCAGTTCCACAGTAGAAATCCATGGGTTCTGGGACAATGGAGGGAGGGGAGATGGGAGAACTTACAGCTCAAGAA
This sequence comes from Elephas maximus indicus, assembly GCF_024166365.1. NCBI lineage: Eukaryota > Metazoa > Chordata > Mammalia > Proboscidea > Elephantidae > Elephas > Elephas maximus. Next base: position 92,175,620 of record NC_064832.1, read on the forward strand.
CTTTCTCTTTATTAAATCCAAGTCTGACACTTTCTCTACTGTTGGTGTGGAAAACTATGAATTCTAGTGGGAGGTGGAAATAGCATGTATAATGGGAAATAATGGAGTATGGGCTAAACCTAATTAGGAAAAGCCAATTATAATCTTACCTCAGAAGACTAAAACGCTTAGGGAAATGGACTGAATTTTAAAGTTAATTAGCAATAATATATAGCACCATTTGTTGAAAATCATTCTAAAATTTATGTGTTTGATTTCAGAGTTACAATGGCAGCAAGTTATTGGGTCCATTTACTGTTTTAAATTTCCCATTTAATTGCTCAATACCAAAACACTAAAAACTCATAATCCTGCCAAAGCTACCGACTGCATTATCCGTGAGGGTGGGGTGAGGCACATCCCTCAAATCCTTGAAGGGGGAAAGCAGGCAGGCCCAAATGAGGTAGAACAAGACCCACACTTTCCCTCAATGTCTGTACCTACTCAAGAATGCAGGTTGTTGTTGTCAGGTGCCATCCAGTCAGCTCCGACTCATCGTGATCCTATTTACAGCAGAACCAAGCACTGCCCGATCCTCCCCCACCCTCACAATCATTGCTGTGTTTGAGCCCATTGTTGCAGCCACTGTGTCAATCCATCTTACTGAGGGTCTTCCATTTTTTGCTGGCCCTCTATTTTCTCAACCATGGGACTTCTCCAGGGCCTGGTCCCTCCTGATAACATCTCCAAAGTAAGCAAGAGGAAGTCTTGTCATCTTCACTTCTAGGGAGAACTGTGGCTGTACATCCTCCAAGACAGATTTGTTTGTTCTTCTGGCAGTCCACGGTATATTCAATATTCCATGCCAGCATGCACCACAATTCAAGTGCATCAATTCTTCTTCGGTCTTCCTTTTTCACTGTCCAGCTTTCACATGCATATGAGGTGATCGAAGACACCATGGCTTGGGTCAGGTGCACCTTAGTCCTCAAAGTGACATCTTTGCTTTTTAACACTTTAAAGAGCTCTTTTGCAGCAGATTTTCCCAGCATAATATGTCATTTAATTTCTTGACTACTTTTTCCATGGGCATTGACTGTGGCTCTAAGGAGAATGAAATCCTTGACACCTTCAACTTCCTTGCTGAATGCAGAAACGGGCCTTTAATAAAAGATTCCATGTCTCCCTTGCAGGCAAGATCTTTTTAGTTTTAGCCAATGACAAACCCTTTTAATTTTCCTCCTTCACAGTTCCCAGAAAGATCACAGTCATCAAAAATAACAAATTGAGTCTATAAATATCAGTTTAATTGTTGTTGTGTGCCATCAAGTCAATTCCAACTTACAGCGACCCTCTAGGACAGAGTAGAACTGCCCCACGGGGTTTCCTAGGCTGTCACCTTTACAGAAGCAGACGGGGTTACATCTGTCTATGTTTCTGTTAGCAGCCAAGTGTTTCAATATTGCGTCACCAGGGCCCCTTAGCAATTGAATTAGAAATGATCAAAATTTTTAAAAAGTGAAATAATAATCTCTACCAAAAATGCAAAAGACCTCTTTAAAGTGTTAAAAATTAAAGATGTCACCTTGAGGGCTAAGATGCACCTGCCTCAAGCCATGGTGTTTTCAATCGTCTCGTATGCATGCGAAAGCTAAACGATGAACAAGGAAAATGGAAGAAGAGTTGACGCCTTTGAATTGAGGTGCTAGCGAACATTATTGATTATACCATGGACTGCCAAAAGAACAAACAAATCCGTTTTGGAAGAAGTACAACCAGAATGCTCCTTAGAGGCAAGAATGGAGAGACTATGTCTCACATACTTTGGACATGTTATCAGGAAGGATCAGTCCCTGGAGAAGGGCATCAAGCTTGGTAAAGTAGAGTGTCAGCGAAAAAGAGGAAGACCCTCAATGAGATGGATTGACACAGTGGCTGCAACAATGGGCTCAAGCATCACAACGACTGTGAGATGGCGCAGGATGCGGCCGTGTTTCATTCTGTTGTGCATGGGGTCGCAAAGAGTTGGAACTGACTTGACAGCACCAAACAACAACAGCCAAAAATGAGCCAAGGACCTATCAAAATTTGTAAGATCTTCCATAGGCTTATTCAGAGGTAGATTCCTATCTTTATACTGTTATATTATTGAAGAAGAAACTGAAATGTTAATAAACCACACTTTAATAAGTTGAAAGAAAATAAAACTATTCCCAAGTTAATCAAGAGAAATTGTAAATATTAACCAATTAGAAAACAGAAACATTTTAAAAAGCCATATGAAGTAGACGATGGACGAAAATATGGAAAAAATGTAAATGTAAAATTGAGGAAGGGAATCTGAAGCAGACGCGGAGTATAAACAATTCTAAAGGAGGCTTCCAGGAAAAATAATTATTTAATCCCCGAGCCCAAACCAAAAATAATGAAAATAAAAAAGTAGTAATAACAGCATATCTCTGAGAACATATAAACCAAAACCAAAACCGAACCCAGTGCCGTCGAGTCAAATCCAACTCAGAGAGAACATATAAAAAATTATATATAAGCCGCTGTAAACCAAGAAATTATAGTATAAGATCTAAATGTTCTTTAAATAAAGTATGTAAGTCTAATTCCCTGTCTTTAAAAAAAAAAACCTGTTTGCTATTAAGTCAATTCCAACTCATAGTGACCCTACAGAACAGAGTAGAACTGCCCCATAGGGTTTCCAAGACTGTAAATCTTCAGGGAAGCAGACTGCCGCATCTTTCTCCCGAGGTTCGGCTGGTCAGTTTGAACGGGTTGGAACCCTGGCTGAGAACACATTTTAATAGGATCCCCAGGTGAGTCTCATGTGTAATAAATTTTGATAACCACTGCTCTACTAGGGGTTCTCAGAATGGGTCCCTAACCGGCAGCATTAGCACCCCCTGAGAACTTGTTAGAAATGCAAATTCTCAGCAGGGATTTGAACCCGAACAAACCAGTTTAAAGGCCTGGTTCAAACCTACCTTTTGGTTAACCACTGTGCCACCAGGGCTCCTTACTTTCCTGTCTTAAAAAATAAAATAAAAACCATTGCCATTGAGTGGATTCCAACTCATAGTGACCCTATAGTAGGATTTAATTAGTTTTGGCATTGATTTGGGTTATTAAAAGCTTTGGGGTTGTCTCTGGAAATATTATTCATTCTACCCTGGTAGCCCAATGGTTAAGTGCTTGGCTGCTAACTGAAATATCAATGGTTCAAATCCTCCCAAGTGGCTTCATAGGATAAAGACCTGGCCATCTGTTCCTGTAAAGATTACAGCCTAGGAAACAGTACGGGGCAGTTCTACTGTCATAAAGGGTCACTATGAGTGGGAATCGACTCGAGAGCCTAACAACCACAGCATGTTTCGCTTAGCCTACCTGATTTCCTTTGGGCCATGGGCCAGTGTTCCCTTGAGCATCAAGTCTAATCTTCTAGCGTGTTCTCCGATACCTGATTCATGTCACATGGGGTCATGATGGATCGAAATAGAAGCCGCCACACCCAATGACAACAGTATTGACAATATTCAAGAGTAGATTAGACATAACATGTCATTAGGAAGATGGCAGGATGTTCCCTAGAATTATATAACTGCACGCTTATGTTTTAATTGCTGTTAATTCTGTTACCAATCTTGTAATAATTCCTTCTCCTAAAAAAGAAATTTAATTAAAAAAATAAGCTATCTGCTGGCCACAATTATTTGGATTTTGTTAATAGAGATTCTTCTATTTCATGAAAATACAGAGTACCTATACATATTGAATTTCTGTACTCTTGGGGAAGCAAACATGACCCACCAAGATTTGACGTATCTTGGTGAAAATACCAATTTACACACTTCTTATTTGTATGGTTCTGCCCAAATTATTTTACTGCCACCAACTTTAGTTTTTGCAACTAAAAAAAAATTGCAGTCTGAAGAGTTGCTTTGATTTAATTTCTGATATGTAAGAGTGTGACTGATTGGAAAATCTGGGCTTTGCCCCAGAGAACTAAGTTTAGGAAACGAAATCATAAGTAAAACGTACAAAACTGTTTTAAAATGTTTTGTATTTAGAAGACACGAGCACATTAACATTCTCTCCTAGCAGCACAGAGAAAACGAGTTTCGGACACAGTTAGCAAAAAGAAGTGGTTAAAATTGGATGGTTAACAGTCACTAGTGAGCCGCACCGTGAATTACGGTGCTGTTCAGAGGGCATGAAGGGAGCTAGGCTTGCAAGTCTGGTCTCTGGAGGCTCAGGGTACAGATGCTCAATAGATTCCCCTACCCCTTTCCTCCTATGGATTCAGGAGGGATAGAAGTTGAGTGTTTTTGTAAATTGAATATTCTGATTAACCAATATTACCACAGATGCTAAAGGCAGTTTAAAACTAGTTGTAGTGGAGTCGACCCCAGCTCCCGGCAAGCCCCTGTGTGTCAGAGTAGACCTGTGCTCCATAAGCTTTTCAATGGCGGATTTTTTAGAAGTAGATCACCAAGCCTTTCTTCCAAGGTGCCTCTGAGTGGACTAGAACCGCCAAGCTTTCAGTTAGCAGCTGAGCGCATTAACTGTTCGCACCACCCAGGGACTCCCCAAAGGCAGCTTACACATCCCAAATAACTAAAGCCTAACACACTCGATCTGAAACTGCTCCAAACAGAATCCTATCTCTGGAGAGTCAGACCTTAGCTCAAGATCTTAAAATGCTTCTGGTCAATTTAAGTATCGTTTGTGTAGGGCGGTAAGTAAAAGCCTGGTTATTTTAACTTTATGGCTTTCTGTGAACTTTATGAATGGGAGTTTGTAATAACAAATGTTATAACTTTGCCTATTGAAAAAACAACAACAACACAAATTACAGTACATTAGGAATCTCCTGCATTGGGTCAGAAACAAATCGGGTCAGGTTTGCTAAGCCCAGTGATTGTGTGGACATACATTGTGGACTTGATACTTAAAACTAAGGTCTTTACTAAGAAAGTGAATAAAGTTCAAGTACTATGGCATTTCTATTCGTGGGAATTTCTAATCTTGTTTGAGTTTCCCTGTGTTGTAAATGTACGGATCAATCTTTTGAAAATCTCCAGGGCCTGGGCAAATAAATAGAATATAGCAGAACATGTTTTATAGCCACATCCATTGTCCTGAAAGTATTTGAAAAGATAAAAGGCAGCTCGAGTGAGGACTCAGGAGGAAAAAAAAAAAAGGAGATACTTAATACAAATAAAATATTCAGAAGTCAGTGAAGAGATTAATTTTAAGAAGGAGAATCAATATGAAAAGCACGCTGCAGTTTGGCACTGAACTTTGCAATTCTCTAGCCCTGGGCAGAGGGACTATCTTGATAGAAGAGGAGCTAAAATATTGACTGCTGGCACATGGAGGTATATTTTGGTCCAAGGTAGTTCAAGTTAATTGTCTAGGGGGAAAATGGAGATGGTATTTGGTTTGGGCAGGAAGAATTGCTGGGACAGAGTAGAACTGCCCCATAGGGTTTCCAAGGCTGTAAATCTTTACAGAATCAGACTGCCGAATCTTTCTCCTATGGCGGGTTTGATCTGCTGACCTCTCAGTTAGCAGCTGAATGCCCTAACCCCAACACCGCCAGGGCTCCTTGGAAGAGTTGTAGAGTGTGCAAAATAGCAGGTCTGGAAAATGAGAACGTTGGTTCAATGGTGGAAGGTAGAGGCTAAGACCAAAGAATTAAAGAGTTGAAAGAGATTTGAGAGACCTCATTTATCTGTGCTTGCAGGTGATTCTTGTTCATTGAGGCTGAGTCTCTCTTGACTCGTGGTGGCACCATGTGTGCAGAGCAGAACTGCTCCATAGGGTTTTCAAGGCTGTGACCTTTCTGAAGCAGAGCACCAGGCCTGTCTTCTGAGGCACTTATGAGTGGTTTTGAACTGTCAACCTCTCGGCTAGTAGTTGAGCACTTAACCATTTTTGCCACCCAGGAGCTTCATGATAAGTACCATAAATGGTTATTTTAACTTTATGACTTTCCATAAATGGTACTTATTTACTTACTTTAATGTTAAAGTGAACTCAAATTAATTTATCACTGGCCAATAGTTCTTGAGATGCTTGATCAGCATGTTGCAAAATGCTGACTGAAGTTATTCTTTTAGACCTTATAGCTAGATTCTAAGAGAGGCTGGAGAATGGCTTCTGAGAAGCCTTTGACTAGGACAGGCCTCAAAGACAGGCTGATTAATCAGCATCTATCTGTAAACAAGTCCCACAGATGGGATCACCGTGAGCTGGAATTGCCTTGACAGCAACTAACAATGATACTTATCACTTTGAAGGTATCAGAAAACCAAACATTTAAAAAACTAAATAGACCATTGCCTCCTTGCTGATAACAGAATATTCCCACATTTAAAGGCATGGTTAAACCTCAGTAAATTTTATTCTTCTTCATCTTTAAGCATTATACATAATATTATAAAACTTGAAGGTAACCCAGAGATCACCTTGTTCAAACGATCAATTTCATACATGATGATAACAAAGCCCAAACGTTCACCAAAAAAGCCATTGCTTTGAGTGGATTCCAACATATAGTGACTCTACAGGACAAAGCAGAACTGCCCCAGAGGGTTTCCGTGGCTGTCATCTTTACTGAAGTAGATTGCTATGTCTTTCTCTTGCAGAACAGCTGGTGGGTTCGAACCACCAACAGAGACAATATGGAATGGTGGGCACTGTGACAAAATTGGAAACACACTCCATCTAGAATCACCCGCTCCTACTCAGCTCCAGTCACCATACAGAAAGACATGCCTGGCAAAGCCAGTTTTCTCATTTGGTTTTAAAGGGCACCCTGGGAATATAGATATTTATGCAAAAATCCTCTAATTTTAAAATCTTACCTACTAATTTTTTAGAATGTTAAAACACTGTACAGGTCAAATGAAACATATTTATGGCTAGGTCAAGTCCATAGTTTGGGACTTTTGACTTACATGTTACTGCTCATGTCTCTCATCTCTCCGCCCATGTCCCAACACTCCCAACCACCTACCCACTTTGTGCCAAATTTCTCCTAGTTTCTTGAATAGCCTACTTTTGGGGGGGCTGCCAGACTTCTGAGAATGCTATTCTATTTGACCCAAACCTTTTGTCCTCCCATCTATCTTTTGGTCTCCACTTAATTGTCACTTCTACCAGGAAACCTTCCCTGACATCACAAGTCTGAATTATATGTGACTTCTCTGTGTATTCTTGACAAAAGGAAAAAAAAAGTACACACACACACATATAAAAAAAAAAATATACACATATATACACAAACATACATATATACATATACACACACACATATATATGTATATGTATATACATATATATACACATATACACACACACACACATATATGTGTATACATGACAAGCAAGTTCAAAAAGAACTTTATGTCCCTGGGTGGTGCAAATGGACTATGCTCAGCTGATAATCAAAATGTTGGCGGTTTGAACCCACCTAGTGGCACCGCCAAAGAAACAGGCCTGGCGATCTTCTTCTGTAAAGATTATAGTCAAGAAAACCCTATGGAGCAGTTCTACTTTGTAACACCTGGAGTCTCCCAAGCCACAAATCAACAAAATCAACAACAAAAACAAAATCAATGACAAAAAGGACTTTGTATACCATGATAAAAGCTTTGAAATTATTTCCTCCCCAGCAGTTCTCAACCAGAAGGACAAAGTTAAGTTACTGTGGACGTTAAGTAAAATATGGATATCTGGCTCCCACCCAAGACCATGGCTTGGACTAGGGCGAGCCAAGCGAGGCCTTTATCTTGGTACAAAATTTAAGAAGTTTCCAAAAGATTTAATAATGAAGACAAATAATATTTTCATGCAATCTTTGAAAACATCAGATTAATAATATAAGAGCTTGAAAAAAAGCGCATTTCCACTCTCCCGTCTCTGCCTCTGCTGTTACTGTCGTTCATTTCATTTACGTTTGTTATAAGCCCTGCACGGCATTGTTTTTCGCTCTGCTTCAGCTGTCAGTCACCCTAAAGAGATGTGTGTATTTCCCCACCCAGTCACCATCTGGTATTCCTCAGTCCTTTAGGGAGGGCCATATTTTCCTCTAGTTTCATTTTTCTTCTCTCCGAAGAACGTTTTTTGCAGTGCGGATCTCAGCTAGTAATGAATTATTTCATTTGTGTGTGTTAGAAAATCTTATTTCACTTTAGTTTTTGAAAGACATTTTTCACTGGTACAGAATTTCACATTGATTTTTCCCCCCTTTCAGTACTTTAAAGATGTGACAGCATCTCCCCACTTGCTGAATTTCTAGGGAGAAATCTGCTGTCATTCTTATCTTTGTTCCTCGGTACACCTGTGTCTTTTTTCTGTGGCTGCTATTAAGATTTTCTCTTGATCACTGGTTTTGAATAATTTGGTTATCATGTACCTTAGTGTAGTTGTCTTCATGTTCTTGTGCTTGGGGTTAGTTGAACATCTTTCATATATAGATTTGTAGTTTATACCAAATCTGGAATTTTTTATGCCATTGTTTTGTCAAATCTTTTTCTGTCTTCTCCCTCTCTTTTCTCCTTTGGGGACTCTGATTATATGTGTATCAGGTCCTTTGAACGTGTCCCACAGTTCACTGATGCTCTGTTCATATGTTTGTTTTATTCTCTTTTCTGAGTTTCATCATATTTTGGCCATGTCTTCAAATCCACTAATTGTTTCTTCTGTAATGCCTAATCTGTCATTAATCCCTTCTCATGCAGTTTTTCATCTCACAGATTGTAGTTTTCACCTCTAGAAGCTGAATTTGGACATTTTTATATCTTTACTGTCTTTATTTTACTTTTTGAACATATGGAATACAGTTACAATAATGCTCTTAATGTCCTTTTCTGCTAATTCTATCATCTATGCCAACTCTACAGGTGGCAAATTTTCAGTTTTTATTTGCGTAATTTTTTTCTCTTCATTCTGTGTATTTTCACTGGGTATAGAATTCCAGAATAGCTTTATTTTTTTTTCAGCACACCGAAGACACAATTTTACATCTTCTAGCTTCCATTATCATTTTGAGAAGTCAGCTGAAGTCTAGCTATTGCTTCTTTGAAATAAATTTCTTTTATTTTTTTCTGGCAGATTTCAAATTTTTCTCTTTGTCCTTGATTTTCTGCAATTTCACTGTATTTGGGTTGTGTGTTTCTTTTTATTTATCCTGCTGAAACCTGTTCAGATTTTTTGATTTGTAGATTTCTGTCTTTCATCTATTTCAGCAAATTTCAGCCATTATCTATTCAAATATTGTTTTTGTCACATTCTCTTGTCTCTCTTCTTTTGGGATTTCTTATGGATTGAATTGTGTCCCCCCAAAAATATGTGTCACCTTGGCTAGTCCATGATTCCCAGTATTGTGTAACTCTCCACCATTTTGTCATCTGATCTGATTTTCCTATGTGTTGTAAATCCTACCTCTATAATGTTAATGAGGCAGGACTCAATTTACAAGATTAGGTTTTGTCTTAACCAATCTCTTTTGAGATATAAAAGAGAGAAGTGAGCAGAGAGACAGCAGGACCTCACATCACCAAGAAAGAAGAACCAGGAGAATAGCATGTCCTTTGGACCTAGGGTTCTGGCCCTGAGAAGCTCCTCAACCAGGGCAAGATTGATAACAAGGACCTTCCTCCAGAGCCGGCAGAGAAAGTCTTCCCCTGTAGCTGACGCCCTGACTTCGGACTTCTAGCCTACTAGACTGTGAGAAAATAAATTTCTTTTAGTTAAAGCCATCCACTCATTGTATTTCTGTTGTAGTAGCACTAGCTAAGGCAGGATTACAAAAATATGTTTGGAAATTCTCACTGTAACCACTATTTCTTGTAATATCTCTTTTGCATTTTTCTAATCTTTTGTGTCTCCTTCAAGTTTTTTTTTTTTCTCTCTTCCAGTTCACAGATTCCCTTTTCAGATTGCCAGGTCTTTCTTCCATGGTGCTGCTAGGTGAATTCAAACTGCCGAGTTTTAGATTAGTAGTCAGGTGCGAACCATTTGCATCAGATGTGTCTAATCTTTTATTAGGCTTGCGTATTGAGTTATTAATTTTGGTTATTGTATTTTTCAATTATAAACCTCTGTTTTTTTCTAATCTGCTATATAATTATTTTATGGTTTTCAGTTGTCTGCCAACATTTCTTATCTTGTCTTTAATATCCTTGAACATAGATAGTAAGCATAGTTATTTTAACATCTGCAGCTCATAATTCCAACATCAGAAGCTCTCATTGGCCTGTTTCTGTTGCTTTTTTCTTTTTGTGCCTATTCAGGTTTTCTCGGCTCCGTATGTGCTTAGGTATTTTTGATCATGTGCTAAACAATGCTTTGGAAAAATTATCTGTACGAATGATTTTATGATGCTACCTTTCTCCAGGTAAGATTTTTATTTTCTTCTGCCAGGCAATTGATATATAAGCAATCCAGGATCCCATTATCCAGTTTCAGGTACTGAACTTTTATGGATCACCAGATGACACCACACTGAACTCCAATCCTTATGGGGATTGATTTTCTTCTGGTTTGTCCTTCAACCCAAAGTGAAGGGTTTATTAGGACCTCTACTCTTGCCAGCCTCTGAACTGCTGCTTTTATCTCCCAAGAGGTCAAGTCTGCTTAAAGCTCCAATCAGCCCCTCAGAAGTCTCACTAACGTCAGCAAACACACCCAGGGCAAAAGGGATCCCTGATGCCATTTTCCCTCTCTGACCTTCTATCTTTCCCTAAACTATAGCCAGTAAATCTGCCCTACTGTGTAAGTCCACTAATGCCTTCAAACAAGATTTCCCTGCCCCAGGTTTTCTAAGTGTCCTCAGCAGGTGGGTTGGTCTGAATTTAGGTAATTTAAATCTATTTGTGATTCCCATTTTTTATGGACGAGGTTGATCATATTATATTCATTTGCTTAAAAACATTTGCATTTCCTTTTGTTTTATAAGAACATTATCAACATTTCAAATTCCCAGGGTGCCACCCAACATCATCTGGCTTGAAAATTGCCAGACAAGTAATTGGAAACAAAACTACAAAAAAAAAAAAAAAAAGCAATATTTTGACAAGGCATAAAAATGGTTTCACGCAAATGGCAAAGATAAAAACAATTTTTATTAACTGAAAATTGTTGTTGTTGTGATTACGTGCCATCAAGTTGGTTCCAACTTGTAGGAACCCCGTGTTCAACAAAACGAAACGCTGCCCTGTTCTGTGCCATCTCCACAATCACTGCTGCATTTCAGCCCATAGTTGCAGCCACGGTGTCAATCTGTCTTGTTGAGGGTCTTCCTCTTTTTCACTGATCCCCTACTCTGCAAGCATGACGTCCTTCTCCAGAGACTGTACCCTCCTGACAACATGTCCAAAGTACGTGAGACGAAGTCTCGCCATACTTACTCCTAAGGAGCACTCTGGCTGTACTTCTTCCGAGTAGATTTGTTCTTTCTTCTGGGAGTCCATGGTATGTTCAATATTTTTTGTCACCACCGTAATTCAAAGGCATCACTTCTTCTTCACTCTTCCTTATTTATTTTCCAGCTTTCGTATGCATATAAGGTGATTGAAAATACCATGGCTTGGGTCAGGTGCACCTTAGCCCACAAAGTGACATCTTTGCTTTTTAACACTTGAAAAGGTCTTTTGCAGCGAATGTGCCCAATGCAATACATTGTTTGAGTTCTTGATTTCTGCTTCCATGGGCATTGATTGTGGATCCAAGTAAAAATGAAATCTTTGACTTCAATCTTTTCTTAGCTTATTATGATGTTGTTTATTGGTCCAGTTGTGAGGATTTTTGTTTTCTTTATATTGAAGTGTAATCCATACTGAAGGCTGTAGTCGTGGTCTTCATCAGTAAGCGTTTCAGGTCGTCTTCACTTTCAGCAAGCAAGGTTGTCTTATCTACATGATAACACATGTTAATGAGTCTCCCTCCAATCCTGATGTCTGGCCCTTTATATTGTCCGGCTTTCCTGATTATTTGCTCAGCATGCAGATTGAATAAGTATGGTGAAAGGATACAAGCCTTTCCTAATTTTAAAACATGCAGTATCCCGTGTTCTGTTCAAACAACTGCCTCTTGGTGTATGTATAAGTTCCTCATGAGCACAATTAAATGTTCTGGAATTCTCATTCTTTGCAATGTTATCCATAATTTGTTATGATCTACACAGTCAAATGCCTTTGTATAGTCAATAAAACACAGGTCAACATCTTTCTTATATTCTAGCCTTCAGACAAGATCCATCAGCTTTCAGACGAGATCCATCTGGCATCAGCAATGATATCCATTATTCCACACCCTCTTTTGAATCCAGTTTGAATTTCTGACAGTTCCCTGTTAATGAACTACAGCAACCATTTTTTAATTATCTTCAGCAAAATTTTACTAGCATATGATATTAATGATATTGTTTGATAATTTTCCACATTCTGTTGGATCACCTTCCTTTGAAATGGACACAAATTTGGATCTCTTCCAGTTGGTTGGACTGGTAGCTGCCTTCCAAATTTCTTGGCATAGATGAGTGAGTGCTCCCACTTATCTTCATTTCTGTGCTAAATGAACATTTTAAAATATTAGTTTGAAAGATGGCCAAACTCTCAGTCTCTGGGGTGATCTGTTCTTGACCTCAGGACGAGGCTTATGCATATGTAGTTTTAAAAAACTCTACCTAAAAAAAAAAAAACCTAGTGCCATCGTAAGTGAATTCTTGGTGAATATACTGAGACAGATATCGCTGAATGGCTCAGGCAGCTACATTCCAACCTCCTTCTGGTCTGACTCACTGAATTGAAGAAGATGGAATGCTAAAGGTTAAATTTTACCATCTTTCCTTATAGCTAGGGATCAGTACCTGACCCTGTAAACACACCCACACATTCTTTGGAAGAGGAAATGGGGCGGAATCTACTGCTATTTCTTTTGAAGACCTCTGTTTCCTCTAGTAGCACTATCCAAACCAAACCGGTTGCCATCAAGTCGATTCCAACTCATGGTGACCCCATGTGTTACAGGGTAGAACTGTGCTCCATAGGGCTTTCTAGGCTGTAATCTTTCAATGGGAGCAGATTGCCAGGCCTTTCTTCCATGACACTGCTGGGTGGGTTTGAACCACCACCCTTTAGGGTAGTCAAGAGCAAACTGTTTGTGCTACCCAGGGACCTGAATAGCAGTATCAGAGGTCATACTGTCTAATCCTCAGTTTTGTAGATACTAAAATATAATGTGTGGGGTGTCCCTTTTGTTGGCATTACATGTGTGTCTCAAAGTCCCAGTGGTGGTGGAAGCTTCTTGATCTTCAGTTCATGGCAGATGGGCTTATAATTTCCTGATTCTCCAGTCTCTTAAGTATAGCAGTGGTTAAGCACTAGGCTGCTAACCAAAAGGTCAGCAGTTCTAATCCACCACCTGCTCCTTGGAAATTCTATTGGGCAGTTCTACCCTGTCCTATAGGGTCAATTTGAGTCAGAATTGGCTCAATGATAAAGGGTTTGGTTTTTTTGTGTTTGACTATAGCAAAAACAATAGCACCTTGGGTAAGCCAGTTTTTCTCTGTTGTTCTGAGTATCATTCCTGGAAGTTCAGCCTCAAGCGTGCTCTCTCCAACCCTCCAATGATTTTGTATTTAGTGATTCTGTATCCTTTCTCCATACCTATTCAATCTCTATGCTGAACAAATAATCCAGGAAGCTGGACTATATGAAGAAGAACAGGGCATCAGGACTGGAGGAAGACTCGTTAACAACCTGCGTTATGCAGATGACACAACCTTGCTTGCTGAAAGTGAAGAGGACTTGAAGCACTTACTGATGAAGATCAAAGACCACAGCCTTCGGTATGGATTGCACCTCAACATAAAGAAAACAAAAATCCTCACAACTGGACCAATAAGCAACACCATGATAAACGGAGAAAAGATTGAAATTGTCAAGGATTTCATTTTACTTGGATCCACAATCAACACCCACGGAAGCAGCAGTCAAGCAATCAAAAGACACATTGCATTGGGCAAATCTGCTGCAAAGGACCTCTTTAAAGTGTTGAAAAGCAAAGATGTCACCTTGAAGACTAAGGTGTGCCTGACCCAAGACATGATGAAGTTGGATGATGAATAAGGAAGACCAAAGACGGACTGACACTTTCGAATTGTGGTGTCGGCAAAGAATATTGAATATACCACGGACTGTCAAAAGAATGAACAAATCTGTGTGGGAATAAGTACAACCAGAATGCTCCTTAGAAGCAAAGATGGTGAGACTACATCTCACATACTTTGGACATGTTATCCGGTGGAACCAGTCCTTGGAGGACATCATGCTTGGTAGAGTAGAGGGTCAGTGAAAAAGAGGAAGACCCTAAACAAGATGAATTCACATAGTGGCTGCAACAATGGGCTCAAGCATTGTCTCATAGGAAGATAATTCTGGCTTTGAAGAGGGTCACTGTAGATGCAGTGAGATCAGCGAGAAACGCTCAAACCTAATCGATTCTTAGTTACTTATGTTTCAATCTGTGTGCTCCTTCATGCTCCCCTGTGTTGTCAGTGACTGAGACCACATCGTGTCAATCTGAGACGGCTGCATAGCTCATTTAATAGTCTTCTTCCTCCTTACTCCATTCCTTGCTCCAGTCCACCCGTCACACTGTTGCCAGAGGAGCTTCCTAAAATTCAAAGAAGATGGCGCTGCGTCACTGCTCAGAAGTCTTCAGTGCTGCTGTCACCAAGTATCCTAGCACTGGAAAGAAATTTCTTTTCATTTTGAGCCTTTCCTTCATTTCTAGTCTTATTTCCTACCAGTTTCTCTGTGTACTCTACATTCCAGCCATACCCAGCTGCACGGTTTCAGGAGACACGGGATATTCTTTTATATTTTTCTCATCCATCTCCCTGGAATCCAATTCAAGTCCTTCCCCTCTCTTGTTTCTCCTGTAGCTTTTTTCCTACATCTTTCAAGAATCACCTCAAAGATTCATGCTTCTGTGAAGACCTCCCAGAGAGAGGGACTCACCCCTTCCTCTGAATTCTCACAGCCCCTTCATAGGCTCCATCTTTCTGTCATATGCATCTTTTCCACCAGCAAGCCTCTTAAAGGCAGGAAAGAAGTCTTGTTAAATTTTGCATTGCCAGCATAAAGCACAGTTACTGGCAATTAATGAGTGAAAACATTGTTTATTGAATGAGTAAATAAAATGTTAGCCAAATCTTGATTCAAGACCCAATTCTGGAGCTCAAAAAAAAAATTTTTTTTTTTTTCCTACCACACCATATTATTTGTCTCTTTTTTTTGCCTCAGAAATATCTCCATTCTGGAACCCTTTATTTTTTTTGTAATATCTATAACTTCCTAGATTGTCTATTTGCCATTAAAAAAGAGAGGCCCCTTTCTAATTGCCAAGAACCTCATTTATCCTGCATGCATTAAACATACATTCACACACACACACACACACACACACACACACACACACACACCACAGCTAATGGCACTGAAGTAGCTACAACCAACTCAGATATTTTAGGAGGAGAAAGCGTAGATTATAATATAGGTATTTATGCTTATTGTTTAATCTCTGTTCGAGTTTGAATATCCTTTAATTCTGTCAATATTTTTGAATTCTGATGCGAATCATACTGTCCTCAGATCTGGGGTTTCAGTCATGAGCCAATCAGACAAAAGCCTCAACCTCAGGTCTTTTAGCACAGAGAGGAGGCTGTCTTGAACTAAGACGGTCACACAATGACACACCTAAAACCTGTTAGAACTGCAGTGGAGGATAAGCACAGGATGCTACGAAATCATCTGCTGTTAGGATGTATGTAGTTACACTCAGCCTCCCCTGCAGCTCTGGATGACCATGTTAGAGACCTAGGGCCAATCAGATGTTGGTTAGAGTCATGTGGGTAAGGATTATGCTTTCCTCATAAAAAGAGGAAGGCTTGGATGAAGTCCTCATCTCCTCCATCTTTTTTTACCTGGAATACAGACGTGAGTCCTGGAGCTACAACAGCCATTTTGCAACCATGAGACAATAAGCATGACAATGAAAGGCATTACCCTTAGGAAAAGAAAATAAAGAAGACACAAAAAGACAGGAAGAACCTGTGTACCCTAGGATATTATTGAGCAGCTGTACCAGCCTTGGACTGAATTTTTCTGAGTTTCTTTGAAAAAATTAAGCACCTAATTATTTAAGCAACTTCAAAATTTTCTTACTTTTGTTTTTGCAACAAGACATATTCCTAGTAGATGCAGGGTCTTTAGGAACTTTGGGCAAGAGAGAAAAGGGTGTCCAGGAGACCCGGGTAGATCAAGCACGACCTGCCATCCGTCCCCCCTTTTCCACTAGAATACAAGGTTGAAAGAGAACAGATCAATGTTAGATTACAAGTGTTTGACTTCAACTCTCTACAAGGTGGTCCCAAACCAAGCAAGTGAAAAGAAATGCTGTTATGCTATTTTAACAGCATTTTCTGCAGGTCTTGCTGTTTATGTACAAAAATATTTTTTGCTGGCACCTTTGATGTTCTTGGAGACATTCATACTCACTCTGTGTTGCTTCAAGTGCATTTTCCTATTTGGCCTTCAACTATCCATCCCTTCATCCGGGGGCCCCCAATTCTCAACTTCAAGTTGAAAAAGAACGTGAACACTTAAGAATCTTCCCACTTGTTTTCAGCCACATTGTTTGAAGGTGATTAATGGTAACTGTGGTGTCTCCTTCAGGATGTGCTTGACGAGACTTTAATAGAGATGCTCTCTACTGCAGCAGTTAAGGTTACTTTTTTTTTTTAATTAAAGGTATTTATTTCTCACTACAAAAACTACGCATGTTCTTTGTAGAAAAAGCAGTCAGGGCTTTTCTCTGATTGTTTCAAGCACTTTAAATGGAAAATCCATTCTTGCTGCCAGAAGCCTCTTCCAGAGCAGAGGTGCTAAGAACCTGCGATATTCTGTTTACGCTCATGTCGAGGGAATCTACAGAAAGAACAGAAGGTCTTGATGGGAAAAGTCTTAGTGAGTCACAGCTCCATTGCAGCTAGCTGCCCAGTACTCAGGGAGGTAGATGAGTGAGGGCCAATCTTACAGCTGCGTTGTCTAAGCGGCTTGATTTTAAATTAAATGTAGCTGTGAAGACATTGACTCCCAGTCTGGACTGTATCTTTCTGTAGCACTTTCACGAAGGTGAGGACTGGGGTTCTCTTGTTTACGGCTGCATCCTCTGGCACCTAGCCTGGTGCAAAATACGCGGCGACGATGGCTGCATTCTGCACTTGCTGATGGAGAGTTGAATTAAACTAGGAAATTATGGCCTGAGATGAAAATGTTTGAGGAGCATACCAGCTCATTGTGCCTTTTAAAGTATCCTTTTCCAAAAAAAAAAAAAAAAAGAAAAGAGAGCGTACATTGCAGAGGGGTTGGAGGGGTGTCATCCAAACATAACCAAGCAAATTCCAGCACAATTCTGACTCATTGTGTCCCTACAGGACAGAGTAGAACTGCCTCATAGGGTTTCCAAGGAGTGTTTGGTGAATTTCAATCGCTGACCTTTTTGATTAGCAGCCAAGCTCTTAACCACTATGCCACCAGGTCTCCACATGGCTGGTGCATACGGTACTTACCATGTACTCAGAAGGAGCCCTGGTGGCACCAGTGGTTAAGAGGTCAGCCGCTAACCAAAAGGTTGTTGGTTTGAACCCATCTGTCACATCTCTGGAGAAAGATGTGGCAGCCTGCTTCCATAAAGATTACAGCCTTGGAAACCCTATGGGGGCCGTTCTACTCAGTCCTATAGGGTTGCTATGAGTCAGAATTGACTCGATGGCAATGAGTTTGGTTTGGTTGGTATGTACTCAGCTTTGTTCTAAATATATTTTACAAATATTAACTAATTTAATTCTCTCAGCAGCCCCTATTACCATCCCTATTTTAGAGATGAGGAAACTGAGAGCCACGTGGTTAAGCCACCTTCCTCCAGGTCACACATAGGCAAGTGTAGAGCTGGGATGGCACACAGCTGGCTCCAGAATCTCTCCTTAACCAAACACGAAGCCACCTCTTTAAAGGGGACTTTGAGGAGCCCTGGTGGCACAGTGGTTAAGTGCTCCGCTGGTAACCAAAAGGTTGGCTGTTGGAACCCACCAGTCGTTCTACAGAAGAAAGATGTAGAAGGCTGCTTCCATGAAGATTACAGCCTTGGAAGCCCTACAGGGGCAATTCTACCTTGTCCTAGGAGGTCATTGTGAGTCGGAATCTACTGGATGGCAACAGGTTTGGTTTTTGATTAAAGAGTGCTTCATGCTGAAATCTTCCACCAAAACTAAATTCTGCTAGTGTCTTTCCCAGACACAGTTCTGGGTCTACCTTCTCCTCTGCTAGCGTCTTTCCCAGACACAGTTCTGGGTCTACCTTCTCCTCTGCTGGCGTCTTTCCCAGACACAGTTCTGGGTCTACCTTCTCCTCTGCTGGCGTCTTTCCCAGACACAGTTCTGGGTCTACCTTCTCCTCTGCTGGCGTCTTTCCCAGACACAGTTCTAGGTCTACCTTCTCTGCTGGCGTCTTTCCCAGACACAGTTCTGGGTCTACCTTCTCCTCTGCTGGCGTCTTTCCCAGACACAGTTCTGGGTCTACCTTCTCCTCTGCTGGCGTCTTTCCCAGACACAGTTCTGGGTCTACCTTCTCCTCTGCTGGCGTCTTTCCCAGACACAGTTCTGGGTCTACCTTCTCCTCTGCTGGCGTCTTTCCCAGACACAGTTCTGGGTCTACCTTCTCCTCTGCTGGCGTCTTTCCCAGACACAGTTCTAGGTCTACCTTCTCTGCTGGCGTCTTTCCCAGACACAGTTCTGGGTCTACCTTCTCCTCTGCTGGCGTCTTTCCCAGACACAGTTCTGGGTCCACCTTCTCCTCTGCTGGCGTCTTTCCCAGACACAGTTCTGGGTCCACCTTCTCCTCTGCTGGCGTCTTTCCCAGACACAGTTCTGGGTCTACCTTCTCCTCTGCTGGCGTTTTTCCCAGACACAGTTCTGGGTCTACCTTCTCCTCTGCTGGCGTCTTTCCCAGACACAGTTCTGGGTCTACCTTCTCCTCTGCTGGCGTCTTTCCCAGACACAGTTCTAGGTCTACCTTCTCTGCTGGCGTCTTTCCCAGACACAGTTCTGGGTCTACCTTCTCCTCTGCTGGCGTCTTTCCCAGACACAGTTCTAGGTCTACCTTCTCCTCTGACTGGGGCCTACAGTGCTGCTTGAGAATCGTGCTTGGCTTGGCTGCTAACCAAAGTGTCAGCAGTTTGAATCTACCAGCCGCTCCTTGGAAACCCTAGGGGCCAGTTCTACTCTGTCCTATAGGATCACTATGAGCTGAAATTGACTTGATGGCAATGGGTTTGGTATGATTTTTGGTAGGAGTCAGTGGCATTGAGTTGCTAAACCTTGTAAATTGTGCCTCCTGTGTAGGAGATCCTGGCACTGAGACAGTCGTGTCCCCAGCCTGTGGTCTAGCTACCGTGAGTCAGAGCCTACAGGTGTGCATGACGACTCATTCTGAGGCTTATGCTTGACTTCTCTCGCCAAGAGAATGCTGAATTTGGAGGGATCCAACATTTGGACAGCTTAGCAGTCAGAGACGCTGTGTTGGAGGGAACGTTTGTAGAAAGCTTCTTACAGTCTCTACAGCCTTTCTTCCCTCTGCCAGAGGGCATCGTAATGGTGCAGCCAAGGGCCCTAAGCTGTTGCACTAATCAGGGTCCCCACAGGGACAGATGGCACAATCAAATCTTAGTTGTTGCTGTTAGGTAGCTTCGAGCTACGTACAACAGAAGGAAACACTGCCTGGTCCTACACCATCCTCACAATCATTGTTTTGCTTTGAGCCCATTGTTGCAGCCAGTGTGTCAATCCATCTTGTCGAGGGTCTTCTTCTTTTTGCTGACCCTCTACCAAGTATGATGTCTAAAAAGACAATCAAATTAGGACCATCCAAGAAGGGTATGGAGCCCTCATGACAAAGTGGTTAAGAGCTACAGCTGCTAACCAAAAGATCGGCAGTTTGAATCTACCAGCTGCTTCTTGGAAACCCTATAGGGCAGTTCTACTCTGCCTTTTAGGGTCACTATGAGTTGGAATCAACTTTATGGCAAAATGTTTGTTTTTTTTGTTTTGAGTATACAGGTAGACCCCTCATATGATGTATTCACATTTCACGAACCACAGTTATGACCTTCTTTTTGTTGTTGTTACACCTTATCATTAGCAATATGTACTACACAGTGTTACAGCAAGAAATTTGCTGATGTGATCATTCTCAGATGTTCACTGGCAGATGTTCAAAGGCAAATAAAGATCAGATATATAAAGATACTGATAATAAAAGGCAATAATAATGAAAAAAAAAAAAAGAGGTGTTCGGCTTACATCAGAGCCGACTTATGACAGAGTGGTCAGAAGAGAACGCCATCATAACTCGGGACTGGCTGTATTTACAAGGAGACTGAAGTACAAAGATGTGGGTGGAGCGTTGGGGAAGTTCAAGTGTTACCGTAGCAGCAGAGTTGTTTCCACCCCTAGGCCTGGGGGAGCACGGGAGGGAGTGGCTGTCAGCACCTCCAAGACTGTATTGGGATGCAGGCAGCCCAAGCTGACCTTAAGCCATTTGCCTTGACTCATGGTGACCCCATGTGTGTCAGAGTAGAACTGTATCCCACAGGGTATTCAATGGCTGATTTTTTTTGGAAGTAGATTGCCAGGCCTTTCTTCTGAGAAGCCTATGGGTGGACTTGAACCTCCAACCTTTCATTTAGCAGCTAAGCCTGTTAAGCATTTGCCCCACCCAGGGAGAAATTGGAGAGAAAAAAGGCGTAACAGGCACCAAGCAAATTAGCAGAACACATTACATTAGCTCTCAAAGCTTGGAAAATAATCCTATATTCTCTGAGACAAGTTACGCAATAACCCTGCCCTGCAGACTCTAGGTATTGGCTATACTCTCTGGATTCTGAGTGGAGGACCCTAAGCCCTGGGCTTCAGCTCTGCCTTCCAGTGCCCACTGGGACAACAACTCTGCTCCCTTGGCTTTAGGCACACCACTCTCTTAGTCCGTCTGAGCGGCAACTCCACCCTTAGAAACACCAGAGGCCATGGCTTCACCCTTTGAAACCCCTGAAGTCTTGGCCATACCTTTTGAGACTGAGGCAGCTTGGCTTCTTGTGTTGTCTCTTCAGCTTCTGTTTCCTGGTTTCTTGGCCTCTTGGCTGTTTGGACCTCATGCCCACATCTGCCCTGCTGTGGCAAGTGTTCTAAAGCTCAGTAGCTCCACTGATAAGTGCCCAGAGGACCCCAGTCCACCAGGAAGCCTCCTGCACACAGGCACTCAGCTCTCTGGCTCTGTGGGTCAGCAAGCCTAGCTCCACCGTTAAGTGCCCAGAGCCACCCCACTCTACCAGGAAGCCTTCTGCACACAGGCACTCAGCTCTCTGGCTCTGTGGGTCAGCTCCCGTGCCACCTTGTGCTGGTCTCCTGGTTCTGCTGCTGCTGCTGGTTTTCTGCTGTTACCACTTCTCTGCTACTGCAGGTTCTCTGCTGCTGTGGTCCTCTGCTGCTGTCGCAACTCTATCCATTCACAGTTTCAAAACCACTTCCACATTTTGCGTATCTGTTAGAGCAGCAACCCGCTCTTGGTACCAATTGTCTTAGGCTGGGTTCTCTGAGAAGCAAAGCCAGTAATGCACATAAATATAGAGAGAGAGATTTATATTAAGGAAACAGCTCATGTGATTGCAGGGGTTGGAAAGTCCCAAGTCCTTGTATCAGGATAGAGTCCTTTCCCAATTCATGGAGCCACAGAAGCTGGGGAACCCAAGATGAGAAGGTTGGAGAGCAGGGATTCCACTCACAGGTTGCAATGGTCAAGGAATCCCCAAGGTTGGCAGGCAAGACCACAAGGTTTCTCCTGAGTCAGCTGCAGTGGCTGGCGAACCCAAGATAGGCAGGTCAGGGAGCAGAACTCTTGCTCACAGGCCGTGAAGATTGGCTAATCCCAAGAGGGACAGGTAAGCTGCTAGCTCAAGTCCCAAGAACCAGAGGTCAGACAAGACGGAGCTGCTGGATCCAGAACAAGCCAACAACCTTTGCAAGGTGAGCAGGAAAAGGAAGTAGACAGCAGAAGGTGGAGAGATGGAGGCTGAGGGGGCGGAGAGCCACCACAGGCCCCAACCCCACCGGTACCACTCGCGGATTCCATCATGGGGGTGATCACATATCAAATTTCTACAGGTAAGTGATCACAACATTATACAACTGCCAAAACACTGAGAATCATGGCCCAGCCAAGTTGACATACAATCTTAACCATCACAGAGCCTTTTGGTTAGTAGCCAATCACATCTCTAGAATCTGAATACAACACAGCGAAACAATTAGAGCAGGGGTGGACAAACAACAGCCTGAGGGCCACATTTGGCTTGCACCTATTTTTTAAATAAAGCTTTATTGGGACACAGCCACGGTCATTCCTCGACATATTGTCTATGGCTGCTTTTGCCCTACAACAGTGGAGTTGAATAAAGCTGTTGCTGTCGAGTCAGTTCCAACTCATAGTGACCCTATAGGACAGAGTAGAACTGCCCCATAGGGTTTCCAAAGGATGGCTGGTGGATTCAAACTGCTGACCTTTGGTTATCAGCTAAGCTCTTAACCACTGCACCACCATGGCTCCGGAGTTGAAGAGTTATGACTGATACTATGTGGTCTGCAAAGCCTAAACAATTACTGTCTGGCTCCTTACAGAAAAAGTTTGCTGACCCTGAATTAGAGTCAATTTTTACAGTGAAACATGATACCCGGCAATATCACAGATGGGTTTAGGGTGACTGGGTTTGAGTTACTTTCCACTACTAGACTCAGACTTGGCTGTCTTGTTCTGGCTGTATCCCTGGTGCCTAGCCCAGGACTTCACACAAAATGGGTGCCCAATAAATGTTTGTTGAATACATGAATGAACCTCCCTGTGTGCAGATCATACAGGCATTCAGCAAAAGTTGATTTGGCACTATCACTATCCATAATGGAACTTCCCTTTACAGAGACACGAGACATCTACTTGCCATAGATCTTCCCAGCACTTTTCCATAACGGGCTTTGTTTGGCATTTCAATTTGTATCTTTTTCCTTTGCTTCATTTAAAAGTTCTGATATGAACTGTTTGCAGAAGAGAAGGAAAGGCAATCGGCTATTGTGCACGGAGTGAGTGGAGTTTTTCCTCAGGTCTGTGTTCTCTGCTTATGTCTCCTGGATTGTGTAATGGATTGAATTGTGTCCCGCAAAATATGTGTTGTAAATCCTAGCCCCTGCACCTGTGGTGGGAAACTCTGGTGGCATAGTGGTTAACAGCTACGGCTGTTAATCAAAAGGTCAGCAGTTTGAATCTACCAGGCACTCCTTGGAAACTCTATGGGGCAGTTCTACTCCATCCTAGAGGGTCACTATGAGTCGGAATTGACTCAACAGCAACAGGTTTTGGTTTTTGACACCTGTGGCTATAATCCCATTGGGGAATGGGTTTTCTCTGTTACATTTTATTAACAAGACAGTATTAGCGGAGGGAGTGTCTTGAGTCAATCTCTTTTGAGGTATAAAAGAGCAGATTCAGCAAGGAATCCAGGAAGCGGAGATGAGGGAAGAGAGATGCTAAGCCACGTGAAGATCGCCCAGGAGCAGGAGCTCGAGGGAGACAAGTGCTTTCCCCCAGAGCCAACAGAGAGAGAGAGAGAGTCTTCCCCTAGAGCCAGCACCCTGAATTCGGACTTCTAGCCTTCTATTGGGAGCAAATAAATTTCTGTAAGAGTCACCCATCTGTGGCATTTCTGCTATAGCGGTACTAGATGACTTAGACAGAACGTGTCTGGACTTTTGACTTGGTGTACGAAGACTGAACCCAGAGTTGCCCGTAAGGTTTCTCAGTGGTTCTTATGCGCCCCCACCCGCCACCCCCAGCTTGACTGTGGCTCTTAGCTATTTACCAGGTGATTCTTCCAGGTGGGTGGGTTGGGAAAAAAGGTCAAATATTTACTTCTGAGAAAATGTTATCTTCTGGGAGCATTCATCAATTCATTCAATCATTCTTTCAACCGGTGTGTATTAAGTGTCCACTCTGCCAAGCATTCTCCTAGCAGCAGAAGATAAAGCAGAGAAAAAAGCAGACGAAAATGAAATTCTCGCCTCCATGAAATTTATACCCTGGAGTGCGTGTGTGTGTGTGAGAGAGAGAGAGAGGTTTTTTGGTTTTTTTTGTTTTAAATAAGTAAAACATGAAGCATATCAGATGGCAATAAGTTCTCTAGAGAAAAGTAGGAGGGCGTAAATAAGGTCTTCTCCTACCCTGCCGTCTGATGTTATGAAGAGCACCACTGAGCTCTAAATGTAGCTGGCTATTTGACCAGGAAGAAAAGTGAAAAAAAAAAAAAAAGTCATTTATTGAAAACTCATCTTTGCTGGAATTTGGAGTTGTTAGCAAGGTGATAGTGGCAATTCATCCCCCTCCCTTGAGATTCCAGCATGCACCTTTGACGTAACACATTTGCCCAAGTGGAGGGAATGCCTTAGGTCCGCACAGAAAACAAGGACAATACAGAAGTGAGCTGATGGTGGCCCTTTGGGAAAGGTTGGCCAAACTCATGTAGGTACACTCTCCTGTGGCCAGAATCCTCTGTGAGCCAGGCAACTGGCCTTCATGCTCCCTTCACTCCAAACAAGAGGAAAGATCCAATGCTTCAGAAATTACCCCTGGGCTCACACATGAAAACACAGCTTCCTACTCGCCAGGGCCCACCCAACAGTGCTGGGTAAGCTGTGCAACAAAGCAAGGGGCTGGGGAGAGGGTTTGAGTTTCACACATACTCTGAACACACTGAAAACCATGAAAAACAATCTTCTCCAAGACTGGATTGGCTTGGCCAATTACATCGAATCTTTCACAAAACGCACTTCCAGGAGGCACTGTACAGACACAGCAGACACAGCTTAAGACCGCAACGTCGCCTTTCTGCTCCCCAACCCGAGGACCCCAGGCGGTGGTGCTGAATGGAAATGGAGGTGAGACCCAGGAAGGGCTACAGAGACCTTCGTGTGTGCTCCTGGAGGTGCTTTTCAGCAGGGTTGAGGATAACCGGCTCCCACAGCCCCGTAGGGGGCTGGGAGAAGATTTTATTCCTACAGTCCCTTCCCCAGAAATGAATTGGCCTCTTCTCCATCTCCTCCAACAAGTCTCCATAGTG
This sequence comes from Elephas maximus indicus, assembly GCF_024166365.1. Taxonomy (NCBI): domain Eukaryota; kingdom Metazoa; phylum Chordata; class Mammalia; order Proboscidea; family Elephantidae; genus Elephas; species Elephas maximus. Next base: position 92,200,895 of record NC_064832.1, read on the forward strand.
TGGGGATGGGAGCTAGGGTTTGCCAGGCCCAGGACACAGTCCAGAAGTCAGCCAGAATAAGGGCAGTTGGGGTTCCTCCAGCTGAGACATGGGTCCCACAGAGCTGCCTTCGGAGCCATCCAAATGTCAGTCGTGGCCACTGCAGCTTTTCTGTGAACTTGTTGCCCTTTCCCACACTGCAGGCAGAAAAACAAAAACTTTTTTATCCCTAGCTTTGCTCCATCTTCATTTCTTTCATCCTCCCTCCAAATTTGAACAGAAAAGCCAAAAAAAAAAAAAAACCATACCCATTGCCATCAAGTTGATTCCAACTCATAGCAACCCTATAGGACAGAGTAGAACTGCCCCATTGAGTTTCCGAGGAGCGCCTGGTGGATTCGAACTGCCGACCTTTTGTTTAGCAGCTGTAGCTCTTAACCACTGCACCATCAGGGTTAACCTAAAATTGTTCTTAAGGTTTAAAAAGACACACACACACATATATGTATGTATATATACTCACACACAAAATCACCCCTTCAGCCCCCCAATTAAACACTTCGGATGTGACCCCTGCCTAAGCTGATCGCTGCGGCTAAATTTGCCCTGTTCTGGGACAGTAATATCTCCAACCCTCTTCTTGTACTTATGCCAAGACATACTGTATTTAAGAAGGGTTGAAATTCCCCATGGCATTTTCTTTAAATATTTGTTTATTTTTCCCACAGGAAACTTTACAGTGAAGTATACATTTCTGAATTGATCCCTTTTTCCCAGTGTTTCCCTCTTTAGCAAATCCTTGGGTAGCTCACAGTGGACGGCCTTCCTAGTTTGCCGCCTTACAGCCGTGCGAGACATTTTCGTCTGCACCGCATGGCTTGACCAATGGCAGCCAGTTTGTCATTTGCTCAGTAAATTGTAGTTACTGCCTTGTTCAGGACTCCTCTTCACACGGAAGAAACATCCCCCAAAGCCAATCAGACCCCATTATTTTTTTATCTCTTCTAGGATCACAGCCATCATTTCCTCTTGTTGACAACTCTGAGGGCTCCCTGTAGGGCTGACTGTACAAACCAAGTCTTACCGAACTTTCAAAGCCAGTAATAGTTTGCCAGACTTTGTTTTCCAGTTATAGGAACAGAACAAACAAACTGCAACAAAGGGAAATGAGGAATCAATAAAGATAAGCTAGAGTAAGTGGCTGATGCATACAGAAAAAGTTTCCAAGTGAGGCACTCTAGGGGGTCATTTTACAGCAATTGTTTATTTGCAGGAATGGGAGGACCAGTCAGAAAATATAACCAACTAATCTGTATCTGCCCTGCCAGCCATCAGAATAAGCCAGCACAAAACACCTCGTCATCGACGTTCTTGGGTTCACATTCTCATCGTAGGCAGTCTTGTGAGTCAGGGTATCTAAAGAGCAGAGCATAGCAGCAGGGAAGCCCTTCGCCATGAGGAATCCAAGGCTGGGTGGCGTTCTCAAGCCTTGGAAGGACTGTCTGCAGCCTTTGCTGTGAACTTGGGAGCTTGCTGAAATAGGTGGAGATACTGTCATCAGCATCTGTTTCCCGTGACTGGCTGTGTTTCTGTTGCAGGTCAGCGTGGAACTCCAGGGTTAGAAGGCGGGGAGATTCAAGTGCTTCAGAAGTACATTTCATGCTGGATCTAAATTGAGAAGTAATTGATTCCCGTGAGCTCTTATGGAGAATCCACTAGGCTTTTGTCCCTGTGCTTAATGTGGCCACCTCATTGTCTAACCCCAGGGGAGCCATTCCCATCCTAGTCCCTAAGAATGGCCACCCCAGCACTGTGCAATCCAAAGCTCGATCAGCCACGTCTGGTGACCACCAAAGCTAGGCGTCACGGGAATTCTGAAGTCTGAAGAAGGCTCCCTCTGCTCTCAAAGAGCTTATAGTCTGATAGGGAGGAAAAGATTGCTGTAGAAACAGCTATAATACTGGGCAGGGCAAGTTCAGTAGCAGAATGGAAGTAAGTAACCCAAAATGAACTCAGAGCTAACCTGCAATGTAAACAGCAGGCAAAGGAAGAGAAACGGAGGGAGAGGCGAAGGCTGGGGTTGGCTTATGGAAGCCTTAAATGCCTGGCCTGAAAGTGGTAGACCATCAAGAGTTGTGCTTTAGTAAGATAAAACTGAAAACAAGAAAAATTGGCAAATGGCGACACCGGAGCCAGGGAGCCAGGTAGAAAGACACTTGAAATAGGCTAGGTAAAAGATAAGGTGCTGAAGTAGAAAGATCACAGCGAAAACAGAAGAAAGGTGATGGGCTTAGGAGATGTTTTGAAGTTTATAAAAATTCATTTTAACTAACCATAAGGTGACAAGTGAGGAAATTAGTAAGAAAAAAAGTCCTGATTAATCCCAACTTTAACCCCATGTGTGTCAGAGTAGGACGTACTCCACAGGGTTTTCGGCGGCTGGTTTTTCAGAAGTAGATGGCTAGGACTTTCTTCCGGGGACTCTCTGGGTGGACTCAAGCCTCCCTTTTGGTTACCAGCCCAGCTTGTTAACCATTTGCAATACCCAGGAACTTCCACTTTACAATAAACCCAAAATCCAAACCTGTTGTCTTTGAGTTAATTCTAACTCATGGCAACCCCGCGTGTTACAGAGGAGAACTGCTCCATAGGGCTTTCTTGGCTGTAATCTTTGCAGAAGAAGATCACCAGGCCCTTCTTTCATGGTGCTGCTGGGTGTGGGAACTGCCAAACTTTAGGTCAGCAGTCAAGCATGAGTGGTGTGTGCCAACAAGGCCTCCTAATTTATAATAGGTGCCTAGGGCTCTTTTTTTTTTTTTTAGGGCTCTAGGGAAGGCGCTCTCTGCCGCTCTGCGGGGAGATCTTTGTCTCTTTTCAGCATCTCTAGGCCCAGCATTCTTTGCTTCCGTGGGACTCTTTATGGGGCGTGCCATCTGTCTTCCTCCAACTCTGCTTCTTCGCTTCCTTGCTTAATTTGCTCCTCTTATAGCGGCTAAGGGAAACCCTGGTGGCATAGTGGTTAAGTGCTACGGCTGCTAACCAAAAGGTTGGCAGTTCGAATCCACCAGGCACTCCTTGGAATTTCTATGGGGAAGTTCTACTCTGTCCTATAGGGTTGCTATAAGTCGGAATCGACTCAACAGCAATGTTTTTTTTTTTTAATTTCAATTAAGAGCTACAGCTGCTAAACAAAAGGTCAGCAGTTCGAAGCCACCAGCTGCTCCTTGGAAATCCTATGGGGCAGTTCTACCTTGTCTTATAGGCTCTCTATGAGTCAGGATCGACTCTATGGCAATGGGTTTTTTTACAACACATGTTTTGGGGGACATGATTCAATCTATAACAGTGACTTTAAATACCCCATTGTAGAAGAAGTACAGCCCCAAACTAAAACCATTAAAAGAAAAATTAACCATGAAGACAAGAGAGTAGGAAGTCACTTATTTAGCCACGGTGGGACAGCTGAGGGCATGTTTTAGACAACAGTTACAGTTCTTAAAAGAGATTGCTGCCTAGACAACCTTCTGTGGCTTTCAGCCTCAGGCAAAATTCCAGAGGAGAGCCATTAGGTCAGTTTAAAGCCCAAGACTGTTTTGGATTTAAAGACCATTGTCACTTACTTCAATTTACAGCCTCTAATACACCTCCCCTTGGGGATTTTCCTAACAGAAGACTTGTCACAGAGTCATTAGCAAAGATTAAAAACACTTCCAATGAAATTTTCCAAGTCCGTTCCTCCCACACTCCCTTAACCATGACACATGTTGTTGTTAACTGCCATGGAGTCAGCCCCTAACGCATGGCGATTCCGCGAACAACAGACCATTGTGAACCCTAGGGTTTTCAGTGACTGATTTCCAGAAATTGAGCACCAGGCCTTTCTTCCTAGTCTGTCTTAATCTGGAAGCTCTGCCGAAACCTGTCCAGCATCCTATCATCACGCGAGCTCTCACTGATGAACAGGACAGGTGGTGGCTGTGTGTGAGGTGCATTGGCTGGGAATCAAACCTGGGTCTCCCACATGCAAGGCTAGAATTCTACCACTGAACCACCACTGTCCCACCATAACACAAGCTGAAGACAAATTTTAGGAACAAATAGAGAAAACTTAACTGTGACAGAAGAAAACCTCCCTTTATATGAGGCTGCTGTTAAGTCTTGCAGTAAACAGTAAAACTTAGCAAAGGGCAAACATTGTGACCCCATTCAGTATTGCAGGAGAGCTCCAAAACTGAGGCACTTGGCTGGTATCAGAATGACTGGTCTAGGCCTGAACCCCAACTCCATCTTGGCTTTTGGTTATTTCCCCTGCAATCCTAACCTTTAGACAGTCTCAGGTACATAACAAAGGAAACGTTTTTCTCTGTAGTTAAACTTAAGATATGGAAAGAATGCTCCTAAAGGAGGGTCTTTACACAAGACCAAGGTGGATTAACCAGTAAGCAAGGTACACACAGCCTTGTTGTGTTTACCTACAAATCTGTGGTGAACAATTTCACGAGGGTTTCAAAGATGTGGTGAAAAACAGGTCAAATTGTGCACTAGAGATTAGTAAGTAAGCACGAGTAAGCCCATGCTTATGTTGCTTATTGGGTAATCTGTCCTTGTATGAGACCCTTTTCAGAAATCCCCTCAGCAGCCCTCAGGAAATGTTTTACCTCAAACAAATGAACAGCCCTCAGGAAATGTTGTACTCAAAACAAGCTATTTTTAACAGAATGTTCTCAGAAAGAATGTTGTGTAATTATCTTGTGACCACCCTGTAAACCCCACCCCCCTTGCTGTTGTTGTTGTTAGGTGCCTGGGAGTCAGTTCCAACTATAAGCGATCCTACGCACAACAGAACAGAACGACTGCCAGGTCCTGCACTGTCCTCACAATCATTGCTATGCTTGAGCCCAGTGTTGCAGCCACCGTGTCAATCCATCTCGTTGAAGATCTTCCTCTTTTCCCCTGACCCTCTATTCTACCAAGCATGATGTCCTTCTCCAGGGACTGATTTCTCCTGATAACATGTCCAAAGTACGTGAGACATAATCTCGCCATCCTTGCTTCTAAAGAGCATCCTGGTTGTACTTTTTCCAAGACAGATTTGTTCGTTCTTTTGGCAGTCCATGGTATATTCAATATTCTTCGCCAATACCACAGTTCAAAGGTGTCAATTCTTTGGTCTTCCTTATTCATTAGCCAGCTTTCACATGCATATGAGAGGATTGAAGACACCATGGCTTGGTTCAGGCACACCTTAGTGCTCAAGGTGACATCTTTGCTCTTCAACACTTTAAAGAGGTCCTTTGCAGCAGATTTGCCCAATGCAATGCGTCTTTTGATTTCTTGACTGCTGCTTCCAATGCTGTTGATTGTGGATCCAAGGAAAATGAAATCCTTGACAACTTCAATCTTTTCTCCATTTATCACAATATTGCTTATTAGTCCAGTTGTGAGGATTTTTGTTTTATTTCCTTTGCGGTGTAATCCATACTGAAGGCGGTGGTCTTTGATCTTCATCAGCGTTTCAAGTCCTCTTCACTTTCAGCAAGCAAGGTTTTGTCATTTGCACATCACAGGTTGTTAATGAGTCTTCCTCCAATCCTGATGCCCCATTCTTCTTCATATAGTCCAGCTTCTCAGATTATTTGCTCAGCATACAGATTGAATAAGTATAGAGAAAGGATACAACCCTGACGCACACCTTTCCTGATTTTAAACCATGCAGTATCCCCTTGTTCTGTTCGAACGACTGCCTCTTGGTCTACGAACAGATTCGTCATGAGCACAATCAAGCGTTCCGGACTTACCATTCTTTGCAATGTTATTCATAATTTGTTATGATCCACAAAGCCTTAGCGTAGTCAATAAAACACAGGCAAACATCGTTCTGGTATTCTCTGCTTTCAGCCAGAATCCATCTGACATCGTCTTCCAAATCTGGCCTGAATTTCTGACAGTTCCCTGTCGATATACTGCTGCAGCCGCTTTTGAATGATTTTCAGCAAAAGTTTGCTTGTATGTGATATTAGTGATATTGTTCAGTAATTTACACATTTGGTTGGATCACCTTTCTTGGGAATAGGCAGAAATACGGATCTCTTCCAGGTACATATCTTCCAAATATCTTCACATAGAGGAGTGAGCACTTTCAGCGCCGCATCTGTTTGTTGAAACATCTCACCTGGTATCCCGTCAACTCCTGGAGCCTTGTTTTTCACCGATGCCTTCAGTGCAGCTTGGACTTCTTCCTTCAGTACCTTTGGTTCACGATCATATGTTACCTCCCCATGCTTTTTAGTACAGTGACTGTGTATTCCTTCAATCTTTTGATTCTTCCTGCATCGTTTGATATTTTCCCCATAGAATCCTTCACTTTTGCAACTTGAGGCTTTAATTTTTTTCTTCAGTTCTTTGAGAAATGCTGAGCGTGCTCTTTCCTTTTGGTTTTCTATCTCCAGGTCTTTGCACATGTCATCATCAGAACTTTGTGTTCTCCAGCTGCCCTTTGAAATCTTCTGTTCAGCTCTTTTATTTCATCATTTTTTCCTTTTGCTTTAGCTGCTCACCGTTCAACGGCAAGTTTCAGAATCTCTTCTGACATCCATTTTGGTCTTTTCTTTCTCTCATGTCTTTTTAATGACCTCTTGCTTTCTTCATGTATGATGTCCTTCCACAACTGGTCTGGTCTTCAGTCATTAGTGCTCAATTCGTAGAATCTGTTCTTGAGATGGTCTCTAAATTCAGGTGGGATATACTCAAGGTCGTACTCTGGCTCTTACTGACTTTTTCTAATTTTCTTCAGTTTTGACTTGAACTCGCATATGAGTAATTGATGGTCTGATCTGCATTCGGCCCCCAGCCTTGTTCCGACTGATGATATTGAGCTTTTCCATTGTCTCTTTCCACAGATGTAGTTGATTTGATTCCTGTATATTCCATCCTGGCAAGGTCCATGTGTATAGTCGCCACTTATGTTAGTGAAAAAAGGTTTTGCAACGAAGAAGTCATTGGTCTTGCAAAACTCAATCATGTGATCTTTGGCATCTATTTACCAAGGCCATATTTTCCAACTACGGATCCTTCTTGTTTCCAACTTTCACATTCCAATCACCAGTAATTACCAATGCATCCTGATTGCATGTTCAATCAATTTCAGACTGCAGAAGTTGATAAAAATCTTCAATTTCTTCATCTTTGGCCTTAGCGGTTGGTGCGTAAATTTGAGTAATAGTTGTATTAACTGATCTTCCTTGTAGGCATATCTATATTATCCATCCTATCAGTGACAGTGTTGTACTTCAGGATAGATCTTGAAATGTTGTTTTTGACGACGAACACAAGGCCATTCCTCTTCAAGTTGTCGTTCTTGCTATAGTAGACCATATTATTGTCTGATTCAAAATGACCAGTTCAAGTCCATTTCAGCTCACTAATGTGTAGGATAAATGTGTTTCATTTAATTTTTGACGATTTCCAATTTTCCTAGATTCATACTTCATACATTCTACCCCCCTTAGTAACGTATTTCAATAATTTAGGAAACTAGCCAATCCAAAAAGCGCACATATGTGTTTCCAACCAATCGTTGTACAGCCCATGCTTCAAGTTGTCCTGCCTCCTGATTTCACCTCATAAATATGCCTCCGTAACTCCACCGTTTTGGAGCATCTGGTTTCACTTTGTGAGATTAGACATGCCCCCAGTTTGAACTGTTTTAGACCTTCAATAAAACTCTTATACTAACAGCATGCGCATTCCTACCCTTAGTCAGAATGATGTAGGCTGTAGAAGTTCCGTAACTTTCTGCTCCAATTCTGAGCCACATCATGTGTGCTATTGAGTTTTCAAGAGTTTGTTCTCACCTGCTCCTCTTCCTAGAAAGCTCTCTCACCTTCTTGGTCTCCGACCAACATTCCTCTTATGAGCCCGTACCCCTTAGTTCATGCTTTTATTTCCACTGTATTGAGTTTAGCTGTTTACATCTTTGTTTTTACTTTTAGATTCGATCAAAAAAGGTAAGTACAAAATTATATGCTCTTATTCTGACCAACAAAACAAAGGAAAATAAATTTCAAGGTCATATGCTGATAATATGCTGCATTTGTGTCAATAAAATAACACTAAGAAACACATTGCAAAAGAATATGTAAATATTCACTCCAAGGTATAGACCTAGAGGAATTGAAAACAGGTACTCAAACAATACACTTATACCCATGTTCATAGCAGCACTATTCACAATAGCCAAAAGGTAGAAAGAGACCAAATGTCCCATCAATGGAAAAGAGGATAAACAAATTGCGGTATATCCATACAGTGGGATATTGTTGTTAGTTGCCATCTGGTCAACTCATGGTGACTCCATGTACCATAGAATGAAACATTACCCAGTCCTGCTCCATCTTCTAATCATTGCTGTACTTGGGTCTACTGTTGTAACCACTGTGTATTTTGTGTGCCTTCCAACCGAGGAGGCTCATCTTCCTGCACTAGATTAGACAATATTCTTTCTGATCCATAGAATTTTCATTGACTACTTTTTACATGTAGATTGCCAGGCCTTTCCTTCTAGTCTGTTTTAGTCTGAAAACTGTCCACCATAGGAGACCCTGCTGGTATTTGAAATACCAGTGGCGTAGCTTCCAGCATCATTAAAAAAAAAAAAAAATATGTTGCTGTCGAGTAGATTCTGATGCAGTGACCCTATAGGACAGAGTAGAACTGTCCCATAGGATCTCCCAGGAGCAGCTGGTAGACTCGAACTGCTGACCTTGTGGTTAGCAGCTGTAGCTCTTAACCACTGCACCACCAGGGCTCCATAGCAACACGCAAACTACCACAGTGCGGCAAGCTGACAGAAGGGTAGTGAACAATAGAATATTGTTCGACCAGAAAAAGGAATAAAGTACTAATACATGCTACAACATGAGTAGACCTCCAAAAACATTATGCGACATGAAAGAAGCCAGTTACAAAAAGACCACCTACTACATAATTTTATATATGTGAAATAGCCAGCATTCTAAGCCCATAGAGAAGAGCCCAGACTGGTGGTTGCCAAGGCTGGGTCACGGGAAAATAGGGAGTTAAGTGCTTAACGGGTGCAAAGTTTCCTCTGGGGGTGATGAGGATGTTTGGGGGCTAAGTAGATGTGGCGGTTACACACACTGCGAATGTACTGAACATCATTGAATTCTTCACTTTAAAATGGCTAATTTTACGTTATATGAATTTCATCTCAATTTTTTAAAAAGTGTTAGCAAAAACAAGAGTATCTAAATAATTTCATTCATATACTCTCGTGCCCTCTGTGGATTATGCTTCACCTGGAGACTCTCCTTCACCTCCAAAACTGTCCCCGCCACCACTACACAGGCCTCAGGACTGCCTCTCCCCCGTTAGTGCCCTGGTCTCACAGTTGGTTAAGGGTCTTGTGCCCTTATGGAGATGAGTACCACCCTGGATGTTTAAACTAGACTTTACTAAAGGCTTAGGGAGAAGCAAGGGGAACACACAGAGAGAACACACAGGCGGTAATGTGTTGGGTAAATTACAGAGGTCACAGTTTAGAGTCCTCTATAAGTGACTCTACAGATTAGGGTCTTCACAGAGCCACTGACAGAAGTCATCTTAACCTGTCATCCATGAGGGTCTAGCCTCTTTACATTACGGACGCTAGAGAGTGAGGCTGCAAGGCCTCGCCTGCCTAGAAACTGCCTTCTGAGTTCCACTTTCTGTCTAACCTGTATTAGGCAGCAATAGCCAATCCCCACCCATAGGAACACCTCAAGTTATACTCTAGAGAAATGCCAGAAGATGTCCTAAAACGTGTTTCTTCCCTGCTCAAAAACACCTGATTGTTGCCTATTCATTCACTGATTCATTCATTCCCCAAACCCACCATCCATGCTCGCTCTCCCTCTGGCTTTGACCCTACTAGCCTTCTTTCTGAAATCATCGCCATATGCTCCACTTTATCTGGATGACCCCTCTTCATCCTTCCGGTCTCTGCTTAAATGCTCCTTCCTTCAGGAAGCCTTCCCAGATACTCCATTACACCTTTCACTTTTCCTGCTGTTGCTCTTCTTTCTCTTTATTTTAGTGATCTATTTGTTCCTGCCTGTCTCCAGACTCATGTAGAAGCTCCACGAGGTGAAGAATAAGTGCTACCTTGTACATCATTGGATCTCCAGTTCCTGACCCACAATAAGGTGCTAGATAAATATTTGTTGAATAAACGAATTGTGTAGTATAGTGCATTGCACATGGAGAGGAGCTATTGATAAATGTTTTTTAATTAAACAAAGTGCTCAGACTGGGTTGTTGTCCATTTTAATACGCCAACATCTTCAGGTAGAGTAAGCTTCGGTTACTCCATTATTGTCAGTCTAATCTAGCTCTTCTGCCCTGAAAGGAAGGAGTCTGGAATATACCGGTCTATTTCCCTACCCTGACTCTGTGCCATGTCTACATGAGAGGATTTAACTATCTTAAATCAAAGGCCTGACTATGTGCCATGTTTATATGAGATAATTTTGCTATCTTAAGCCAAGGGCGCTATTTGGTGAATAGAAATCCCTGGGTGGTGTAAACTGTTAATGCTAATGCCCTCAGCTGCTAACAGAAACGTCAGAGGTTCAAGTCCACCCACCGGTGCCTCGAAGAAAGTCCCGGTGACCTACTTCTGAGAAAACCCCATAGAGCACAGTTCTACTCTGACACACATGGGGCCACCATGAGTCGGAGTCAGCTTGGCGGCAGCTTGGTTATTTCGTGAACGGCACCAGGTGTAAAACCCGAGACTATTTATGAATCTACCCAATACCCTGGGCAACCCACACAGCTGTCTTCCAGGTCTGTCCAGGAATTAGGATATTAGACGGTCAGCAATGCTTACAAATTCTTACCTGTAACAGCAGTTCTAAACTACTGTAATATTTCAGCCATTATTGCTATTCACAGTGAGAGAGACCCAACCTTATTAAAGTGCCTTTTTGAGAAGTGTTGACTGTAAGCTTAACAACAGATCATCTGCGTTCGTGTGGCTCTTCAGTAGAAAGTGCTCCCGTCAAGCCAGATTTCTACTCAAAGCAAACCTTATCAATGGGAAATGTTGACATAACCCCTTCTGCAGGTGAGTCAAGCTCTGCTCAGCTCACCTTTGGAGGCTGCTGTGACTTCCGCTAAATAACTGCTTCCAGCACTTCCTTTTCATGCAGGGAGAAGTCAGACCAGGCTGGTTATCGCCTTCTACCGAACGCTATTAACCCGGAGTGGAAGGTGGGAGGAACTACAGACAACCTATTGTAAACAAGTCTACTCTGGTCTACCAGCAACAGCTCCCTTTAGAGAAAACAAGCCCAACAGTCAAGAACATCTTTTTTTGTTTTATTTTTTAGGAATAGCGGGAACGATTACACTTTGCATTGAAAAAGAAGTACACATGAGTGACCTCTTTTTCTCTTTACATTTGCTCCTTAAAATATATCTCTTGCCCATTGTTGTTCAGTCCATTCTGACTCACAGTGACCCTCTAGGACAGGGTAGAACTACCCCATGGCGTTTCCAAGGTTGTTTCTAATCTTTATGGAAGAAAACTGTCACATCTTTCTCCTGCAGAGTGTCTGGTGGGTTCAAACTGCCAACCTTTTAGTTAGCAACCCAGAGCACTTAACCACTATACTACCAGAGCTACTTTAAAATATATCTCTATATTCCACTGGTCTCACCTCCGTGGGAGCAAGTGAGAATGAAGAAAATTAAAGATACAAGGGAAAGATTAGTCCAAAGGACTAACAGACCACAACAACCACAGCCTCCACCGGACTGAGTCTAGTACAACTAGCTGGTGCCCAGCTACCACCACTAACTGCTCTGACAGGGATCACAATAGAGGGTCCCGGACAGAGCTGGAGAAAAATGTAGAACAAAATTCTAACTCACAAAAAAAGACCGGACTTACTGGCCTGACAGAAACTGGAGAAACTCGGAGAGTATGGCCCTCAGGCAATCTTTTAGCTCAGTAATGAAGTCACTCTTGAGGTTCACCCATCATTCAAAGGTTAGAGAGGCCCATAAAACAAAATGAGACTAAAGGGGCACATCAGTCCAAGGGCAAGGACTAGAAGGCAGGAGGGGACAGGAAATCTGGTAATGGGGAACCCAAGGTCAAGAGGGGAGAGTGTTGACATGTTGTGGGGTTGTTAACCAATGTCATAAAATAATATGTGTACTAACTGTTTAATGAGAAGCTGGCTTGTTCAGTAAACCTTCATCTAAAGTACTATATATATATATATATGTATATATTTTATCACCAATATTAAAGGGAAACCCTGGTGACTTATTAAAAAAAAAAAAGGCTGCCATCGAGTCATTTCCAACTCATGGAGCCCCAGTGTATGTCAGAGTAGAACTGTGCTTCATAGAGTTTTCAGTGGCTGGTTTTTCTGAAGTAGATCTCTAGGCCTTTCTTCTGAAGAGCCTCTGGGTGGACTCAAACCTCCAACCTTTCGGCTAGCAGCTGAGCATGTCAACTGCTTTTACCACCCAGGGACTCCAAATGGCTTAGTGAATACTGTTTTAACCAACTTATAGATTCTTTATATATAGGAGCACAATTCCAATGGGTTTCTCTTACCAGAAAGTAAAACTATAATCTTTGTATGGAGGGACTTAAGAATGATGGATCTGATGATACACCTGTTTTATAGACAAACCCCTCTGCAGAACTTACCATACACCAGGCAACCTCTGTGACGGAAGACAATCACTCTTTGTACTGTTCAACATCATGCTTGTAGCCATAATAACATTAAGCATGAGCTGACCAGAGTGAGTTATACATATGTTTTAGCCTAGATTCTAAGCAGGAAGTGACTCTTGTCACCAAAGGAAATTTAACCTGCCCCTCTCATGAACTCAGCAGGATGCTGACCCCAGAGATAGTGCAGCTGGCAAAGAGAAGACAGGCAGGTCTAGTGCTCATGGGAAAGAGAAGCCTGCAGGGCCAAGGAAAGAGTCAAATATTATCCCCTGACCAACAAGTAAGGAAGCATGAGCACTCAGCACAGTGTGTAGGAGGGAGGAATCACTCCCCGATGACTGCTGAATGTGGCTTGTGCTTCTCATAGACTATGACAGAAGATCACTAGGGATGGCAACAATGGTTTCAAAGTCCCATCCTAGTGTAGAGTGGCATCAGACAAGACATCATGGGGCACACGGAAGAGAACGTGTAAAACTTGAACAATGCAAGAGAGAAAGTTCTCTAGGCTGTACCAGAATCGAGGTCTTTCCCCAAAACACACTGGATTAGGGTTCACCCTAGATTCTTTATAAAAACTGAAAGTTTTTATAAGAACCCAACCGTATATAACATTTGGGTTATATAAATATATATGTATATATACTTATACATACATACTTTTTTTTTATATATATGTGTGTATAGATACATATATAAGGAGTCCTGGTGGTACAGTGGTTAAAGCAATCGACTGCTAATAGGTCAGTGGTTTGAAACCACCAGCGGCTCCACAGGAGAAAACGTGGCAGGCTGCTTCTGCAGAGATTTACAGCCTTGGAAACCCTGTGAGGTCATTATGAGTTGGAATCAACTCAACGACAGTGGGTTGTGTATAGATACACATATTTAAAAGCACACCTAATTAAATATAAATAAGTATTTAATTGTTGATATTCTCATTCCAACTATTCTCCAAAAAGTTCTTTTATATTTTTAGGAAGTACTGAGTTGAAAACATTCCTCTAAGTGTTGGGTGTCTACATACTGAGCCAGATGACTCCTGCCTGGTATTACAGTCAGGATTTAGTACCCACAGTGGATTAAATACCTAAGCAGCCTACCTTACAGAGTCCTGTATTAATATGCTGGGAGCCCTGTGGTGCAGTGGTTAAGCACTCAGCTGCTAACAAAAAGTTCAGCAGTTCGAACCCACCAGCTGCTCCATGGGAGAAAGAGGTGGCAGTCTGCTTCTGTAAAGATTTACAGCCTTGAAAACCCTATGGGGCAGTTCTGCTCTGTCCAGTAGGGTGGCTGTGAGTCAGAATCAGCTTGATGGCATTGGGTTATATTGATATACAGTTGATCCTCATTATTTTCAAATTCCATATTTGCAAATTAACCTACTTATTGAAAATCATTACTCTGGGCCCTTTTGCAGTCATTCATGTGCGCAGAGAGGTGAAAACTCTGTTGCGAGAGGCACAGGTTTTCAGCTGAGGTCAAACGTTACACTCTGCCTTCTTCTTTTTGCTCTCGTACAATAAACAAGTTTTCTTTCACGGTCTATTTAGTGCCATGTTTTTCATATGTTGTGCTTTGCATAGGTAATTTCACTGTTTAAAATGGCCCCCAAGTGTAGTGTTAAAGTGCTGCCTAGTGCTCCTAAATGCTAGAAGGCTGTGGTGTGCCTTATGGAGAAAATCTGTGTGTCAGGTAACTCATTCAGGCATGAGTTATAGTGCCGTAGGCCAAGAATTCAAAGTTAATGAGACAACAATATGGTATATCCAAAAGCAAACAACCAAAAAAAGAAGATAAAATTCACTTGTCTGTCTATGAGGCCTCTTTGGAATGTGTAATATAACATCTACCATGTGTGATAAAGCTATGAAAGGAAAGAAAAGATGACAGAGGAGAAATGGCTAAATTCATGATGATTGGTTAAAAAAAAAAAAAGTGTAGTAGATAACACTATTGTGAGGCTGAAAGCCAAAGAAATTTATGCATACAGTAACTCAGGGTAAGGAAAGTGTTAAACCGTTCTTGGGCAGTGTTTTATCAAAAATAAATATTGCATATAATTGTTTATAAGAAATATATATTACATAAGGTGTCTTAAACAAAAGCATATAAAACAAAGTTATATATTAATCAGTTGTCAAAAATATTGTGACCAGGGGCTCACAGGAAATGAATCCTATATCTCCCCTGTAGCAATGGTTCAAACCAAAACCAAACTGGTTGCCTTTGAATCGATTCCAACTCATAGCAACCCTGTAGGACAGAGTAGAACTGCCCCATAGGGTGTCCAGGGAGTGGCTGGTGGAGTCGAACTGCCAATCTTTTGGTTAGCAGCTGAGTTCTTAATCACTGCAACGCCAGTGCTCCATGAGCCATGCTTCCGTATTCAGTACTTCAGTGTTCACCATGACTTTGTGCAATATAACTACCATAAATAACAAGAGATGACTGTGGTTTTATTTTGTTTGGGTTGGTCGTGGTTTTCATGTACAGTAGGCACCTGGTTATATATTTTTTACTTTAAATCTATGGCAATTAAGATTCAGGAGCTATTTGCCCTCCTTTTAAAAACACACACTTCTGAAGCCCTTAATATTCCCCTACACACACTTAAATTTGAGGTTCCACCAAGATCTGTGAGATGAGAATGCAAATCACATAGAAAGAAGCTAAACAACAACTCCTAGGCAGCAAAGAATGGTCCTTATGGTAAAGGGTTAGGATTGTGAATATTTAATAGTTCCTCTGATCTTTCAACAGTGATGTGATTTAGAAGTGGAAGTTCTTCTTTAGAACTTATGCATCAAATTCTGACTCCTTGTTTTGTTAAAGAGAGTGAAATATAGAGTGTATAGAATAAGGTCTGTCTTATGCCTTGTCTCAAGCTGGGTTCTTGAGAGAAGCAAAACCAGTGCAGTGTATAAATATATATATATATATTTTTTTTTATTTTATATATATATAAAGAGAGAGATTTATATCAAGGAAATAGCTCATGTGGTTGTAGAGGCTGGAAATTTCAAAGTCCATAGTCAGGCTGCAGGCTTCTCCTGACTCAAGTAGCCGCAGGAATTGATGAACCCAAGATTGGCAGATCAGACAGCAGGCCTCTGGCTCACAGGCTGTGGAGACCAATGAATCGGCAGGTAACACAGCAGGTAATCTGTTAGCTCCAGTCCCAAGAACTGGAGGTCAGATGAACAGTAACCAGCTCCAGGATCCAGAGCACACAAGAGCCAGTGAGCCTTGCCAGGAAGTCCACTATGTTGGATGCAGGCCACACCTTCAAGGAAACTCCCTTCCAGTGACTGGCTGCTCACAACAAATCTCATGGAGATGGATACATTATATCAGATCTCATTATGGATGTGATTACATCATTACATCCGTACATAGCTGCCAAACTACATCATAACTGCAAAACCACTGAGGACTATGGCCCAGCCAAGTTAACACACAACCTTAACCATCACATACCTTCAAGGGTTTCTCATGGAACCATCCTGGACAAAGACTGAAACAGAACAGAACCTATGTCTTGTATCTGAGAAGAAAATATTGGTACATGGGAAAGGCTTAGTCCCAATGGCACTAAAACTTCCCTTCTGTGGTACAAGGAAGAACTGGGAGAAGTAGGTATGGAGCTGCACTGTCCGAGAGAATTTTCTGCATTGAAAGAAACGTATAATCTACACCATCCAGTATGGGAGCCACGAACCACATGTCGCTATCGAGCACTTGAAATACAGCTAATCTGGCACACAAACAGAATTTTAAGTTTAATTAATTTAAATTTAAATAGCCACATGTGGCCATTGGCTGCCGTATTAGGCAACACAGGTCTAGAGTCTAAACAACATGGTAAGGAGAGACCAGAAGAGGGGAAAGCGAAATAAGGTAGAGGACTCAAAATGAAACGAAACACAAAAACCTATTCAAACATAGTCCAGTAACAATTAACAGGAAACAATTGTCCCGACAGACAATAAAGTTATTCAGAAAGTTCTCTCTCTACCCTTTCTATGATCATATTTACTCAGTGTAAAGCAATCGACCAGTTGAACAAAAAGGGTAATAGTAATAATATAATAATAATAATAGAAACTTTCCATAATCATTTATTAAACCTATGATAACAGTTGATCTTATGAACTCAGTAGTCACAGTCCAATTAGATTAAAAAAAAGAACTTTAGATAGAAATAAGTTTGTAATGAGGTGGGCTATAAGATTAAAAATCAGGTATAAGAAGATGTGAAGATGAAAAGTTCCCTGAATGAGCAAAAGATGAATAATTAACTTCTATCTAACACCAACAGAAAAAAAGTGGGGGGCGGGGGTGGGCAGAAAAGAAGGGAGAGAGAGAAAGGAAGAAACAGTGCTAGAAAGGAGAGGAGGAAAAAAAGAGTGAGTAAGAAAAGCAAAATAAATAAGTAAACCCTTATCCACAAATTCAAAAGCATTTGGCATTTGGAGGAAGCAGCCGGGAGGGAATTCAAAGCTGAGGCACTGTTATTAGTTTTGAAAAGACCCGCCCCCTGTCCCTCCAGACAGATGGCATGAGGAAATGTCATGTGTGGAAACAACCCAACAGGAAGGTGATAATTCCCACAGGCCAGCTAGAACCTGGACATCACCAGCCTCCGATACTGTAGAACTGGCCTGGGGATGCAAGAAGCTCACAGCAGTGTACAATCAACATGGGATGTTACCTGAGCTCACCATCAAAATCAGGATTTCCCACTTCTAAGATAACTTGGAAACAACAACATGTTGAATCCAGCCAAATATATTCTATTAACATTACTGAAAAAAAATACGTTGCTGTCGTCAGTTGTCGTCGAGTTGGCTCCGACTCATGGTGACCCCATGTACAACAGAACGAAACTTTGCCCAGTCTTGCACCATCTTCCTAATTGTTAGAATGCTCGAATCCACTGTTGTGGCTGCGGTGTATTCTGAGTTCCCTCCGCCCTGTGGGGCTCATCTTCCTGCACTATATCAGACAAAGGTCTGTAGTAAGCCACAGGGTTTTCACTGACAATTTTCAGAAGGAGATCACCACACCTTTCTTCCTAGTCTATCTTAGCCTGGACACTTCATTGAAACTTGTCCACCGTGGGTGCCCCTGCTGGTATTTGAAATACTGGTGGCATAGCTTCCAGCATTATAGCAACAGGCAAGCTACCACAGTATGACAAACTGACAGATGGGTAGTGGAAAAACAATATGGTAACATGGATTTTGTGGAGGGTAAGTTTTTAATATTGCTTGTGTTTAAAGCAGTGAGGAAATGAGTGTGACCCTTCAAATATGGGCGTGGTGAAAATCTCCCGTATTGTGAAAAGTAAAAATCAAAGGATGGGATGAAGGTTTGTAAAAAATTTAGTCCCTCTTGAAGGCTGTGAAATGATGGGAAATGCTGTCAACATTTTACTACATTTTTTAAAACTTGGAATCTGAGACATGGGTGACCCAGCTGGCACGCTTGGCTGTCTTTCCCACAGCTCTGCCTCCTTGCTGCTCACAGCATTTACTCAGAGTTACTTACTGCATGTCCAGAGTGGTGTAGGCACTCTGATGGCTGAATAAAATAACAAACTACATTTATTTAGAGGCAGGACTTGCAGTTCTTACGTAGACAGACACTTGTCAATCATAAAACAAGGTACTTTTTCTTTTTTCTAACATGTTGACTAATTAACCAGCGTTCTTCCCAGGGCTTTCCGAGAGGAGGCAGACTTTGCATTGCCAAAGGGCTGGAATTACTCTTCCTTCCTTCCCTCTGGTAGCATCTTTGGGCTTCAGAACAAACCACTGCACCTCTCCCTCTGAAGCCTAATGCTTTGTCTAAATAAGCAGCAGAGCTAAAGAGAAACAATTCCAGGCTAACAATTCCAGGCTGGTGCCTCCACGTCTGACTAGCCCTCTCTTTGGCTGAGCAGGTGGGAGAGCTAGCATCGTACTCTGCACTGAAATACACAACCCTTGGAATATAAAACCAGGTGGGGGATGATCCTCGAGATCCTTCATTCACGGCGGAAAAGAGAAGGGGATCCCATGGAAGTTTCCCATCCGGCCGGATAGCGTTTGAGTCAGGGAGGACCACATGTGATGGAACTTTTCCTATTACACACTATCTTTTGCCTGTGATTAATTAAAATGTTTTTCACTATTGCCCAAGCCACCTATGACTCTTGTGTGTGCATCTTGATCAGGAAAAATGGACATAACATCCATGGAATTCTCATCTCAGTTCGCTGGCGGCTACTTGGGATCTAGAGACAGCCTTCAAGGTGACATACTTTCCTTTGATAACGGCCATGTATTCAGCTGGCTTCCCTAGCAACAGTGGCATCTGAGAGAGGTGGACATGGCTCAGCACTGGCCCACCCATTGCCTACTCTGAATTTTCTAGAATTTGCCATAGCAGAAGCACCCATGTCCAGATTGCATTTTCTTCTTATTGTTCCTGTGAATTAAACAAAATAAAGACAGATTATCTATCCAGTTTTACTAATTTCCATTTAAAACAACTAAAATTTACAGATAAAATATAAAAACAATTATCTTAAATACATCCACAAGCTGGCAAGAAAGTAAGGAATCCTTAGACTGAAAACAAAGTGAGGACAGAAAGCAGAAAGCCAGCTTTTGCCTTAAGGACATTTGCTGTAAACTTGAGCCTTGTTGTCCAAGGTCTTATAAGCAGAGGCCTAATGGGGGGGGGGAGGGGGCACCGGAGCTCTGGTGGCAAAAGGTTAAGAACTGTGGTTGCTAACAAAAGGTCAGTAGTTCAAATCCACCAGCCGCTCCTCAGAAACCCTATGTGGAAGTTCTACTCTGTCCTATAGGGTTGTTATGAGTCAGAATCAACTTGACCATAAAGGGTTTGGAACAGGGGTGGGCAGGAAGGCAGAAGGGGGTTGGGCAAATAGGGCACTGTGCCCTGGGTGCAGCTTAAGACGGCCCCAGTTAGCAGTTTCTATTGTCCATCACCGCTTCCATCTCCAGCTGTGAGACACCATCAGCGATTTAACCCTGATGGCTCTAGGCACTATTTTCTGTAGGTAGGCCCCTGCTTGTGAGGGTTAGAAAAGAGGAGAAAGGTCCAGGGCCCACCTGAAGTGTGATTTAATAGAAAACCCCTTCCTAAACCCTTTTAAACCCTGGATCCCAAAGGTTATACTAAGAAGACAGCCTAGAAACAAGTCTGTCTCTCTGCCCTTCTCCCCAGGGAACAGTGAGGAAAAGTACTGGCTGGAGCCATGTAACTGAGCAGAAGAGGGGAAACTCTCCCTGAGATTGTTTGAGGACAAGCCAGCTGTGTCACAAGGTTTGCAACCCAAATTCATACGGCACATTGGTTAAGAGCCGGTTGCTAACCAAAAGGTCAGCAGTTTGAATCCACCAGGCACTCCTTGGAAACCCTGTGGGGCAGTTCTGCTCTGTCCTATTGGGTCACCATGAGTCGGAATCCACTCGACGGCAACGGGTTTGGCTTTTGGTTTTTTGGTTAAAAAAATAAAAGCTTATAACAAAACATCGAATCAAAAATGTAGTTTAAAGTAATCCCAGGCTGGGAGTATGACCAGGTGCCCAGCAGAACCAAATATAGTTCTTTTCTGGAAGAACAACCTTCATCCCAGAAACCGAAGGTAAGACATGGCCTGGTATGGTGACTTAGAAGATAGAGCTGAATAAACTATGTAGAATTAAGCATAGAGAGGGAAAGAGAAGAAAATATCAAAGAGAGGTTAAGAATCACGGAAGACAGAATGAGAAGACTAATGCACTTCTAATGTGAATGCCAGAAGGAGAGAGAGAAAGCAGCAGGCAGAAACAATATTTGAAGAAAGTTTTGAGAACATCAGAATACCGATTCAAAAATAATAAATGAAATATATAAAGCAGGATATATATATATATATATATATATATGAATAACTATAAAGAGCTCCATTCCTAGACAGCAAAATAAAAACTGAAGAACCATGAGAAGATGTTAAAAGCCTCCACAGAGAGAAGGCACATTGCCTTCCACGGTGCGATGGTTAATTTGACAACTCAATTTCTAATGGCAGTAATGGAAGCCTGAAAACAATGAATATGTACAATGTACTGAAAGAAAATAAATGTCAAAGTAGATTTCTAAACCCGACAACAACATCTCTCAAGAATGAGGACAAAATAGATATTTTCAAGCAACTAAAAACAGAGAAAGTTTACAACATTTAGATACTCAAGGGAAATTCTAAAGGGTGTTTTTCAGGCAGAACAAAATGAACCCAGATGGAAAGTCTGAGGTAAAAGGAGGAATAAAGAACAAAGGATATGGAAATCAGCACTAATACTGACTGGCTAGAACATGATTAAAGTGTTTCGTAGAGTCAGAAAAACAACTAAAATGCAAGCAAAAGCAAATCAGTCGGAAACGGATAGTTAAAAGTATCCCGAGTTGCTGATGTTTTTTGAGAAAGAGGCTAAAAATGTTGATTTACTTTAAAATAAAAAACCAAAACCGTTGCCATCAAGTGGCTTCCGACTCATAGCGACTCTATAGGACAGAGTCGAACTGCCCCACAGAGTTTCCAAGGAGCACCTGGTGGATTCAAACTGCCGACCTTTTGGTTAGCAGCTGTAGCACTTAAACACTACGCCACCAGGGTTTAGTGTATGTAAATTTCAAAAACAGAAGAGGAATGAAATGGAATAAGAAAATATTAATCAGTTTCCAAAAGAAGACAAGGAAAGAAAGGAAGCATAGAATAGAGAGGACAAACAAAACAGAAAATAACCTAGTAAAAATAAATCCAATTTACAAGTCCTGTAAGGAGCCCTGGGGATGCAGTGGTTAAAGTGCTCAGCTCCAACTGAAAGGTTGCCAGTTCGAATCCACCAGCTGCTCTGTGGAAGAAAGACATAACAGTCAGCTTCCATAAAGATTACCAAAAAGCCTATTTGCCATTGAGCTGATGCAATTCTGACTCATATTGACCCCAGGGGACAAAGCAGAACTGCCACATAGGGTTTCCAAGGAGTGGCTGGTGGATTTGAACTGCCAACCTTTTGGTTAGCAGCCTGAGCTCTTAACCACTGCACCACCAGGCTTGCCTATAGAGATTATAGCCTCAAAACCCTATGGGGCAGTTCTACTCTGTCCTATGGGGTCTTTATGAGTCGGAACTGACTTGATGGCAATGAGTTTTTTGGGGTTACAGATCCAGTAATTATAACAAATGTAATGTGTTTAATTCCTTAGTCATAAGGCAAAAGATTATCAGGCAGAGTTCACAAAATGTAACTATGTGTTCTTTACAGAGACACTGGTAAAATACTGAAATCACTAAAGCTCAACATACCTAAAACCCAATGCCTTCGAGTCGATTTCAACTCTTAGGTTGAATATACACGGATGGAAAACTATATATGTCAGCTAAACGTAGACTGAAAGGATGCTAGTGTAACCACCTTAATGGCGGGCAAAACAGGCTGAATGTTTAAGCAATTAGCACGCAGAGACACTATGTGTGCTTCCCTTTCCTCACGGTGAAAAGTCACCACAGAGCTTCATGTCCAGGCTAATTGTCTTTTTCTTCCTTCTTTCACAACTTCAGGCAGCTCTTTTCCCTGCAAAAATGGTAACATTTTCTCTTTTTCTCTCAAAAACTAAATTCTTGTTTTTCTTTTTTTATAGCATTTTCACAGGAGAAAGTATCATGCTGAAAACCAGTTGTCCTTTCGTCAAGTATTGCTTAAACCTATAACCCCTTAGCCTCATAACTTCTCAGTTTCACTCCTTATTCCATGAAAACATGCCTGATCTGTTTCAGAGGGGGGGCATCCACACCTTCCTCTTAGTTTCTGCAACTTTTACTTCCGTTCCAGGGGCTTCTCCCTAAAACAAATCCCCGTGTTTGGATTCATGGCGCTCACTCACGGCCTGATGCTCCTATTGGTTGCAATGCACCTTCAGGTGAAAGCAATTAACTTTTGATAAGCTTCAAATGGTTTTATTGTATTTTAAGTAACAACCATGACTTCAATTAAGGCTTTAATTTTTTTTTTTTTTTTTGGTGCACTCCATATACCTAAAATCCCGGATCTTTTAAGCTTTATGAGCTTGACCTTGTGCTTCACATGAAGTCTCATTTTCCCGTTGCAGCTTACGCTAATCTATTTGAGCTTCCTACTTCATTTGTTTTGCTCGGATTCCTCAGAGGTCAAACATATTCAATCGTTTGATCAGATAACGGGTTTCCCCTGCGTAGATTTTTATATCCTATGTGTCATGAGGTTGGTGGCTCCATTCTAAGCTTTACCCAAATGTATCACGCACAGCCGATCACTTTGTTGCCTCTGTCATCATTACCAGCTCAGGCTTATGAAGTCCTCGGTGGCTATGTCAACAGGATGCTCATAAATCAGACAGGATCTTGGTTCTCAGTCACCATCAGTTGCCTGGCACTGATTCAGGAGACAGGAAATGACGGACTCACCCGTGGCGAACAGCTGTATCTATGAACAGGCCCATCTCCTCCTCGTGGTGCTCCCAAGCTCTATAGAAAGAGCATGATTTTAACATCAAAGGCTTTGGATTGATGTTTAGATTCTGTCATGAAAAACAAAAAACCATTGTCGGCGAGTCGATTCCGACTCACAGTGACCCTGTAGGACAGAGTAGAACCGCCCCACAGGGTTTCCAAGGAGCACTGGTGGATTCAGACTACGGATTTTTTGGTTGGCAGTCGTAGCTCTTAACCACTACACCACTAAAAAAAAAAAAAAAAAAAAGGGCTGCTAAAAAGCTTGGGAAAAGCATTTAACTTCCTTGAGTCTCAGTTTTCTCTTGTGTAATGGATGGACAGGTGGATGGATGGATGGACAGACGGACGGACGGACAGATGGATGGATACCTAGATGTCCCTGAGTGGCACAGATGGTTAAGTGCTCGACTATTAACTGAAAGGTTAGTGGTTCAAACCCAGAGGTGCCTCCGAAGTAAGGCCTGGTGACGCTGACTTTTTAGCACACGTGTAGAATGAGTGGGTCTGTGCCCGCCTCCTCCAGCACACGGTCAGCAATGTGAAGGCCAGGACCATGTGGTGGTCATGTGATCTGTGCCCGCCTTCTCCAGCACACAGTGAGCAATGTGAAGGCCAGGACCATGCGGTGGTCATGTGATCTGTGCCCGCCTCCTCCAGCACACGGTGAGCAGTCTGAAGGCCAGGACCATGTGGTGGTCATGTGATCTGTACCCGCCTCCTCCAGCACACAGTGAGCAATGTGAAGGCCAGGACCATGTGGTGGTCATGTGATCTGTGCCTGCCTCCTCCAGCACACGGTGAGCAGTCTGAAGGCCAGGACCATGTGGTGGTCATGTGATCTGTGCCCGCCTCCTCCAGCACACGGTGAGCAATGTGAAGGCCAGGACCATGTGGTGGTCATGTGATCTGTGCCCACCTCCTCCAGCACACGGTGAACAATCTGAAGGCCAGGACCATGTGGTGGTCATGTGATCTGTGCCCGCCTCCTCCAGCACACTGTCAGCAATGTGAAGGCCAGGACCATGTGGTGGTCATGTCTGCATCCCCAGTGCCTGTCATGGGGCCGGGATAAACCAATGAATGAATGTATGAAATGTGTACATGAAAAGAAAAAAAATCCTACGAAGCAATTCTGCTCTGCATACATGGGGTCACCATGAGTCAGAATCCACTCCATGGCAGCTAATGACAACATATATACATATATATACATAATACAGGACATATGTATCTCACTGGTTCTGTTTCTCTAGCCGACCCTGAGACACTCCTTAAAACTAAAACTTCCCTCAAGTTAAGACTTAACATATAGAAAATTTTTGAGAGACCAATCTTTCTGACTCTTTCAGTGAGATGATTTGTAACTACGTTTGGGCTCAGTGGCGTCACTGTGGTTGGTACAGCACAGAAACTCACGGTGTCACCCCTCGCAACCCGGCTTGGCAGGGGCCAGCTCTCCAACCACCCTGGTGGGTGCAGCCACCTGGCCCCTGCCCTGCCCCCACACAGGGCCGAGCGCTGTGTCCCGCACCCCTGCCCCTCCAAACCCTGCCTCGTGCTGCTCCCTGCAGCTCCTGCCCTCTGCCAGTGGCCAAGGCCGAGTGGTCACGAGTCACCACCCACCGGGAGATGGAGGACAACAACCCTAGTGAGGCCACTGCCTTGGCGGCCCCTCCCTTGGCGGCCCCAACCTGTCTGCCGCTGCTGCGACTGTCGCCACCACTAATGCAGACCCTGGGGTCATTTTGGCGTCACCCACTTCCACAGTCTCAGGGGGTGTGGTCAGCACTCCCTACTTCCGCCACTGTTGGGAATCCAGTGGGAAAATTGAGGCAAGCTATTCACTCTTTTGCCTCGTGGCTTGGGATATTTTAGTAGAAGCTATTAAATAAAAAATAAATATAACATTTCTTCACAAATTAAATAAACACGCCTACTCCTCATGCATCTACTATCTCATTAACCAACATTTCACATTAACAATGGCAAAAAATCTATTATCCCACCATTTTGTGCATTTACAATGCATGTCTGGCAGGAAGGAAAGCGGAGCTGCAAGGTAAGAGAACTGGCTGTGATGGTTAAAGTTATGGGTCAGCTTGTCTGGGCAGATTCTCAGTGGTTTGGCAGTTACCTAATGATGTAATTTGATAGTTATGTAATGAAGTAATCTGGCAGTTATGTAATGATGTAGTCGTTCTCTGTTTTGTGATCTGATGTGGTCATCCTCCATTTTTGCATAATGACAGTTTTCCCGTAATGACCTGGTCTTTGGAACCTAACCACATCAATAAGTGAGGAATGGGTGTAAATAATGTCCACTGTGAGAAACACCCTGGAAATAGAAGCATTTAGAATTCTAAGTTGCTTTTCCTTGGTGATTTTGGGGGAATGGTTTAACTTCTATGGCCCCCAGTAGTCATTGTTCTAATCTCCAGTTTCCTCACTCACTTACACAGATATTATGAGAGCCATGATAAGCCCACTACATACTGGACATTCACCCCTTATTACCATTATTGTCCTGCAGGGCTATAACCTCTGTTGTTACTGCCACACTTGTCACGTCATATGTATGTTCTCTCTTTGTCTGGGATTATTAGACTGAAGTCAACACCCGTGAAACCCATTGCCATCAAGTCAATTCCAACTCATAGCAACCCTATAGGACAAAGTAGAATTGCCTCATAGGGTTTCCAAGGCTGTAATCTTTATGGAAGCAGACTGCCACATCTTTCACCTGTGGAATGGCTGGTAGGTTTGAGTCACGGACCTTTTGGTTAGCATCTGAGCCCTTAACTGCTGTGCCACCAGAGCTCCTTGAGGTCAACACAGTTATGGTGAAAACCTTGCCCTTTCTATTGAGAAGGATCCACTTTTGGTATAAGAGCAAGTCTAGGAAATTTTGATAACATACACCGTAAAAGGAGCCCTGGTGGCTCAGTGGTTAAGAGCTCAGCTGCTAAACTAAAGGTCAGCAGTTCGAATCCACTAGCTGCTGTTTGGAAACTCTATGGGGCAGTTCCACTCTGTCCTGTAGGGTCACTATGAGTCAGAATTGACTCAATGACAACGGGTTTGGTTTGTTGTTGTTTGATACCCTAAGTAGAATCCAATTTTAGTACCTGAATACCTAGGAATATGAGCCTAATAGCTATGGCCAATCAACTGAGTCTAGGACCCTTTCAGGTCAACTTTGTGTCCTCAGAGCCTGAAAAAGACTTGGACAAGTTGCTTCTATGACTTCAGTCTGATAAACATTATGGGGGTGCCTGGCTTAACAGATATAATGACTGGGGAAAAGATGAGAAAAAGAAAACCAGTGTTCTGGGTCTATAAGAGAACCAAGGAGCGGGGGGTGGTGGTGAAGGAAGCAGTAGGTCAGAGGTGAGGATTTTGGTTCCTCCTTCCAAGTTGAAATCCCTGGAGGGGTAGGGGTAGAGATGTGATAAAATCGTAGATCTATGGAAGTACATACAGATCTACCCCATTAAAAAAAATAGCTGTTTACTATTTTATAGGGTAGTTATGCCATGTGTGTTACAAAGGTTGTTTCCTTTGTTGTTTTTTCTTACAATGATACACAAAATATTGTATGTAGATACTTCTCTCCTATTACAATTAATTCTATAGAAACAATTCCTAGCTGTGGATATATATGTACGTATGTGTATGCTTGATTACATACGTATGTATATTTCCATTTGATTACTTTTCATAAGGGCAGCAAGAATGCACCCTCTCATCAATAGTTACAGAAAACTTCTATTTTCCCACACCCTTGTCAGGCATGGATGTAACTGACCTTCTAATCTTTGCCAATCTCATGGGAAAAAAATGTTTTATTGCTCTTCATTTCATTTGAATTTTCTAGAGCTTCTATTTATATGTTTATAGCTATTCACACTTCGGCATTTATGAATTGTTCCTTCATGGTATTTGCTCATTTTTCTGTTGAATGCTGACTTTTCTTTTTTAAATTATTTTTAGTATATTTCTATATTTTCGCATGTGCTATCAATATCTTTCTGCAAGTCTATGGCTTGTCTTTTGACTTGTACATAGCATCCTTTCCCATACATATGTCTTAAATTTTTATGTACTCAAGCTGTCCATTTTTTCTCTGTGTAAATGCTTTTTCTACACGATCTATGCAAGGATGTATTAGTTTTCTATTGCTGCTATAAAAATTTACCACAAATTCAGCAGCTTTAAACAACACCCATTTATTAGCTCACGGTTCTGTAGGTCAGAAGTCCAGGTACAACTGGATCGTCCGTTGGCATCTGAGAACACCCAAATCAAGATGTAGGCGGGGCTGGTTCCTTTCTGGAGGGTCTGGGGATAAATTCACTTCCAAGCTCATTCAGGTTATTGGCTGAATTCAGTTTCTTGCAGCTGTTAAGACTGAGGTTCCCAGTTCCTTGCTGATTGTCAGCCAGGGCCCAGTCTTTGTTCCTAGAGGCCGCCCACATTTGTTCCCAATCCTTCTAAGTGGCCCTCCTCCAAAACAGCGGGTCAAGCTTCACTCATGCTTCAAATCTCTCCTACTTTCTTTTCTGCCACTCTGATTTCAGGCAGGGAAACTTCTCTGCTTTAAGGGGCTCATGTGATTAGATTGAATCCACTGGGATAACCCAACATAATCTTCCTATCTTAAGGTTCAGAGCCTTAATTACATCTGCAAAGTCCTTTTTGCCATGTAATGTAACACAGGTCCAGGAATTAGGGCATGAGCATCTTTGGGGGACCACTCCGCTTGCCAAAGATGAATTATATCAAAATTATTTTCTAACGATAAATCAACCTAGCATTTGTGGAGTAAACACAGTTTGGTCATGATGGTGTTGTAGATTTCCAGATTTTGTTCATCATACTATAATTTAATAACAATAACTAAAGCACTATTTTCTATGATCTTAGAGGACTCAAATTTGTTCTATTTGTTTATAAAATTTTTTTTAATTTCCATGTTAATGAGATTATTTTTGTTATCTTTTTTAGTCCTTATATTTAAATGAATTCCATTATGATCAAAGAACACACATGATAACAATTCTTTGATATTTCTGAGATGAACATTTTGGCCTAGAAAATGTGGTCAGTTTTTGAAAAGTTCTACATGCAAATGAATGTATATTTTATACCTCAATTTTTTTACTTTATAAACATAGATCTATTAGGTTAAACCTATTAAATGTGTTGTTCAAAAGGTCCTTAATCTTACTTATTTCTTTTATCTGCTTTTCTAGTAAGTACTTACAGGAGCCTGTTTAAAACAAAAAAAATTTTTTTACTATTATAGTGGAATTGCCAATTACACTTTAGAATTCTGTAAATTTTGCTTTGTATATTTGAGACTATATTATTAATTGAAATAAGTTTAAAATTGTTATATTTTCCTGAAAAAATGGAAATTTTTACTATTATTTATGAGGTTCTTTAACATACCTTGTTCCTTGAGGGCTATTATGTTTTGTATGATTATAAACACAACCACCATCTTTTGTATGTATTATCCTATTCCTTTTAATTTCAAGCTTTATTTGTTCTTACTTTCTAGCTTTGTTTTACAACGTTGCATATGTCAGTGGTTTGTTCATTGCTGTAATACCACAATCTAGTCATAATACCACAATCTATTCATTCTATTGTTTATAGACATTTGGGTTGATTTCAGTTTTGGTATACATACATACTATTTGTACGTACTTCTGGTGAATGGTACAACTACTTTGGAAACTTATTTGGCAGTTAAAAAAAAAATTTTTTTTTTTTACTAAAATTGAAAGTAGTTGTACCATTCACCAAAGATGTGTGAGTTAGTTCTAGTTGCTCAAAATCCTCACCGATACTTGGTTTTTGTTAGATCTTTTTAATTTTAGCCATTCTGGTGGGTAAGTATTGGTATCTCATTGTGATTTTTATTTGCTAATGAGAAGTGAAGTTTAGCATATTTTTTATATGCTTAAAGGCTATTCGGATACCTACTTTTATAAAATGAGAAGTTTCTTGCCCATTTTTCTAGTTCAGTAGATTGCTCTCAGAGACCTGAAACCAAAACCAAACTCATTGCCACTGAGTAAATTAGAACGCTATAGGACAGAATGGAACTGCTCCATAGGGTTTCCAGGGAGCAGCTGGTGGGTTTGAACTGCTGACCTTTTGTTAGCCATTGTTGGACATAGCTCTTAACCACTGTGCTACCAGGACCTCCTTCCCAGAGACAGTTTCTTTCAATTCACTTTGTTCCTTTGAAAGAGACACCTTTTCTATATTTTTGTATGCCTTGTGATTTTTTGTTGTTGTTCTTGAAAACTGGGTATTTGAATATAATAATTTGGTAAGTCTGGAAATCAGACTCTCTTTCTTCCCTAGGATTTGATTTTTTTTTTCTTTGATTGTTGAAAAGCTATGGTAGTCCATTTGTTTAGTGACATTTTCCAACTAGTTTTTGCAAAGACTGCATTCCTTGTTGTGTGTGGTCACTGAAATCTGTGTTCTTTAGCATTGTCCAGCCAGTGTTTTGACAGATTTCCTTGAATGCCAAGAGCAAAAGTCAAAAACAACAAACAAAATCCCACCTTTCTCCACTGTTTTGCAGATTGGCTCTTTGCTAGTGCCATCCTGTCAACACTTAGTAAAGCTTGCATTGAACCTAGGGATCTACCCAAGGTGAAAGTTTAGGGTTTTTTGGGTCTTTTCTGAGCATGTGTCTTGCTTGCACATGCACATTGCTTTCTAGACTCTTCTGTATACATTGGTGCTTTTGAATGCCCTAATTTCCCAAAGATACTCTCTCCCCAGCTCTCCTCTCAGACCTTAGGTGATCTATTGTATATCTCAACTGTATTATTTTACCCCAGGTATTTGTGGGGTTTTCACCTGTCTTACAATGTTTTTGAACAATGCCCCCTGTTTTTCCAGCCTAGATGAGTTCTAAGTTAGGCAAAACAAAGACAAGCACCTTGCATCAGCCCTTCAGGTAGCACCCAGACAGGTTAGAACAGACATTTACCGTAATTTCTAACAAAGTCTATTCTGCTTCTCCCAGAACCGGGGACCAAGTTCCACGCTGCGAACACAGGCTGCCATCTCCAAGATTGCTGCTGCTAAGCTGGGTAGGGGGTTCGAGCAAAGGCAAGTAAAAATGCCACAAAGGTTTCCTACCATTTTTTATTTGCTTTTTTTCTTGATTCAGCATTTGTTTGGTTGCTATAAATCTTCAACTGTTTTTTAGGGTTTGGACAAGTTGGTTCAGACAGTTTCTGCTTGTTTCTTGATGTTTCTGAGGAGGAATAGGAGCTTGGAGCTGCCTAATCTTCAGTTTGCTGATGTCATGCAGGGGCTTGTCTTTTAACAGCAGAAAGCACCCCTTCACTTTCATTTTGATACTTAACATGTTTTATTTTCCCATTTTACTTTTTGCTCATAATTCTGTTTTGTTGTTGTTGTTTCCTCCTGATACTCTTCCTTAATCTTGCTGTGTTGAAAACATTCTTTTTTTTTTTTTTTTAACTTCCACTTTAACTCTGGAAATTAATTTAAAAGTTTCTCTCTCTCTGTGTATGTCTCCGTGTGTGTGTGTGTGTGTGTGTCTTTCTCAGTTAGTGCTTAGCTTTCTGATTTTAAGTCACAAAGTCAAAGATAGATCGTGGCAAATTTAAGTAATATTAATGCTTCCACACCAATTTTTGTTAATCTTCTGTCCACATCATCAGCCTAACAAAGATAAGAGCTCTCCATTGCCTTCATACCAACTTTGCTAAGGCCCATTTAAAATTGAATTTCTAACCTAAGTATTCATTCAGTAAATAGTAGTAAGTGCTTGACGCTGTTATTTCATGCAGAAATACGCAGTTGGTCTCTTCTCCTTTGAGAATTGTTATATAACTCTCCTATTACAGCCCACAGGTATATTGACATCATCCTTTTAGATTTAATTGTACATTTTGCAAGAACATTGCTCACTGCTCTTTCTTGTACTCTTCTCCTATCCTCAGATCTAGGTTATTGTTAAGTTTTGTTTGGCTGGAATATGTCCTCAAGTAATATAAATAAGATTGTGTCCTCAAAAGTGGGGGTCCTAGTATGTTTGATAATGACTTTTGCCTTCATATTTAAATGACACGATGTCACCATTTCTCTCAAAATGTTGTAAATGATCTAATTTCTAACTTCCAGTGTTCTAAATAAGAAGTTAGATGCTAGTCTGATTCTCTTCTTTATGTAACACCATTTTCTTTCTTTGAGAAAGGTTATTAAACTTTCTTTTTGTTCTTGACTTTGGAAGATTCACTTTCATGAGTCTGATTTATATGTCATCATTAATATTTCATAATGTTAGCTGAATCATTTCATTCAGAAGAAGCAAAATTTTGTTTGGCACAGAGAAGTTTTATTCTATAAGCCAGCATTTATCTTCTAAATATTCTTTTTTTTTTTTTAATTCCTATTGCCTGTGTCTTCCATGCCTTTTGCATTTCCATTTGTGGTTTCCACTCTTTGTCTTTTTGTTCTGTGTTATGGGATACTTCCTTCACTTGATCCTTCAGGTAACCAATTTGATGTTCAACAGAAGCTGCTCCATTTTGTAGTTCATCTCTTAAATTTTTAATTTTTTTTTTTAATTTCCAGAAACCTCTTTATAGTCTCTGATTACATCTCCTTGAGACTTGTTACATTTTTATTAAATCTCTTATATGTTTTTCCATTAGCTCTGCCTCAAGAAGACCTATGTAATCTAGTTGTTCAAGCAATTATGTTCATTTAAGTGACTCATTCAGCACTGATGCAAATCAAACCACTGGGTGCCTTTGTGATGGAGAATTCAGGGGCAATGGAAGATGTGTCTGTTTATTTCTCCCTAAATGAATCAGTAGTAAGTAAGTTCATAAGCCAGTACTTTTGGGCTGAGATATGTGTATGAAAGCCCCCCTAGTCTCAGAATTCCTCAGGCAGACTTGCTGACCTGACAGAGACTGGAGAAACCCAGAGACTATGGCCTCAGACACCCTTTCAGCTCAGTAATGAGGTCACTGCTGAGGTTCACACTTTCAGCTAAAGATTGAACAGGCCTATGGAACAAAACAAGACTAAAGGGGCACACCAGCCCTAGGGCAGGGACTGGAAGGCAGGAGGGAACAGGAAAGCTGGTAATAGGGAACCCACGATTGAGAAGGGAGAGTGTTGACATGTTGTGGGGTTGTTAACCAATGTCATTCAACAATGAGTGTACTAACTGATGAGAAACTAGTTTGTTCTATAAATCTTCATCTAAAGTACAATAAAAAAAAGAATTCCTCAGGCAGAGAGGAAAAGAGCAGTCCTCAGTCCAACCCTCTACTTGTCAGAACTGATGGGAACTGTTAGATCAGCACCTAGGCAAACAGGTACAGTAATCCTTTGGAAGATGACCCTGATCAGACAACTGGTATAGCGTGATCCATGTGGCAAGTATATCCAAAAATAGGACTATGTTGTTGTTGTTGTTAGGTGCCATCGAGTCGATTCCGACTCATAGTGACCCCATGTACAACAGAACGGAACACTGCGCGGTCCTGAACCATCCTCACACTGTTATGCTTGCTTGAGCCCGTTGTTGCAGCCACTGTGTCAGCCCATCTGATCGACAGTCTTCCTCTTTTTCACTGACCCTCTACTTACCAAGCATGATGTCTTTCTCCAGAGACTGAAACCTCCTGATAACATGTCCAAGTATGTGAGACATAGTCTCACCATCCTTGCTTCTAAGGAGCATTCTGGCCGCACTTATTCCAAGACAGATTTGTTCGTTCTTTTGACAGTCCATGGTATATTCAGTATTCTTTGCCAACACCACAGTTCAAAGGCATCAATTCTTCTTCAGTCTTCCTTATTCATTGTCCAGCTTTCTCATGCACATGAGGCGATTGAAAACGCCAGAGCTTGGGTCAGGCACACCTTAGTCTTCAAAGTGACATCTTTGCTTTTTAACACGTTAGAGAGGTCTTTTGCTACAGATTTGCCCAATGCAAATGGGTGTTGATTGTGGATCCAAGTAAAATGAAACCCTTGATAACTTCAATCTTTTCTCTGTTTACCATGATGACAATGCACAACTTATATACTTTATAACCTTGTCAGGGCTTCCATAGGAGCCCTGGTGGCACAGGGTTAAGCGCTCAGCTGCTAACTGGGAGGTCGATAGTTCGAACCCACCAGCCACTCCGTGGGCGAAAGATGTGGCAGTTAGTTTCCATAAAGATTACAGCCTACAAAGCATTGTGGGGCAGTTCTGCTGTGTCCTGTAGGGTCACTATGAATCTGAATTGACTCAATGGCAATAGGTTTTTGGAGTTTCAGGACCTCCAGAGCCCGTAAATACATTTTATTTGTAAGGAGTTGAGAAAAAAAAAAAAGGTAGGTTAAATGGTATTCATTATCTTTCCCTCCTAAGTCCCTACAACAATGATAGGTGGGTGGGGGGCAGACCACATTACAAGTCACAACCAATAAAAACAAAGAATATGGCGGGTAATATAAGAGGATAAATTTTCTTTTCAATATATTTTTTAAAAAGTAGAAGGAACAAGCAACTTCCTTCACCCACAATGGGTGCAGCCTGGCACCCACTCCCCAGGCCGGAGACTGCTTGTGCTTGGCTCTCTCCTAAAGGCCAATCTAGAAAAAATAGTTTGAAAATGTAACGATTAAATCGAATTTAAAGAGGAGCCTCCTGGTGATTCAGGTAATTAACTACAGTACAGGCTTTTAGTGAATTCACAGGGCTGGAGTTAGAACCTTATTCTGTTGTTTTTTGTGGCATCCTATTTTAGAACAGATCATTGGACTAAGTTCATTTGTTCATTTATTTATTCATTCAGCAAATAACTATGGAAGGCACTAAATACTAGATCCACTTCATATCTGTTATACTTCTAGGATTATGTTATTCTGTGGGTAGTCTACAGTGAATATACCGTGGACTGCCAAAAGAACAAACAAATCTGTCTTGGAAGAAGTGTGGCCAAAATGCTCCTTAGAGGCAAGGATGGCGAGACTGCATCTTACATACTTTGGACATGTTGTCAGGAGGGATGAGTCCCTGGAGAAGGACATCATGCTTGGCAGAGTACAGTGTCAGCGGAAAAGAGGAAGACCCTCAACGAGGTGGATTGACACAGTGGCTGCAACAATGAGCTCAAGCATAACAATGAGTGTAAGGATGGCGCAGGACCGGGCAGTGTTTAGTTCTGTTGTGCATAGGGTCGCTATGAGTCAGAACGACTCGACGGTACCTAACAACAACAACAACTACAGTGACCTGTGATCTGATTATAAACCATTAAATACCAAGATCCATAAAAACCCCACAATATTTTATCATCACCTTTCTCTAATCCAGAATGAAGCAGGAAGACAGAGGAAAAAAAAAAAAAAAATCTGTTGCCGTTGAGTCGGTTCCAACTCATAGCGACCCTACTGGAAAGAGTAGAACTGCCCCATAGAGTTTCCAAGGAGCGGCTGGTGGACTTGAACTGCCGACCTTTTGGTTAATAGCTGAGCCCTTAACCACTGCGCCACCGGGGCTCCTGCCCTTAATTGAAGTAGAATCCCTGCAACCCGCTTCTCAGAGACAATGATGATAAGCCCAATACTCCATGCTTTATTCCATCATAGCGACTCTATAGGACAGAGTACAACTGGTCCACATAGAGTTTCTAAGGAGCCCTGAGGGACTCAAACTGCCGACCTTTTGGTTAGCAGCTGAACTCTTAAACTCTATGCCACTAGGGTTTCCTTGGTTCATCAGCAGTTTCTCATAAATGTCCACCATTACCTCGCTCCAGAGTCTGTATTCCATCCACCCCCACCAGATCACAGACTCTTCTGGCAAAAGCTGCCAAGCCATTATCCTCTGAATGGCTAGATACATGGGAATTCTTTCAGTCTCTTTCTCTCAAACTCCTTCTCTCTCAACCTCTTTCTCTGATTTGCAGGTAGAAAGAAAATTGAGGTGTGGGAATTGGTCTATCTATTCTCAGCCCTTAGCTCTCGTGAGTGTGGGGTCATGTTGACAACATGCTGCACCGCAAAATTCTCCCCTCAGTTAATTTCTTAGGGCTTCACTCTTTTTCTATTTCTCCTTTCTCACTTCTGCCTCTCTTATAGTTTCTTTTCCAATCTTGTTTTTGATTCCACTCCTTCTGTCTGCCCCTTAAATTCTGGTTGTTAGTTTCTTGGTCTTCTTATTCTGTACCTCTACCCATTCCCATGGTCTACCACAATCAATGAGCTGATGGTATATAAATATAGATATATACTAAGGCCACCATTTTCTGCTGCTCCCCAGGCTCGTATATCCAGTAGCTGGACATTTCCTGGAGCTCCCGCAGGAGGCAATATCATGTAGAGGTGAACAGCAGAGATTCCGGCCACAGAATGTTCAAAATGCCACACTGCCATTTCCCAGCTGTGCAGTAGTAGGCAAATTACTTAACCTCTCTGTGCTTCAGTTTCCTTCTCTGGGAAATGAGAATAATAATAATAATGCCCACTACATTTGGTTATTGCATATAATAAATGAGCTATTATATATGAAGCACTTAGACTAGCACCTGGCATATAATGAGGTCTATATAAAATGTTAGCTATTGTTACTGTTAGGATTACTTCAGACAAAGAATTGAAAATAGATTTATTTTATCTTCATTTGAATTACTTACCTTGATAACACTGTTGCTTCCTGATCTTCTAAACCAGAGATGTGAAAGTCATCTTCTATCCTTTTCTCTTTATATTTACTATGTATGGTTTTTTTTTTTTTTTTATGGTTGATTCTGCTTCTTATATATTTCTCATTTCAGCCTCCTACTGCCATTCCTATGCCTTTTGTTTAGGCTCTTATCATCTCTCATCTTGACTATTGCAATAGAGTTTTAATCTTTTTTTTTTCCCCCCTATTTGCCCTCACTGACTTTAAAACCCATCCTCTGAGCTGTAGCCACGGTGGCAGGAAAAAAATGATGTGGCGACATTAATGATGACGATGGTAACACTAACATTTACTGTGATTACTGTGAGTGAGCTAAGTACTTCAGGCATTATCTCACTTAATCTTAAAACAAAGTGAGGGAGCAGATACTGTTATTTATGATGTTGTTTCATAAAATTGAGAAAACTTAGGCTTTGAGAAGCTAAGGAGCTTCAGACAGGTGGGGACTGCCAATGACAGCCATCTGAGGCCCAAGGCTGCCCTTCTGACTCTGCTAACTGCTGGTCTGTGGCTTACCATCTTTCACTGCTTCCTGATCTCCTATGGGTTAACGTGTGCTTGGAGCCCTGGTGGCACAGTGGTTAAAAGTGCTCAGCTGCTAACTGAAAGACCAGTGATTCAAACCCATCAGCTACTTCGCAGAGAAAGATGTGGCAGTCTGCTTCCGTAAAGAGTTACAGCCTTGGAAGCCCTGTGGAGCAGTTCTACTCATGAGTAGAAACTGACTCGATAGGAGTGGGTTTAACGTGTGTTTTCATATGACCTACAAGGCCCTTCATGAGCATGTCCAGGGAAACCTCTGAAGCCTCGTGTCTTGATCATATCTTAACAGTCCCCACCTCCCAGTAGACCCTTCAGCTATGTCATGCGGTGTATGGCTCTGAAACGCTTCATGGTATTTTATACCTCCCTGCTCTGGTGACAGAGGGGTTAAGTGCTATAGCTGCTAACCAAAAGGTAGGTAGTTCTCCTTGGAAACCCTATAGGGCAGTTCTACTCTGTCCTGTAGGGTCACTATGAGTTGGAATTGACTCGACGACTAGGGGTTTACTTTTTGGTTGGCCTTTGCGAAAGCACTTCTCTCCTGTCACTCCATTTGTTGACCTAGAAAATAGCTACTTAAGAAAAAATCTAGCTTATGTCGCCTCCTTGGTCCTCTAAGACGGGTAAGTATTCCCACCTTTGGGATACCTCAGTGCCTGCTTCATTAACGTATTCTATTTGCATTGGCTGTGAGCTTTCTGAGGGACGCTGTATTCTCATTGCATTTCATCTCTGCATTCTTGGCACAGTTTTGACACTCAAAAATTGTTTATTGAATTGACTTAAAAATATATTTAGCCTGGTGTAGAAACAAAGCACCTTCAGGTGGTTCTTAGTCTTTCCCTCTCTAACCTTATTATCCTTGATGTTGCTCAGGTCCCTCTCGTCCTTCAAGGCCTGTGAGGCCAGGGCACCCAGGGCAAATGGCCAGCTGGAGGATCAATTGAAGCGTCGAACACAGGAGACATCCCAACTGAACCAGAAGGAGCAGCACATCAGTAGCCTCATGCCTGGGGGATCTGAATGCTTCTCTCCACATCAGCATCACACCTTCTGTCTCTCAACATTCTAACCTGATTGTGAGTGATAAGGGCTGTCATGGCTCATGACAAATGACCCAACAAAGACACATCGGCTTTTCACTATTGGTCCAAGAAACACTGCCATTCTAGTGACAATGAAATTAATCAAAAGAAGCCTTTTTGTTGTATCTATACATTGCATCACAACCTTTAACATCCATTATTGACAATCAATATTACATGTTGAGGTAACTGAGGAGGAAATGAATAAAGATTGAAAAAAAAAAAAAAACCTCAGGCCTTGTATTTGGACTTTTTAAACCATCTACCTGGTAGATTACACTATCTATATAGAGACTTTTAAATTTTCTTTTTCCTCGTTAAAGCCTGCAAGATTCCAGTTCTTCATGACCTCTGCAAGTCAAGCAATATTCTTAGTGAAGGTGAATGATAGGCTTAGGCAGCTATTTCAATGCTTCCAATGAGATGATTCTTTTAGATGTGAATTCACACTATATGAAAATTTAATATACAATTTGTAAAATGATCAAGGAAAATGGAATTTGAATTGTGCAATCATTTTGGAAAGCAATTTGACAGTGCTTGTCAAAGTCTTTAAAAGTATCATACCTTTTGCCTGAATAACTCTATGTTTAGAACTATGTTTAGAAATCATCCGAGACACCAGAAACAAAGTTTAGTCACAAGGATCTGAATCACAGCATTATGTATAATAATAAATAACAACAAAAATTCTAAATATCCAAAAACAGAAGAATGGCTAAGTAAATTACTGTGTATAATAGCCATGTAAATTATGGAAGACTATTGAACCATTAAGGAGCCTTTCTGGTGCAGTGGTTAAGTGCTTGGCTACTAACCAAAAGATTAGCAGTTTGAACCCACCAGCTGGTCCATGGGAGAAAGATGTGGCAGTCTGCCTCTGTAAAGATTACAGCTTTGGAAACCCTATGAGGTAGTTCCACTCTGTCTTATAGAGTCGTTATGAGTTGGAATTGACTCGACAACAGTTTTTTTTACAGAGACATTAAAAAATATGTTTCAGTTCAGCCCATTTCAACAGAAATTTATTGATTGCTTTAAATTTCTAGCATCATTCTAGAAGCTCATGGTCTAGTGGACAGACAAATAGAAATGGATATTTGAAATGGAATGTGGTGAGTACCATATGGAGGCATGGAGGAGGTCAAACTACCCCAGCAGGGAGGATGGGGAATGGGGAGGTAAGAGGAAATACCAGGGAACACTTGGTTTGTAACTGCTGATAGCACCCTAGTTGAGTTATTTAGTTTTATGGGGTAAGTATCATTTTAGGAGGGAGTTCAGTGTGCATAGGAGAATTTCTGGTGGGTGAAGTAGTGTTTAAGGTGAAACCTAAGGAATGAATGAATAGAAGTTGGCAACAGAGCAGGGGTGGGTCAGGGAAGAGTGTTCTTGTAGAAGGACTGGCCTGTGCAAAGGCATACAAGTCGAAAAGGGAATGAAGTATCTAAGGAGCCATAATCAGTCAACATGGCTGGTGCCTAGAGTGACAGGATCATGAGCCTGAAGGGGTCCACAGAACCTGAAAGTTCTTGGAAATTGTGTTTAGGGTAATGGGAAAGCCCTGGAAGGGTTTGTGCAGGAATTGGCCTGCTCAGGTTGTCACCGAGAATCCGGGAGGAGCAGAAGACAATGAGTGAGGTTTTAGACATGTTGAGTGGAGTCCACCAGGAGCTTAGATGCAGGGGCTATGTTCAGGAAAGAGAGCTGAGCTAGAAACAAGGCTTTGGGAATTACAAGCACTTAGATGATAACTGAGGCCAAGGGTATGGGTGAGATTGGGCGAGGGCACCCCTTCAGAGAGGGACAGGAGTCCTCAAAAGAGACTGAGATGTGGTGGCCAGACAATCAGAAGACAAATGAGAAGAGTGTTATGTCAGGAAATACAAGGGAAAAATATGTTTTAAGAAGTCGGTGGTTATGCACAAAGTTGCTGAGGATCAAGACCAGGACTTACAATATTGTGAGGAATTTAGCAGCAAGAGCATCAGTGCCCCAAGTGAAGCAGTTTTAGTGGGACATTGAAGACAGAAGCCAAAGAGCAGGGCCATGTGGG
Organism: Elephas maximus indicus; assembly: GCF_024166365.1. Lineage (NCBI taxonomy): Eukaryota > Metazoa > Chordata > Mammalia > Proboscidea > Elephantidae > Elephas > Elephas maximus. The sequence goes on from NC_064832.1 coordinate 92,240,621, forward strand.
TGGTACAGAAGCAGAGACAAGGAAAGGATGCAAACCTCTGAAGGAGCTTGGCTGGAAGAAGAGGAGAGAGCTAAAAGGCAGAAGCTGCAAGGAATTGTGCTGGCAAAGGAATGTGTTTGCTTCTTATTCTTCAGTAGGATGGAGGATGCTAGTATCCAACGTCCAGATGCTGATGGGAATGCTCTACTGAGGAGAGTCGGGGGTTAACGATGCAGGTCACAGAAGGCAGAATTGATGGAATGAGGTATTTGGGGAGATAGGAAGGAGCAGGATCCAGAGCCTGAGGCTGGAGATGAGATATCCTTATATTGTATTTTTACTTCAAGAAGGCAAGAGAGGGATATAGGACAGTTTGTAGGTTTGGGATTTGGAAGGTGGGGGAGATTGTCTGATGGCTTCTATTTTCAGTGAGTGATAGGATGGGTAGGCACCTGTCAAGAGTGGTAAGAGCAGGTGGGGAAGGGGTTTGAGAAAAAGTTTTGTAGTAGCTGTTGTGGAAATTGGGAGGATTGGTTAGGGACAGAGAAGAAGGCAGGATAGCTTAAGAATGACACCAATCAACAAAATCGTGTGATTTTTTTTCTCCAGCAGAGTCAACAAACAACTCCCATTTTTTTATCTCCAGAAACATATGTCTTCAACTAACTTCATTCCAACTACTCAAATGCAACCCACACGGACTTACCATAGGGAGACCCAAGCCAGCCAGGAAACAATTCTCCATGCTTTCCTAGATGTCTGATGGCCGTAGAGTCAGCAGCATAGTAATGGGTCTGGGGGAAAAGAAGGCAATAACGGCGAGGAAAAGAAGTCAGTGAACGTGTACTATTACACATCGCAGCCTGTTCACAACATTACATCTTTGTAGTATTTTCTTTGTTCAGTTAAGAAGCCATTTTCAAATACATTAACTTGCCTCATCCTCCCAATAATTTACTCCAAGTCACAGGGCTGGAGGGTGTAGAGGCCAGGCTGGACCCTAGATTTTCTGAACTTACAGCTTTTCTCTTATCAGTACCCCATGAGCCTCCATCTGACCCCATCACAGTGGTGATGGAGTAGCCCCTGGGAGAAGGAGCTGTAGCGTTCACCCCAAGGATTACTCCACAGTGAGGGTCCAGGATCCTTTCTCACAGGTGCCCTCCAACCTGCCCTAAACACACACACAGACACACACTTACAGACACACAGGTCTTTACATTAAAAACAAAACAAAAACTAAAAAGAGGTGCTCTGCAACTCAGTGTCAAGAAGAGAAAAGAAATTGTTTCCTTCCTTCTCGGAGTAAGTGATATCACGACCTAGAAAATAATAGTGTATGCCCAAGTAGACAGCCTTCTCCAGCTAGTTATCCCCTGTGCGCTCGCTCTCTCTCTCTCTCGACCTTGGGCTATTTGATGAGGAAGAAGACAGAGGATCCCTTACTCCTAGATTGAGGACTATTTTCCTCCAGGTTTTCTCAGTTACGAGTATTACAAACTTTCCCACTCCCCTTATGAGTTGGTGACAACCTTAGTCATCATTGTCTCCTTTGAATTTCATCACCAGGTAATGACTTTTGTCCAGTAATTGAGAGGTCTTGTACTGACACGTGGGAATTGAGGCGTCTAAGCCAAGGTCGTTGTCTGATTGCTGTTGTCTGTGGTGTGAGGCATTACTGTCATCATCATCAAGCTCTTTCCCACAATTGCTACCGAATTTGGGACGGTGTTGAGGCAACATCTCTGTCTTACATGAGAAAAAAAAAAAAAGAGAGATGTTAGATATATCTGAACTTTAAAAGCATGTAATATCTGGTTCCTAACAACTACATGGAAGAAATTCAAATATAAACATTTTGTTCCCACTGAAAAAAACCAACAAACAAAAACCACCTTTGAAGCAGGCACAGGGATTTAGAGTCAGGCAGATTGACGGAGAGTCAAGTGTCAGTTCCCGAATTTACCAGTTGTACAAACTTGGTCAAATTATTTAATCTCTTTGAGCCTTAGTGTTCTCTTATAAAATAGGGGCATGCCTCATTCCTGGAGCTGCTGGGAGGATTAAAAGAGACATGAGATGGAAAACACGTGACAAACATTTGAATACTGGTTTCCTTTCCTTCTCTCTACCCACTCACCCACTGCCTGACATCCTAAGTCACACTCCACAAAATATTACTTAAAAAGTTAAAATATTTGATGAGAAAAATAACTTTGCCAATTCCGATGTTATTTTTATTTTGTTCTGTGAAGAGAGGACAGGACTGGACCATCTCCCCCCAAAGCCTAATTAGAGTTTTGCCATTACTGTATTTGTTTGTTTTTTGCTTCCTTTGTTCAAGACAGGTCTTCAGGCAACCAAAATGAAACGCTCACTCAACAGTCATCCTTTGTAGCGGGAATGACACAAATTACATTGTTCTCTAGGGTTTCAAATACCCAGCCATTAAATTTAACTATGTGAGCTTGGCAAATCTTTTCAAAAGCAAAGCAGCTGTTTCCCTTTTGCTCATTTTTTTAAGGCTTTGCTCCGCAGCTTAAAGATGTACACACTCCTATTGTAAAACCACAGAACTGCTGGGGAAAAGGCATGTATTTATTCAGTGTGAACGCTCGTTCTGATCAAAAGAAAATGAGGTGTTTAATTTTATTTTCAAGCAATACACAACTTTCTACTTGTTAATTATATAGTACTAATTATAGGGTCGCTATGAGTCAGAATCGACTGGATGGCACTGGTTTTGTTTTGTTTTTTAATGATGTGCCGGACACTATTCTAAGTACTTTATGAATATAAAGTTGTTTAATCGTCATCTTATAGATGGAAAGACTGTCGCATAGAGAACCAAATACAGGTACCTTCTGCTTTTTGAAAGTTCATTTTACGCCACTTCACTTTTATGAAAGCCCTACCTGAGTACCTGTTCTGGCTAACTGAAAGAAATCTGAAGAGGATTTTCACTTTTATGGAAGAAAAGCAGAAATAGAATTTGGCATTTGTTTTGCATCAGTTTAAAGAGGCAGTGTGCACCCCAGGCAGCGAGAGTGGCGTCACCAAGCTCCTTGCCCGGGAACTACACTTAGCATCTCAGCATCCAGCCACCACAGCTTTGAAGGTATCTGTGAGCACCTGTGCCTTATCTCGATTCATTTTGAGTATCCATTAGCAAAATGTGTCCTAAGGTGTTAGAAAAGCCTAAGAGAGCTTGTAAGGGTTTTATGTGTCATCTGGAATGATCTGATAAGTTATTTTTTGGGGTCTGGGAACACTGAAAAATTTTTCCCATATAAATTATCGGTAATTGCTTCTTTGTTGCACCATTTTGGCTCATGAAAGGTTTCTTAGGAACACCACTTTCAGATAGTGGGGGAAACCTGTAGCTTGCCCAAGAACACACAGGTCTAAAGGGCACAGCTAAGGCTTTGGACCCAGGTAGACTGGCTCCACAGTCCGTGTTCCTAACTACAAGGCTTTTCCACCTCTTGTTTATGTATTTATTCTTGTTGATTTTATTTATTTCTAATCTTCAGAAACATCCCTCCATTCTTCCTGCTCATCACAGGAAAGGCCCTGCTTTACTTACCCTCTGCAGCTACCTTCCTGCTCCAAAAAGATGGCACCCCTAAATGGGCCACACTGCTACAGCTGTCCACACAGGCAGGCCCCTCCGGGGCTCAGGAAGCCAGTAGGAAACTCAGCTCTGCTCAGTAATTCCTAGGATGGCACGCAGCTCAGATTGCCAGTGATGGAGTTGCAGCTGGGAGACGCTAGGCAAAGGGGACCCAGCCACCACGCCAGTTTGTACCACCTGCTGTGATCACCTCGTTAGGTTTCTGTGCAGAGACCTTCCCACCTGTGACACTCTTGGCTACAAAATATGTTCAACGTGTGTGTTTGGGATAATGTCACAACTGCCAGTAGTCAGATGTCCCAGGTTAAGCACTCAGCTACTAATCGAAAAGTTAGTGTTTCGAGTCAACCCAAAGTTGCCTCGAAAGAAAGGCCTGGAATTCTTCCAAAAAATTAGCCATTGAAACCCCTATGGACCACAGTTCTACTCTGACACCTTAAGTCGGTCACCTTGAGTCAGAATCAAGTCAACAGCAACAGGTAACTGGCCACCAGCCAGCACTGGGCCTTTGTGTGAATTATTAGGGACAGCAGGTGTGAGAGTGTGTGGGTGTAGTCTGTGTGGAAGAGGATGCTCACTTTGAGTCTTAAAAGACATCAGAGATCACCTCCTGTGTCCTGGCCCAGCCACTAGTTCCTCTGAGTACAACAGTTCAGTCCGGAAAGACACTGACTGAGCACCTACTGAGTACCAGCACCAGACCAGGTCCAGAGGAGACAGAGGGAGATATGGCAGACACTCTGCCCCACAGTCAGTGTTAACCACAAATATCAACATAGTGTAATAAATCCATGATAGGGTATGTCTGGCATATTGGAGAGCACACAGGAGGGCCATCCACCTCAGTGGGCTTTCTTAGAGAAGGTATCTGAGCACAGAGCTTGGCACACAGTGTTGTCGTTGTTGTTAGTTGCCATCCAGTTGGCTCAGATTCATGGTGACCTTCTGTATGACAGAATGTTACATTGCCTGGTTCTGCACCATCTTTATGACTGTTGGTATGTTTGGGTCCATTGTTGAGGCTATTGTGTAGTAGTGTCTTTCAACCTAGGGTGCTCCTCTTCCAGCACTATTCTTGTGATCTATAAGATTTCCATTAGGTAATTTTCAGAAGTAGATCATCAAGTCTTTCTTCCTAGTCTGTCTTAGTCTGGAAGCTCTACTGCAATCTGTCCACCATGAGTGACTCTACTTGTATTTGAAATACCAGTGGCATAGCTTCCAGCATCATAGCACCACAGAAGCCACCACAGTACAACAAACTGATAGATGGGTGGTGGTGGCATAGGTACTCAATAAATACATATAAACCCAAACCCAGTGCCGTCGAGTCGATTCTGACTCATAGCGACCCTATACAACAGAGTAGAACTGCCCCAAAGAGTTTGCAAGAAGCGCCTGGCGGATTCGAACTGCCGACCCTTTGGTTAGCAGTCATAGCACTAGAATGAGTAAATAAATGAATGCATGCATGTCTTAAACAAGGAGTGGGCATTAACAAACCAAAAGAGAGGAGAAAGAGATCCCAGGCAAAGAGAATAGCACAGGAGAAGCCCAGAGGCAGGAAACAGCTTTGTGTGTTTGGGGATTTCAGTTCTAATCCCACGGAAGAGAGGCAAGGTTGTCCCATGGAAGAGAGGCAAGGCTGAAGTACGAGTCAGGAGTGGGCCTAACTCCATGATAAGAACTCTACAGCTGATCGAGTAGCACAGTGCTTCTCAAACTTCAATTTGCATATAAATCACCGTGAGCCAAAAACCAGCCCCGTTGCTGTTGAGTCCATTCCGACTTATAGCAACCTTATAGGACAGAGTAGAACAGCTCCAAGGAGCGCCTGGAGGATTTGAATTGCCAACATTTAGGTTAGCAGCCGTAGCACTTAACCACTACGCCACCAGGGTTTCCAATCACCATGAGAACTTGTTAAAATCAAGATTGTGATTCAGTAGGTTGGGGCCTAGGCCTGAGATTCTGCATCTCCACGGAGCTCCCAGGTGAGGTCTACAGTTCTGGGCCGTGGACCACACTTTAAGTAGCAAGGCAGAGGTGATAGGGAACCCAAATGGATTTGAAGATGGGGAATGATGTATGTTTGGCCCCTGGTGGCACAAACGGTTAAGTGCCCAACTACTAGCTGAAAGGTTGGTGGTTTGAGCCCACCCAGGGGCTCCTCAGAAGACAGGCTTGCCGATCTGCTTCCAAGAATTCGCAGCTTTGAAAACCCTATAGTGCACTTCTACTCTGCACACATAGGGTCCCCATGTGTCAAAATCGACTCAACAGTAACTAACAACTACCAACAAAAAAAATAAATGTTGAATAAATGTTAGACGAATAAGAGTATTAAAGTATATGAACATATGAATAACGATTAATGAAAGTTCACTCCATTTCACCGAGGGAATGGAACAAACATTCACCAAGTATCTTCATGTACTAATCACTGCCTTAGGTGCCTGGTGAAAATTCTCCCGTTTAATAATAGAAATTAAAGCCTTTGTTGAAAGTGAACCTTACACAGATGCCTCTTTTGACTAAATGACCGGTATATTCAAATAACTATTTTTGAGCAATTTTTGAAGTAGAATTAACCATATTTAAATCAGCAATCGACCAGACATTTTAGCATTGTGTGAACTCTGTACACTCTGTTGTTTAATAACATAATGGCATTGTTCTTTTGAGCCAGGAGTCCTGCCACATCTTAAAAGTCAACTAAGCCATGACTCACATACCTGATGCTTGTTAGTGGATAAGAAATGGGCTTAAGTTGAGCCCTTGGTCACCACCTCACAACTGCCAACTCCTGAAATAGACCAGATCTCTAAATTCAGAATTAGACTTTGCTCTCTGTCTAGCTAGCCTTTGGGGTTTTGGGTTAGCGACAGAGCCTAAAGCTAGGTTATTTGGAACTGCTAACTTCAGAGAGGGAAGACAACTAGAGCAGGAGGGGAAAATGACAAGGGCAAAGAGGAGAAGCAGAGATGAGCTGACTCATTCCCGCTGTCACAGCAGCTTCTGAGACGAGCCTGGTGTTTTCTGTGGGCTTCTGCCTGTGCTTCACGCCACCCCACCCTCAGCCTGGCCGACTTACGTGTTTACTTTGGGAACGAGATCTGCAGGGATGGAGCAAAGCAAATAAAAGCTAAGGTAGAGCAAAAGGAAAAAACAGAAATGCAGACTGGAAGGTCAGACACTGCGGTGCTGGCTAATTTCTATCCAAACTTTATCTTCCCCAAATCATTTGAAAGGTTTTATGAAACTAAACGCCTGCGAGTCTTCTGACGAGTGGATGTCACCTTATGCCACCGAGCTCAGTGCGACAGGCAGGCGTCGCCAGAGGGAGAGAGGACCGGCGGGGCGTGCTGGGGCATTGGACAGACCCGGGCTCCCGTCTCAGAGCTGTCACCTAGCCACATGCCTTGGACATATTACTCAACATATTTGATCTTTCTCCTCACCTTTAAAACTAGGATAATTCAGAAGACCCTTTGGATCTTAGCCTTTGCAGCATTTTTTCCTTGCTTCCTTTGGTAATCGGTAAAAAATTAACTAGTTGCTGTCAAGCCAATCCTGACTCATGGCGACCCCATGTGTGTCAGTGTAGAGCTGTGCTCCACACAGTTTACAGTGGCTGGTTTTTAGAAGTAGGTCACCAGGCCTTTCTTCCAAAACACCTCTGCGTGGACTTGAACCTCCAACCTTGCAGTTAGCAGCTGAGCGTGTTAACCATTTGCACCAGCCAGGGACTGGCTCCTTTTTCCATAACAACATCCCTTATTTCCCTTTGTGGAGTAAAGCCTATCCTATTCCATGCAATCTTGGTGGAACCATCAATCAAAGTACTCTAAGGGCAATTGGTAGCTCAGGGCGGGACAATCATTTGTAGGGCTAGAACAGGGTCCACAGTTAGAGTCTGTCTGGACAAGCTACCCTTCAGCTGTTGCTCCCACATCTCCAGAATTGCCTTGGTTCTTGCTTTTCCTGAAGCCCGTGCAGTTAGCTTTTCCTCTGTCTGGTAAGCTTAACAAATTTCTTTTCCGAGTAAATTAGCCAGTGTTGGTTTCTGCTGCTTGCTCTCTCTGCCCGCCCCCAACACATACACGCACAAAAACCTAAACTATATAAATACTTAACCTATTAGGGTTCTGCTGGCTCAATGGTTATGTGCTTGGCTGCTAACCGAAAGGTCAGCGGTTTGAATCCACCAGGCGCTCTGAGGGAGAAAAGGCCTAGAGATCTGCTCCTGTAAAGATGACAGCCTTGGATACCCTATGGGGGCAGTTCCGCTCCGTTCCGTAGGTTTGCCATGAGTCAGCATCGACTCAACGGCACACAACAATATTAGGGCTGCTGTGAGGATTAGTGATACTACATGAAGTTTAAAGTAAGTGCTCAATATTTAGTCCAGAGAATTAACACTAGGGAAAAACCAAAGACTACATCACAAGCAATCAATCCCAAGAAAGTCCACAAAGCTGAGTCTGCCCTGATGGGTACTGAACAATAGGATGGTCCCTCTGGCAGTTAGTTCTATGGACTAATTAACTGAAAGGTACAGAAAATTTCCCAGATCAAACATACCTTTCCCGAAGGGCCTGCCATCCCTCCTGAAATTGCCACCATTCATGTCACCCCTCAAGTTTTTGCACAAAGAAGCACTGACCTACACTAGTTAAACCAGTTGGCTTCAGGTCAACTCTGGCCCATGGTGACCTCACATGTGTCGCAGCAGAACTCTGCTCCACAGGGTTTTCAGTGGTTGATATTTCAGAAGCAGATCGCCAGGCCTTTGTTCTGAGGCATTTCTGGGTGGACTTGAACCTCCAAACTTTCAGTTAGCAGCAGAGGAAGTTAACCATTTGCACTATCCAGGGCCTTTTGAACTAGTTAAAGAATTAGGTTATCGGCATGTAGCTAATGAATGCTTCTGTGTCCTTTCCCCTAACCGCAGGGAACAAGCGTTTGGCCAACTTGGACAGGAGCTTAAACTCGCCATGTCTAGCACATTATTTGTGATCAAGGTTTGTGATCACAAACGTTTTCTCTGTTGAGAGATTCTCTGTGTGTTTGTAGATGCTTTATTATGACTTCATGTTTTCCTTTGTGATAAAACAATCTCCTGAAAAACCTTTCAATCAATATATTCCGTTGAACATAACAGGAAACACCAGGAGATTTTCTTGGTAAAATGTGGCGCTTCCCTCAACATTTAAGAACCTATAACCCGCCATGGCAAAGACCTTTATGTTCCCTCTGAGTAAAGCTGGGAGTCTTAACGCCTCTTGCTGTAAATACTGCCTATTTATTATTTATTTGATAGATGTCAGAAGCACGCTTCCTCTGGAGAGCTCAAAGCCTCGTACAAAGGACTGCCATCATCTCAGTTAAAGACATCCTTCTAACCTTACAACGGCCCAGGCGGCAGGAGAGCAAGGAGAGCAAAACACACATCCAAGGAGCCTCTCCCTGCTACCCCCCAGCCGCCTGCAATTTAACCAGGAGGCCTTCTGGTTTTCTTCCATAATAGACACTATTTTATCCTGAAATGAAAAAAAAAAAGCACAGAAAATAAAGCTGAATTTTTAAACTCCCGGGCTAAAGCAGAAGTTTAGGGCAAGTACTGAAACCAAAATGAAGCTCTTTTTACCTAACAAACACAAAGCTTCCACAACAAGAGTAAGCACAGAACAATAGCAGCTCTGATATTTATCCAGCATTTACCACATGCCAGGTGTACCAGCCCTTTACGATGCCCTCTATATTATTTTGGAGCCCCGGTGGCACAGTGGTTGATCATTCTGCTGCTATCCAAAAGGTCGGCAGTTCGAGTCCACCAGCTGCTCCTTGAAAACCCTATGGGGCAGTTCTACTCTGCCCTATAGTGTTGCAATGAGTCAGAACTGACTCAATGGTAACGGGTTTTTCTGTATTATTTCATTATCACTCTTTGAGGTAAGTCATATTATTATCCCCATTTTACAGCTCAGGAAACTGAGGCTTGGAAGCTTCCTGAGTTTCACTCAGGTTGTAAATGGTGGAGCTGGTATTTGAACATCAGAGATGCTGCCCTTCATCGTTATAATACACTGCCTCCCTTATGTTCATTCATTTGTCTAGGTAATTCAGGTGTCCCCAGTTCAGACAAGAACAGAGGAAGACAGTAAGGGAAAATGTGGCGACCATTTGCCGAAACGTCTCCTCAAAGAGATAACAGCAGAAGAAAGTTTTTAGAGATACTGTTAGTTGCGCTTGGGGAGCGTGGCCAGGGTTCGGCTCTGACACCCTCGTCACTTCCTGTGTTTTGAACCCTGTGGTAGCAGCCTTCTATGATGGCTTTCAGTAACCCTACTTCTGGTGTCCTTGCCCTTGTGTGATTCTCTGCCCTTGAGCATAGGCTGGACCTAGTGTTTCATTTCTAATGGACGGAGTACAACAAAAGTGATGGATTAACACTTCTGAGATTAGGTTACAAAAAGGCTGTGGCTTCCATCTTGGGTACCTCATTTGTGCTTGTTCCCTCTGCAGGAAGCCAGCCGCCATGTTGTGTGCTGTCCTGTGGAGAGGCCCACATAACCAGGAGTTGATGACTCCAGTCAGTCACCAGAGAGGACCTAAATTCTGCCAACAGCTTTGTGAGTGAACTTGGAAATGGCTCCTCCCACAGTCCAGCCTTGAGGTGACTGCAGTCCCAGCTGACATCTTGATTGCAGACTGTGAGAGACCCTGAGCCAGAGGCACCTAGCTAAGCCCTGCCCAGATTCCTGACCCACAGACGCCGTGAGATAATATACATTCGTTGTTTTAAGCCACAAATTTTTGGATAATTCGTTATGCATCAACAGATAACACTAACCACAGTATATGCAAACCAGATTAAATAAAATCGAGCACTTTGTAATGATTTGGTTCACTAGTGTGGGATTCAACACTCTTGGATTCAGTATTTTCAAAATTAGTGAGAGGCAGACACTCGAAGTCTGCCTTTAGACGCATGCTCTAATACACGCGCTTTGAGAGTGTCGGGCGGTGGTGGTGCAGCAGTGAATTTCTCACCTTCCATGTGGGAGACTTGGGTTGGATTCCCAGCCAGTGAACCCCGTTATGCAGCCACCACTCATCTGTCAGTGGAGGTTCCTGTGTTGCTACGATGCTGAACAGGTTTCAGGGGAGCTTCTAGACTGACAGACTCGGAAGAAAGGCCTGGTGATCTTCTCCAGAAAATCAGCCAATGAAAAACTCTGTGGATCACAAAATTCAGTCCCTTTCTGCACGGGGTCACCTTGAGTCAGGACTGACTGGACAGCAGCTAGCAACAATAGCAACAACTAAGAGCATCAGCTTGGCCCAGAGGGCTTGTTAAAACACAGATTGCTGGCCCCCTCCCGAAGAGTTCCTGATTTGGCAGGCTGGGGAGGGAGGGGCAAGAGAATTTGCATTTTGAACAAGGTCCCAGGTGATGATGATGCCAATGCTGATGCTGGTGCCTCTAACTGTAAAGCCGCTCTCGGTAGTTGTTGTTGTTGTTGTTAGGTGCCACCGAGTCAGTTCTGACTCATAGCAACCCTGTGTACGACGGAATGAAACACTGCCCGGTCCTGCACCGCCCTCACAATCATGGTTGTGCTTGAGTCCACTGTTGCAGCCACTGTGCCAATCCATCTCATTGAGGGCCTTCCTCTTTTTCTCTGACCCTCTACTTTACCAAGCCTGATGTCTTTCTCCAGGGATTGGGCCCTCCTGATAACATATCCAAAGCACAAGAGACATACTTTATAAAATCTCCTAGGTATACACGCCCAAGAGATATGAGCACGTATACTTACCAAAATACATGTACAAGAGTGTTCATAGCAATTTTTTTCATTGTTGTTGTTAGGTGCCATCGAGTCAGTTCTGACTCATAGCGACCCCATGTGCAACAGAAGGAAACGCTGCCGGGTCCTGCACCATCCTCATAGTCATTGCTATGCTTGAGCCCATTATTGCAGCCATGGTGTCAATCCATCTCCTGAGGCTCTTTCTCTCTTTCACTGACCCTTCACCTTACCGAGCTTGATGTCCTTCTCCAGGGACTGGTCCTTCCTGATAGCATGTCCAAAGTACATGAGACGAAGTCTCCTCATCTTCTCTTCTAAGGAGCATTCTGGCTGTACTTCTCCCGAGACAGATTTGTTCCTTCTTCTGTAAGTCCATACTATATTCAATATTCTTCGCCAACATCATAATTCAAAGGCATCAATTCTTCTTTGATCATCCTTATTCATTGCCCAGCTTTCTCATGCATATGAGGTGATTGAAAATACCATGGCTTGGGTCAGGCTCACCTTAATCCTCAAAGTGACTTCTTTGCTTTTTAACACTTGAAAGAGGTCTTTGGCAGCAGATCTGACCAGTACAATACATTGTGTGATTTCTTGTATTTTTTCATAGTAGCCCAAAACTGCAAACCACATAAATGTCTATTAACAGGAGAAGAGAGACACAAAGCGTGGTGTATTCATACAATGGAATACTATCCAGGAATAAAAAAGAAAGCACTTGTGTTTTATGTCACAACATGGACAAATCTCACAGACACTGTGTTGAACACTGTACAACTCCACTGAGAAGAAGTTCAAGAAGAGGCAAAATAATTGACGGGGCGGAGGCAGGATTGTCCGGAGTGGACTATGAAGGATCCAGCTAAGACGCTAGAAATGCCCTGTATTTTAATCTGAGTTTTGGCTACATAAAAACCAAACAAAATCTGTTGCTGTTGAATCGATTCCAACTCATAATGACCCTACAGGACAGAGTAGAGCTGCCCTATGGGTAAGAGTAGAACTGCCCCATAGGGTTTCCAAGGAACAGCTGATGGAGTTAAACTGCCAGTCTTTGGGTTAGCAGCAGAGCTCTTAACCACTGCGTCACCAGGGCTCTCCATATGTAAAGCTCCCTTGAGCTGTACCCTCAGGACTTGTGTGCTTTACTACAAAAAGAAAAAATTTTACTACAGCTAAGTTATTTATAAGTTCTGCCTCACAGGACTGACTTATCCATCACGCACAGGAAGCACAGTGCCCAGGGCCCATAATACTTCCAGGAGCCTGTGAAAATGCTTTAATTTCTTCTAAAAATCATAAGAAAAAAAAAATTAATACAACCCAGCCTGGATTATATTCGTCTTTATACCAACACAAGTATAAAATATAATTTTTATTATATTTCATGGAGGAAGAGGCCGACAATGGCAGAAGTGCCCAGAGCCCATAAAAGTCATCACACAGCCCTGATACCTCAATTACAAACACTTAGAAATACGTATGCTTTACTGCATAGATGTAGTTGTAGAAAGCCGTTAGGACTATGTTTCCATCTCATCACCCAGCCTGCGCTGGTCCCTAACAGCTTTCTATCCCTATAACAGCAGTATTGGCGGCTCATTGGCAGAACTCATGCCTCCCATGCAGGAGACCTAGGTTCGATTCCCAGCCAGCTCACCTCGTGCAGCCACCAAACATCTGGCAGGGGAGGCTGGCGTGTTGCTATGATGCTGAACAGGTTTCAGCGAAGCTTCCGGACTAAGATGAACTAGGAAGAGAGGCCTGGTGATCTACTTCTGAAAATCAGCCAGTGAACAACCTCTGGATCACAACGCTCAGATCCGCAATGATCATAGGGATGGAGCAGGATCAGGACGCGTTTTGCTCTGTTGTGCATGGGGTCGCCGTGAACCCAAGGCATCTAACAACAATCCCTAGGGCAGAGTTCTCGGAGACTAAATGAGTCAGTGCCTTTGTGTCAGTTATACGGAGGACAGAAAGCCAAGACGCAATGCATGCGATTTAAACAAAAGGAAAAGGCAGGTCTGAAGCCATCAGATTGAAGGAGTTTTGCTCTAGGTCTGCCTGAAAACCAAATCCCCCCCAAAACCAAACCCATTGCCGTTGAGTTGATTCTGACTCAGCAACCCTATAGGACAGAGTGGAACTGCCCCACAGGGTTTTCAAGGAGTGGCTGGTGGATTTTGAACTACAGAACTTTGGGTTCACAGCCATACTTTAACCACTGTGCCTGCTGCTAGAAAGATGGATTACAGAGAGACCAGGCCTTGGTGTGGTCTAGAGACATTGCCCCTCTGCTGCCTAGTTCTCTAACTGTACTCACTCTCCTCCTTCTAGCAGAGATGGCAGAGGGGTGCAGATGGACAGAGAGATGCTCCTAGGGTCAGTTCTGCTCTTTTGACCTCTCCTGGTGCCGGACCATTCCTTACACTTTGTATTGATTCAGTGGAGAGAGAGGCCTGAGGGAAACACTCTGTGTGCTTACTACTGTGTGCTTACTATAGACCAGATCAACCACTGAGGCAGGGCCCTCGCTGGGCTCCTGTGTGCTTACTACAGACCAGATCAACCACTGAGGCAGGGCCCTCGCTGGGCTCCTGAGTGCTTACTGCAGACCAGATCAACCACTGAGGCAGGGCCCTCGCTGGGCTCCTGCTGATGCCCAGCCAGTGCTGAGCCCGTGGGCACACAGATGCATAACACCCCTCTGGATCCCTGCCTGCGGAGTGCTTGCAATCCATACTTGAAATAAGGGAGCAATGAAATGCTAAACTGGTGAGGTCACCGGACGGATGCTTTGGGAAGAGACAGGTCAGTATAAGTCCCTGTGATTTGTTAAGCAGCAGCCAAAGGATAGAAGATAGGAAGGAGAGTCAGAAACTCACTAAGGATTTTGCCTGTGAGTGCTCACATACCTCAGGTGAATGGCTTCATTTCAGCACCAACTCTGGCACCAGGCAGTTCCACTCTGTCCTAGAGGGTCACTCTGAGTGGAAACGGACTCCAATGAGTCAAAATTGACAACAACGGGTTTTTTTTTGTTTTGGTTTTATTTGTTATTTAGAGGAGTCCCTGGGTGATGCAAATGGTTAAACGTTTGACTACTAGTGGAAAGGTTGTTTGTTCGAACCCACCCAGAAGTACCTCAGAAAAAAGATCAGGGGGTCAACTTCTGAAAACTCAGCCACTGGAAACCCTATGGAGCACAGTTCTACCCTGACACACGTGGGCTCACCATGAATTGAGGTCAATTTGCAGATAACTGGAGCCCTGGTGGTACATTGGTTAAGAGCGTGGCCGCTAGCCAAAATGTCAGCAGTTCGAAATCACCAGCCCCTCCTTGGAAATCCTATGGGGCAGTTCTACTCTGTCCTGTAGGGTCACCATCAGTCAGAATTGACTGGACGGCACCAGGTTTTTTTATTTTTTGGTGGTGTTGTTTTTACTGGCTTGGTTATTATTATGCGACCTTAGGCAAGTTATTTAACCTCTTCATGATTCATTTTTTCTTCTAGTGGAAAAGGGGGTAATAATCACACCTACCCCTAAACTGTCAAGATTAAAAGGGTTAATACAAGTAAATCTCTTAGAACAATGCCCAGCACAGCGTTTACAAATGTATTCTTATTGCTACTACTCATTAAAAAACTCATTGCTGTTTAGCCAATTCTGACTCATAGTGACTCTGTAGGACAGAAAGCTGCCCTGTAGGGTTTCCAAGGAGTGCCTGGTGGATTCGAACTGCTGACCTTCTAGATTAGCAGCCGTAGCTCTTAACAACCGCACCACCAGGTCTCCTTACTACTGCTACTATTATCATTCTGCTTACCTCTAGTTTACTGTCTCTAAATTGGGGTCAGACTGTATTAAATGCTTTTGAAGGAACCAAGGTCTTGCTCTGATCTTCCTTTAAATAACCTACAAATTGCCATATTGCACAAAAGTTTTATTAGTGCTGTGGGGTTTGGGTTTCAATCAAAATCCCTGTGTCCCCAAAGACACAAATCCTGTTGTAATAACATCGAAGATTAAAGATAGTTGCCAGCTAAAGTACAATTGGCTTATACAACTGAGAATAGTTTGAGAAAGCATGTATACCTTTTTAGAAAATCTAAGTGCTTTGCTATTGAAAGGTTATTTTCTGGTTGGAAAATATTAAAAAAAAAAAAAATCACTCCACACCGTAGCAGTCAGCCTGGCAAGTGACATGATACAGAACAGGCTGAACTGATAAAAAATCTCTGTGAAAATGTCCAGATTGGTGAAATAGTCTAAAAATAAGTTCATCAAGATTGGGCACAAAATGCAGGGGACCCAGTTTTCCCCATACATCGTTTCATGGTTTTGTTTTTGAAAGCTAAAATATCCACTCTGAAAATGATTTTAACGCTGCATCCAGTAAAAAAGAAAACAAAAGCTCTAGATTTTAGACAATAGAAAGATATATTCGTGGAAATTCGACATTTTAAATGCAAACAAACGCATATGTAGACCAAAGTTTATAGCTTATATTTCTCCATGCTGACTGAGTCTTCAAAGTAACACCTTTTAAATATGTGCCTCCTTTACACAAACTGCTTATTTTTTTCTGACTGCTGTTATTTATTTCTCTCTTCAGGATTGCAAAGCAGAGGAGCAGCGTGGCTCTGCCAGCTGTAAGAGAAAACAGAGTTTCCGGTTATAAATTCTAACATTAGATGGGCAAAACCCTTATTCACCTCTAACGAGAAAATCGTTGCTGTTGTTAGGTGTCATTGAGTAGATCCCGACTCGTAGTGACCCCATCCATGTAACTGAGTAGAGCTGCCCCACAGGGTCTACGGCATAAAAAATAAGAAAATTATGATGGACTGTAAACTAAGCAGCACACTGCCAAAAAGATAAGGCAAATATTCACCTTAATCACTCAATGGGAAAAATAGTTTATACCTATTTGGATTTATCACTGTTGTTTTCGTTTTACTTGGATCCAGAATCAACAACCATGGAAGCAACAGGAAATCAAACGACGTATTGCAGTAGGCAAATCTGCTGCAAAGGACCTCATTAAAACGTTAAAAAGCAGAGATGTCATTTTGAGGGCTAAGGTGCACCTGACCCAAGTCGTGGTATTTTCAGTTGCCTCATACATCTGCAAAAGCTGGACAATGAGTAAAAGGTTTTGATGCTGCATAACTGAGGAAGAATTAATGCCTTTGGATCACCGCGCTGGTGAAAAATATTGAATATCCCATAGACTGCCAGAAGAACGAACAAATCTGTCTTGGAAGGAGTACAACCAGATTGCTCCTTAGAGGTAAGGATGGTGAGACTCCATCTCACATACTTCGGACATGTTATCAAGAAGGACCAGTCCCTGAAGAAAGGCATTATGCTTGGTAAAGTAGACGATCAGAGAAAAAGAGGAAGACCCTCAACAAGCTGGATTAACACGGTAGCTGCAATGATGGGCTCAAGCATAGCAACGGTTTTGAGGCTTGGCAGGACCGGGCAGTGTTTCGTTCTGTTGTACCTCGGGTCACTACGAGTCGGAACCAACTGGACGGCATCTGACATTTGGATTTATCACTGTTGTTTCATAATTTCTTAACAGTCAATGTGACTCAAAGCCCATTTCTTTGACTAGGTTCAGTTTCCTCCCTCCTGAAGCACATCTTTCAGCAGTTCATTCATCGGGTCTCAGATGAGATCTCTTTGCTTGTCTCAGAATGTCTTTATTTTGTCCTCCATTCTGAGTGACGGATTAACTGGATGCCGCGTTCCAATCCGATACCCGTTTTTCTGTCAGCACTGCTGTTCCTGTCATCAATCGTTGCTGAGGAGAAGATCGTGGGCAGTCTAATTGCTATTCATTTGTAAGTTTCTCTTCTCACAGGTAGTTTTTTAGATTTTCTTTTTCTCTTTTACTTTCTGAAATTTCACTGTGATGTGTCTAGGTGTGAATTTATCGCTCTTTAGTTTGCACAGGACTTAGCGTGCTCCTTCAGTCTGGGGGTGCTTGTGGTTACAGGCTGGTCTCTGGAAACAGTGAGACGGAGTATGGCTTGCAAGATGGTTATTAGGGATTGTTGTTGTTGTTGGTGGCCACCTAATCAGTGCCACTCATGGTACCCTTATGTACAACAGAACGAAATGTCACCCAGGCCTGCACTATCTTCGTGATCGCTGTCAGGTTCAAGTCCGTTATTGTAGCCACTGTATACCAGTGCCAGCATCACAGCTACACACAAGCTACCACAGTACAACAAATTGTTTGAAAAACGGCTCAGGTCCATAAACTGAGCAAGGAATCATGACTTTTTATCGGGCGACCTCTCTCAGCCTCCCAGGCATCCATCCTTAACGTCTTCTGCTGCAGCAAGCTAAGTGATACTCCGTCCAGCTGCCCATCTGTTTTGCCCCTAAGGATGCTATATTCTGTAAACCATCCACATAATGTAACTCTCTGAAGGGTTCACAGAACTCTCCTGGCTGTCCCTCCTACGTTGACACTTATTAAGATCATTGTAACCTTCTGATTTATGGTGATTGTTACACCTGGCCTTGACTCTGGGGGCTCCTATCATCTTCATCAGACAATGTTCCACCGCTATTCATAAGGTTTTCACTGGCTAATTCTTTTCAGAAGTAGACTGCCAGGTCCTACTTCCTAGGACATCATGCTTGGTAAGGTACAGGGTCAGTGGAAAAGACGAAGACCCTCAACGAGATGGATTGACACAGTGGCTGCAACAGTGGGCTCAAGCATAACAACGATTGTAAGGATGGTGCAGGACCGGGCAGTGTTTCATTCTGTTGTGCATGGTGGAGTCGCTATGAGTCGGAATTGACTTGACGGCACCTAACAACAACATCATCGCTATGAGTTGGAATCGACTGGACAGCAGCGGGTTTGGGTTTTGGCGGGGGGTATCATCCTCATTGCCATCAACAAGCCTCTTTTACAGCCTCTTTTGCCATCTCACTCAAGTCAGACCCGGTGCCGTCAAGTCAATTTGGACTCATAGCAACCCTCCAGGATAGAGAAGAACTGCCCCACAGGGTTTCCAAGGAGTGGCTGGTAGATTTGAATTGCCAACCTTTTGGTTAGCAGCCAAGCTCTTAACCACTGCACCATGAAAGCCCTACTGTTGGCCTAATATCCAGGAGAGCATGTGGAAGTAAGTCCTGGGGAGAGAGGGAGGACATGTTGCCTGAGGGAAAGAGTCCTCAGCACTAATGTGGGGGCACGTGGAGAGTGAGGATGCTACCCTGGCTCTCAAGGAAGAGAGTCAAGCGACATCTGTAGCCTCAGAGGCTGGAGGAGTCTGCAAAGCCAAAATCTTCAAGGGCATCCACCTAGATGTTCCCATCCCATGTGCCAGGGCCCCAGGTCTTCCCAACTAGGGCCCTGACCTTGGCATGATAGACTGTTGCCTGTGACTCATCCTTAGCTGCTCCTCATCTTTCTGTAAAACATCAGTAGTACTTAGCGACAGCTGCCCAATCCAAATAATCACCGTTTTCTCCGGTAACCTCCAACCCACTAGAGCATTCCTTCCTACCAGGATGCCCTCTCACTTCGCCACCAGTGAGGCTTTTAATGATACGCCACGTTGAGCCAGAGGCTATAGGAAGCAAGAACGGGAGAGTGAGTTTCAGTCCTCGCTGTGGTCCAACTGAGACACTCTGCTACGTTTCGCTGGCAAGCCTTGGCCACTGACATTGGGGCTTTTCCTTAAAGATAGAATTAAAATGATTTCTTTCCCCTTACATGCACACCTGCTGCACAGAAGCCTTTTGGCCTCCTGGAGTTTATATAAAGAGTTTCAGATGTCTCGCAATAACTTAAAGCCACCACAGCCTCTGCCAACAGTAACCCATGGCACCCTCGAAGTGAGAAAATTTGTGTTTTGCATCATAATCTGCATTGTGCATTGTAAATTGCTAAGTAAGTGCTTAATAAAACACACAGAAAGTCAAACAGTGAAAATTATCCTTTAAAATGGGCAGCACATATACTTCTTTGGATCTTACTGAAAAAAAAAAAACCACTTCTTTGGATCTTAAATGACTCAAATAAATCTAAGCTCTGGTCGTGTGCAGTGGTTAAGAGCTATTTCTGGTAACCAAAAGGTTAGCAGTTCAAATCCACCAGCTGCTCCTTGGAAGTGTTATTGGGCAGTTCACAATAATGATATCGGCAAACAAAACAAAGGGTTGTTGTCAGGTTGATCCCAACTCACAGTGACCCCATGTGCTTCAGAGTAGGACTGTGGTCCAGAGAGTTTTGGAAACAGATCACTAGGCCTTTCTTCCCAGGTGAACTGCCAACCTTTTAGTTAGTAGCTAAGCGCTTAACCGTTTGGCCCACCCAGGGCCACCTACTGTTGGCAGAGGGAGCGATGAAGTTCAATTGTCTGTGAGATGAAGGCGAGCTTCCCACTATCAGGGCAGAACAGCAGAACAATGGCGTGAGCGGCTCAGTTCTCTGCTGTAAAAAACGGCACTGCACACTCTGCTACAGTAGAGATACGAGCTGCAAGGTGGTTTCAAGGACGTGAAGGAGCGCATCCTTGTGCAGCCAATAGAAGCTGAGCCTGTGGCAAATAGTGCAGCCCTCTGTCCAAGGGAAGATTTCAAGTAGGGTATTTCCAGTGACTTACTGTCTTTTCAACCTTTGCAAGGAATTTAATTGGAATAGACAGAGTATTTAAGGGGAAAACTAATGATAAAATAGATTGGTAATGACCGACAGCCAGGGAGTCACTGCACTAGCTGAACTATGGGGCTTTCTGAGAGTGGTGTTTTTGCTCCTGGGGGGAAAAATGTTTTAATGATAAATTTCAGCATTCAAACCTCTGGAGCTCCTAAACATACGGATTCTTCTGTAGCGAAGACAGAGTCTACCAGGTTTATAATGGTATATTAGCAGGTGTTGACAGCACCGGAAATCAACAGCCTGATTGCTCTGCCCCTGTTGATTGGAACTGACATAAATAGCCTTTGTACTAGATTAACTCTCCGATGTCTTCTGTAAAGCATATGAATCTTCCTACCTACAGTCCGGAGCCCCTGGGTGGTGCAAAGGGTTAACACGATTGGCTACTAACTGAAAGGTTGGAAGTTTGAGTCCAACCAAGCATGCCTCAGAAGAAAGACCTGGCAATCTACTTCCAAAATCTCAGCCACCGAACACCCTGTGGAGCCCCGTTCTGCTCTGATGTTCGTGGGGCCGCCAGGAGTCAGAAATGGCTTGACAGCAGCTGGCTCGGTTTATGGTCCTAAAATCAAGTCAAGGGACTAGGTGTGTTGTATCAACATGCAAAATACACTATAAAGACATGGCTCGGTTTTCTCTCTCTTGATCTCCTTGTATACGGGAATACTGCTTGCAATTATTAGCTTCCAACATAAACGTGAAAGTACACCGTCGATTCACCGGTGGCCTACAGAAGGGTGAAAGTACAGTATTATCATATGTAACTTAAGATTCCTTCCAGGAAAGATGTCACAGCAAAGAGAAATTTTCTCAGCAACTAAAATGTCGCTGGGTTATAAATTAACACATTAAATATAAATTAACATATATCTGCTCACACATTTTGATATAACTTTCAAGATTACTCTGTTTCTTTATATAAACCAAAAAAAAAAAAAAAAACCCAGTGCCTTCAAGTCAATTCCAACTCATAGTGACCCATAGGACAGAGTAGAACTGCCCCGTAGAGTTTCCAAGGAGCGCTTGGCGGATTCAAACTGCCAACCTTTTGGTTAGCAGCTGTAGCACTTAACCACTACACCACCAGGGTTTCCATTTCTTTATATACATACATATATATGTATATAAACAAACAGTAATCTTGATAAAAATATATATATATATAGTGAGTAGAAGGGATAAGGATAAATATTATTTTTTCCTTTTTTTTTTTTACTGACGTTCTCTATAATTTTCCTTTGATAAGCCATTCCATGTCAGTAGTCCATCAAACCACCAGCCATAACTAATATCTTACCTAAATTTTCCAAACTTCCCTAACTGGCCTCTATAATTCAAGGTGAGATTTTGAGTGAGTAAGTGAGGATGGAGTGAAAAGAAAAGAGAGAAGAGAAAGACAAAGGAAGAGAAGGTGGAAGAAAGAAAGGAAAACCGTGAAACACTATCTGTGCAGTTCATGGGTGTGTGGAGAGAAGAATGATATGAAAGGGGTAGAGAAGACAGAAGGAAGGACATGCAAGAAGTCTTGAGCAAATTAATCTTTCCACCCTTGGGCTGTGAGTTAAAAGTTTATGGTCTTTTATCACTGTCCTTTAAAATGTTCATTTGTTGATCACTTGTTTACAAATCTTCACCTGTTCTTTATCCTTCAAGCACTTCTATGAATGGGATAGTCATACGGCCCCAGGAGAAAAATAAGTCTTAGGTTTCAGGTAGATCTCTGACCCTAGAAGAGCATTTTGGGAAACACTTCTGTAGACCAGCCTCTTCATCTTACAGATGATAAGGAAAGAGCCAAGGATTTACAGTTAACGGCAATATCAGCGCTGAAGAACACATGCTTTGAAATCCCGTAGTCCAGGATGGATCCTGCCTCTGCTATCTGCTAGCTATGTGATCCTGACTTGGATAGATCTTAGCCGCTTTGAACATTAGTATCTTAATTTGTAGAATGGGGTTGGGATTCCCACTTCAAAGGATAAAATGAGATGTGTTATGTAAGATGTCTAGAATTGCATCTAGAATGCAATAGGTGCTAAATCAAAGGTAGCTATGATTGCGGTTGGAAACTCTGGTGGCGTAGCAGTTCAAATCTACCAGGCACTCCTTGGAAACTCTGGGGCAGTTCTACTGTGTCCTATAAGGTTGCTATGAGTCGGAATCAACTTGACGGCAGTGGGTTTGGTTTTTGGGTTTTATAACTGAGATTGGAGCCTCTGGATGGTGCAAATGATTAACATGCTTGGCTGCTAAGTGAAAGGTTGGTGGTTTGAATCCACCCAGAGGTGCCTCAGAAGAAAGGCCTGGAGATCTAATTCCAAAAAATCAGCCATCGAAACCCCTATGAAGCTCAATTCTACTCTGACATGCGTGGGGTCACCATGAGTCGGAATCGACTGGCCGGCAACAGGTGTGATTGTAATTGTCATGCCTCCTGGCCCTCAACCCGTTGTCCTTTCCTCTCTACTTCTCACCTTACAGATCTTAAACTGAGCACTCATGTTATAAAAATAAATTCACCACAGGATTAGTTAAAGGGTTATGCTCCCCAGTTATGTTGACTGGCCTATTTATTGTCTACTGAGTATTGGACAGAGATGTGAGGGAAAATTAGGGAAGGAAAATGTCAAGGTTTTTGAGCCACCACCCAATAAATGTTAGTCTGCAAGTAAAGAAAACTAGCACTGAATATATCACGAAGAAATAGAGAATATAACTGATCAGGAATACATTTACTGTGCAATGAGGTACATGTATAAAATTTTAAAATAAGTTTATAAGATAACAAGGCTAATTTTGATGTAGAACTCGTAGAATCCGTCTTGATACCTTACTGTTACAACCTATCAGAATAATAAAATACATTCAAAGCGTAATAACATTAAAAGTAGTTTTGAAAGCATTGGTCTCGTAAACAGTCGTTTTGGCACTCCAAACAGGTGTGGGTCTGTCTGGTCTACGTGATCAGGAAAGGCCAGGAAAAGCCAGGCACCTGGGTTAGTGTCCTGCATCTACTGCCTGTAGTATAACCTCATGAAACGTGTCTACAGTTTACTGAGCCCTGGTAGCACAGTGGTTAAGAGCTTGGCTGCTAACTAAAAGGTACCCAGTTTGAATCCACCAGCCGCTCCTTGGAAACCTGATGGGACAATTCTACTCTGTCCTGTAGGGTCACTATGAGTAAGAATTGACTTTATAGCAATGGGTTGGGTTGGGTTTTGGTGGTGTTCACACATCGTGCTGACCACTTTACAAGCATGACCTCCCTTCATCGTCACTGCACTTCGTGAGAGAGGTAGTGTTGTTCGCACTTTATACACTAGGGCTCAGAGGCTCCTAGAGAAGTTAATTAACCTGTCTAAGACCAAACAACCGGCGAACCATGGAGCAGTGATTTGAGCCCCTGCCCACCAGATTCCAGGGCCCAAGCATTTAACCGTAGTGCTCTGTTTGCTGTGAGCAAGAACTCACTGAGCCTCTCCAAGCTTTACTTTTCTCCCAAGCAACCTGTGATGGTTTAGCTCATTCATCCTGCCCCCACCCTCCTGGTGGGGCTTTCTATAAGGCAGAGATGGAAAGGCCTAACTGCATTCCACAGATGCTCTCGCATAAATTAGCTTCTATCGCAACAGTTAAGTGTTTGGCTGCTAATCAAAAAGTTAGTGGTTTGAACCCACCTGGTGGCTCCTCAGGAGAAAGCCCTGATGATCTGCTTCCATAAAGATGGCAGCCTAGAAAACTTACGGGGCAGTTCAACTCTACCACATGGGGCGGCTATGAGTCGGAGTCAGCTCAACGGCACACAACAACAACAAGAGCACTAAGTAACTAAGACAATGTCCAAGCATGGACTTTTCCCTAGCGAGATCTAGGACAGTCAGGGAACTTAGTAGATCGTTTCTCCCAATCTCCAAGGGCCCCATCCGCATTTTAACCATGTCCATGGTCTGACTCTTCTGAAAAGACACTAAGTTTTCTCAGACAGAAAGGGCCCTATGACCCATTTCTCATGACTAAGAGAACCGTAAACACCTCAAAACCTCAAACACAACATGCTCCCCCCCACACACACACACATACACACATGCTGGGATTTTGCAAAACTGTGATCCATGGGATCCTGGGCTCTGTTTGTTTGCTGAACAAAGGCTGCTGGCTGCTTCCTTGTGTGAAGGGTGTAATTACCAACATTATCCAAGTCTGCACGTGCTATTTTCCTTCCACTTGCTTCAAGGCTGGAACAACTGCAGGAGAAATTACAGGCACAGAAGGGAAATTAAAACATGCCCCCAACACTGCTCGCAGGTCCTCTCCGGCTGCCACCTGAAACCCGTCAGGTTGTAGATCTTAACCATCCCCATCCTCAGATGCAAGGCTCACAGTTTATCAAGTACTGGGCAGGCCCTGGTAGAGAAGGAGACTGAGTAACAAGTGTTGTAAAGAAGGGCTGGTATCCTTTCTTGAAATAAGAATGTGAAGATCTGGCTACGTGCTAAAGGGCTGTAATCCATGACCATGCATTGGATACGGGTTATTAAGGAAGGCTCTTCTCTGCTTCTGATGGACCAAATCAGTGCTTATCAACCTAGCGCATCCAAAGATGACAGGAGAATGGGAAAAGCCACCCTTTTCCTTTATCAGATCTGCACTGCCATCCCCCCACCTCAACATCTTGGCTAAAATCCATTTGTCCTCAGATGACTACATATTTCCCTGAGTTCATCTCTTATGTAGTGTTCATAGAGAGATTAATAAGTGTGTCAGGCCTTTTAAGACTAGGACAGTCTCAAAGATCATTGAACAACATGGCGCCAGACTGGAGGTAAGTGAGAAGCATCTCAAACGAAACCCGTATGAAGGATAGCAGCTGAGACATGTTATCAGTTACCAGTTGTCCAGCTAACATTTTCGCTTTGTGAGTGGTAAATCTTTATGCTGTCCTCAAATTTTCAGCAAAGTTTATTAGATGCACTTTGGGTATTTTCTTAGTTATCTAGGGCAGCTATAATAAAAATACCTCAAGTGGATGGCTTTAACAAACAGAAATTTATTCTCTCACAATTTGGGAGGCTAAAAGTCCGAATTCAGAGCACCAGCTCCAGGGGAAGGCTTTCTCTGCCAGCCCTGGGGAAGGTCCTTGTCATCAAATTTCCCCTGGTCTAGGAAACCCTGGTGGCATAGTGGTTAAGTGCTACAGCTGCTAGCCAAAATGTAGACAGTTGAAATCCACCAGGTGCCCCTTGGAAACCCTATGGGGCAGTTCTACTCTATCCTATGGGGTTGCTATGAATCAGAACTCGATGGCATCAGGTTTGGTTTTGGATTTAGGAGCTTCTCAGTGCAGAGACCCTGGGTCCGAAGGACACACTCTTCTCCTGGCTCTTCTTTCTTGGTGGTATGAGGTCCCTCTCCCCTCTCCTCAATCTTCTCTTTTATGTCTCAAAAGAGATTGACTCAAAACAGAACCTAAATCCTGTAGATTGAGTCCTGCCTCATTAACATAACTGCATCTAACCCTGCCTCATTAACATCATAGAGGTTAGGATTTACAACACATAGGATGATCACATCAGATCACAAAATGGACAACCACACAATACTGGGAATCATGGCCTAGCCAATTTGACACACATTTTTGGGGATACAATTCAATCCAAAACAGGCATTTAATTAAGGAAGCAGGGCCTCCTTCACCTAAAGGGAAGCTGTGTATGAAGACTGGTAGCAGCATGGAGAAGTGTTATGAAATTACAAGAGGTGACTAACAGAAAAGCTTAAAAACATGGTGCAGAAAACAGTAATAGGTGTCAACAAGGATAGACTTGTAAAACCTGAGAGCGCTCCCAAGGGAGTTGCAGAGGTACTTGGGCTGGGAAGCAGCGAAGTTCGCCTGAAAGACTGCCTATGTTAGTAGGATGTTAAAGGGGTGACCTCTCAAAGGCTGGAGAACCTGGGGTTACATGATGACGCTTTTCTCTTGCCCCCACGGCAGGCTGGAAACTTGTGAAGGCTTTAGCACACCTTGACTTTGCAATTTCCAGCAGATCTCAGAAGACCTGCTGGACTCTCCTAAACAACCAGCGGCTCAATGCTGCTCTCAGAAGACCACTGATTTGCCCAACCTGAGAATAGCCTGGGAGCAACTCGGTGGCACAAGCATCTGTAGACATCTCCTGTGACGCTTTCATGAGCTAAAGACAGAGAGCCTGGGTGCCAAAGATCAAGGAGGTAGAAATATCTGAACATTACAGTTACGGTCTTTATCGGGTGATCCCGAGAGGACAGTCAGTGCAATGCATTCTAGGGGAAGCCAAGCTGCCGGAGCAGAGAGAAGGATACTGGTCTGAGAGAGAGATGAAGTTCCAGCCCCTCATCTCAACATGCTCATCTCTTTCCATCTCTATTACTCCATACATAATGGCAGGGGGTGAGGGGGAACAAGATAACTGCTAAGGTCCTTTACAACATGATGACTCAAAGTAGGAGACAGGATGTAAGAGGTCCAAGTACTCATTCCCTAAATGACTGACAAACTTACCCAATTTGCCTACAGTGAGATCTGCTTGAGCCCCAGAGGGAAAGAAACTGGGATTCGGGGCTTTTTTCAAAAGTAAAAATAAGGAAAGTTAATTGTTGCAGAAGCAGCAATAAACTAATTAAGAGAATGAGCTTTGAAGACAGACAGACCTCAGTTCAAAGCCTACCTCTAACACCATACCTGCCTCAGTTTGTGAATCTATGAAGTGGGTGTTATGAGCTGCATTGTGTCACTGTAAAATATGTATTGAAATCCTGGCCCCTGTACCTGTAAATGGAGACTTGGTGGCACAGTGGTTGATAGCTCAGCTGCCAACCAAAAGGTTGACAGTTAGAATCCACCAGCCACTCCTTGGAAACCCTGTGGGGTAGTTCTACTCTGTCCTATAGGGTCACTGAGTCAGAATTGACTCGACAGTAATTTTTTTTGTTTTTTTTTTATTTTTAGTATTTTATACCTGTAAGTATGATCCTGTTTAGAAATAGGACCTTCCTTATTATGTTAATTAGTCGTACCTGAATAGGCTGGGTTCTAAATCTGAGTACTTCTAAGTTAAGGAAAGAGCTAAATGGACAGGGACACATACAGGGGAAGACACAGGGCATGTGAGGATTGAACACAAGTAAAGCACTAGCAGGGATTGTGGGCAGACACCAGGAACCAGGAGAGAGACTCATGAAGGAATCAACACAGGTGACACCCTGATTTGAACTTTTAGCCTCGTTGTGGATTGAATTGTGTCCCTCAAATTAACGTGTGTCAACTTGGCTAGACCATGATTCCCAGTATTGTGTGATTATCCACCATTTTGTCATCTGATGTGATTTTCCCATATGTTATAAATCCTACCTCTATGATGCTAAATGTGGCAGGATTAGAGGCAGTTATATTAATGAGGCAGGACTCAATCTACAAGATTAGATTGTGTCTTTTGAGATATAAAAGAGAAAAGTGAGTAGAGAGACAGGGGGACCTCATACCACCAAGAAGGTAGTGCTGGAAGCAAAGCGTGTCCTTTGGGCCCGGGGTCCCTGCACTTGAGAAGCTCCTAGACCAGGGAAAGATTGATGGCAAGGACCTTCCCCCAGAGCCTCAAGAAAGAAAGCCTTCACCTACAGCTGGCACTCTAAGTTCGGACTTCTAACCTCTTAGACTGTGAGAGAATAAATTTCTCTTTGTTAAAACCATCCACTTGTGGTATTTCTGTTACAGCAGCACTAGATAACTAAGACAAGCCTCTAGAACTGTGAGAACACATGTTTATATTCATGTTCTTTAAAGCCACCCACTTGTGGTATTTGTGTATAGCAGCACTGGCACGTGTTAGTGGATAACAATTCTACCTACCCTATTGAGCTATAAACCAAAACCAAACCCGTTGCACTCTGAAATCCACCCAGGCGTTTGTGCAGGGGCCACACCTCTCTCGGCTGCTCCCAGTGGATGAAGGAGCCACAGAGATGCTAAGGTAGCAGGTTCCTAGGAGACACTGGTTTCCTCCATGTTATCCTTTTGCTCAAAGACTCCCCAGTGGCCTTGGCAAACCTTCTGTAGACCTCAAGGTAGCCTACACCATTTCCTCCCAACCTTTCCTCCCTCTTGCCTTCTCTGGAGACAGACCTACCAGTGCATTCTCAGCCTGTCCCCATACTCTTTCCATTTTCCTCCCACACAGGAGCTTCCCCTAATGAAATCCTGGCATGTTTAATCCTTTCTCGGCATCTACTTCCCCTAGGACCCAGGCTAACACAGAGACAGAACTCAGTAATAAGTTGATGTCCCATGAAACCATCTGTCCTCCAACTGATAAAACGAAAATTACATTTTATTTTATAGAACAAGATGCGTGAGCACATTTAATGTCCGCAGACCCAAATCTGAAACCCAGGAGACAGCGTTCTTCAGCAGATCAAAGTGATGCCTGCCCACTATCACCTTAGGAGTTAAGGAGCTAAAGTTTTCTTACAAAAAGAACATTTTAAATAACACCTGAAAGAGGAGTATTTTGCTCCAAAAACAACGAGACTCCACTGATACAGCAAACAGGAATCAGAATCACTAACTGCAGCTCCACTTGGAGGACAGCATGAGTTTGTATGTGTGTGTGGTGTGTTTGTGTGTATTGTGTGTGTGGTGTGTGTTGGTGTGTTGTGTGTGTGGTGTGTGTGTTGTGGTGTGTCCTTGCACATGGTACGTTGTGTGTGTGTTTGTGTATTGTGTATGGTGTGTGTGTGATACAATGGGTACTGGAAAGGCTGAGTTCATCGTGGCAGTCAAATCCCAAGGCAACCAGAGAACCGCTCCTTCTCCTTTGGCCGCTTTGCCTCGTATAATGCATTCTAATGGCTTAAAATGACAGTGTTTTCTTTACAAAATGGCTCCCTTCCTCAGGAAGCTGAAGAGCCTGTGCACTGTAACAGGGCTATCGGTAGAAAGTAAAATGCACAATGTGACAGACGCTGGTCTCCACCTTCCTGCCCTGTTGTCTGTTTTGGGGTCAAACGTGCCCATTTATCAACTAGATGTAAGGCTCAAGGGATACAGCCTAGCAGCACCTCAGAAAACGGAGCAAAGAATTCAGTAAAGGTAAAACAAAGTCCAATGCTTTCACAAATACAAAGGAGAAGGGTCTGACCCAAGTTTTCACTAAACCATCTGACCTTGAGAAGCTAGTCTTGCAATCATGTGGCTTTGCTATTTGTGCTGAATGTTAAAACATCTCCCTCCTTTCTGCTTTCACATGACAGAAAATGCTAACCGCAAACAGTCTAAAACCCATGGAGAGGGGCTGCTTTCTGTAAAAGGCAGAATTTACAGCCTAAAATAATAAACAAAATATCCATTCTAAATTATCAAATGCAATGTTCTAAGACCATTTCTCTCCTATGACAGAGAGGAAGAGTTTTACAGGAGAGTGCCCTAAGAAATTTTTAGAAAGAACAGGCCCTGAAATAGGGTCAGTTTAAGGGGACGTGTCTGTCTTTATTAGTTTAACATATTGCTCAAGGATCCAGTCTGCCTTGAATTCTGGCTGTAGACCCACTTTGAGAACTTCCACAACAGGTGCTACGTCTTCCTCATCTATGCTTTACTAACACCCAGTCATATAGCAGGCAACTTCAGTAAACGAATGAATGAATGAATGAGTATAGGCTCCTTAAGGGTTAAAACAGTGGCTCTTTCAATTTTATATCTAAGACTTTTGAATCATGTATACTTATAAAAATCTCTTTAATGGATCAAAGAGTTCATGGAGAGTTTGCATTTTCCTTTGGATTCTCTGAGCTATGCTGCAAACACCGCTGAAACCCCAGTTGGCAACAGTACAGTCCTGGCCTTGCGTATGTCCACATGTGGTGGGAAAAAGCCTTAGCAAGAACTAAACTTGACCTGGGGAGTTCCCATTACTAGTTCCAAGGGTTCTGAGTGAAGCAAAGGATTTCTGAGGCAGAAGGAAACGCCAGAAATATGCCCTCCAGCATACTCCAAAGCATTTTTTACTGAGAATTTCTCTGATTTCTTTTCCAGCCAGTCCACCCACGTGCTCAAGTGCCTCTCTACTTGACCATCTTGGGAGACAATGGATTTCCTCCTGTTATCTTGTCACCAAAGGACCTGCTGATGGGCTGACTGTCTCCATAGTTGCAGTGCACAATCAACGTTTCCTTGGCGAAAAAGGATTAATAACGCTAACGCAATGTACAAAGGACCACATTAGGGATTCATCTGGAAATCAGTAAATCGCTCCGTGGAAAGGATTATGTTAATTCCAGGGTTCATATGAGGCTTAATGTCCAAAAACTCCTAAGCTATTAATTAGAGGAATATGGGATACTTCACACAAAATACACACAGTCATCCTCACTGCGATGGTTAAGGTTGTGTGTCTACTTGGCTGGCCCAGAATTCTCAGTGGTTTGGCAGTTATGATATAGTCTGGCAATCGTATAATGATGTAATCACTTCCATGAAGAGATCTGATACAATGTAATCACCTCCATGATGACTCTGCTATGAGCAGCCAATCAGTTGAAAGGGGTGGGGCCTGAATCCAATCTATGTGAACTTTCTGGCAAAGCTTACTGGTTTTTGCTCACTCTGGATCCTGCAGTCAGCTCGTCACCATCTGACCTCCAACTCTTAGGACTTGAGTCAGCAGCCTGACTTGTGGATCTTGGGTTTGTCAGCCCCTGCAGCTATCAGGAGAAGCTTCCAGCCTGACACCTGACTCACAGACCTGGAATTTCCCAGCCTCTACAACCTTGTGAGCCATTTTCTTGAGATAAATCTCTCTCTCTCTCTATGTACGATTCACTGGTTTCGCTTCTCTAGAGAACGCAGCCTAATATACTTACCAATGCTGGAGGCTCGCATCTTGGAAACCACCATGATTGATAAATCTGCTGTGATTGATACCAAAATAGCAAAAACAAGAATAAATAATAAGGTTAGGGAGGAGGAAAGAATAAAAATGGTGTCAAAAATATTTTTAAAGCAGGGAAAAGTTTGAGAAAGTAGCAAATTATTTTTCTTGCATTAATTTTACTGATTTTTTTTTAAGTACAAAAGTAGAACATGTTTATAACAAGTCAAGCACCACAGGGCTGTGTAAAAATCGTTAATGAGCCCCCTCTCCATGCCTCCAATCCCACTGTCCTGCCACAGCCAAGGTTAACATATCCTCCTGGAGTCTCTGGGTAGTATAAACAGTTAACACACTAGGCTGCTCACTGAAAGCTTGGGGTTCTGGTTCACCCAAAGGTGCCTCTGAAGAAAAAGTCTAAGGATCTACTTCTGAAAAATCAGTCACTGAATCCCCTATGGAGCGCTGTTCTGCTCTGACACACATCGGGTCGCCAGGAATCAGTGTCTTAGTTATATAGTGAGGCTGTAACAGAAACACCACAAGTGAATGGCTTTCACAAACAGAAATTTATTCTCACAGTCTAGGGCGCTAAAAGTTCAAATTTAGGGCAATAGCTCCAGGGGGAGGCTTTCTGTCTCTGTCGGTTCTGGGGGAAGGTCCTTGTTGTCAATATCCCCCTGGTCTAGGAGGTTCTTGGCACAGGGACATGCTCTGCTCCTGGCACTTCTTACTTGGTGGCATGAGGTCCCCTAGTCTCTCTGATCCCTTCTCTCTTTTATATCTCAAAAGAGATCAACTCAAGATACAACCTAATCTTGTAGATTGAATCCTGCCTCATCAACATAACTGCCTCTAATCCTGCCTTATTAACATCATAAAAACCAAAAAACTCATTGCCATCAAGCGGATTCTGACTCATAGCTACCCTATAGGACAGAGTAGAACTGCCCCATAGGATTTCCAAGGAGTGGCTAGTGGATTCGAACTGAGGACCTTTTTGGTTAGCAGCCCGAACTCTTAACCACTGCGCCTCCAGGGATCCATTAACATCATAGAGGTAGGATTTACAACACATAGGAAAATCACATCAGATGACAAAATGGTGACCACTCATACAATATTGGGGTCACGGCCTAGCCAAGGTGACACACATTTTTGGGGGGACACAATTCAATTCATAACAGTCAGTATCAACTTGACAGCAGCTGGGTTTTTTCTTTTAGTTTGTTTTTAAGTATCCTCCTACACCTTTCTTTATGTTTACACGTTAAAAAAAAGAAGAAATTTTTTAAAGACGTATAGGACATAAGATTTTGCCTTAACAAAATACTATAATCATTACCCAGCAGTTTATTTTATTTAATAATAATATTATAGATTTCCCTCCACTTTGGTACCTATAGATGTAATACAAATGTTTTACGTAATGTCGGTAGTTTAAAAGAACCATAATTTATTCAACCAGTCAGGCTTTTTTCCCTGATTTTTTTCCATCACACACTGTGCTAGACTAACTTCCTTATCTTTACATCCTTACTTACTGGAGAGTTTATTTCTGTAGATAAGAGCCCCAAAAATGGAATTGCTGGGTCATGGGATTTGTACGCATTAAACTTTAATAATAGCTACCACTAAATTATTTACAGAAAGGCTGTAACAGTTTAAACATCCATCGGCAAGGAAAAGATTACAGGTAGTCTCAGACTTACGACAGAGTTCCGCTCTGAGGGTTCCGTCGTAAGTCCATTCTGACTTCAGTCAAATGCCTTTTTTTTTTTTTTTTTTTTTTTTAGTTTTCAATTATTATTGCCTTTTATTCTCCGAATCTTCATAAATCTGATCTTTATTTGTCTTTGGGTGTTGGAAACATTACATATAAACTTACAGATATATTTTAATAACGCATACGTTAAAAAATACACAAATCATAAAAATTTATTCCAGCAATAAAGAAGAGTTGGACGAGGTTGGTGTTTTTTCAGTTATGGTAATAACTCCACTTGTGGAAGGTTCTGGGTCATCTGGACTATCCCTGGGAATGGGGATGGCATTTCTAGTCAGGAAATTAGTGAGCTTTGTCTGTATGGTTCTTTTCTTTTTTTCTTCATGTATTTTGCAGTAAAATCTCACTGCTTCTCAAATCTGCCTATCGACTTTAGCAAAGCAATCAGCGTTTAAGTCCATGTTTTCAAGCAACTGAAGCCCCTGATTTAGTTTAGAAAACTAAATCTATGCCGCAGTGTTTTGAACAGGAAATCATAAAATTGAACATCTGCAAGTCTAATAGTGACAACATGAACAAATTACCCACTACAACACTGTGCGTAGTACACATCACCCCCGTTGCGCTCAAGTCGATTCTGAGTCATAGCAACCCTAGAGGACAGGGTAGAAGTGCCCCACAGAGTTTCCAGTGAGCTGCTGGTGGATTCAAAATGCCGACCTTTTGGTTAGCAGCTAAGCCCTTAACCACTGTGCCACTAGGACTCCGTAATATGTATTACTAATGATAAAATGTACAAAGAAATAAAATAAAATGGACAGTCGTAAGTGCAGTTCTGGTAATTCCAATATGTCATAAGTTGGGGACAACCTGTACCAGTTTCCTGCCATCCTCACCAGTACGAAAAAAACAACAAAAAAAACAAACCCATTGTCATGGAGTTGATTCCCACTCATAGCGACCCTATAAAACTAAAAAAAAACCAACCAGGACAGAGTAAAATTGCCCCATAGAGTTTCCAAGGAGCCCCTGGTGGAAGATGCTATAAATCTTCTGAATGTCTGCCAATCTGATAGGCCAAAATTTAAAATCTCCTTCATTGGATTTCCACTGACCTGACTACAAGGGGCTCTGAGCATCTTTTTATATTTTATTGACTGTTTCCATTTCCTTTTCTGTGAATTGTCTGTTCATAGCCTTATCTAGTCCAATCTGTCCAACCAGCTGTTTATCTTTTCCTTATGATTGAGTGGACACTCAGTTTATTATTCTTTGCCTTATGTGTGACAAACAGCTTCCCCCAAACTATCATCTGCCTTTTGACTCTGTATATGACATTTTGAGGCACAGAGAAATCTTCACTCTTATGGTCAGAACTGACCACGTGTTTGTTTGTGGTTTCTGAATCTTTCTTTCACATGAACTTTAGAACCAGCTTAACAAATTCCCTTTAAATAAGTCCTTTTGGAGTGCTGATTGGGATTGTCTTGAATTTACAGATTAATTAACAATAAATGATCTCTTCACAGCAACAAGTCTTCTTCCACAGGTGTGGTGTGGTTTTATCTATATTTAGGTTTTCTCTTGTTATGTTTTGCCGTTTTCTTCATTTAGGTCTCAGGCGTTTCTCCCTAGGTTTATTTCTGGGTGTTTATGATTTGTCTCGCTATTGTAAACGACATCATTTTTCCATTCGAGTTTCTGCTTTAGGAGACTATGTTTAGAGGCCGTAGAGGTGGTGGTGAAGGCCAGGGACTCTGGACTCAACTGTCTGTTTTCAAATCCCAGGCCTTCCACTCACTGACTTTGGGCGTGTAAGTTAGTTCACTCCTCTCAGAGCACGTTTGCTCAACTGTGAAGTGATGATGATACCAGTGTACTTACTTCTTAAGTTTGTCATGAGGATCACTTGGAATAAAAACACATCCTTAGGACAAACTCTAGAATAGAGTACCAAACCGATTGCCATCAAGTCGATTCTGACTCATACTGACCTTATAGGGCAGAGTAGAACGGCCCCATAGGGTTTGCAAGGAGTGGCTGGTGGATCTGAACTGCCCACCTTTTGGTCAGCAGCTGAGCTCTTAACCACTGCACCACTAGGGCTCCAGAACAGAGTAAAACCAAAAACCAAACCCATTGCCAGCAAGTCAATTCCAACTCATAGGAACCATACAGGACACAACAGAACTGCCCCATACGGTTTCCAAAGAGCAGCTGGTAGATTACAAATGCTGACCTTTTGATTAGCAGCCGAGCTCTTAACCACTGCCACCAGGGCTCCCCAGAAGAGAATAAGTAGTCATTAAATGATAACAAAGACAATGACTGTGACAATGAAGATAATATAAATCTTTTACCTAGACACCTGAGCTCTTTTAGCTTTTCTAGGTAGAAAACCATGTCCTCTTCTTCATAGTGATGTAGTTGTTATTGTTGGGTGTGGTTGAGTCGATTCTGACTCTCGGTGACCCCCATGTGACAGAGCAGAACTGCCCCACGTGGTTTCCTAGGCTGTAATCTTTATGGGAGCAGATAGCCAATTCTTTCTCCTGTGGAGCCGCCGGTGGGTTCTGACCACCGACCTTTCAGCTAGCAGCCAATTGCTCTAACCATTGTACCACCAGGGATCCTTTCATAGTGATAGGTTCCTCTTTTTCTTTCCAGTGTTTATATATTAATATTTTCCTGTCTTTTATTACACTGACTGCAACGGCCATTACAGCGTTGAATTGTAGCAGCAATAGCTGCCACCCAGGTTTTGGCTCTCGTTTTACAGGCTCCTGGAATAAGAATGAGAAAGGGAAACATCTGCTGAGTAATGCTCGGTGCAAAGCGTCTTCACAAGGAGCTTACGTATATGATCTGCTTTGATCATCTCAAAAAGTTCAGTGTCTTTACCAAATCATGCCGTAATTGCCCGAGGCAGGCACGAACCTGGTCGGCAGGGCTTGGTCTGCTCCGTCTGGCTCCTTCAGCTCCACATCCGTGGAGGCCGCGTCTCTATACCAGGCTATGTGCTGCAAATGACCAGCTCTCCAGGGCTCATTATTGCTCTCTTTTTCCTGTAGCTTCCCACAGCCTTTTCAGACTTGTGTCTTTGACTTAATGTGATTGCTATTGAGTTTTGTACTTCATTATTTTCGAGTGACAGAACAATCAGCCCTCAGACAATGTAATTTGGACAATGTAAGCAGTTCTTAAGATTAAATTATTTGTTAATAACAGATCTCCCCATTAGAAGTCTTTAATATCATAGCCTTGGGCACAGATCCTACTTTAGCTCCATCTACTTTTTACTGTGTAGGACGGAAGTATTTTTCTGATGACGTTAATACTGTACCTCGGGTTAAACCAAAACATCTCCTTAGGGATATGGAGGCTTGTGTGATGCAAGCACGATCTCAGGAGGGAGTTGGAGATCCAGTGTGAGATTTATCAATTTATTAATTAAGAAGAGAAACACTTGCATAGTGCTTATCTATCAGGCACTAATTCTCCACTACTAACCGGAAGGCGCCTCGAAGACAGGCCTGAGGATCTGCTTCTGGAAGGTTAAAACCTCGAAAACCCTATGGAGCAGTTCTACTCTGCATTCACGGGGTTGGCATAAGTCAGAACTGACTCAATGGCAACCAGCAACACCAAGTGCTTTATAAATACCAAGTCATTTATATCATTATGATTTTGGCTTAGGGACATTGTCTCAGTCAGTTTTCTTATTTGCAAGCAATAAAGGTAATCCTGTAATAAAACAAAGGAAGAAAGAGAGAGAGGAAGGAAGGAAGGAAGAGTTGCCATCACATGATTCCAACTTATGGTGACCCCATGTATATCACAGAACCGTGCTCCATAGGGTTTTCAATGGCTGTGATCTTTTGGGGAGCCCTGGTGGTGCCGTGGTTAAGAGATCAGTTGCTAACCAAAAGGTTGGCAGTTCAAATCCACCAGCTGATCCTTGGAGACCCTATGGGGCAGTTCTACTCTGTACTATAGGGTAGCTATGAGTCAGAACCAACTCGACAGCAATGGGTTTTTTTTTGTTTTTTTTTTTGGATATAGATCACCAGACCTTTCTTCTGGTGCCTCAGGGTGGATTCAAACCACCAAGCTTTCTGTTAGTAGCCAAACACTTAACCTATAATAAAAGCTCTTATTTAAAAAATACTTAGTGGTTCACAGCATTGTTGAGAGGACAGGAGAA
This sequence comes from Elephas maximus indicus, assembly GCF_024166365.1. NCBI lineage: Eukaryota > Metazoa > Chordata > Mammalia > Proboscidea > Elephantidae > Elephas > Elephas maximus. Next base: position 92,277,592 of record NC_064832.1, read on the forward strand.
CTACGTAAAAAAAATCTGCTGACTTCGAGTAGATTCTGACTCATAGCCACCCTATCGGACAGAGTAGAACTGCTCCATAGGGTTTCCAAGGAGTGCCTGGTAGATTCAAACTGCTGACCTTTTTGATTAGCAGCCATAGCTCTTAACCATTACGCCACGAGGGTTTCCAGAGAACTAGGTAAAGCATTCTAGAACACTGCCCAAACCACACCAAGAGCTGACCTGATAAAGAATCACCATGGTTGATGCTGCCCCTTTCAGACCCTTTTATCTCCACAGCTGCTCCACCAGGGCCTCCTCTGCACCAGGAACTCGGTCTTGCAGCTACTGGAAAACATCGTTGCTTCATTACTGCTGCCTTTGGGGAGGGAAACAAACAAACAAAAGTTCTGTGCAGATCCTGTTTCCTGACATTGCCCACTTCCCAGTCAAAGGACTAAACACGCATGTCTGATAGGCAGAGCCCTGGTGGCACAGAGTTCAGCAGCTCAAATCCACCAGCCGCTTCTTGGAAACTCTGTGGGGCAGTTCAACTCTGTCCTATACAGTCACTATGAGTCAGAATAGGGTTTGATTTTGGTTTTTGGTCTGATAGGCAGCACCTAAGTCATGAGTTCTGGTTTCTAAGATTGGGAGCTTCCCCAAAAGGGAAGGGCTATTCCAATGATGAGGGCAGCCATGAGCATGGCGGGCATCCCCTGCAGAGGTATAACAGGCTCCACGCGAAAGCTGTATTTCATCTAACCCTCAGTCAGCAGTCTGTCTCAGAAGAATATATGACTGTGGCTCGTTTTGCTTCTAACGTCGATTCAGGAAACTATACTTAACTTCACCCTACTGGGACCATCTTCTCAAGTCCCTCTAACTCTAGAGTAAAGGGCCCTATCCCTTTACTCTTTTATTTCAGGTTGAGTGCCTGACTACTAGCAGAAAGGTTGGCAGTTTGAATCCACCCAGAGGCACCCAGAAGAAAGACCTGACAATCTACTTCCAAAAGATCGCAGCCCTTTATTTTTCTCCACAGCACTTATCATCATTTGGGGAGCTGTGTGTTTTATTTACTTCCCACCTCACTAGAGTATAAGCTCCCGGGGCCGGGGATTTTGTGTGTTCTGTTTTCTGCTCTATTTTAAGCACCCACAATGGAGTCCAGCAGAGGGTAGACACAGGGGCAAGATCCAGGTTGGTAGGGCCTGAAGCTTATCATACTGGGTAGGGGGAGCTCTTTAGAGAAAGGCACAGAGCTACAAACATAAAAATTAGCTATGGACTGTATTAGTGTCAACATCCTAGTGCTGACATTTTACTATACTTTTGCAAGGCGGTAAGGGAAGGCAGCAGTGGTTCAGCAGTAGAATTTTCACCTGCCATGCAGGAGACCCAGGTTCAATTCCCGGCCAATGCACCTCCCGTGCAGCCACCACCTGTTTGTCATTGGAGACTTGCATGTTGCTAGAATGGTGAATGGGTTTCAGCTGAGCTCCCAGACTAAGACAGACTAGAAAGAAAGGCCTGGTGATCCACTTTCGAAAATCAGCCAGTGAAAACTCTGTGGAGCACTAGAGTCTGATCCCCAGTCAATCATGGGGATGGCACAGGACTGGGCAGCATTTTGTTTCCTTGTGTCTGGGGTCGCCAGGAGTCAGGGCCAACTCAACAGCAGTGAACAACACCATTGAGGGAAGTGGGATAAAGGACATACAGAACCTCTCTGTATCATTTCCTACAACTGCAAGTGAATCTACAACTATCACAAACTAAAAAGTTCAATTTAAAAAACTAGATATGAAAGTGACTGTTTATTTAAAATGAGAAAAGATACCACAAAAATGAAAATGCTAAAAACCTGACAAATGCCACACGCATCACAACATCCATTAAAAGATACATTTCTGTTGATTAATTCCCTGTCATGTCTCTATAGTACTTTTTTTCTATATTTTTGTCTGCATACACTTTGATCATGTATATGTATATGTATATGTACATGTACATGTACATGTACATGTATATGTATATGTATATGTATGTATAAAGCAACTCATTGCCGTCGAGTTGATTCCAACTCATAAAGACTGTACAGGACGGAGTAGAACTAATAGGGTTTCCAAGGAGCAGGTGGTGGATTTGAACTGCTGACCTTTTTGTTAGCAGCCAAGCTCTTAACCATTGAGCCACCAGGCTCCATATATACATACACACAGGCAATATACACACACACATATACAATATACACACATTTTATATATACGCACACACATATACAATACGTACACATTACAGTGTCGCTATGAGTCAAAATCTAATCAATGGCAGTGGGTTTTTATACATGACATTTTGTAATATCATTTCCTATAGAAAATTATCAACCTTTCGTCTTACATTGTTGATTGAATTTAGTTTTCTGTTTCTTTAAACTGGAAACCCTGGTGGCGTAGTGGTTAAGTGCTACGGCTGCTAACCAAAACGTCAGCAGTTCGAATCCACCAGGCGCTCCTTAGAAACTCTATGGGGGCAGTTCTACCCTGTCCTATAGGGTCACCGTGAGTTGGAATCGACTCAGTGGCAGTGGGTTTGGTTTTTGGGTTTCTTTAAACTTTGTAACTCATTATTAGTAACATGTAAATATTTAGTACTGTTGTCAAATTTTTTGACAACAGTGAGTTGTGAGATTTCAGGCATTTCAATTTTTCTTGTATAGTGACTAATCTTATATCCTTTGAATTAAAGGTCCTCGTTTGCTCAGTTTGTCATTGATTTCCTCCATGGAGTGGCATTATTATGGCTTTATATTATCTGCATCAATGTCAATATTTCATATCAAACGAGGAAGAAGTAAGAACGAACCTCTGTGGACACGCTGGAGTGAGGCCATTTCAGGTCCAGGGACAAGCACTTGCATAACAATGGTCCAGCAAAGGTATGGAGTCTAGATTGGATTGAATGTGGTATATAAAAAGGTTGCTGGTGGACAATAACCAAGAGAAGTGTGTTGGAGCCAGAAAGGGAGGTAGGCTTTGTGTCTGATGCTGGCAAGTGTCTGGAGGTGCCTTATAGATTTCTCTAGATTAAGGAATCCAATGTCAGTTGATGAAGCCCCAAACAAGTGAAAAGTAATAGGGTGCAGTGTTAAGATCATTGCCAACAGAATGTAACCTCGGGCTCCATCACTTGACCCATCATGAATCTTAACAGCAATAACTTAGCTGTACACATAAACGCTGTTGTTAGGTGCCATTGAGTCAACTCCAGCTCAAGGTAACCCTAGGGACAACATAACATGTTGCCCCATTCTGCATCATCATCATGATCCTTGGCAGGTTTGAGTTCATTTCTGCGACCACTGTTTATTCTGAGTGCCTTCCAACCAAGGGGCTCATCCTCCAGCACCATATTGGATCGTATTTTGTGTGATCCATAGGGTTTTCATTGGCTGATTTCCAGAAGTAGATCATCAGGCCTCCCTTCCTAGCCTGCCTTAGTCTGGAAGCTCTACTGAAACCTGTCACCATGGCTGGCACTGCTGATATTTGGAATATTTGAAATACTGGTGGCATTTTAGCAACTGCATCATAGCACCATGCAAGCCAAGTCCCATAATTCGCCGCAGCTCTTCCAAGCTCACTCAACCTGAGAGGAAGTGGTGTGACAGAGGGCAAGTCAGAGCGGAAAGAAACCATTGTCTTAACCAATAGTGGGAAAATATATTACTTTTGCAAAATATGTGAAACCGTGTGACCATGTGAACATGTTGCTAGGGACTTAGAAGGAGAGATGCAAGTGAGGTGCCCTAATGCTTAAGCTTCTTTACCGTCACAGTAAATCTAACTTTGTAGGGGCTTAATGGGTTGGCAGTTCGAATCCACCAGGCGCTCCTTGGAAACTCAGTGGGGCAGTTCTACTCTGTCCTATAGGGTCGCTATGAGTTGGAATTGACTTGACAGCACTGGGTTTGGGTTTGTTTTAATAAATATTTGTGGAATGAACTAACCCAAACCCAGTGCCGTCGAGTTGATTCCGACTCATAGCAACCCTATTACTGCATGTTTGGATGTTTAAGCTTAAGGTTTAAGAATAAAAAAAAAAGGGGGGGGGTACTTCTGAATTAGACAGTAATTTTTAAAACAAGTTAAGAAGCAAGAGCATAAGAGCGTAATATCAGAAAATTTATGAAAGTGTGAATTGCTGTTATGAGGCACGGTCAAGCCAGTCCTACTCATAGCGGCCTTGTGTGTAACAGAATGAAACACTGCCCAGTCCTGCACCATCCTCACAATCGTTGCTATGCTGGAGCCCATCATTGCAGCCACTGTGTCAGTTCACCTCACTGAGGACTTTCCTCTTTTTCACTGACCCTCTACTTTACAAAGCACGATGTTTTTTTCCAGTGATTGGTCCCTGCTGATGACGTGTCCAAAATAAGCAAGACAAAGTATCACCGTTCTCACTTCCAAAGAGTATTCTGGCTGTACTTCTTCTAACATAGATTCATTCATTCTTCTGACAGTCTGTGGTGTAGTGAATATTCTTCACCAACGCCACAATTCAGATGTATCGATTCTTCTTCAGTCTCCCTTTAATAACTGAGGGGAAAAACCCTCCTGGTATGTGATGTTAAAGTATGGAGTTCCTAAATCCCTGGGTAGTGCGAACACCCAGTTAACACCCTCAGCTGCTAACTGAAAGTTTGGAGATCTGAGTCCACCCAGAGGAACCTCAGAAGAAAAGCCTGGCAGCCTACTTCTGAAAAATCAGCCATTGAAAATCCTATGGAGCATAGTCCTACTCTGACATGAGTGGGGTCACCATGAGTCAGAATCCACTCGGTGGTAATTGGGATTTTTTTTTCCTTCCTTTCTTTTTTTTTTTTTTAGCACGTATGATTGAACTCTGAAGCACTACCTCCCAGGAGTCATGCTAGTGAATCAGTTTATATAGAATCATAAGGAGCTGCTCAAAAATGTCTTTGATATTAAATAAATTAACCCATTGCCTTTGACTCATAGTGGCCCTGTAGGATAGACTAGAACCGCATCAATATTTCCAAGGTGGTAAATATTTACAGAAGCAGACTGCCACATCTTTTCCCCGTGGAACAACTGGTGGATTAGAACCTCTGACCTTTCGGTTAGCACCAGAGTGCTTAACTATTATGCTATCAGGCCTCCTTAAATAAATTAGAATTCTTAATATTCAGTACATAATAAATGTATGTCCCTCCACTTGTCTGTGAGTTTGTCATAGGGTGGCAGTTTGTGTGGTGCTGTGATGCTGGAAGATACGTTACCAGTATTTCAGATCCCAGTGGGGTCAACCACAGTGGACAGGTAGCAGTGGACATTCAAGGCTAAGACAAACTGGGAAGAAGGACCCAGTGATCTAATTCTGAAAAAACTGGCCAGTGAAAACCTTATGCCTAGCAACAGAACACTGTCTAAAATATGCCAGAAGCTGAGCCCCTGAGGTTGGAAGGCACTCAAAATAGGACTGAGGAAGAGCTGCTGCCTCAAAGTAGACTTGACCTTAATGATGTGGATGGAGTCAAGCTTTTGGGACCTTCATTTGCTGATGTGGCATGACTCAAAATGAGAAGAAACAGCTGCAAACATCCATTAGTAATAGGAACATAGGATGTACAAAGTATTAATTTAGGAAAATTGGAAGTTTGTCAAAAATGAAATGGAACACATGAAGATGAATATCCTCGGCATTAGTGAGCTGAAAATGGACTGGTATTGGCATTTTGAGTCAGACAATCATATGGTCTACTATGCCAGAAATGACAACTTGAAGAGGAATGGTGTTGCATTCATTGTCAAAAAGAACATTTCAAGATCTATCCTGAAGTACAATGCTGTCAGTGATAGGATACTATCCAGGCACCTACAAGGAAGACCAGTTAATACGACTATTATTCAAGTTTACATACCAACCACTACTGCCGAAAATGAAGAAATTAAAGATTTTTACCAACCTCTGTAGTCTGAAATTGATAAAACATGCAACAAGATACACTGATAATTACTGATGATTGGAATGCAAAAGTTAGAAACAAAGACGAAGGATCGGTATCTGAAAAATATGGCTGGAGATCCATAATAGAATAAGACCAACAACTTATTCATTGCAAATATCTTTTTCCAACAACATAAATGGCAACTATACATATGGACCTCACCGGATGGAATACACACGAATCAAATCAACTACATCTGTGGAAAGAGAATGGAAAAGCTCAATATTATCAGCCAGTACAAGGCCAGGGGCCGACTGTGGAACAGACCATCGACTGCTCATATGCAACTTGAAGTTGAAGCTGAAGAGAATTAGAACAAGTCCACGAGAGGCAAAGTACAACCTTGAGTATATTCCACCTGAATTTAGAGACCATCTCAAGAATAGATTTGATGGATTAAACACTAATGATCAAAGACCAAAAACCAAAAGATGATATCAAGGACATCATACATGAAGAAAGTAAAAGGTCATTAAAAAGACAGAAAAAAAAAAAAAGACTAAAATGAATGACTCTGAAACTTGCTCTTGAATGTACAGTAAAATCAAAAGGAAGAAATGTTCACGTAAAAGAGCTGAAGACAGGATTTCAAACTGCAGCTCGAGAAGACAAAGTAAAGTATTATAAGGAAACGTGCAAAAACCTGGAGTTAGAAAACCAAAAGGGAAGAACACGCTCAGCATTTCTTAAGCTGAAAGAACTGAAGAAAAAATTCAAGCATCAAGTTCCAATATTGAAGGATTCTATGGGCAAAAAATTGAATAACACAGGAAACATCAAAAGAAAATGAAGGAATACTCATAGTCAGTCTACCAAAAGGAATTGGTCAACATTCAGCCATTTCAGAAGGCAGCATTATGATTAACAACCTATGGTGATGAAGGAAGAAGTCCAAGCTGCACTAAAGGCCTTGGCGAATCACAAGGCCCCAGGGATTGATGGAATACCAACTGAGATGTTCCAACAAACATGTGCAGTGCTGGAAGCGCTCACTCATCTATGCCAAGAAGTTTGGAAGACAGCTACTTGGCCAACTATGTGGAAGAGATTCATATTTGTACTCATTCCAAAGAAAGGTGATTCAATGACATGCAGAAATTATCAAACAATATCATTAATATCTCATGCATGTGAAATTATGTTGAAGATCATTCAAAAGCAGTTGCAGCAGTACATTGACACAGAACTGCCAGAAATTCAAGCTAGATTCAGAAGAAGAGATGGAACTAGGAATATCATTGATGATGTAAGATGAATCCTGGCTGAAAGCAGAGAATACCAGAAAGATGTTTACCTGTGTTTAATTGACTATGCAATGGCATTGGACTATGTGGATTATAACAAAATATGGATACCATTGCAAAGAATGGAAGTTCTAGGACACTTAAGTGTGCTCATGAGGAACCTGTACATAGACCAAGAGGCAGTCATTCGAACAGAACAAGGGGATACTGAGTGGTTTAAAATCAGGAAAGGTGTGTGTCAGGGTTGTATCTTTTCACCATACCTATTCAATCTGTATGCTGACCAAATAACCCAAGAAGCTGGACTTTATGAAGAAGAACATGGCATCAGGTTTGGAGGAAGACTCATTAACAACCTGCGATGTGGAGATGACACCTGAATTTGAAGAGGATTTGAAGCACTTACTGATGGATTACACTTCAACATAATGAAAACAAAAATCCTCACAACTGGACCAGTAAACACCATCATGATAAATGGAGAAAATCCTGAAATTGTAAAGGATTTCATTTTACTTGGATGCACAGTCCACACCCATGGAAGCAGCAGAAGTCAAATGATGTATTGCACCGGGCAAATCTGTTGTAAAAGACCTCTTTAAAGTATTAAAAAGCAAAGATGTCACCTTGAGGACTAAGGTGTGCCTGACCCAAGCCATGGTATTTTCAATTGCCTCATATACATGCGAAATCTGGACAGTGAGTAAGGAAAATCGAAGAATTGATGCCTTTGAATTACAGTGTTGGTGAAGAATATTGAATATATCACAGACTGCCAGAAGAAGGAATATATCTGTCTTGGAAGAAGTAGAGCCAGAATGTTCCTTAGAAGACCCTCAACGAGATGGATTGACACAGTGGCTGCAACAATGGGCTCAAACATAGCAACAATTGTGAACATGGCACAGGACTGGGCAGTGTTTCCTTGTGTTGTATACAGGGTCGCTATGAATTGGAACTGACTCGATGGTCCCCAGTAACAAAATGTATGTTGAATGACTAAATGAAAACAAATAATGACTGAACAAATATTTCAAAGTGAGATATCCCTACCTGCACTTTTCTTATCCCAAAAACAAAACAAAGAAAAACAGTTGCAACACTGTGACTCACAGAGACCCCATGTGTGTCAGAGTGTAGCTGCGCTCTGTAGGATTTTCAATGATTGATTTGTCTGAAGTAGATCTCTAGGCTTTTCTTCCGAGTCACCTCTGGGCGGACTGGAACCTCCAATCTTTCAGTTAGCAGCTGAGCACATTAATCCTGTGAAGGATTGAGATGAGCCTTACATCAATCAGCTCTGAAGGGCAGCCTCAAAGGGACTCCCAGGTCTGGCTTGAAATAATGCCTTCTGGATGGAAATGAAGAACAGGGAAGAATGACCTACAAATCGCCCTGGCCTGGCAGGGCTTTCACATCGTCTGCCGTCTCCTCTTCTATTCCACCTTGGGATGGGAGTGACATTGGCAGAAGGTGCCCCAGAAAGAGTGTGGGCACACACAATTAAGGTAAAACCCTCCCAAGAACTGAAACATGCCATTCGGTGTCACACAAAGATATAAATATACCTATATTCACAGATGGAGCCCTGGTGGCACAGTGGTTAAAAGCTATGGCTGCTAACCAAAAGGTCAGCAGTTTGAATCCACCAGCCGCTCCTTGGAAACCCTATGGGGCAGTTCTGTTCTGTCCTATACGGTCACTGTGAGTAGGAATTGACTCAATGACAACAGGATTATCCACAGATACAGGAAAATGCAAGGGCATGTGTGTACGAATATTGGTTGTTTTCCTCAGAAAACAAATGCTAATAGCTCCGTGACTGGAAAAAAAGACTGGAGAACGTGTTAAATTAAAGGGTAAATATTCAGCAGAAAGCTCAGTGACGGAGCTGCAGGAAATTTATCAGTGGTAATAGGAGTAATGTGGTTAAGTGCCCACACGCCGGGCTAGAGATTTCCCTTAAGTATTTTGAAAATGAAAGCATGTGAAGGGTATTCAGTTCACACTGAGCTTCCTCAGCCAGCCCTGATCTCATTTCCTCACAGAAAAGAAAAGGCTGGGGAGGGGTCTGTTACTGCACAAGGGTGTGAGAGGTCCTGTTTTGCACTGTATATACATGGTAACCATAACCAGGGGAACAGCCTCAGAGGCGGCTCCAGATTGTTGCTTGCTGCGGAGAGCTCTCGTTTCTTCATTTGAGCCAATTATTTAAGGCAAAGCTATCTTTCACATTAAAAACCCAGTGGGCAACTTGTAAGCATAGAGTAAATTGCACTGGGGGTCCGTTTTCAAGCTTTAGGATATAAAACTTCCAGCTTTACTTGCTCCAGTCGTCATGAAGGGGAAAAAAAGTTTGCCTTATTCTGCATTTCACACACAAACAACGGAAGCTCAAAGGCATCTTAAAAATGCAACCCTGCCTTTTCCATCTTGGCAGCTTCCACGGGCCCTATGAAGTGGGGTGGGCTGGACACACTAAATTAGCCCCAGAACATAGCAGAATGACTGTCCCCAAAGCAGCCAGAGGAAGGCTAAGCAGGAAAACCCTCCCAGCGGTTGCGACAGGCCGTTTCCTCTGCTTCCAGTGAGGGCCCATCGATTAAGTAAATGCTCAGCTTCCTCGAGAAACAGCATGTGGGAGAGAGAAGATCAAGCCTGAAGGAGAAGGAGGGAAGCTCTCCGCAACCCACAGAGGCCAACCGGAAGCACAGGAAAACTGCTCACTTCAGAGGCACCCCTAGGTCTCCAAAATGATATTATCACAGAGCTTTCCAGCCCTTTACGCTGAGTGACTCTCACTCAGATACTCCCCAAAGTTGAGCTAAGTGTTAAATTTCCGTACTGGTTTTCAAATACCTGGACCTCTGCCTCAAACAGTACCTCAGGGCACATACCCAGGGAGGGAAAAACAACCACAACAAATCATCTAGAGCCAGCGGAACCATTTCCTTCAGCTTCAGTTGCAGGCCTGTATTGTGCTTTTGTATCAGGCAAGAGCCTGGGGAGCTGATTAGCCTGGTCCAGTTTCCAAAACGCACCCTCAGAGAAGGCTTGTTAGGAGGCATGAATGTCCTGTTAAGTTCATTTTACATGAGGTCAGAGCTCAGGACCAGCAGTTCCTGCTTTGGTGATGGGAAAGTGAACAAATGAGCCACATTATACTGTCCTGGACATTGTGCTGGTTGATTTTGGAAAGCACCAAAAAAAAAAAAATACGTGGGAACCGTGTACCAAACCTCAAGGCTTTACGTGTAAACCAGTGACCAGTTGCCACTGAGTCCACTCCAACTCACGGTGACCTGACATGTATCAGACTAGAACCGCGCTCCATGGGGTTTTCAATGGCTGATTTTTTTGGTAGTAGATGGCCAGGCCTTTCTTCTGAGGCACCTATGGGTGGCTTTGAACTGCCAACCTTTTGGTTAGCAGCCAAGAGCATTAACCATTTGTACCAACCAGGAACTCTATTTACATGTAACTGAGAAGAAAAAAAAATAAACAAACAAATACACTATCATGGATTGAACTATGTTCCCCAAAAATATGTGTTAACTTGACTAGGCCATGAGTCCCAGTATGGTGTGATTGTCCATGATTTTGTCATCTGATGTGATTTTCCTATGTGTTGTAAACCCCACCTCTATGACATTAATGAGGCAGGATTAGAAAGAAAAAACGGGGATCTCAAACCACTGAAAAACAGTACCAGGAGAAGAACACGTCCTTTAGACTCGGCTCCCTGTGCCAGAGAAGCTCCTGGATCAGGGGAAGATTCAGGACAAGGACCTTTCTCCAGAGCCAACAGAAAGAGAAAGCCTTCCCCTGGAGATGACACCCTGAATTTAGGACTTCTACCCTACTAGACTATGAGAGAATAAATTTCTCTTTGTTAAAGCCACCCACTTGTGGTATTTCTGTTACAGCAGCACTAGATAACTAAGCCACACATTATGAAAAATAATCGTTCATTCATTTTCCAAATAGTTATTGAATATCCATGATGTATCAGACATTGGAATTTCAGAGATCTGAAAATCATGGTCCTTGCCCTCAAGTAGCTTACAGTCCAGAAATTCAAAATCCAATACATATTTAGTCTATCATCAAGTCCTGTGAATTTTATCTCCTAATTATCTCTCGAAATCACCCAATTCTAACTCCACACCACCAAGGTAGGCCAACCCATTACCATCTCTCACCTGAACTTTTATAATAGCCTCCTAGCTGGTCTCTCCACATCCATTCTTCTTCCTCCCAATCCGCTCTCCCAAGCCAGGACGATCTCTTAAAACTTAAGTCCACCTAACAATCTTTCGGTGACTGCCCAATACTCACAGAGTAAAAATAAAATGCCTTAAATTGTCCATAAGACCACTCCTGCTATGGCCCCAAACTGCCCGCAGTCGATTGCAAAAACGGCCCCAATTCTCCACCCTGCCCCGTATCCATGGCCTTGTTATGTGGCTTTGCAGTACATTCCATTAAGAAGTGGAGCCAATTTCTCAACCCCTGGATCTGGGATGGCCTGACAACATGCTTTGGCCAATAACATGAGACAGAGTGCTGATGTGCCAATTCCAAAGCTAGGCCTCAAGAGGCCTTGTGCATTTCCATTCATTCATGTGGAGTCCTGCCACCACCATGTGAACAAACCCAAGCTAGCCTGATGGAGGATGACGAACCATGTGGAACAGGGCCAAATCCAGCCAGTTTTCCCAGCTGAGGCCCAGGACACATGACAGAACCTGACCAAGGTCATCTACCGTCATTCCATAGCTGACCACAGATAATGAGTGAAGCTTGCTGAGCCCAACCCAGCCTGGAGTCACACAACTGACCCTATAAACTTGAGAGCGATAATAGTTACTGTTTTACGGCACTGAATTTGGTTTAGCAGCTTGTTATGCAGCATAGCTAACAGATACATGCCTTTGCATCCTCAGCTAGCCCCTTCTCCTTCTCTGGAACTCAGCAACACTGCCTTTCTTTTCAGTCTCTGCTATTTGCCATACTCTCTCCTGCCATTGGACTTTGAACTTGCCGGTCCCCCTGTGAGAATACCCCCCACTCACCCCTCCAACCTTTTTCTCCAGTTCTCTTCTCTTCTTCCTACCCAAATCAACACAGTCGTCACTTTCTAAGTAAAACTCCCACTGGCCCCCTTTATTACTTCATTTCTGCATGTTGCATATTACATATTACACATTGCATGTTTTACGTTGTATGAGATTTCACAGCGTGATCATTAGAGCCCAGACTCTGAGGCTAGACTACCCAGGTCTGAGTCCTAGCTGCACCACACTTGTTCGCTTTGTGTCTGTGGGAAGACACTTAATCTCTCTGTCTCAGTCCCGTCATCTGTAAAACGGACATCAAGCTATTATCTACCTCATAGCATTGTCTAGAGGGTTCAATGGGTTAGCAAGGCACTTAGAACAGTGCCTGGCATGTAGCAAGTAAACCAAAAAAAACCCAAACCCAGTGCCGTCAAGTCAATTCCAACTCATAGCGACCCTACAGGACAGAGTAGAACTGCCCCATAGAGTTTCCGAGGAGTGCCTGGCGGATTCAAACTGCTGACCCTTTGGTTAGCAGCCGTAGCACTTAACCACTATGCCACCAGGGTTTCCCTGTAGCAAGTACAATGTAAGAGTTAGCTATTATTAAAACACCAAGAACATCTGTTTAAGAACACTTATTATAATTACAATTTTACATGGATTTGTGTGACTAATTAGTGTCTGTAAACCAAAGTTAGGCAAAGTTTTCCATAAGGTATCAAACAGTAAATATCTTAGGCTTTGCAGTCCATACAATCTCAGGAATGGCCACTCACCTTTACTGCTGTGGTACAAAAGCAGCCAGAGACAACATGCAAACAAATAGACACAACTGTGTACCAATAAAAGTTTATTTAGAAAAATAGGCAGTGGGCCAGGTTTGACCCATGGGCCAGGATTCCTGCTATAGACTATCCATGAAAACAGAGCCAGTGGCTGTTTCTTCACTGAGTCTCCATGTCTCAATACTCAGCTTCACATCCAGCTTCAAACTATATTTGTACAATACATTGTAGCAAGCTTGAATCTCAGACCACAAACTCAGGTGTTTATCCATTTCTTCACAGTCTTTAAGCAACTCTGACCCCTAGGCTGTAGTCCACTAGGCTGTTGGATACTCCATCTCTGTTGAGTATGATGGCCCCTTCCTCTCCCGGGGTCACACTAGGATCGAGGAGGGTTTTTCTGATCTTCGGACATCTTGCTTCTCTCCGATCCTTCTCATTGGCCACACCACAGTGCTCCTTTAGGACCCAACCTCTCTCTGCTTCCACGCAGCACTCTAAGGCTGGAAGCCTGGTGCTTGGAACCTGTGCTACTTCCCCACTGCTCTAGTACCAGATGGGCTTCAAACCTGTCCCTTCCCGGCAGTCTGTCCTCTCTGCTTCTGGGCGTTAAAAAGAAAAAAAAAAAAAAAGTCTTCTCTTTGGGTGTCCTAGAGAACTCTCGGCCTAAACTCTTAGTGGGTTTGTGACAGGGAGGGCCAACTCTTCTACTTGAGGCCATGTAGAAATATTGGGAGGAGACACAAAGCTTGGCTACCAGCTCGAAACGGAAAGTAAGGTAGAGGTAGGGAGAATTGTAAGCAAAACACACAAAAATTAATAATCAAATAAAGCAAATATACAAATAAGTTCTAAACGCCAAGAAACCCTTATCAGTCATCATATGAACAATTGATAATAGATTAGAAACAATGGTGAGGGTAAGAAAAGGTCAGACATTTACTGACCGTGTGTACTATCTTAAAGTCAAGAATGAAGGCTTCCTTAACACTGGGTTATCTCAGCAAGGCATAGCCTCACAGAAATTAGAGTTTCCTTGAGGATACCCTTGCAAGTACACTTCAGACCCTGAAGTAATAGATAGTTTCACTATCTGTGGTTTAAGACCCATCAGCGAAAAACTGGAGATTGTACAACGATTTACAAATCAGAAGAGACAGCCCTGGGAACTCAGGTTATAATCAAAGGTGCCACCATTAAAGGAATAATTACTATTATTTCCACATGCAAACAAACAAAAAAATGCTTTTCGTCATTTATCTGAAGCCCTCTTCTGCCTCGTTAGGATATTAACTCACTCATTTTATTTATCTCATTAAGGCCATCAAGGCAGAGTGCGAGGATCAGTACACATGATCCTTTACTTAAGCACCTGGCGGGATTAACCAACCCTCTCCAAGTTAAACTCTCTGAGTTAGCAGATTCACTGATACCACACATCTTAAACGTTTGTGTCTGACTACTCACTAGTATACAAAAACACTTCTGCTCTCACCATTGATACCATGTTTGTCAAGATTTGCTTCTTTTTATTTCCTAGGTGATTTGTGTACTTGCTGTTACAATTAGGGAGCCCTGGTGGCTCAGTGATTAAGAGCTTGGCTGCCAACCAAAAAGTTGGCAGTTCAAATCCACCAGCACCTCCTTGGAAACCCCATAGGGCAGTTCTACTCTGTCCCATAGGGTCCCTATGAGTTGGAATTGACTTGAAGGCAATGGGTTTGGTTTGGTTTTAATTACAATTATACAATGGAATTAAATATTACAAAGACAAACAAAACGTAAGTATAACAAACATTTTAAAAAGTAAAGTGCTGTTTCTACGAATTCTAACTTGGAAAAAGAATATGAGTTGCAAAAAAGATGGCTTTTGAATTAGATCTGGGTGAAACAAGAGTAACAGATCAAAAATAATCCTTAAATCTAGAAGAATGATGTATTCAGATTAATTTCTAGGTATTTTTCACTTCTCACTTCTACTTTAAAGAAATGAAAACCATGAAATATAAGCAATGCAAGATGAATTTAATTTATGACTATAAGAAATTCCAATCTGCAGAATCAAATTGAAAGAAAACATGGTCCCATATCAAGAGATTGGGAAAATAATCCAAATTTATGTTTCCAGTTAAAATAAAATTACTGGAAACTTCCACCACTAGCTAAAATGGATTAGCAGGAACTTAGTGCATTTCCAACTAAAAACTGGAAAAATATATAGAAAAAAAAACTTTCAAGACACCAAATACCAGGAAATGAAAGAAAATAATCTCTGAGAAACAGGAATCAGAATTGATTCGACAGCACACAACAACAAAGTGTTGCCCCAGTTAATTGTTTTGAGAGAGACTCCAGACCACAGGAGCGGGAAAAAGAACCCAGAAGAGGACTTGCTGAATTGCGGAATTGGAGCTAAGAGTCCAGATTGACTAACACAGAGTTTGGAGAGGAGGGAGCTGTGCAGATAGAGAACCCTGAGATTGTGCAGATCCGCCTCAAGAATTCGGCTGTGGCAATAAAAGAACCATTGGAAAGAATGAGAGTGCCTGTTTTCACCAGTCAGACTGGAAAAATATCATAATTCATGGGGATACTGGGTAGTGTACCCAGAAGGGTCTTGTCTCAGTAAAAAACAAAAACTAACCCCACTGCCGTCGAGTCTACTCTGACTCATAGTGACTCTGTAAGGACAGAGGAGAATTGCCCCACGTTTACAACAACGTAATCTTTACGGAAGCAGGCTGCCACATCTTTCTTCCCCAGAGCAGCTAGTGGGTTTGAACCACCAACCTTTTAGTTGGCAGCCTAGCACTTAACTACTGTGCCACTAGGGCTCCTTCCTTGTCCTGGTAATGACTTCAAGTCATTCCAACTCATAGCGAACCTATAGGACAGAGTAGAACTGCCCCATATGGTTTTCAAGAAGCAGCTGGTGGATTCAAACTGCTGATCTTTTGGTTAGCAGCCAAGCTCTTAACCACTGTGCTACCAGAGGCCCACCTTGTCTCAGTAGTGGGTATTAATTAACACTAGACTAAATATTACTCTGGTCTAGCCTACCAAATCCTAAACAGAAAAAAATCAAACTGTTTCCAAAAATGAAAGCTGGAAAGTATAAGTATACGAAAAATATCTATCGACCAGTATGGTAAAATTCACAATGGCTGGAGTTCAATAAAAAATTACCAAGCATGTAAAAAAATATAGCCCAAAATAAGGAGATGAATCAATCTGTTAAAACCAACCCAGAATTGACAGAAATGTTAGGTTAGCAGAGAAAAACATTACAAAAATTATTATTAACTAAATTCCATATATTCAAAAATTCAGTAGAGACATGGAAGATATAAGAAACACAAAAATCAAACTTCTAGAAATGAAAACTACAATGTGAGAGATGAGAACTAAACTGGATGAGATTAACGTCAAAGTAAACATTGCAGAAGAAAAGATTAACAAAGTTAAAAACAGGGCAATAGAAATTATTTAAAATGAAAAACTGTCCGTTGATGTTCAACAATTATGCAAGGTCATTCAATGAGGAAAGGACAGTCTTTTCAACAAATAGTCCTGGGGCAACAAGCCCCCCACCAAAAAAAAAAAACCAAACTCATTACCATTGAGTCGATTCTGACTCATAGTGGCCCTATAGGACAGAGTAGAACTGCCCCCATAGAGCTTCCAAGGAGTGGCTAGTGGATTTCAACTGCCAACCTTTTGGTTAGTAGCAGAGCTCCTAACCTCTGCACCACCAGGGCTCCAGACAACTAGACAAAACAGCCACATGCAAATGAATGAAATTGGACCTCTACCTCAGACTACAGAAAAATTAACTCCAAATGGATCATAGGTGTAAAGATACAAGCTAAAACTATAGAACTCTTAGAAGAAAACATAGGATTCAATCTTCATACTTTGGATTAGGAAATGGTTTCTTAGATATGATACCAAAACCCAAAATCCAAAAAGAAAAATTAAACTTCACCAAAATTTTTTAAAATTGTGCTTCAAAAGACACTATCAAGAAAGTTAAAAGACAACCCAAAAGAATGAGGAAAATATTTCCAAATCATATGTATGATAAGGTACTTTTATCCAGAAGTATAAGGATTTTTACAACTAAATAATATAAAGACAACTCAATTAAAACTAGACAAAGAACATGAATAAATGTTACTCCAAAGGATATATACAAATGACCAATAAGCACACAAGAATGTACTCAACATTATTAGTCATCAGGGAAATGCAAACCAAAACCACAAGGATGGCTAAAATAAAAATGTCAGAAAATAACAAGTGTTGGTGAGGCTGTAAAGAAATTGGAACTCTCTTACGCTGTTGGTGGGAGTGTAAAATGGTGCAGCCACCTTGGAAAACAGTCTGGCAGTGCCCCAAGAACTTAGAGTTACCAAATGACCCAGCAATTCCATTTTTAGGTATATACCAAGTGAAATATAAACATACGTTCACACAAAAACTTGTACACAGATGTTCATAGTAACATTATTCGTGATAGTCAAAAGATGGAAACAACTCAAAGCCCCATCAAGCGATGAATGGATAAAGAAAATGTGGTATATCCATGCCATGGAACGTTGTTGCGCCATAAAATGAGTGACGTGCAATACATGCTGCACCACAAGTGAGCCTTGAAAAAAATCATGCTAAGTGAAAAAATCCAAGCACCAAAGACCACATATCGTATGAATCCGTTTATATGAAATGCCTAGAATAGCCAAATCCACAGAGACTGAAAGATTAGTGAATCTTTGGGGCTGAGGGTGCAGGGATAGAGAAATTGGGTATAGGGTTTATTTTGGGAGTGATAAACATGTACTGGAATTGAAAATACTGAAAAACCATTGAATTGCATACTTTAAATAGGTGAATGTATGGTATGTAAATTATATCTGTATAAAACTGCTAGAAACAGAAAGAAAAATGAATCAAAGCACAAATGTAAAGAGCATGGCTAAGCTGTTGGTCATCTTGAACTAGCCTAATATACATGTAATTGACTTTCTGAAAAAGAGGAGAGAGTGGGAGAAGTCAGAAAAAAATGTTTAAAGAAATAATTGTAGAAAATTTTCCAAATTTGAGGAACACAACAACCCCCAGATCAAAGAAGCTCAACAAACCCAAAGTCAAAAAACATGAAAAACATATATATATATGACAAAGTTCACTATAATCAAGTTTCCCAAAACCAGTGACGAAGAGCAAATCTTGAGAACATCCAGAGCAAAACAGACATGCTACCTACAGAGGAGCAAATCTAGAAACGTTACGAACAAAAAGCCCACAGAGCAACATCTTCAAAGCAGTGACAGCAAAATAGAAAATTGTAAACCCAGAATTTTATACCCAGTGAAAATCTTGCCAAAATGAAGGCAAAATTAAGATTTATCGAAACATATAAAAATACATAGAGCTCATCTCCAGCAGACAATCAGTACAAGAGATGATAAAGGAGCTCATTTACATGGAAGAAAAATGATAACCAGACTGAAACATGGAACGACATAAAGAAATAAAGAGCACCAGAAATGATAAATACATTATTTTTTCTTACTATTTAAATTCCCTTTAAAAATTAATTGAAATTTCAAGGAAAAATAATAACAATGATGGCTTACCAAACATTTAAAGAAGAAATCATTCAAAATTTTTACAAACTCTTCCTGAACGTTGAAGAAGAAGGGATCTTTCCCAACGCATTCTATAAACCCAGCACTTCCTCTCGCTAAATCCAAAGACTTTACAAGAAAATAAATCTGCAGACCAATCTCCCGCATGAATACAGATGCAAAACTTCCAGACAAAATTCCTGCACAGGGAATCCATAACGTATGAGTGATAATACACGCTGACTAGGTGAGGTTTAGGTCAGGAATGCAAGGTTGTTTTAACATTTGAAAATCAATGTACTTTGCCTTAATTAAAAAAAGAAAAACCATGTGATCATCTCTATAAACGCAGAAAAAAATTGGCAAAAATCCAACATGCATTCCTGGTTTAAAGAAAAAAACTCTTAGAAAACTAGGAATAGAAGAAGATTTTCTCAATCTGATAAAGACATTTATGAAAAGCCTACAGGTAACATCATACCTAAAGGTGATGGCCTGATGTCTGTTCGCCCCGCTTCTATTCAGTATTTTACTTCAGGTTCCTGCCGGCGCAGTAGCCATCCATACAGGCTCATCAGAGATATGTATCTTCATTTCTTTTGCCCATTTTCTAGTTGGTTTGTTTGCTTTTTTAAAACTTTTGAGAGTTTATATTCTAGATAGAGTGCTCTGTCAAACATGTGCCTTGCAAACATTTTCTCCCACTCTGTAGCTTGTATTTTCATACTTTTAACCAAGTCTTTTGTATAGCAAAAGTTTTTAATTTCAATGATAACAATTTAGTAATATTTAGATATCACGCTTATGATGTCATGTCTGAGAACTCCTCACCACGGTCCTGATGATTTTCTTCTATGTTATCATTAAAAGTTTTTAGTATTATGATTTACATTTAACTATAATTCATTTAGACCAATGACTTCTTCATTGTAAATACCTTCTTTCCCCAACATAAACAGCGACTATACACATGAACCTCGCCAGATGGAACACACAGAAATCAAATTGACTACATCTGTGGAAAGAGATGATGGAAAAGCTCAATATCATCAGTCAGGACAAGGCCAGGGGCCGACTGTGGAACAGCCCATCAATTGCTCATATGCAAGTTCAAGCTGAAACTGAAGAAAATCAGATCAAGTATACGAGAGCCAAAATATGACCTTGAGTATATCCCACCTGAATTTAGAGATCATCTCAAGGATAGATTTGATGCATTGAACACTGGTGACCGAAGACCAGACGAGTTGTGGAATGACATCAAGGACATCATCCATGAGGAAAGCAAGAGGTCACTGAAAAGACAAGAAAGAAAGAAAAGATCAAGATGGATGTCAGAGGAGACTCTGAAACTTGTTCTCAAATGTCAAGCAACTAAAGCAAAAGGGAAAATTGATGAAGTAAAAGAACTGAAGAAAAGATTTCAAAGGGTGGCTCAAGAAGAAAAGTAAAGTATTATAATGACATGTGCAAAGAGCTGGAAATGGAAAACCAAAAGGGAAGAACACGCTCGGCGTTTCTCAAGCTGAAAGAACTGAAGAAAAAATTGAAGGCTTGAGTTGTAATAGTGAAGGATTTTATGGGGAAAATATTAAACGATGCAGGAAGCATCAAAAGAAGATGGAAGGAATACACAGAGTCATTATACGAAAAAGAATTGGTCAATGTTCAACCATTTCAAGAGGTGGCATATGATCAGGAACCAATGGTACTGAAGGAAGAAGTCCAAGCTGCTCCGAAGGCATTGGCAACAAACAAGGCTCCAGGAATTGAGGGAATATCAACTGAGATGTTTCAACAAACAGATACAGCACTGGAGGTGCTCAATCGTTTATGCCAAGAAATATGGAAGACAGGTTCCTGGCCAACTGGCTGGAAGAGATCCATATTTATGCCTATTCCCAAGAAAGGTGACCCAACCGAATGTGGAAGTTATACAACAAAATATTAATATCACACACAAGCAAAATTTTGCTGAAGATCATTCAAAAACGGCTGCAGCAGTATATCCACAGGGAACTGCCAGAAGTTCAGGCCGGTTTCAGAAGAGGACTTGGAATCAGGGATATCATTGCTGATGTCAGATGGATCCTAGCTGAAAGGAGAGAATACCAGAAGGATGCTTACCTGTGTTTTATTGACTATGCAAAGGCATTCGACTGTGTGGATCGTAACAAATTATGGATAACATTGCTAAGAATGGGAATTCCAGAACACTTAACTGTGCTCATGAGGAACCTTTACATAAATCAAGAGGCAGTTGTTCGGACAGAACAAAGGGATACTGATTGGTTTAAAGTCAGGAAAGGTGTGCATCAGGGTTGTATTCTTTCACCATACCTATTCAATCTGTATGCTGAGCAAATAATCTGAGAAGCTGGGCTATATGAAGAAGAGCGGGGCATCAGGATTGAAGGAAGACTCATGAACAACCTGCATTATGCAGATGACACAACCTTGCTTATTGAAAATGAAGAGGACTTGAAGCGCTTACTAATGAAGATCAAAGAACACAGCCTTCAGTATGGATTACACCTCAACATAAAGAAAACAAAAATCCTTACAACTGAACCAATGAGCAACATCATGATAAATGGAGGAAAAATTGAAGTCGTCAAGGACTTCATTTTACTTGGATCCACAATCAACAGCCATGGAAGCAGCAGTCAAGAAATCAAAAAACGCATTGCATTGGGTAACTCCGCTGAGAAAGACCTCTTTAAAGTGTTGAAGAGCAAAGATGTCACCTTGAAGACTAAGGCGCGCCTGACCCAAGCCATGGTATTTTCAATCACATCATAGGCATGTGAAAGCTGGACAATGAATAAGGAAGACTGAAGAAGAATTGACACCTTTGAATTGTGGTGTTGGCAAAGAATATTGAATATACCATGGACTGCCAAAAGAATGACAAATCTGTCTTGAAAGAAGTTCAACCGGAATGCTCCTTGGAAGCAAGGATGGCGAGACTGCATCTTACATAATTTGGACATGTTGTCAGGAGGGATCAGTCCCTGGAGAAGGACATCATGCTTTGCAGAGTACAGGGTCAGCGGAAAAGAGGAAGACCCTCAACGAGGTGGATTGACACAGTGGCTGTAACAATGAGCTCAAGCATAACAACGATTGTAAGGATGGCTCAGGACCAGGCAGTGTTTCATTCTGTTGTGCATAGGGTTGCTATGAGTCGGAACTGACTCGATGGCACCTAACAACAACAACGTAATTCATTTTGAGTTAATTTTTTATTAAGATGTGAGGTTTAGGTAGAGCTTCATTTTTTTGTGTATGGATATCTAATAGTTCTAGCACCATTTGGTGAAAATACTATCCTTTCTCTATATAAATACTTCTGTGCCTTTATCAAAAATCTGTTGGCCATGCTTATGTGGGTCTATTTCTGGGCTCTCTATTCTGTTCCACTGGTTTATGTGTCTTTTTCCCCATTAATACCACATGGTCTTGGCCACTATAGCTATACAATGTCTTAAAATTGAGTAGTAGTCTGATTCCTACCAGTTTTTTTTTTTTCTTTTTTAAAATTGTTCTTGTCTATATCTACAAAGAAACCTTGCTGAGATTTTCATAAGAACTGCATTAAACTTACGTATCGATTTGGGGAGAATTGACATCTTTAACATGTTGAGTCATTCAGTCCATGAATTCTTTCATAATCATCTTGTGGTTCTCAGCCTAGAAGTCCTGGAAAACAAAACCAAACCCATTGCCGTCAAGTCGATTCCGACTCATAGCAACCCTATAGGACAGAGTAGAACTGCTCTTATAGGGTTTCCAGGGAGCACCTGGTGGACTGAAACTGCTGACCTTTTGGTTAGCAGCTGTAGCTCTTAACCACAATGCCACCAAGATTTCCATATAAGCCCTATATGTGCATTATTAGATTTACACCTGAGTATTTCATTTTTTGAGCACTTAATGAATGATAACATATTTCTACGTGTTCATTGTTAGTATCTAGAAATAGAATTGATTTTGGTATGTTGATCTTGTATTCTATGACCTTGATGAACCCTTTGATTAGTGTTATGAGTTTTTTTGTAGATTATTCAGGATTTTCAATGTAGGCCATCCTATCATCTGCTAATAGGAACAATTTTATTTCTTCCTTTCTGATTTGTATGACTTCTATTTCCTTTCTTGCCTTATTGTCCTGACTAGAGCATGCAGTACTCTGTTGAATAGCAGTGGTGGGAGTGGACATCCTTGCTGTGGCCTGATCTTAGGGCAAAATCACCCAGTAAAAGGCATATTTTAAAATCCAGCTGCTTTCTGTCCATAGCTGTGTGATCTTCACTAATTTAGTTAAGCTTCTGAGTCTCAGATGCTTCTATACAAAATGGGGTGATAATACTCACCTTACAGAGCTCATAGAAATAAGTTAGAGTGCATTATTTAAGGCATCTGTTAGAGACCCTAATACTTACAAGACACTGAGTCTAAGTTTGAATTCAGAAGAACAAAAATAACATAATTCATGATGCAGCTCGTGAATGTCCATCATTCAATAAAATACATAATTCTTGAGTGATTTCCTGGATTGCCCCCAGTATCTATAGGTTATCATGAACGAAACAAAACTAAACTCAGGTTAAAAAACTAAAAAGAGCCCTTGCCATTCCCAGAGACCACTCAGTTATCAGCAAACCAGCCCCTTTATCCTACCTAAAGCTTAGCTGAGCACTTGAGTCAGAAAATGCTTACTGTTGCCTATCAGACCCTGCTGGTTTAATCAAGCTGTGAATTGCTCCAAATGCTATCCACTTGCCAGACAGATGCTCTGAAGGATGAAACGTGAAAACACATCCTGCTATTTTTAGCTATTGTGTTTGTTTTACCTGTCACAGCTATCAACAACTCAGAATATTCAGTGGGCTTTTTTTTAAAAATTGTGTTTCAGGTGAAAGTTTACAGAGCAAATTAGTTTCTCATTCAACAATTCATACACAAATTGTTTTCTGACATTGGTTGCAATCCCTGCCATGTGTCAACACTCTCCTCTTCCCCACCCTGGGTTCCCTGTGTCCATTTGTCCATTTTTCCTGTCCCTTCCTGCCTTTATTTATGGGCAAGTATTGCCCATTTGGTCTCATATACACAATTGAACTAAGAAGTACATTCCTTGTGTGTTTTATACCAAACCCAAATCCATTGCGGTTGAGTTGATTCCTACTCAAAGTGACCATATAGGACACTGAACTGCCCCACATGATTTCCAAGGACTGCCTGGCGGATTTGAACTGCCGACCTTTTGGTCAGCAGCCATAGCTCTTAACCACTACACCACCAAGTTTTGTTTTATAACCCTGTCTAATCT
This sequence comes from Elephas maximus indicus, assembly GCF_024166365.1. Classification (NCBI taxonomy): domain Eukaryota; kingdom Metazoa; phylum Chordata; class Mammalia; order Proboscidea; family Elephantidae; genus Elephas; species Elephas maximus. The sequence goes on from NC_064832.1 coordinate 92,301,665, forward strand.
TTGGCTTTTTTTTTTTTTTTTTTTTAATCTTTGGCTAAACGGTGGACTTCGGGTGTGTCTTCAGTTCTGAGTTGAAAGGGTGCCCAGGGGCCATAGTCTTGGGGTCAGTAGACTAACTTGAGAAGGCTTTTCAATATGGAGAATCTCCGTTGTAATGCAAATCTCTATTAAGGCACCAAATAAAAGGTAAGCTCCATGTGAAATGGTGTTTTGATAATGTTTTCCCACATGCTGGTGCTCTGACCGATAGCCGGAAAATCTGCCTTGACTCATGGGATGAAGAAATAGGGAGAGATGGCAGAGCCAGGTCTATAGCACTGTGGTGAATGGGGCTAAAATTATTGTATTAATTGATGTAAACCACAGGAACCAATTCTGGCTAACTTCATTGAAAAAAGGAACTTCTTGGAAAGTGTGAAAATAGGTGCTGGGCCCTGGTATCTCAGGTCTTACCACTGCAGCATATGCCTGGCCACCTTCTACCAGCATCTCTGACTGTCCACATTGCCTTTTAGTGTCATGCAGGTGTTGGGGACAGAAAATTAACAATTCTGGGAGCAACCCTCACACAATGGCTAAGCAGAGTTAGTGTATAAATACTCCAGCTCCCTCAGCCATTGGGTGGGATTTCTATGAGGCACACTTTCTACCCTGGGTCCCAGGACTCCCAGCAGGGTTAATTTCCAATAACCCACAGTTCAGACTTGCTTGAAAACACACCCCTTATTGGCTTTTCCCCTACTCTGTCTCACTTCACTTCTCTCCCACTGGTGTCTCTGGGTCTGCTTCTGGGTTGATAGTACCAGAACCGAGGGGAGTTAGGGGTCAGGGATGACCACTAGGTCATGATACAGGAACGGTCCAGTTAGAATGCCATCAATGGCACCTTCCTACTCCCACTCCAGGACAACGATGACTTTCAGGACACCACTCCCACTGCCATGCCCACCTGTTGCTGTCAGGTTGATTTCAACTCATAGCGACCCTGTAGGACAGAGTAGAGCTGCCCCATAGGGTTTGCAAGGCTATAATCTTTATGGAAGCAGACTGCCACATCTTTCTCCCAAAAAGCGGCTGGTGCGTGCAAACCACAGAACTTTCAGTTAGCAGCCGCTGGCAGCTGAGTGCTAAATCACTGCACTACCAGGGCTACACACACTGCTAATTCCACTAGTGGTTGCCTTCATCATAAATAACTCCTAAATTGCTCATCCATCTTTGTGTCACTGGTTGAAGGGTCAAAATCTCAGAGAAGTGGAAAGAATTGGCCAAGCTTGGGTCACATAATCACATGCTAACTGCCACATGGTAGGAGAAGGGAGTATCTGGTCACCTGTGCCCTTTATAGTGGGAAGTGAGAGACACTTTCATAAAGAGGGCCTCCCCTGCGTAGGATGGGGCTTTGTAGGCTGGAGAGTTAAACAATGATAAATGTTCACCACAGTGTGATTGAACATGTAGGTTATTTTCTAACTTTCAAGTCTAACTTTCCCTGTTGTCTCTTTTTCTGGCCCACAGTACCTCTCTGATAAGGATTCAAACTCTTCTATCTTGTGTGGCTATATTTCATCTATTTAATTCATCTACTCTAAGATACATAGTTTTTCTCATTTTGATAACTTCTGAAAACAGTGTGCAGTATGATCAATGAAAATGACCAATCAATTAATTAAAGCCAATTTTGTTACAATCAATTAAAAAAATTTTTTTCTTACAGATGCATAAACTAACAGCACACTTTGCAAATGATGGCAGCTTAAATTCAATAAGATCTGGTAATATCTTTTCTCCCCTGACATGAAACCATGACACTCAATTGTCTTTATCTCTCATAGGACTGTAAGCTCCACATACAACGATTGTGAGGGTGGCACAGGACAAGGCAACGTGCCATTCCAAGTCACTATGAGCCTGAACCAACTCAGTATCACCTAAGAGCAACGACAACAACATTGGTTCAGGGATAATCCAACAAACCATGGAAAGGGGGCAAGGGGGAAGCACAGAAATAAATGCTTGGTTATATGGAAGCTTGCTATATGACAGAGGTGGGCCTGCAGTCCAAAGGACTTTTTATTTTAATAAACAGTATAGACACAATAGGGTAACCACATGGAGAAAAATAAATTAGATGTCTATCTCACCCTTACACAAAATTTCAGGTAGATCAATACCAAACCAAAAACCAAACCCAGTACTATTGAGTCGATTTCAACTCATAGGGACCCTATAGGACAGAGTAGAACTGCCCCATAGAGTTTCCAAGGAGCATCTGGCGGATTTGAACTGCTGACCCCTTGGTTAGCAGCCGTAGCACTTAACCACTACGCCACCAGGGTTTCCGGTAGATTAATACATAAATATAAAATAAAAACAGCCATGCCATCTTGATAAGAACCCACGTGTTTTTTCTAACTCTCATAACGATTATTAAAAAAAAAAAAAACCCTTTGCTGCTGAATTGATTTCAAACCATAGCTACCCTTTAGGACAGAGTAGAACTGCTCCATAGGGTTTCCAAGGAGCACCTGGTGTATTCAAACGGCTGACTTTTTGGTTAGCAGCCGTAGCTCTTGACTACTGCACCACCAGGGTTTTCATAACAATTATAGGGAATGGGTATTATTAGCCCACTCTTAGTTGGGGCTAAAACTCAGATAAATTTATTAACTTACCTATAATCACACAGCTGACAAGTGACAGGGTAACAATTCCCAATTTCCTTATCCCTAAACTCTAAACAGCCTTTAAATTATTTGATTGGTTGTTAAAATGTAGGTTTGAGAAAGCAATACTTTATCATCTACCCATGATCAATTTTTGTTTTCTATTTGCATAGGGCTTGTCCATTGTGTCACTGAAGTGACCTGGGGTCTTGTAGTGAGTCTTTCTGGCATCCTAATTATCATCCAAAAATCTTATAACTAGACCAATAAGCAACATCATGATAAATGGAGAAACGATTGAAAGGATTTCATTTTACTTGGATCCACAATCAACATCCATGGAAGCAGCCGTCAAGAAACCAAAGGACATGTTGCATTGGGCAAATCTGCTGCAAAAGGCCTCTTTAAAGCATTAAAAAGCAAAGATGTCACCTTGAAGACTAAGGTGCACCTGACCAAAGGTGTAGTGTTTTCAGTCACCTCATATGCATACAAAAACTGGACAATGAATAAGGAAGACCAAAGTAGAATCGATGCCTTTGAATTATGGGGTTGGTGAAGAATATTGAAGATACCATGGACTGCCAAAGGAATGAACAATCTGTCTTGAAAGAGGTACAGCCAGAATTCTCCTTAGAAGCAAGGATGGCAAGACTATGTCTCTCGTACTTTGGACATGTTATCAGGGGGGACCAGTCCCTGGAGAAGGATATCATGCTTGGTGAAGTAAAGGGTCAAGAAAAAAGAGGAAGACCCTCAACAAGACGGATTAACACAGTGGCTACAACAATGGGCTCAAGCATAACAAAGATTGTGAGGATGGCACAGGATCAGGCAGTGTTTCTTTCTGTTGTACATAGGGTCACTATGAGCTCCTGGCACAGCTTTCTTGGTGGTATGAGGTCCCCCTGTCTCTCTGCTTGCTTCTTTTATATCTCAAGAGATTGCCTTAAGACACAATCCAATCTTGTAGGTTGAGTCCTGCCTCACTAACACAACTGCCGCCCATCCTCCCTCGTTAACATCATAGAGGCAGGATTTACAACATTTAGGAGAATCACATAATACCTGGAATCACGGCCCAGCCCAAATGACACACACATTTTTGGGGGGACATAATTCAGCTCATGACAGCAGCACAACCTTAGTGAAGTTTTATTCCTAAAGAGTGAGGAAATGAATATTTGGGGAACAACTAACATCTTACCACCTATACTTATGGAAGTTATTCAGACTTAAGTGACAACAATCTCTTCACCTGCATTTTTATCATGCTTTCCTTCTCTATCTCTTATAGAAAAGATGACTAGAGTTTCTCCTTGTCTAGCACTTGAAGCATTCATAATATGAAGGCAAAGACAGGCAAATTCAAAATGGTAATACAGCATGATAAATATTCTTAGACTAAAAAAAATTCTTAGACTACACAGGGAGAATTCACTAATTTGCCCTGGGTGGTGTGGAGTGGAGTGATCAGGAAGACCTCAGAGAGGTGGTGGCATCTCCACTAGGAGCAAAGAGCAGTCCTGGGAAAGGGAGCAGCATCAACCAAACCATGGAGGAATGAAAACACGTGCCATGATTCATGAACTGCAAGTGGTGCCCCTTAGGCTGGAAGGACAGTGTAAGAAGGGGACTAGCAAACGATGAGGCTGGAGAAGAACGATGGATTGAGACCATGAATGGCCTTTTGCCCCTCTAAGAAGTTTGGATTTCATCTTTTGTAGGAAGTAAGAATCCACTCTCAAGGGTTGAGGAAGAGCCTTGGCAGAAAGTGAGTTTTATTTTGAGTAAAATAGACAATGTATTATAAGTAGGAAGACTGGATACATGGGCACAGTAGTGTATGGAAGATATTTGTCATTTATTTTTGACACCTAGATCCTGAACCCCCTTGCTACTTTTGGGAACTCCCCTACCCTATGAAGCCAAACTCAACCTTCCCTAGAAAGACCGAGAACACCAGATACTCACTTTCTGAGCCTCCCTTGATATTAGATGCAAGAACAGGATCTATGCTCTGCCAATCAGATCTTTCTGTCTCAGACTTTGATTTGAAAGGTAGTAACAAGTAGGATGATCAACCATCCCAGTTTGCCTGGTGCTGTCTTGTTCTGAAACTGAAGTCCTGCACCCCAGGAAATCCCTTAGTTCAGGCAAACTGGGACAGTTGGTCACCTTAGAAGAGCCCATACAGAAAAGATATTAAGGACTCTTATTTAGAGATACATAAGTTACAAAGCCACAGTAAGAGCCTAGGTGAGAAAACATGAGGACTCTATCACTGACACCGAGGATGAAGAGTCAGCCCAGTGTAACGACACTTGATTGTATGAGCAGAGGGCGGATGGCAAAGGAGCAAGAGCCAGGGATAACAGGTTTCTGATTTGAATGTCTAGTTAAAATGCGCTGCCTTAGTTACCTACAGCTGCCATATCAAAACATAGCACAGGTGGGTGGCTTTAAAAAACAGAAATTTATTTCCTCACAGTTCAGGAAGCTGGAAGTCTGAAATCAGGGCGTGACTCTAGAAAGATGTCCCTCCTTTTCAGTAGCCTCAGGAGTTCCTAGGGGTTCCCTGGCATTCCTTGGCCTTCTTTGGCGTCTGTCTTCCCCCATATATGTCCCTGCATCTGGTTTGCTCTTTTTATAATTCAGAAGTGATTAGGTTTAGGACCCACCCTATTCTGGTATGGCCTCAGTTACATAACAAAAGAAAAACCCTATTTCCAAATAAGATCACATCTACAGGTAGAAGGGGCAAGAATTCAACACACACCCAAACCCGTTGCTGTCAAGTCAAACTACCTTACAGGGTTTCCAAGGAGTGGCTGGTGGATTCAAACTGCCAACCTTTTGGTTAGCAGCCGAATTCTTTACTACTGTGCCTACAGGGCTCCTCCAAGACACACCTATATGTATGTACATATATATATACGGTGGGGACACAATCCAATTTATAACAGGTGCCATTTGACAAAAACAGAGAAGTTCAGTCTTCGACATGCTGAATTGAGGTGCCTGTGGACAATATTTTAAGAAAAGATGTTTAGTAGGCATTTGTCAGTGTTTCTATGGAGCTCAGAAATTAGATGGAGAAATAAATGGAACATTAACACAGTGCCTGGTACACAGTCTATGAATATTTGGTTGAACATTGTTGAATACTGAGTCTCCCTCATCAGTGCTGAGAGAACATACGGTTCTTTGCACACAATAGACGCTGGTAATTGGCTGAGTGACTGATGCATCACTTAGCTCAGCACACAGCCGTATCTACAGTCAAACAACCTTTTTCACTTATTAGTTCATTTACTTGCTGTTAAATACGTAGGAAGCCTTTTTAGAGGAGAGAGTGTTCTTCCTTCATTGAGACCTCACTTGGATTTCTGTTAGTACATGTAGTTCATTTCTTAAATCAACTCAATTTGGGTACCTTCTGAATCTTGCATACATTCTAATTCAAATCAAAATCTCTATTTTTACATCTTCAAAAATATTACTTTCCTGGGAGACAGAAGGGTTATATTCCAAGGAAATCAGTTGAAATGACAACATTATTATTTTTACAACTGAGCCAAGAGGGGAAGAAATCAGAATAAAGAAAGCGGGGTGTTTTTATCATGTTTTTTAAATGATAGAAGTTTGGGATGAATTGCTTAGAAGGTAACAAAGGAAAGAGTAGAATTACCCATGGGAAACTTTTTATCTTTTTTGGTCCATTTTCATAAGTAATGACCAATGGGAGAGGAAAAAAGCAGTCAAGTACTGGTATGGAAAGAGAATTAACAAAATAAACATTTTTTTTATTGAAATCCATAAATTTAATAGCTGATATTTCTTCAGTACTGAGGAATCATCCACTGTGTGAAGTACACAAATCCCGAATTTATTACCAGTTTCAAATTTTATTATTATTTGTTTATTGCTATAAAATGTCAGTAAATCGGTACTCGAAGCACCGACAAGTGCACTAAAGTTTAGGGAAAATAAAGCACAAGAAGCAGATGGATGTTTTCACAGCACCTCCCTCCACACCATGACCCAGTACCACCTTCCCCTGGCCCTCTATGAAAACAACAACAACAATAATAAAAGACTTCAGAAAATCAGCCTAGAGAACTGGAAGCTTAAGGGGTGGGACATATGCCATAACCCTATGTCCCTAATGTCTCTCCTGTGACTCTGTTTTTTAAAGTAACCCATGTACATGATTACAAAGTGAGCCAGCTCAACGAGCCCAAAGGATAGGAGAGACTAAATACATCTTAATTGCATGAGGCTTTCCTCAAAAAGCAGACCTAGAAATATCCAAACTTAGAGGGCTAAGACATTCTATACTTTCCTTGGGGGTAAAGAAAATAACTGAGAGCAAAGGACAATGGAGAAGCAAAGTCTTAAGAAAAGGTTTTCTCTTCTTCTGCTTTCAGAGAGCAGCAGGGGCTTCCCCCCCAAAAAATGTGACTGTGGCAGGGAAGCTTGGGAAAAGTAAGAAGGCTTTGCCTCCAGTGTACTCTGAGAAGGGACGGCAAATGCCTAATGGAGCCCTGCTGGTGCAGTGGTTAAGAGCTCCACTGCTAAACAAAAGGTTAGCAGTTCAAATCCACCAGGTGCTCCTTGGAAACCCTATGGGGCAGCTCTACTCTGTCCTGTAGGGTTGCTATGAGTCGATGGCAACAGGTTAAAGGAACTAAGAAGGCTCCAGCTAGAAGACAGAAGAGCAGCTTACTGGTGAGGAGGGAGGCTGGCTCACAGGTAATCTTGCTGCCCACAAACAATGGTGCCTCCACGCACTGGAATACCATTCAGCAATAAAAAGAAATGAGCCACCAAACCAGGAAAGGACAGGAGGAACCTTGAATGCACGTCACTAAGTCAAAGAAGCCAGTCTGAAAAGGCTACATAGTGTATGTTTCCAACCATACGAAGTTCTGGAAAAGCAAAACTATGGTGACAGTAAAAAGATCAGTGGTTGCCAGGGGCTCAGGGAGAGTCAGGGGAAGGGTGAGTGGTGGAGCACAGGGCACTTTTAGGGCAGAGGAACTATCCTGCATAATACTGTAAGGGTGGACTACCATTTGTCAAAATCCACAGGGCTGTACAACACAGAGCGAACCCTAATGGAAACTACAGACTTCAGCTAATCAATACTAGTTCATCAATTTAACAACTGGACCACAGGAACGCTAGATGCTGGCAACAGGAGAAACAATGGCCTGGAGGAAAGCGGTTACATGGGAAACCTCTATACTTTCCGGAAACGTAAAACTCTAAAATATAGACAACATTTATAAAAAAGAAAGAGAGAGGGAGGGAGGGAGGGAGGGAGGGAGAGAGGAAGGAGGGAGGCAGGGAGGAAGAGTTAAATCTGGCGTTTAAAGGAGAGGGGAGAAATGGAATGAAGGTCAGCAAGAGAATCATTAGCTGCGCCCAGTCGGCACCCACCGCCCACCCCACTACCCACCCCTTCCACTGACAGATGGGTGGTGGCTGTGCATGAGTTGCTCTGGGTGGGAATAGAACTCAGATCTCGGCATGGAAAGTGAGAGTTCTACCACTTAACCCCCATCTCCCACAGCAAGGGAATTAGGCGTGTCTGCTCCTCTGCCCTGCCACCGTGAGTCACACCCTCTCAACTCTTACCCACATCTCCGTTCACAAAGCCTAACCAGGGACAGGAAAAGACAGATTTATCATTCCAGCACTTTATTCTTAACAGATGCTACTTTTTTCTCTGTAGACATTTTAGAACCTTGTAAACAAAGGTAAATAAACACCAACCAAGTAACGAAGCTCAAAATGCCCCCTGGGCATCTAGACGGTCTGACGCTAGGAAGGGCTGATTGCTGCACCACATTGAAGGGGCAGGCAGGTAGAGCCAGCCAGTCCCAGTTCACCTGAGGACCATACTTCTCAGCCAGCAGAGTCCCACTAGCTCTCTCCTTCCGCGGAGGGAGGGCATAAAGGGTGAACATGTTGGGGTCCTACTGAACCGATCCACAAACATCTCAGTGGGCACAGAACCCGCTGGTTACATCGCAGCTAGTGATGCAAACGTCACTGCTATTTTCAGCACGTGCTAATGAAATATATTTGACTGCATTAAAAAATAATGATTAGGAAAGACTGCAATTAGGACATTTAAAACATAGACTGTACTGAGTGGATATTAAATGTAGACTTGACATTTTCCCTTGGATTCGGAGTCTAACAATATTCTTTTATCCTCTGAAAGTCAATGGGCAAACAGAACTGATCAAATAGCTCGCTCCAAGCAATTAAAACTTTCCATCGCCATGGGGATGGGTGCATGAATTGTTCCAAAGACTCGTCTTTAATAAGAATTATTAACATCTGCCAGGTGGGGTTCAGGAGTGTAAAGGAGATGGCAATGGAAGGACTAGGAAGTAATGAAAGAAATGTTTTTCCAATAGAGCAGAAAAAAGCCCCATTTATCCTGGAAAAGAAGACATGAGTGCGTGTGTGTGTGTGTGTGTGTGTGTATATGTTTGGGTGATATTCCCCATCGCATCTCAACAAAAGTACTCGTGTCACTGAAGCCACAGCTCTTTCTTCCACACATCCCTTCTAAGCCCCTGACTGTTCGTAGTTTTGTGTTGTTTCCCATGAAGAGGGTTCCCCAAGCTGTAGAAGCATCAGGCCCCATAAATCTTAGATCCTCCCTTGGATCTGAGGTCACAAAGTATTTAAGGTAGTTCTAGATGTATGTAAGAAATAGACTCTGCGTGGGGGCTGTGTTATCATCTACATTATTCAATGTGTAATAGGATATAGAGTGGGGCTTTTCCTGCTACCCTGAAGTTGTTATTAAGGCTCAAATCTGGGAACAAAATGAACTAAATACCCCACAATCTAAGTATGAAAGCCAGCAGCCCTGCAGGAGCCAGCCCCCAGAGCCAGAAAGAAGATCCAGTTCACCGTCACATTTTCCCTGCCACCACCTCACTCTAGGCAGCTCAGCCAGGGGGCAGAGAGGGCAAGGAAAGGGTGGCATTCTAGGCTATTTCCTCCCAGGGGGAGAAGGAGCATATCTCACCTCTCCGGAAGCAAGGGTCATACTTTCAGCTTCCCTATCAGATATCTATTCAGCTGGCACAATTGCTGATCTGGCATCGGGCTACCTGAGCTGGGGAAAGGAAAATGAGAACCACATGGAGGGACCGATACAGAGAGCAGTTCTGAGAACGTCACCTGTACACTCACCTTTGATACACAAGGAATACATGAGTTTCTCTTGGTTCAAACAGGTGCTCTGGAAGATACCTGAGCTCCTGCCATCTTGCTAAGCTCCACGGGGACCTCCAAAGGACCCCCGCCTGTGCCTCAGGAGAGAACCAGTATGTGATGCCTACCAGAGAGAGGGTCAGGCACCATTAACTGGGAAATGGAAACAACCAACCAAAGAGAGAATTGCCACCACTTTCTGTTAGAGGACAACTGATCTTTTCCCTTTCTCCTTGTTGTAGATTCCAACTCACTGCTGTTGAGTCAATTCTGACTCATAGTGACCCTATAGGGCTTTCCAAGGCTGTGAATCTCTATGGAAGCAGACTGCCACATCTTTCTTCTGCAGAGCTGCTATGGTTTCAAATGGTTGACTTTTCGGTTAGCAGTTGATTGCCTTAACCACTGTGCCATTGTAGACCCCAGAGGAGCTAAAGGGAAGTTGTATAGACCAGTACAATCCATACTACAACCCCTGCCAGCACCCCCACCACCACCACCCAGCTATTTTCAAGCAGTGGTTCTCAACCTTGGCTGCCATTAGAATCATCTGCGAAGTTAGAAATAACAATAATAATTCTAATACTGCCTGTCAACTCCGTCCCCATACCAATGGAATCAGAATCTGTCAGCGAGGGAGATATTTAAACACTCCCAAGCTGTGGCCGGGGCTGACCATGCAGATAGGACACCCCAGCTAGGATGAAGGGAGAAGAGCAGCTCTGAGGCTGGACGCTTCAGAATGAACAAAAGGTTATCTCAAATCCCAGAACTAGGCTGTTCTAGCTTAGCTGCTAACCAAAGGGATGAAAGTTCAGGTCTACCCAGAACTGCCTCAGAAGAAAGACCTGGTCATCTATTTCCAAAAAAAAAACCCCAATCATTGAAAACCCTATTACTCTGACACACATGGGGCTGCAGTGGGTTGGAATCCACCCGACGGCTACTGGCAACTGGTCGTAACCTAAAGTAGATGGAAAGTTAGGGAACGGAATAGTATCTTTGGGTTGAAATTATTGATAAAAATTAAACTGAAAAAGGAGGTTTCCTCTGTATGTGATAATGAGTTAATATTCCTCGGTAAGCAAGTTTAAAAGTCCTGGTAGTGCTATGGTTAATTGTTCGGCTGCTAACCAAAAGGTCGGCAGTTCAAATCCACCAGCCGCTCCTTGGAAACCCTATGGGGCAGTTCTATGTTGTCCTAGAGGGTCACTATGAGTCGGAATCGACTCGACACCAATGGGTTTGGTATTTTTTGTTTAAGCGAGCTCAAATGCATCATTTAATCCACTGGTCCAGGCCTTGGGCTGTGCCATTCATTCTACAAATGATCTTCTAAAAATCAAATAGCTTGATAGTTTGGCCCCTGTTAAGGGAACAGGGTTATAATTACAAAGTCAAGCCAGAAATTTACATTGTCTTCAAAGTCAGTGCCTGCAGCTGCCCCCTGCTCTTCTCTGGACACCTGAAAGCTGGTCGCGCAAAAGGCAAGGCAAAATTTCAGCTCATCCTCCATTCCTCCCTTCACTGTCTGTCTGTCTTTGTCTCCCTACTCCTGCCCCGTTATGGATGAACTGTGTACCCCTGAAAGATATCTACAAATCCTAATCCACAGTACCTGTGAACGCGACCTTATTTGGACATAGGGCATTCAAAGATGTTACCTGGTAGGTGAACAGGAGTTCATACCAGAGTAGCCTGAATTCTAATCCTTGTGCCTGGTGAAAAAAGAGAAGAGTCCCAGAGACAGGGAGACAGAGGAAGGCTGCCATGGGACGCTGCAGCTGCAAGCTAAGGGATACCTGGAGCTACAGAAGCCAGGCAAGAGGAGAGAGCTAGGTAAGTTTCTCACTCACATTTGGGCTCCCAGCCTCCAGAACGGTGAGACAGTTAGTTTCTGTTCTTAGAAGCCAGCCGGCTTGCAGCATTTGTAACAGCAGCCTTAGAAAACCAAGACACACCCTCAAGTCCCCACAACACACAATGAGAAGACTCTCACCACACACCTGCTTTTTCTGTCCTCTACTCACTTGAGTCGGAATCCACTTGACAGCAATGGTTTTTATGTTTTTTTTTTTAACTCACTTGGGGATTTGAAGCATCGATGGAGATCCTCTGTCTTTTGATATTTTTTTCTGCTGAATACTCCACCTTTGGATACGAAGAGAGGTTACGAGGGACGGACAAGATCATGGTATGGCTTCGCATTGCCTTTTTAAACTTCGCCCTCCCTTTCTTATCTATTTTCTGAGCATTTCTTCCCTAATTCCTTTGTGATTTTTTCCTGGCTCTAGTGGCCCCGGGTGTAGGGATGGCTGGAGGGGAAGTCAGTAAACTCATCCTTAACAACCGAAATAAACTGGCAGCTGAATCACATGCCACACAAAGGCCTTTGTGCATGAGTTGGTGAGAACGTGTTGAGTGTCTGCATGTCCCTGTGTGCACGGTGTGTGCCCTGCACCCATATGGAACAAAAGAGCCCTTCCGTGCTGAAGCCATGCTTAGAAATCTATATTTGCCTTGGAGTAGTGTTTAAGATTACATAAATTATAGTGTGATCACTCATGTGTCAATGACGCACTGTTACTTTTGAAATAATATTTCCTAATTATCATTATGCAAAGCAAACATTAATGTGTAGTAGCATTTTACTAGTTACAGTGGACTAGGAATTACAAAGTGCTTCACAGAGGTTGTTAAGTTTCTTTTTCACACACACACACACACACACAATAAAAAAAAAAAATCCCATGAAATAAAATAATCTTTCCATTTCACAGGTAAGAAACCAAGACCTAGAAGAGATAAATAACTTGCCCAGTGTCACAGTTAATAAGTGGCAGACCTGTCTGATTCTATGACCTGGGGCTTTAACAAATACCTTTATTCAAAATAAATATGAAGCACACATAACTCATCTCTTCAGACTTCACAATCTTCAGATGGATTGTGGAGAAGGCAAATGTAGGATAATCAAAGCCAAGTTTAGCTAACGCCTTCTCACATTAGCGTTAGGTCTGCATCTGCCTGGAGCAAGTTGTAATCTCAGGGAAATATTCCAGTCAAGATTCACAGAACTCGTCTCTATGGAGAAATCTAGGAAATCATTTCATCAAAGCTCTAACATCTAAGCATTGCATTGTTGTTGTTGTTGTCAGGTGCCATCAAGTCAATTTTTGACTCATAGGTGGCACAGTAGTTAAGAGCTCGACTGCTAACCAAAAGGTTAGCAGTTCGAATCCCCAGCCGCTCCTGGGAAAGGAGCAAGTATAAACCCAATGGCGCAGTTCTACTCTGTCTATAGGGTTGCTGTGAGTCGGAATTGATCTGATGTCAATGGGTGTGGTTTTCTGGGGGTAGTGACCCCATATGACAGAAAAGAACTGCCCCATAGGGTTTTCTAGACTCTGGTGGTGCAATGGTTAAGTGCTTGAAAGGTCAGTGATTCAAACCTTCCAGCTGCCCTGTAGGAGAAGAGGCCTGGCCATCTGCTCCCATAAAGATTACAGCCTAGGAAACCATATGGGGCAGTTCTGCTGTGTCCTATAGGGCCGCTTTGAGTCAGAATCAACTCAATGGCACACAACAAACAACAATCTTTACAGAAGCAGGTCACAGGTCTTTCTCCCAAGGAGCCACTGGGTGGGTTTGAACCACTGACCTTTCGGTTAGCATCTGAGGGCTTAACTACTGCATCAGGGCTCCTTAGAGTTTGCATCACAGAGGTGCAAATGGCTTTTCTAAGACCACCAGAAGACCTTGCCTGACTCCTTTCACTGACCACTTCCAACAGTTAACAGCAATCATTGTTGGGTGATTTTTACCTCTGAACCTGTTTGTTCACATGCTCAACAAGCACTAAAAATAGTTGGTCACCAGCTTCCTTTATAATTACTTTTCATAGATTTAAGCAGCCACAAAATTTTTCTTCCTTCATGAGTAATCTTGGTCCTTTTAATTTACTTTTAAGCCTTAGCATTTCCAAGTTTTATTAACTTGGTGGCTCTTTTCCCTGAGTTCCCTGCTAAGCTTTTCACATCACTGCGAACACCGTGGAAGCCAGAGCAGAAGACGAATGGGTCCCGCACCCCACGTCTGAGTGGGGACAGAGTTCACCACTCAGGTAGGTGGTATCAGGTTCTCTCATGTACCAGAGCCTTTCACTGCTGACTCGTGATGCTTTCCCTCCCAAAATGTCACCTAGAGCCACGTGAAGGTCCTTTTTTCCCAGTACCCTAATCAAATTACAGCCGCAAAGTGTGTGCTGTCACAAACTAAAACGGATACTGATGGTTAAGGCTACCGTTAAGACCGTAGGGTGCTAATAATAATTCAAATAAATGTACACTTTATGACTCTAGAATCGTCACCCAGCAAAATTTCAAATTATGTTTGATGAACAAATGAATCAATAAAGTAACAAACGGACTCATTTAACTTTAGGGGAATGACTTACTTTCACCCTCATTTTGTGCTAACTCCACCATGTAATCGTATCCTGCAGGGGTTGGGAGCATCCTGGAAAAATCCCGTAGGGACCACAGAGTAGTGTTAGAGATGCTTCAATGTGATGTTTTTATGTAAAACAAATTTCACTAAGGGAAAGATCTCTCCAGAGGAGGCTTAAAAGCAAAACAATTTGTCTGCTATTCCTGGAATAACTAAAGAGTATGCAATGCAATTGGAGAGTATACAAGATTTACTTGATAAATGGCCTAACCTTGACCTATAAAATTGGAGTAAGCTACCATCCTCTCCTTCAGATCTATGGATAGTCTTAGCAGCAAAGTGTTTAAGAACAATAGACTCTACAGTCAAATATTCCAGGTTTAAATTCCAGCTGTAACACTTACTGACTATGTGACTTTGGGGAGGTTATTTTACCAAATCTATGCCTCAGTTTACTCATCTTAAAATGAAGAGAACATTAGTACATTTCCATAGGGTTGTTGTGAAAATTAAATAAGTAAAGCACTTAAAATAGTACTTGGCAGATAGTGTTAGCTATTGTTATTATTATCCTCTGTCTTATTAAATGACAATCTAAGGTTACAGGAACTGACAGTATTCAAGAGTAAGAAAGCTAAAGGGAGGAGGTGATCGCCTACAGTTTGGAAGACACGTTTGGAGGCCTTCCTTAAATAAAATACATTGGAGGAAAAATTACGAAAGACTTTGAAATGGAACAAAAAGATTGCTGGATGTCTTCTATAGAAAACTAGGTGGTGTCTAACTACACCCTTCCTGATTATCTGACTCTCGGGGGTCTCTACACCTTTGGTTATCTTTGAACTGTTTTACAACTCTGTAAGGTGTAAAAAATATCACAAATATTTTTATCTATTGTCATGTAAATGAATTTTGTCTCTCCTGGAATCGCAAGTGATTTCCTCTTCCCCTGCCCCAACTCCCCTCAGCTGGTCAGTTTTGCATCCAGTTGTAAAGTAATTTCAGCATTATTTTTTCGCCTTATTTATATGTATGGTTCTTAGACTTCTCCTTTGAACCAGTTGTAACATCTTACTGGTTTCCTCAATAATTAATGAGTCAAATAAAATCTTTGACGTGTGCTCATTTTATATATTTGTATGACAGTCATAATTATACCCTATTTTTAAATTACTCTTTAACAATTTATTCCCGAATATGTGTTCATTCACTCATTTACTTGTTCATCACAAACACTTATTAAGCACCAAATATAAGAAACTATGTTAAAATCTATGCATGAGACAAAAATGAATAAGCCCGGTCTATTTCAAGACCAGTGACAAGTGCCTTGCCAAGGGGGAGTTGGGAAGGGGAGATATTATGTTTATGACAGAGAAGATGGAAAGGGTCACAGAGAAAGCTCTTAGTGATTTGTGCCTTGGAAGATTCCAGGTTTCAAAGATACTGGAAAGACATTGTGGGTAAGTACCTGGTTTTACCTGGCTGAAAATTCAAGTGTGTGAAGTATTGTAGGGAGGTAGGGGACAAACCTGGAAAGGAAAGCCAGGTACAATCATGGAGAATCTTGAATACCATGCTGAAGGTGAAGGGGAGCCACTGATGGTTCCCAAGCAGGAGAGCACCGTAGTCAAGCCATGACAGAGGATAACTGGAGAAGACGACACTAGACTCCAGGGAGAAGTGTTAGAAGGCAACTACAAGAGTCCAGGAAAGAGCAGTCATAAAGTTTTAAAGGTCTGGGCCAGAGTGACTGTACAGAGAACAGCAACAGGAAGGAAGAGACCCAGGTGGACACTGTCTGGTCACAACACTAGCCATCGTGGCATCCCTCAAACACAGATAAGCACTGATGTTTCTGCAAGGCATGTTCTCTCTTCACTGGTGGCTTTCAAACACCAACAAAGCTATGTTCTTGGTGATTGGCTCTGTGTCCACACCAACCCTGCAGCCCCTCTGTCTGACGTCCCAGTGCAAAGAACAAAATCTCCACCCTGCCCGTGCTCCCGCAGAGATCTGACATACCACTGCTTCTCAGTAAATGGTTTTAAATGACATTGAACTACCTGCTAAAGTGCATCAGTAAAGTGCTTCCACTCGACCTACGGAGACGTCACATTCCGGGTCAACAGAATGCTCTCCTGCGCTGTTAATGCGTGACTAACTGCTTTAATCACAAAAATAAGCTCCCCGTCAGTGGTGTTTTGCAGGTACAGGTGCAGCGATTTCGGCAATGGCAGGGCGCACTCGGGCACCATGGCAACCAGTGCGTCAGCCTGCATACACTCAGCAGTGCCTGGGGAGTGACTCTCCGTTCTCTTAGCTGATGATAAAGACTAGAGGTATTTCGTCCTGCCTTTTCTTCTCAAATACTGCTGGCCAGAGAGGAAAAAAACGGTTTGGCAGTCTCCAGGGCCGCAAGGATGCTGGTCTTCATGCCCGGGACAATTAGGACGGAGGTTGCCGTCCAGATTGGCTTAAATGCTTTGAGTCTGTCAACAGCGGCTGCCGGGCACTGGAGTTCCCGGCAGCGGCTGGCTGGCCAGGTGTGTTGCCTGTCCTTGTTTTTCTTCTGTTGCTTTCACTGGATTTGAAATCACTTGTCAGATAAGTCCCCCTAGTTCTGCAGCCCCACTTTCCCCGTTTTTTATGCACTAATTTTTTTTTTTTAATGATATAAGGTGCATTTTGTGGTTAGTATTGCAGCCCTTAAGGGGTCTGCGGTCCAGTGGTTAAGCGCTCAGCTGCTAACCAAAATGTCAGCAGTTTGAACCCACCAGCCACTCTGCGAGACAAAGATACCGCAGTCTGCTTCTGTAAAGGTTACAGCCTTGGAAACCCTATGAGGAATTCTGCTGTGACCTATAAGGACACTATGAGTCAGAATCACAAAACAGCAATGGGTATTGTAGCCCATAGGAGCCCTCACGGTCCAACGGCTAAGGGCTAGGCTGCTAACCAAATGACTGGAAGTTCAAACCCGCCTAGTGGCTCCACAGGAGAAAGACCTGGAGATCTGCTTCCATGGGGCAGTTCTGTTGTCACATGGGGTTGCTATGCATCAAAAATCATCTAACAACAAGAATAACAACGTTGTAGTCCTTGTGCAAGAAATGTCTAAGGTGGCAAGATTTTATTGTTTTCAGGGGTATTCCACAAGACACAGAAACTCAGCTTAAACTGTCTTGAGCAAAACTGGGCATGTAAAGGCTTATGTAACGGAAAACTTCAAGGGTAGAGCTGACCTCAGGGACTCAAACAATATTGCTCTTTTCTCCTTTTCTCAAAAAAAGCCAAACTCACTGCTGTTGAGTCAATCCCAACTCATAGTGACCCTATATGATAGAGTAGAACTGCTCCGTAGGATTTCCAAGGCTGGCACATCTTTCTCCGGTGGAACAGCTTGTGGGTTTGAACCACTAACCCTTCAGTTAGCAGCCAAGCGGTTTAACCACTGGGCCACCAGGGCTCCTAAAGGGGCCATACTCTATACTATACTCAGCTTCCTCTGTGACTCTGACAAGAGGTATGGTTACCTATCTGGAAGGTTTCTTCCCGTAACTAGGGGTTGCCTTTTAATCAAGTCACAGCCCACTGTCCTTCCCTTTGGTAGCTATTTGATGTCTTCAAACTGACTGTTTTAAATATTTTGTCCAGGTTTTCTAGTGTTCTCCAGGGGAGAAAGATCTAAACAATTTCAACTGCATTTGCTCCTCTTAACAGCTCTGAGAGCGGTAACTCGATACCATTGGACACAGGTTGTCCATACACACAATAGTCTTCCAGCGATTCCCTGGAGCAGGAGGCTGAGCAGCTGCATTTTTTGGACGCTGGGGATGGCAACCAACAGAAACCTGCAGGAGACAGCTAACGCGGAAAAGTAAATTCATGTCAGAGCAGGGGGTGTCTCAGGAACCTAAGGACAGGCATTCGCCTGAGCATCGGAAACGAGTGCAAATCAAAGACAGAAACATCAAGACTCTCTTGCCATGTTGTATAATTTATTTTTACTCTTTTCTCTGTGTCTTCTCTCTTGTTGCCTACTGGCTTCTCTGCTGACCTGTCGTGTCTATAGAGAGCCAATAGATAGAGAAGAGTGGTTAAAAGCCTGGATTCTAGAGTCTGCCATCCTGTCTTTGAATTCTGCCTCCAAGGCTTCCTAGCTGTGTAACTTTGGACGAATTTTTTAATATCTCTGCCAACGCTCCATCTTCACTTTTTCTTTTCTAAGAAATGACTATGAGGGCTAGATGAGTCAATGTACATAAAGCTCTTAGAATCGTTTCTAGAAAGATTCTCCATCACTGCTACTGCTCTTAGTATTACAGGATGGGGGAGGGAAGGTGTCGTGGATTGACACAGTGTCTGCAACAGTGAGCTGAAGCATAACAAGGACCATGAGGATGGTGCAAAACTGGGCAGTGTTTTGTTCTGTTGTATATAGGGTCGCTGTGAGTTGGAACTGACTTGATGGCACCTAAAAACAACAACATATAACCACTTACTGACTAAAAAAAACCCACTGCGGTCAAGTCAATTCTGACTCATAGTGACCTCATAGGGCTTCCAAGGCTATAATCTCTACAGAAGCAGACTGCCACATCTTTCTCCCAAGATGCTGCTGGTGGTTTTGAACTGCTGACCTTTTGATTAGCAGTCCATCGCTTTAACACTTACTCATAACTCTATCTTATTGTCTAGAATGGGCCTGAAACATAATAGGGGCTCAAAAATTATTTATTGACTGAATTGGCCATGTTTTTGTTGTTATCGTTAGGTGCCATTGAGTCGATTTCAACTCACAGCAACCCCATGTTACGGAGTAGACTTACCCCATAGGGTTTTCTAGACTGCAGTCTTTACCGCATAGCTCCCTACAATCCTCAAGAACCAGAGACAAGTGCAACCATCGGCCTGAGTTACTAGATTAGGCTCCTTAGCACCATATTCACTGATCAACTACTTTATAGAATGACAAGTCTTTTCTATGCAATATTCCCAAGTCAAAGGCAAGGGTCTGGGTGAGATGTAGCAAGGGTCCAGACAAGTAGACTCAAATTACTTTTCTCTTTGGTGCCCCTGTCTTTAGCAAGGTGAAGGCCCTGGCCTGGAGCAGATGGCTTTGGCAGCCAGAAGAGATGGGCCTCTTTGGACATAGTGTGTGAATCTACCTAAATTTCCCTTTGCAATAGGGTCGCATAGATCAGTGTCTCCATACACAAACCAAACCAGTCTGATTCTGACTCACGGCAGCCCCACGTGCTGCAGAGTGGAACTGCACTCCATAGAATACTCTCGGTTGTGAGCTTTCAAAAGCAGATCACCAGGCCGTTCTTCTGAGGTACATCTGGGAGGGTTTGAACCACCAGCCTTTCAGTTTGTAGTCAAATGCTCACTGTTTGCGTCACCCACGGACTCCTAATATCTCCATAAACCCTCTCAAATAGGGGCACCGCCTTCCAACTAACTCATATTAGTTTATCTCATTTCCTACAAATAAATAAGCAAATATCCTACCTCCATGCAAGAAATCTCAGGGTTATTTTTAAATAGCACTGCTCTTCATTCATCCTTCAGTCCAGGACGAATGGAACCGCCTTGCATTGTCATCTGCTCCCAAATCCAGCTGCCTTTCAGCTGGCTGTCTGTTGTCCAGTTGGTTCCCATCTGGCCCTGCGCTCAGCAGCCACGTCCTCCTCAAATCCCCTCCCCTTCAGTGACAGCGCACCCACCCCTCCCTATGCTGTAAATGGCTGATCCAAACCTTAAGGTTCCCATAGCAGGTGCAGGAAGCTGAGATGGAGGTGGAAGAGGTGCCCATGTGAGAAGCAGGAAACTAAATCTTTCCCCACATATCTTCCTAGGTCTCAGCAAGCATTTTTCTTGTTGACAAAATACATTCCTCCAGCAGACCAGGACTCCCTGATGCTTGAATTCTGAGAGTTCCTTCTCCCAAGGCCTCTGCCACCCCCGAAAAAATGAATATTCCAAAAGGGCCAAAGGCTCACCGGCAAATCAGGACTAAATGTGAATGAGAGCCTATTTTCCCAAAGTAAACCATAAATAAATACCTTAATTTGATTTGCTAAGTTGATAGACATCAGGAGCAAGAAGAGGGCACTGTTTTTCCACTACCGACTAGGAGGTAGCAACCCAACAACCATGACGAATGTGATAGTCTCTTTAGTTCTTCTTATGCCTTTTCCCTGGGTGGTGCAAATGGTTAACATGTTCAGTTCTAACCAAGTTCAAGTCCACCCAGAGGCCCCTCAGAAGAAAGCCCTGGGGATATGCTTCCGAAAAATCAGCCGTTGAAAACCCTGTGGAGCACGATTCTACTCTGACGCACTTTGGGATGCCGCGAGTCAGAACTGACTGGACAGCAACCGGTTATGCCTTTTACATACATGATATCATTCTGTATATACAATTTTGTAATTGGCTTTATTTATTTATTTTATTGTGCTTTAGGCAAAAGTTTACAGAGCAAATTAGTTTCACGTTTGATAGTTTGTACATAAAGTATTTTATGACCTTGGTTTCATTCCTTCTAATGTGTCAGCACTCTCCCCATTTCTGCCCTGGTTTCCCCGTTTTCTTTTGTCCTGATTCTCTACCCCTCCTGCCTTCTCATCTTATAATTGATTATTGTTAAGGAGTACATTCTTCTCGGGTGTTACTGTTTATCCTATGTGCTTGTCTAGTGTTCGGCTGGGAGAATGGCTTCAATTCTAGGTCAGAAGGGTGTCTTAGGCCATAGCCTCAGGAGTTCCTCCAGTCTCTGTCAGACCAACAAGCCCTGTCTTTTCTTTGTGTGTGTGTGTGTGTGTGAATTTGATTTTTTTGTTGGACAATTTTCTCCCCCTCTGTCCAGGACCCTCTGTTCGGATCTCAGTCAGAGCAGTTGGTGGTGGTAGCCGGGCACCATCTAGTTCTTCTGGTCTCAGGGTCATGTAGTCATAGTTGGCTTTATTTTTCAGTTTAACGTTGTTTCATTAGTATCTCCCAGGTCTTTTTTAAAATGTTTATTAATCCTATTTTAAGGACTGGATAGTACAATGGAGGCAAGGTACTTTTCCTAAAGGTCCCTAATAATGGGTTTTTCCAAGTTTTGACCCTATCATAATCTTTTATCCTCTACATGGCACCTAGTTCTTAACTTTCATAGCTCAGTAACATTTTTAAAGACTTTGAAGTGCCAATATCATCCTTTCAACAGAGCCAAAGAATCTGATTACAGCTCTCTCATGGAGTGTTAGTCTCACACACATTTTTTCTTCCCCCTTATAGCACATTTTTCCTACTTTACATATTTTCCCTTCTTGCAATTTGTTAAAATCAGCTTTTGAACTGATTTTAAATGGCTTCTATGTAGCAAGGTATCCTCATGCTATATTCTAATCATCTTATGGATATTCTGGAATTACATCAGATTTTAAATAAGAGCTGTTTAGGAGATGTCTGAAGGTCAGTACTGCTGCATGGGCAACTTTGTTTGGTAATAAGAAGAAGAAACTGCAATATTTGAAAACGAAGTAAGTGTTCCTTCCCTCCCCAACAGCCAGATCTGTCTCAGAGCTTCACCTCAGTGCTCAATGGAAATATTCCTTCTGGTGCAGGACCAACCTGAGCAACTGGAGACAGTAAATCAGGCATCTGTCAGGAGAGAGGTGCAGGCTCAGAATCTGCTTTCCCTTGCACTCTGCAGTAGGGCTCTTGTGCTGAACCCAGCACATAGAAATTTGCTGAGAGGCACTTTCTGGGGGTGGGGGAGTCTGCTGCGGGCATTTTCAGTGTCCTTCTGTGGCCAGGTGCTCAGGGACCACCTCACTTGGGTGTGTGTCTGCAATTCAGCTGACCTATGAGGTAGAATTATGGCAACCCAACCCCCAGCCTCACACCAAGGTGCCAGCTTGTTGTTGTTGTTAGCTGTCATCAAGTCGACCTTGACTCATGGTGACCCCATGCACCATGGAAGAAAATGGTGCCCAGTCCTGCATCATCCTCATGCTAGGTTGTGAATCTGACCGTTGTGACCCACAGGGTTTTCACTGACTGATTTTTGGAAGTAGATTGTCAGGCCATTCTTCTTCATTCGTCTTGGTCTGGAAATTCCACTGAAACCTGTTCAGCATCATAGTAGCACACTGACAGATGGGTGGTGGCTGACGTGAGGTGCATTGTCTCAAAATCCAACCCTAGTCTCTGGCATTGTTATTGTTGTTGTTAGGTGCCATCGAGTCATTTCCAACTCATAGTGGCCCTATGCACAACACAATGAAACACTGCCTGGACCTGTACCATCCCCACAATTGTTGTTATGCTTAAGCCTATTATTGCAGCCACTACATCAGTCCATCTCATCGAGGGTCTTCCTCTTTTGCACTGACCCTCTACTCTACCAAGCATGATGTCCTTCTCCAGGGACTGAACCTTCCTGATAACATGTCCAAAGTACTTGAGGCAAGGTCTCGCCATCCTCACTTCTAAGGAGCATTCTGGCTGTGCTTCTTCCAACACAGATCTGTTCATTCCTCCAGCAGTCCACGGTATATTCAATATTCTTTCTTTGCCAACACCATAATTCAAATATGTCAATCCTTCTTCAGTCTTCCTTTTTCATTGTCCAACTTTCACATGCATATGAGGCAATTGAAAACACTATGGCTTAGTGAGCTTCTTGGATCAGGTGGACACTTGAGACTATGTTGGCATCTCCTGCCTGGAGGGTAGATGAGAGGGTAGAGGGGGTTAGAAGCTGATGAACTGGACACAAAAAGACAGAATGGAGGGACAGAGTGGGCTGTCTCATTAGGGGGAGAGTAATTGGGAGTATGTAGCAAACTGTATATAAGTTTTTATGTGAGAGACTGACTTGATTTGTAAACTTTCACTTAAAGCACAATAAAAATTATTTAAAAAAAAAGAAAATACCATGGCTTGGGGCAAGCGCACCTTTGTCCTCAAAGTGACATCTTTGCTTTTTAACACTTTAAAGAGGTCTTTTGCAGCAGATTTTCCCAATGCAATACATCATTTGATTTCTTGACTAATGCTGCTATGGGCATGGAAGACGAGAATTCTACCCCTGAGCTACCACTGTTTCATTGAACAGCTATGGAACATCGATCCTAACTCATTTAATAAATGAAAAGTAAGGGTTTACTGTGTGTCAAGGTCTGTGCTAAGTAAGGGCTGCAGAGATAAATAAGACATGCTCTCTACCCTCACAGAGCTTATAGTCTCATGGCAGAGACAAACATATAAGCATAATAACTACAAGTAGATGTAACTGATAAGGTAAGCGGTAGGTACTCTTACAGTAGGGAACAGCAAAAGCAATGATCTCAAATAAAAGAAAAATAGAGTCAAGTAAACACTGGACAAAGGAGGAGACACTTGAACTACGTCTTAAAGGGTCAGTAGGAACCTGACAGAGCAAACGAGAGCTGAAGAAGTACAGGAAGAGAGAACAATAATAACAGAATTTGTTGAGCATTTTACTATGTGACAGGCTGTACAGTAAGCATTTTCTACATATTATCTCATTTAACCTTCACAACAAAGGAGCCTCGGTGGTACAAAGAGTTTGGGATTGGCTGTTAACAAAAAAGTTGGTGATTTGAACACACCCAGCAGCTCCACGGAAGAAAAGGCCTGGTGAGATTGTTGTTATTGTTTGGTACCATGGAATTGGTTTCAACTCATCGTGACCCTATGCACAACAGAACAAAACAGTGCCCAGTCCTGTGTCATCCTCACAATCGTTGCTATGTTTGAGCCGATTGTTGTAGCCACTGTGTCAATCCATCTCATTGAGGGTCTTCCTCTTTTTCACCACGAAAACCCAATGGAGCAATTTTACTCTGTAAGACATTGGGTTGCCATGAGTTAGAGGCCAATTTGATGGCAGGTAACAACAACAGCAATCCTCAAAAGGAAACTGTAAGGCAGATTCTCTTCTAGGCTCCATATCTAAAGGAACCAAAATTCAGAACTTGTCCTAACTAACTTGCCCAGGGGCATACCTGTAGACCTTTAAACAACACAGTGCATTTTTGGCAACTGTTATCATTTCCATATTGCTGGTGCTTGGAGTCTGGTAGGCATGTGACCAGAGAGGAGGCTGAGAACAGGAGAGGCCAGGTCTCAAAGATCCTTAACTATTCAATCCTCCAGGCTTAAGGAACTAATAATTTAAAGTTTTCAAAAGACTTATCTGACAGTGCTGATCAAAACTGGAATCAGGAAATCAATTAGATGATTGAAATATTCTTGGAGAGACAGGAGGAGCCTTTGAGTTAAGGCCATAGGGTGAGAAAGAAAGGGAAGAACTAAGCATATTAAGGACATCGTGTCCTGTCCCTCAGCTTCCTGTTCTTCAGAATATATGGTACCAGTCCTGGGTATGGTCAATCCACAACAAGTAAAGACAACATCTAACCTACTTGCCAGGGAGTTGGTGCAGGAAATGGGAAGATGGACTTGTGGGGCTTTCAGTGACCTCACTTCCTGACAAGAGCATCTGCTAAATTGTCATAATCTCCAGAAAGGGCTTTCCGCTGCTGAGGTGGTCATCCCCTCTCTAGATGCTCAAATGAGGCAGACGATTCAGCCTTCGGGCCTGGAGCTTCTACACCAACTGGGACCTTCCAGCCACACAGAAGCTGACCCAAGAATGAGAAGTGTGGTTCTGAGAGCAACTCCTCTTTCATACCCTGCCCTTCCAGAATTTTCCAAAGTATAAAAGCATAAAATTGAGTAAGATGAGGAAAAACAACATAAAGAAGACTCTGTAAAAAGTGTTGTCAATATAGAGCAATGACATGTGTGACAGAACAGGACTTTTATTTGTTAGTCATCTTTCAGTTTATCACAACCACTGCATGTGAACGCGTGTCAACTGTGGCCTGCATTCTGTGGTTGTTCCTTCAATAACAACTTGTGGTATAGTGGTTAAGAGCTCAGCGGCTAGCCAAATGTTCAGCAGTTGTATCCACTAGCCGCTCCTTTGAAACGCTTTGGGGCAGGTCTACTCTGTCCTATAGGGTCGCTATGAGTCTGAACTGACTCAACGGCAACAGGTTTGAACAGGTTTATACAACGTTAGAAAATTCCACTGCGCATCATTTGCCTTCCTTTTGCTGAAGCGCAGATACAAGAGAGCTTTATGATTAAGTGATGATAAGAAAAAAAAGAAGGGAAAGTTTCATAATTAGGTTTATAATGCTATGGTTTTTACATTAAGTGGTTTACCACAAAAAGTTGGAAACACTGATTTGATATTTTAAAAAACTCTAATTAAATGGCACGTCAAGAATATTTGGGCCAATTAGAGGATTAAGATTCCATTGTGGTGATGTAATTTTACCTAAAATATATAGTCTACCTGGTGATTACTTTAAAATTCTCAACCCGGTCCCTACTTTATCCTCATTTCTTTAAAAATTTTGCCCAAGGAAATAATTGGCACAATGAGCTTTCTGGACTGAAGTGAACTTCAAGAATTCCATTAAGTTTAAATCCACTTGGACAAGTCCATGGAAAAACTTATCATTTTCAAATCTTGTTATTTGAAGATTTAACCATAAAATAACAATAAAATTTTTTAATGTCCTACAACAGATAATTTTAAAAGATGATTGTTATAGTCATATGATAGAATGTCAGATAACATTTTTAATCATGTATTTGAAATCTACTAAATTACTTATGAAAACTCTCACAATATAATGTAACGTGGAAACAGGACAGGGTATAAAACACCGTATTCAATGTGATCCCCAATATATGGGCTTGTATAAGTTCATACGTGGATACTTGGGGGCTGGGGGTTCTGGAATGAAATATACAAAAGTTTTACAGTGCTTATCTTTGGGAATGGTGTGATAGCAAATTCCAGTTTTTTATTTATTTACACTTTGGTAAAATTTTGGAATTTTCTACAATGAATATTAACATGTCTTTGTTCTTTTATAACTGAGGGAAAATTAATTTTGTAAATGACTGTTGGTCTTCAGAGTCAGTCTCTGGGAGATGGCACGAGTATCGCAGTGATAACCCAGTCTAGAGCCACAAACCAAAACCAATGTTTTTACTTTATAACTACAACTCATTTTTTTTTTTTTTTTTAGGAAATGGATTTACTCTGTTCACCCATCTAGTCATCGGTAGCCTTGGCTTCAGACAACTTTTGTGTCACTTTAGGACAGATTCATCATCCTGAGGATATTTTAAAGAAAGTATTATGGGCTGTGAAATCATGCTCCAAAGCAGAGACTTCCTAAGTCTGGGGCCTTATTTGCCAGAAAGCGTAACGCCTGCCCAGTTGAATACTGTGAAGCCAGCATTGCTGATTTGGATGAACAAGCTTCCAGTGCACTCTTTTATAAAATTATCCACAGTCGGCTCTGCAACAGCAACTACTTCCTTGATACACATTAGCTCGCATCTGATTGAGAAATAGGATAATCCGGGACGGGATAGTCCACAAATTGTGTTAGCGCTTATGCAATTTTTCTGAGTACATTTATTTTTTTGAAGCAATCAAGGGCAAGCTTTCTCAATATTAAAGAGAAATCCTTAGCAATTTATGAAGACCTGAAGACAAAAGCTTAACATCCTACAGAAGCCGTTTTAGCAGCTGGTGTCGTGACTTCATAAACCACGGTGCTCATTTTAAGCCTACTTGGGAAGCTACAATCACAGGTGAAGAAGCTGCAAAGTCATTTTCCCCATTTTAAGAAATAAAATGATGAAAAAAAAAATTCACTCTGGATTATAGTTTTAGGAAATAAAATGATGAAAAAAAAAATTCACTCTGGATTATAGTTTTAGTGTTGATGAAACCAGTCACTAATATAAGTGTATATCCTCGAGGAGGAGCCAGGAGTTCCAGAATTTTAGGATCAATCCTGGCTGCGCAGCCCAGTGGAGGTTTCACCAGGTACCATCATTATTGCTATTGGTAGGTCCCTGGTTACAAAATTCCACTGATTTTGAGGGGTCTGCCCCAATCCAGTTTCCCCAATAACCTCTGTTATTTTCCATTCCACAATTTTGTAGAAGATAAACTTTCGGAGGTGTATATATTGAGTTACTGCAAAAATGCCTGTACATAAAGTTTTTATACTAATAAAAACCTTATTACCAAAATTTTATTGAAATAACGCATGTATTCTATGTTCCCTTGCCAACCACGCCCTCCCCCCCTCCCCCCGCCGCAAGGTATTTTCATGAGCACTACTACGCCATTTTTTTTTTACATGTTGCTGTAAAAAAAGAAAAAAATTAGCATAGCATGCTTAGGAAAAAACTTGGGGCGGGGGGGCGGGGCAGGTTGACAAACAAACATAGAAGGCTCACGTTATTTGCATTAAAAATAGGGTAATTACATCATTTTATAATCATTCCCCTATCCTTTGAAAATTCAGGTCTTCTGAAAAGTGCTTCTTCACCATCACTGTCTCCATTTGCATGTCTACCCCTTCCCCCTTACTCATATTGAATGAAAGTTTCGTGAAAGAAGAAAAACTGTTTTATCCTTTCGGTCTCAGCACTTGGTTGTACGGAGTTATTGGTGTCATGTTAAGTGAAACTGGCCAGATGGGAGGAGGCGAGCTGCCTGAGGGCACAGACCTTGTAAGTCTTCCTAACCACTGTGCCCTAGTACCCGGCACATGGTAACACTGAATAGGCATAAATTCAACGGAAACGGTTACAGAAATGAATTAATAATACCCTTTTCCATGTTTATTCCATCTTCCACAGACCCGCTTCCCACATGTGAACTTGGTATTTTTCACCACAACCAAGAGTTGGCAAGAGCAGGAAGTGTTGTTCTCCATTTTGGATATAAGAAAACTGACCTGTAATCAGGCCCATAGGCTAGAGAAGCTACTGTCAGAGACCGTGGTTGGATAAGGTCTGTCAATTTCTACGCCATGGCTCCTTCTGGCAAGGTGGAGCTCCCACCTTATCTTTTTTAAACCATTGTATCAAGTTCCTGTACCCCAGATTCGGCTTCATGCTAGACTGTATACAGGTTTTGTGAGCTAGCACACCACATCCATGCACTCACTATCATCTTACTTCATACTCATGCTATTTTTAGACTAGGTATCATTTGTATGTGATGTATAAATTTTTACAAAACTTCCTAAGGGTTTGATGAAAATGTCTGCAACACACACACATTGCCTAGTTTGTAAGTATTCACCAACAATTCCTTCCAACTTTCCAACTAAGTCTATCCTGACTCTTTTGACAGTCACTCTCAGAGACCCACGATTCCTGGGCTCCTGGGCTTTTTGCAATTGCTCAAACGCACCATCTTGCTAAGAGTCTTTGCACATGCTGTTCCCTACACCTAGAATGTTTCCTCATGTGGTTAAGATTCACTCAGCTTTTAGATCATACTCAAGCATCCCCTCCTCAGCAAAGCTTTCTACGATCGCCATGATTACACCTCATTCCCCAATTATAGGTCCTCCTAGCACAATGTAACTCTCCCTTGTACCCCTTGTCATACACACAATTCTACCTGACGTGTGGGATTATATGATAAATGTTCATGTCATGGCCAAGACCATGCTAGAGTTTGCTCAGACCAGAAACTAGTACATCACTGCTGTGCCTGTTCTGGACCAATCTTCTTGTTTACCTCATCTGTTGTACCAAAACCAACTGGCTGTCCTTTCCGATGCTAGCGTCTATGCCTGGGTCAGTTCTGCCCATACTCCATCCAACGTGGGACGTGGCTTTCTGCTCAGTCCTAGCTGACTTCCCTTTCCCTGCACCTTTACTAACACATATTTTGTGTTCAGTCCCACATGAGCCCTATGGAGAATGAACTCCACACTACTCAGGAAAAAAGATTTTGTAGTTGATAAATTTCAAAATGGGCAATTTGATTTTTTATATACGCAATCCATCAAAGTTCATATCTTAATAGACCTAAATTTCTTATGTGGATTTTTTATTAGCTATCATTCAATTTTAGATAAGGAAATTATTTATGCAGAAATATTTCATGTGCTAACAAGGGCTTTGAAACACTTACAAGAGGCGTTTTTACTAGTGAGGACAAATCAAAAGAAAATTAAGACAGACAAGAGCACACGTGAGCATCTCTGTGAGTCAGTCAGTCAATAACAACTTTTTGGCATACTCACTGACTGAGAATACAGATAGGTTCTGTGGGAAATTGCTAATGAGTTTCCAGTCTCATCAGAAAGGCAAAAACAACAGGAACACTTACATACAAGGCATTAATCACACGGAGAGTCAGAATACCCACAGAACGAACAAAGGCTGAAAAACAAAAAAAAGAAAGAATTAAAAAGACAAGAACGATGAAGGGCAAGGCTGGGGTCTACTCGGACTACTGGAGAGAATGAAGCCAAGTGGAGTTGTAGTGAGATGACACTTCTCAAATGTTGTGTTGTTGTTAGCTAATGCCAAGTTGGCCCCCAACTCACAGCAACTCCATACACAATGAAATGAAATACCATTCCCATGATCAGTTGGGGATCAGATCATTATGATGCATAGGGGTTCCATCAGTTGAATTTTGAAAGTAGATCTCCAGGCCTTAGGTCTATCTTAGTCTGCAAGCTCTGCCAAAATCTGTCCAGCATCCTAGAAACATGGAAGCTTCCATTGACAGACAGGTGGTGGTTGCACATGCGGTGCAGAACCCAGGTCTCCCACGTGGGTCTCAAATATTTGCCCACGTTTCCCCTGCATTTTTTTTCCCTTATTGATTCTTCCCCCTACATCCCAATTAAGCCATTTTGTGCTCATGGCTTCAAGGAAAGGTGTGACTTTTTAGAAAGGAAAGGATAAAAAACAATTCCTTCTTGTTTTTTTTTTTTGTGTGTGTGTCTGTGTGTGTTCCAAAGTCAGATGCCCTTAGAGAATAGAAAAGCTTAGACAAAATACCTCATAGGTTAAGAGAGAACAGTTTTCCCCCCTGGACTAGTAAAAAGTTTCCCTAGACTTGTGGAAGATAAAAAGAGAGAGACAGATGGCAAGGGTGTGTGTTGGCATCTCTGTGTTGACTGAGTGAGTCAGTTGATAGCAGGAAGGGGATATTGGTGGCTCTGTGCCTTACTTTCTGGTTAATGTCCCATGAGGCAGCACACAGAGGTTTGGTGAGATGCAATAGTAAAAGGAATCTGAACTCTCGGCCAAGAAGGAGGCAAGACTCATGAAAGGGAATGTATCTGTACATGGATCAACAACCGAGGACCCAGTGAATAATGACTGTCTCTGTGCACAGAAGGAGCCCTCTGGGTGCTACAAAATTCAGCTGATGAGACCCCTATGAATCACAATGATCCAATCCTCAACCAATCACAGCTTTGCTGCTAACCAAAACGTTGGAGGTTTGAGTACACACAGAGGCACCTCAGAAGAAAGTCCTGATGATCTACTTCCAAAAAACCAGCCATTGAAAGTGCTGTGGAGCACGTTCCACTCCCACACATAAGGTTGGCATGAGTTGGAACCAACTTGATGGCAGCTGGATTTTCTGCTGGCTCTACGGACAGATGACATACAGAACCAGCTGTTTCCCCATTCCTGTCTTTCCTCGGCACTACCTAAACTCACACATACACCCACCTGGAAAAGAAGAGAAGACTCAGACTGAGCATTTCCACTCATCCCAGCAGGATGGAGTCCTATGTAAATTAAGTTGAATTATAGAAAAGTATGAAATGTGTTGTGGATTTAGGTCTAGAGTCACACCTACTACAGACTAATTGAGAAAGTCTGGTTCAGGTAAAATTTATTAAATGTCTATTGTGTATAAGGTGCAAAGCTAAGTGCCTTCCTCTACCTGATGCCCACCACAATTCATAATGTAAAGAAACTGAGTCTCAGAAAGTTTAGATAACTGGAAAAGATCACCAAGCTAGTGAGTAGCAGATCAAGAACTTCAACCTTTTGCTGGATTACAAAGTCGTTGCTCTTAAACTTTGTTCTATCCAGACTCCTACTGGTGAGCAAGATACAATGGTGAACTACCCCATCCCTGCCCTCACTGAGCTTACAGTCTAAAGTAAATATGAGGAAGCAGAGAGCGTTATGGGGGTCCAAGGAGAGGCATCTAACCCAGTGTTTTAGGGGAGAAGGCCAGGAGCAGTTCGAATCATCTATTATCTTCATGAGAAAAGAATCTTGCCTAGAGATTGGGAGACAGCCAAGTGTAGATTATCTACTGTAAAGAAAGTATGGACTATGAAGTCGTATAGAGCTTGGTACAAACCTGGGCTGTGTCATGTATCAGCTGTGTAGTCTCAGACTGATAACTAACTAGCCGAGTATCACTTTCTTCATCTTTAAATCAGGGGGAATAATATCCATCACATAGGGTTATTGTGAGAAGTAAACAGATCACTTAGATAAAACATTCAGAGTAAGAGATGGTTGATGTTCAGTATACATGAACACCTTTCCCTGTCCTCTGGCACAAACATCCCTAAAACTACCACCCCATTCAAAGTCATTCCCAGTTGAAGAACTCCTGGTTTGAGATGTCAGGTGGACCTTCTGTGGTGAAAGCAAACCCAAATTCCTCATGTTCTCAGTGTCAGACATACATAGCCTTCCTTTGAACCAGAGTTGGCTTGGATTGTCTGTAACGTTTTGAAGTTACTCCCGACTAAAAGAGTTATTCCAAACTGGTCCCACCAAGTTGGGCTATACTAGAATAGACCTCAGATCCAAAGCAAAGAACACCTGGCACCATTTGCAGATACTGTTCTCAAAAACCCTTCAGAGGGAGTGTTTTCAACTTTAGTGAGCATGTACTGACTTCCCCTAATCGCACTCTACTTCAAGGCAGGAGAAACAGAAAGATAAATAAGACATAGTCTTTTCCTTTGTTCACAATCTGGAGGAGGAAAAGGACATACATAAAAAAATAACTGACACAAAGCAGACTGATAAATTACACAGTACAGAGTGAAAGCGAGCTGAAACATGGATTTATGCTGGCTGGAGAGGGAGAAAGGGAAGGTTGCTTTTAAGAACTGAAGCTTGAAGGATGGCTACTGCTGTATCCAAGTAATACGGGCAGTCTGGTAGAAGAGAAGAGAGTTGAAGACTTCAGAACAGAGGGAATAGCTTGAGCAAAGTCAGATGGGTCAGAAAGGTCATAATGTGTCGAAGGACAAGCTCTGGCTAACATTAACGTGTAGTAGGAAGTGGCCGTGGATGGTTAAAACATGGCGGGTTTCTCATGGCTGGTCAAGGAGTTTAGAGTGAGTTACATGAAATGGATGTCCATCACAAATTGTGTGTTAAAATGGCTAAAACAAACTGGATGAGTACGGACAAATGTAGTTCTTCTCACAGTATAACAAGAGTAACTTAGGTTTGCCTTTCTGAGTAATCACATGCTAAGGAGGTAGTATAACTGGGTAAAACTTTGGCTTTCGCCTCTGAATTTAATACCTCCCCACACTAATCCGAATCAAGTGGTTGTCAACTCTGCATGCAAATTAAAATCACCTGAAGAATGTTATAGAAAACACACAAACAAACAAAAACCTGTCTGGGTTCCATGTCCGTAAATTCTGAATTACCTGGTCTGAGAAGGAACTGAGAATTGGTATTTGTTAATCCCCATGATGGCTCTAACGTGCAGGCGAAGTTAAAATCCATACTAGACACTTGCTACTTAAAGTGTGGTCATGGACCAGTAGCATTGCATCAGCATCACCTGAGAGCTTTTTAGAAACAAAGACGCTCAGGTCCCACCCCAGACTTACTGAATCAGAACCCGCAGTTTTAATAAGATTTCCAGGTGATTCGTAAGCATATCAAAGTTTGAGAAGCAGTGGTACACACAATAGTTTGTATCCACCCCCCACCATGGCCAAGCCCATTTTAGCCTGAGAGCCTGAGAAGGAAGAAACAAAAGCACCAAAGACCTAGATCTGAGAGTATTACTGAATCACATAACAGAAACATGAATAAACTTATTTCAAATTTGCCAACTCAGGGGTCCACAGCATGGCGTCAGTCGACTAAAGAAAGAAAGACACGAAGAAGGAGAAAGAAGGAGAAGAAGGAGGAAGAGGAGGAGGAGGAGGAGGAGGAAGAGGTATTTGTTTAATAACTCTTTTGTCACTGTTGGATTAACAGTATACAGGCCACTTTTTTATGCCTCTGGACCTTGGAGATAAGGCATTATCTTGGTTCTAACGCATGTAGCGTCCAGGTGGGTCCCTCTGGAAATGTGTGAAGCTCAGCAGACCAGAGTGGAGCCTCACTGTTGTATAGATTGAGCATTCTATTAGGTGATGCTTCTTGGATGTGTTGGTTCTATAACCTTTTGCCTTTTTTTCCTTTATTTCTACGAAACAAAGCTTGCAAGCATGACTACGACTTTCCTGCGAGATAGCTAGGGAGCCCTGATGAGTCTATTATGGTTTTTCTGTGTCATATTTGGAAAACCAGAGGTTCCCCAGGCAACCTACTTGAAAGGCACCCACTGGCATACCATCACGCCACACATCGGTGGCCACACTGTTCCACTCCCCTCATTGGAGGCTTATATCACCAGATCGTATTTCTCAAAATCCATATTACCGACCAAAAACTTAAACACTTAATTAATAAGCATGCATTCCAACACCGAAGGCACATGCCATTACAAAACAAACAAACAAAAATTTTTAAGGAGAAAAAATGTAGCAATGAAAGGGTATTAAGTAGAAGGAGTTCCTGACAGCAGCACAAAGTCCTAAAATAGTCTGAGGCTGGCAGATGGGGTTGGCAGAAGCCCTGGGTGACTGGGAGTGACTCCCTGGAAAGTGACCGTGGCTTGTCACATGTCCCTAACGCAGCAGCCCAGGCTCACAGGACAGTGAGTCAATGCCCAGGGTCTGCCCCTGCTTCTGCCACGTGTTCCTCTGAGAAGGGCCCCACCGTTGTCTCCTCTACCTCCTCCCACCAGAGGGAACCCACAGCCACTGTCATTTTCACCTGCAATCATGAAACTGCAAGCAAATGCCTAAAAACCACCCACACTGTCCTCATGTTAAAACCAAAAGCTCAGGACCAGCCATTGGCTTGTGTGGTAGCTGAAGTACCAGCCTCGGAAGGCTCTGGAAAATGATTATGAAACGGCAAGATCGCTCTCAGTGTTTAAAGCATGAGCCTGATAAGGAGCCAAGAATGTTCAAGGGCACCTCGAGCCAGTGAGAGCTGGAAAAAGAATTTGCAGCAAGAAAAACTCATTTCTGAGTGAAACCCAGTAAGACTGGCAGAAACATCAACGGCTCCCTCCCTCAGCAAGCAGCCCCAAGCTCGTTCCTGGGGACAATCTTGAGGCAGAACCTCAGGCTCTACATGGGGTAGATATGTCACTTGGGTCTTCAACGTTAGCCTGTAACCAAGTCTCAGTGAACTAAGAAATAATCTAGAAATTCTGAAGCTCCAAGTTTGCAGCTGATTTCCATCTCCGTTTTACTGATGATGGCAGATCGTCAGTTACTCAGCACGTGCAGAAAGGACAATGGCACCTGTCATCTGGATAGAACACTTCTGAAATGAATATGCTCCAACTCCCTACAAATGTCACCTCGAAGGCCTAACTCCAAAAGAGCCACGTTTGCAAAGACCACAAAACTGAAGACTGCTTAGGGCCAAGTGGGGCTCCTAAGGAAATCAGGAAGTGAAAATGCCACTTCTGTCTACCATTCCATAAGGTTACACAGTCCCTAACCCAGCACCACAGGAGAGGAAGGGATCAGTAAATGCTGGCTGGTATTTTAATCCTTATTGGTACTATTTTGGCCTGAACTCTATGAAATTGCCATTTTTTTGCATTAAAAATGATTAGATGTTGGCAAGTTCATATGGTCCAACCTATTATCAAACTGACCCAAAGACGTTATAATAGCTAATGGTGGGAGAGGCTGTAGCGAAATAAGCTCATACTCTCTTGGAGGTAATATAAATTGCTGTAATCTTCCTAGAGACACAGTTAATAACGTGTAAAAATCCACCAAATGTTTCATACTGTCTAACATAAAAATCCCACATCTAGGGATCTATCAGAGAAAGCACAAAGCTGTACTTTGAAGCATTTTTAAAAAGAATTACTTAAAGTTTCCATAACAGGGAATACTGAAAAAATAACACCTATAACATTCACAGAACTGAGTATTAAAAACCAAAGGCAAACCCACTGCCGTAGAGTTGATTCCGACTCATAGTGACCCTACAAAACAGAGCAGAACTGCCCAACAGGGTTTCCAAGAAGCACCTGGTAGATGTGAAGTGCTGACCTTTTGGTTAGCAGCCGAACTCTTAACCACTACGCCACCAGGGTTTCCAAACTGATGATTATATACGTATTAAATTCTGTTTCTAAAGAATATTTAATGGCATAAGAAAATGCTTATAATACAATATTGGAGAAAGATAAAATATCAACTCTAGAAGATAAAATTGTGAGTGATGTTTATTTCTTTTTCATTTTTTAAGAATTTCTATGTTTGGAATTACCTTTTTATAATCAAAAAGAAATTCATTTGAAATATACATTTCCAAAAATCCCTGGTGGCACAACGGTTAAGCACTCTGCTGCTAACCGCAAGACTGACGATTTGAACCCATCCAGTGATTAAGCAGGGGAAAGACCAGGCAATCTGCTTCCCTAAAGATTACAGCCAAGGAGACCTTAGGGAACAGCTGACTCTGCCGCACATGCGCAGCTCTGCTCTGTCACACCGGGCTGCTGGGAGTCGAAGGCTGATTCAACAGCACCTAACAACGACAACGCATATGTTTCTAAAAGAGAATCAAAATCATCTACCCCCCACACAGCTTGGACACTGAAGCCAGGACATACCTATCCCCTGCCCCCACAGGCACCATTACTGTATGTGTTAACACACTTACCATCCTAGAAAGCTTGCCCAGACAAATGTCTTGATTGTTCATTATAGGAATTTCCCAAAAGACCCACCAACTCTTTCATGAAAGTATTAACTATTTGCTCCCTCAGATTACTTGAATCCCTTGCCTCCCAAATCATCACCTTCCCATTTCCACCAACCCTGGACAATTGTATGGTGATCCTTACCCAATCTAATTAAACCCCACCCCACCCCTGCTTACCTTAAACCAAACTTCCAATTCTCAATCATTTATGACCTTGTCCTCTCCCTCAAGACACTGACAAAACTGTTGTCAAGGTGGTGTTCTCCCTTACGGCAATGAGCAATAAACTCAGTTTTGTCTCATCAACAGCTTATGTTGGTGATGTTTGGGGAGTTAGCATTTGACAAACTGATACATACAAAATCATCTTAGGTATTTTCTATGTGCCAGGCATTGCACAATCTAAACAGGAAGAGATTCACCAGCATAATAATGAAATAAGATCATCGACAGTGTAAAGAATGCTATAGGGAAAAGTAGGTTAGGTGGCAATATTCTCCCACTCTCACTAACATGCAGGCAGTGAGATGAGAAGGCAGAGGGATTGTCCCTGCTAAATGTAGGATCCTAAGATGACTCCAGTAACCCTCACCACTGTGTAAATCCCTTCCCCTCTGAGTGTGGCTGTGACCTATGATAAGTCCCTGGGGGGCACAAATGGTTTGTGCTCAGCTATTAACTAAAAGTTTTGTGGTTTGAACACCCCCCCGCCCCCCCCCCCGCCCCGTGATTTCATGGAAGAAAGGCGTGGTGATTACAGCCAAGAAACCCTTATGGAGTAGTCTATGGCAACAGGTTTGGTTTTTTTCGGTGTTGGGGATCTGTGCTATGATGAGATACCATCCCTGTGATTATGTGGTAAAAGGGTTTTCTCAGTTGACTTTGAATTAATTAAAAGGGAAGTTATTGAGATGGGCCCAATCTAATCACAGGAGCACTTTGAAAGCAGAGCATTTTCTCAGGCTGGTGGCAGAAAAGGAAGTTAAAGAGATTCCAAGCAAGTAAAGGTTTCAATGCACGACAGCTGGCTTTGAAAAATGGAGGGGTTCACATAGTGAGGAACGTGGGTGGCCTCTAGGAGCTAAGGGAAGCCTCTGGGTGACAGCTAGCAAGGAAACCAGAACCTTCATCCTACAGTCATAAAGAATTCTTGTGGATTCTGCCATCAGCCTGAATGACCTTGGAAGCAGATACTTTCCCAGATAAGAGCCTCCAGATGAGAACCCAACCCAGTCAACACCTGGATTTGGCCTTGTGAGTCCCTAAGCAGAGAACACAGCTGCACCCACAGGAGTTTTCGGTCTACAGAACAGTGAGGTAAGAAATGGGTGTCATTTTAAGTCTCTAAGTTTGCAGCAATTTATTACATAATAAAGGACCAATACACCAAGTGACAGATACAAGCGCAAGCTAAATCAAAGCAATCACCACAAAGCTCTCAAGGCTCAAACTGGCCCCTGGCACAACAGTGACTCCCAGCGGGACTTACCCCACAGGCTCTTACGAGAGAGCTGGACAGATCAGAAGTGCAATGACTACCTGAGCAGGTTCTTTCAGTAAAAGAAGTGGTGGGCAAGTGAGGATGGAAGGTTGACTGAAAACTGGGAGATAAAAGAGTAATATTAGAATTTTTAGTAGGTGTCTACTTTTTCTTATGTGCCTATGCAACCCCACCTAAGGCAGGATTTGGTTGAAGGCAAAAGAAAACTGCCCAAGAGACAAGATGCATAATTGTCATTAGCACACCCAGGACTCCAGCCTCGTGCTGAGTTAGATGCGTGTGGGGGTGGGGGTGGCACAGGTGAACGACTGAAGTCAAAGGCATGCTAAGAAGCTGGGACCAGACAAAGAAGTTGGGGGAGGAGTAAAGCAGCCAGGCATTCTCCCTCAAGTACAATACGGGTTGCACTGACTTGGTTTTGTTACTTTGAAGTTCACTTCTTCAAAAGTTGTTCCCTGCAGTTCTCCATTACCTTACCCTTCCCTTGAGGACCAGTGAAAGTCTCAACTCTTCCAGGAAGTCTTTCCTTACAACACCTGTCTGGAGTCACTTCCTTGTCTCCAACATCCAGTGAAAGATTCCTAATCAATAGGAGGAAATTTCTGCTTGATTAATTCTACTGGCAATGACCTCATTACTTCAAGGAATCGTTGTTATCAGTTGCCACCGAGTAGACTCCAACTCACAGTGAACAGAATGAAGGTTGCCCAGTTTCACGCTATCTTCATGATCACTGGTATGTTTGAGTCCATTGTTATGGCTATGTAGTGCCTTCCAACCTAGTGGGCTCATCTTCCAGCACTATGTTGGACAATATTTCGTTGTGATCCCTAAGGTTTTGCTTAGGTAATTTTTCAGGTGGTGGTGTTAGGTGCTGTGGACTCCCTTGTGACTCAGCGACCCTATGCACAACAGAATGAAACAGCCCGATCCTGCCCTAGCCTCACAAACATTTTTATGCTTGAGTCCATTGTTGTAGCCACTGTGTCAATCCATCTCTATGAGGGTCTTCCTCTTTTTTGCTGACCCTTTGCTTTTCCAAGCATAATGTCCTTCACCAGAGATAGATCTCTCCTGACAACACGTCCAAAGCATGTGCGACACAGTCTTACCATTCTTGTTTTCAAGAAGGCTTTTGGTTGTACTTCTTCCAAGACAGATTTGTTCGTTCTTTTGGCAGTCTATGGTATATTCAATATTCTTCGACACCACCACAATTCAAAGGCATCAATTCTTCTTCAGTCTTCCTTATTTACTGTCCAGCTTTCACACGCATATGAGGCAAATGAAAAGACCATGGCTTGGGTCAGGTGCACCTTAGTCCCCAAGGTGACATCTTTTTTTTTTTTTAACACTTTAAAGAAATCTCTTCCAGAAGATTTGCCCAATGCAATGCGTCTTTTGATTTCTCGACTGCTGCTTCCATTGGTGTTGATTGTGGATTCAAGTAAAATGAAATCCTTGACAACCTCAATCTTTTCTCTGTTTATGATGATTTTGCTTATTGGACCATTTGTGAGGATTTTTGTTTTCTTTATGTTGAGGTGTAATCCATACTGAAGTGCTTCAAGTCCTTTTCACTTTCCCCAAGCAAGGTTGTTTCATCTGCATAACACAAGTTTTTAAAGAGCCTTCCTCCATTCCTGATTCCCCATTCTTCATATAGTCCAGCTTCTGGGATTATTTGTTCAGCATACAGATTGAATTGGTATGGTGAAAGGATACAACCCTGACACACACCTTTCCTGACTTTAAACCATGCAGTATCCCCTCGTTCTGTTCAAATGACTGCCTCTTGATCCATGTACAGATTTCTCAAGTGTTCTGGAATTCCCGTTCTCTGCAATGTTATCCATAATTTCTTACGATTCACACAGTGGAATGCATTTGCGTAGGCAATAAAATGCAGGTAAACATCTTTCTGGTATTCTCTGCTTTCAGCCAGGATCCATCTGACATCAGATAATCCACCTTATTTTGAGGCCATTTTAATGGTTAAAAATTTCCTCTTCACACTGAGCCAAAATCTACCACTTAATAATTGTGTGACGCCAGGCAAATGACTGTCTATCAGAGAACCACTTTTTTCATTTGCAAATGATGATAAAATTAGTACTTTCCTCAAAAGATCTTTGCAAGGGTTAAATAAATGATGCAAGTAAAGTGCTTTGCGCTGTGTGTGACACGCAGTCAGTGCTTAATAAATGGTTATTGTTGAAAGAAATAATGTAATGAGTCTATCACAATTCCTGGTGCCTAGAAGCACTCAGTGAATGGCAGCTATGATCAGCTATGTATGAAGCCACACAATCTCCACTCCCACTGTTTTCAACTGATACCTTCCAAATATGTAAGCTTCCTAAGATGGAATATATGATCAATAAATGTTATTTCAGAGGCGGGTCCAAGATGGCGGAATAGCCAGACGCTTCCTGCAATCCCTCTTACAACAAAGACCCAAAAAAACAAGTGAAACAAGTATATTTATGACAAGCTAGGAGCCCTGAACATCAAAGGCAAAATTAGTAAATGAACTGAGTGGCATGGGGAGGGAGAGACAGTTCATAAGCGGAGAGGAGTAACTGTACCTGAATTGTGGGAATCCCTCAGGCACCATTCCCGGGACCAGCTGCAGTGGGCTGGTGGAAGCGTTAGGCCGCAGTTTCCTCAGGGAGTAGCAGCCATGTGCACAGCTTACTCACACTTCCGGAACCACAGAAGAACAGCGCTCTCGGCAAAAGCTAAGTACTTGTGTATATTTTACCGTATCCCCACCCCCCAAGCTGGCTTCAGTGGCTGTTGATTTCCCTGGGCCTGAGATAGGCCGTGTTGAGTGCCCGGAGCCATCCTCCTGGCCTTGGAGTAGGAATAAATTCACAATTGGGGGAAAAGATAATTTGCCAGCTCCGCTAACCAGGGGAGCTCAGGACAGAAGTGGCTCCTGCCCAGGCATAAATGGTCCCTGGACTTTGAATACCTTTCCGCCTGCATGGACCTGTGTGGGCCTATTTCAGGAGAATATGCCCTTGTTGGCAGACCACATCAGTTTCAGCTGTGTGATGAAGAGGTGGGTGTTTGATATTTGACACCGCTTTGCCTATTAAATAGGGTCCTCACCTACCCATGTCAGGGGCCTAGGGAGTGGTGGATCCACTCAGGTCACCCAGCCACCCACAACAGGGGTCCAAGGATAACTAATACCTCCCAGTCCTTACAAACTAAAACATTGGGTGCCCAAGGTCCATCTGCAGAACCCACCCACCTGTATGCTTTAGGGAACAGGGATGTGCTTTCCTCACAGACATTCGGGGGATGGCTCTCAGCCCCCTGCCTTGTTCAGAGTGTGACCCCCAGCCCCCACTGCAACCAGATACAGGTACCTACACCAATCACACCTGCCCCTCTAAGACTGTAGGACACAGCCTGTAACACATGCTTGATGATCAGCTACCTGGACACCTGAGCTGAATTCGTACAAGAAAAGTGAATGGACTCCTGGACTGATATACCTGATAACAGCTCTAGCCATCTGGTGACAGGACATCAGAGCTTCAGAGGTGAAAATAATCAAGCTAGCTCACTCAAGCAACCCATTTCAGCATATCAAAACAAATCAAAGCAAGAAGCTAGGATACAGTAAGCAAACATAAAATAAATTAATACAATAACTTATAGGTGGCTCGGAGACAACAGTCAACATCAAACCACGTAAAGAAACAGACGACGATCACGTCAACAAGCTCTCAAAACAAAGAATAAAGGGATCTGCTGGATGAAGGTGCCTTCCTGGAATACTGGATGCACAATTCAGAAGATTAATAAACAGAACTCTTCAAAACATCAGAAATGAAATTAGGAAGGACATCAGGCAATATGCAGAACAAGCCAAGGAACATACAGATAAAGTAGCTGAAGAAATTTAAAAAGTTATTCAAAAACATAATGAAAAATTTAATAAGTTTCAAGAATCCATAGAGAAACAGCAATCCGAAATTCAGAAGATTAACAATAAAGTTACAGAATTAGACAACTTAATAGAAAGTCAGAGGAGCAGAGTTGAGCAAGTAGAAAGCAGAATTGGTGAACTTGAAGATAAAACACTTGGCACCAATATATATGAATAAAAATCAGATAAAAGAATTTTTAAAAATGAAGAAAACTTAAGAATCATGTGGGACCCTATCAAGAGAAATAACCTATGAGTGATTTGGAGTACCAGAACAGGGAGGGACAACAGAAAATACAGAGAGAATTGTTGAAGATTTGTTGGCAGAAAACTTCCCTGATAACATGAAAGATGAGAAGATATCCATCCAAGATGCTCATCAAACTCCATATAAGGTAGATTCTAAAAAAGTCACCAAAACATATTATAATCAAACTTGCCAAAACCAAAGATAAAGAGAGAATTTTAAGAGCAGCTAGGGATAAACGAAAAGTCACCTACAAAGGACAGTCAATAAGAATAAGCTCAGACTACTCAGCAGAAACCACGCAGGCAAGAAGGCAATGGGATGACTTATATAAAGCATTGAAGGAAAAAAATTGCCAACCAACAATCATATAAACAGCAAAACTCTCTCTCAAATATCAAGGTGAAATGACAACCTTTCCAGATAAACAGAAGTTTAGGGAATTCGTAAAAACCAAACCAAAACTACAAGAAATACCAAAGGGAGTTCTTCAGTTAGAAGATAAATAATATCAGGTATCAACCCAAGACTACAACACTGGCCAGAGCAATCAGGTGTCAACCCAGACAGGGAAATCACAAAAATAAATCAAGATTAAAAAAACCCTCAAAACAGGGAAACAGCGATATTATTATTTAAAAGAAGACAACATTAAAACAATAATGTAGTCATAGATCTTTCATATGGAGAGGAAGACAAGGTAATATAAAGAAATAAAAGTTAGGTTTCAACTTAGAAAAATAAAGGCAAATATTAAGGTAGCCACAAAGGAGGCTAACTATCCTACTCATCAAAATAAAATACAAGAAAAAAATAGAGACTCAACAGAAACAACATCAACAACAACGGATAAGAGGAAAAGACAATACATAAACTACTCAGCACAAAAAATTAAGTGGGAAAAAGAAACTGTCAACAACACACACAAAAAGGACATCAAAATGACAGCACTAACCTCATAAAAAAAACCTCATACCTATCTATAATTACCCTGAATGTAAATGGACTAAATGTACCAATAAAGAGACAGAGAGTGGTAGAATGGATTAAAAAACACATTCCGTCTATATGCTGCCTACAAGAGACACACCTTAGACCTCGAGACACAAACAA
This sequence comes from Elephas maximus indicus, assembly GCF_024166365.1. Classification (NCBI taxonomy): domain Eukaryota; kingdom Metazoa; phylum Chordata; class Mammalia; order Proboscidea; family Elephantidae; genus Elephas; species Elephas maximus. Next base: position 92,344,795 of record NC_064832.1, read on the forward strand.
ACTAAAACTCAAAGGATAGAAAAAAATATATCAAGCAAACAACAATCAAAAAAGAGCAGGAGTGGCAGTATTAATTTCCGACAAAATAGACTTTAAAGTTAAATCCACCACAAAGGACAAAGAAGGACACTATATAATGATTAAAGGAACAATATACCAGGAGGATATAACCATATTAAATATTCATGAACCCAATGACAGGGCTGCAAGGTACATAAAACAAACTCTATCAGCATTGAAAAGTGAGATAGACAGCTCCACAATTACATTAGGAGACTTCAACACACCACTTTCAGTGAAGGACAGGACATCCAGAAAGAAGCTCAACAAAGACACGGAAGATCTAAGTACCACAATCAACCAACTTGACCTCATAGACATATACAGAACACTCCGCCCAACAGCAACCAACTATACTTTCTTTTCTAATGCACATGGAACATTCTCTAGAATAGACCACATATTAGGTCATAATGCAAGCCTTAGCAAAATCCAAAACATCAAAATATACAAAGCATCTTCTCTGACCATAAGGCTCTAAAAGCAGAAATCAGGAACAGAAAAAGCAGGGAAAAGAAATCAAATACTTGGAAACTGAACAATACCCTGGTCAAAAGCAACTGGGTTATAGAAGACATTAAGGATGGAACAAAGAAATTCATAGAATCCAATGAGAATGAAAACACTTCCTTTCAGAACCTTTGGGACACAATGAAAGCAGCGCTCAGAGGTCAATTTGTATCAATAAACACACACATACAAAAAGAAGAAAGTGTCAAAGTCAAAGAATTATCCCTACAACTTGAACAAATAGAAAGAAAACAATAAAAGAAACCCTCAGGCACAAGAAGAAAGCAAATAATAAAAATTAGAGCAGAATTAAATGAAATAGAAAACAGAAAAACAATTGAAAGAGTTAACAAGACTAAAAGCTGGTTCTTTGAAAAAACTAACAAACTTGATAAGCCATTGGCCAAACTAACAAAAGAGAAACAGGTAAGGAAGCAAATAACCCAAATAAGAAATGAGATGGGCAATTTTACAACAGGCCCAACTGAAATTAAAAGAATCATATCAGATTACTACAAAAAATTGTACTCTAACAAATTTGAAAACCTAGAAGAAATGGATGAATTCCTAGAAACACGCTACCTACCTAAACTAACACAAACAGAGGTAGAACTACTAAATGGACCCATAACAAAAGAAGAAGATTGAAAAGGCAATCAAAAAACTCCCAACAAAAAAAAGCCCTGGCCCAGACGGCTTCACTGAAGAGTTCTACCAAACTGTCAGAGAAGAGTTAACACCACTACTACTAAAGGTATTCCAGAGCATAGAAAAGGATGGAATACTCCCAAACTCATTCTACGAAGCCAACATATCCCTGATACCAAAACCAGGTAAAGACTCCACAAAAAAAAGAAAATTACAGACCTATATCCCTCATGAGGAAACCCTAGTGGCATAGTGGTTAAGTGCTACAGCTGCTAACCGAGCGGGTGGCAGTTCAAATCCACCAGGCATTCCTTGGAAACTCTATGGGGCAGTTCTACTCTGCCCTGTAGGGTCGCTATGAGTCAGAATCAACTCATGAACTTAGATGCAAAAATTCTCAACAAAATTCTAGCCAATAGAACTCAACAACATATCAAAAAAATAATTCACCATGGCTGAGTGGGATTCATACCAGGTATGCAGGGATGGTTCAACATTAGCAAAACAATTAACATAATCCATCATATAAATAAAACAAAAGACAAGAACCACATGATTTTATCAATTGATGCAGAAAAGGCATTTGACAAAGTTCAACACCCATTCATCATAAAAACTCTCAGCAAAATAGGGATAGAAGGAAAATTCCTCAACATAATAAAGAGCATTTATACAAAGCCAACAGCCAACATCATCCTAACTGGAGAGAGCCTGAAACCATTCCCCTTGAGATCGGGGACCAGACAAGGATGCCCTTTATCACCGCTCTTATTCAACATTGTGCTGGAAGTCCTAGCAAGAGCAATTAGGCTAGATAAAGAAATAAAGGGCATCCAGATTGGTAAGGAAGAAGTAAAAGTATCTCTATTTGAGATGACATGATCTTATACCAGAAAACCCTAAGGAATCCTCAAAAAAACTACTGAAACTAATAGAAGAGTTCAGCAGAGTAACAGGATACAGGATAAACATACAAAAATCGGTTGGATTCCTCTACACCAAAAAAAGGAACATCGAGGAGAAAATCACCAAATCAATACCATTTACAGTAGCCCCCAAGAAGATAAAATACTTAAGAATAAATCTCACCAGAAATGTAAAAGACCTATAGGAGGAAAACTACAAGACACTACTGCAAGAAACCAAAAGAGACTTACGTAAGTGGAAAAACGTACCTTGCTCATGGATAGGAAGACTTAACGTTGTAAAAATGTCTATTCTACCAAAAGTGATCTATAGATACAATGCAATTCTGATTCAAATTCTAAATGACATTTTTTAATGAGATGGAGAAACAAATCACCAACTTCATATGGAGGGGAAAGAGACCCCAGATAAGTAAACCATTACTGAAAAAGAGGAATAAAGTGGGAGGCCTCACTCTACCTGATTTTAGAACCTATTATACCACCACAGTAGTCAAAACAGCCTGGTACTGGTACAACAACAGATACATAGACCAATGGAACAGAATTGAGAATCCAGAAATAAATCCATCCACATATGTGCAGCAGATATTTGACAAAGGCCCAAAGTCAGTTAAATGGGGAATAGATAGTCTTGTTTAACAAATGGTGCTGGCATAACTGGATATCCATGTGCAAAAACAAATTCAACAAGACCCATACCTCACACCATGCACAAAAACTAACTCAAAATGGATCAAAGACCTAAATATAAAATTTTAAATGATAAAAATCATGGAAGTAAAAATAAGGACAACTCTAGGAGCCCTAATACATGGCATAAACAGTATATAAAACATTACTAACAATGCAGAACAGAAATTAGATAACTGGGAGCTCCTAAAAATCAAACACCTATGCTCATCCAAAGACTTCACCAAAAGAGTCAAAAGACCACCTATAGGCTGGGAAAAACTTTTTAGCTGTGACATTTCTGATCAACACCTGATCTCTAAAATCTACATGATACTGCAAAAACTCAACCACGAACAGACAAATCAACCAATTAAAAAATGGGCAAAGGATATGAACAGGCACTTCACTAAAGGTAGCTAACAGATACACGAGGAAATGCTCAGGATCATTAGCCATTAGAGAAATGCAAATCAAAACTACAATGAGATTCCATCTCACTCCAGCAAGGCTGGCATTAATCCAAAAAACACAATAAATGTTGGAGAGGTTGTGGAGAGACTGGAATATTTATACACTGCTGGTGGAAATATAAAATGGTGAAACCACTTTGGAAATCGATTTGGTGCTTCCTTAAAGAACTAGAAACAGAATTACCATACGATGCAGCAACCCCGCTCCTTGGAATATATCCTAGAGAATTAAGAGCCTTTACATGAACAGATATATGCATACCCATGTTCATCACAGCACTGTTCACAAAAGCAAAAAGATGGAAGCAACCAAGGTGCCCATCAATGGATGAATGGATAAATAAATTATGGTATATTCACACAATGGGATACTAAGCATCGATAAAGAACAATGATGAATCTGTGAAACGTTTTATAACATGGAGGAATCTGGAAGGCATTATGCTTAGTGAAATTAGTCAGTTGCAAAAGGACAAATATTGTATAAGACCACTATTATAATAACTGGAGAAACAGTTTAAACAGAGAAGAAAATATTATTTGACAGTTATGAGAGGAGAGAGGGAGGGAGGGAGAGAGAGGGGTTTTCACTAATTAGATAGTAGATAAGAATTATTTTAGGTGAAGGGAAGGACAACACAATACAGGTCTGGTCAGCACAACTGGACTAAACTAAAAGTAGTTTCCTGAATAAACTGAACGCCTCAAATGACTTCTTAGCAGGGGTGGGGGTTGGGGGACCATGGTTTCAGGGGGCATCTAAGTCAATCGGCATGATAAAATCTATTAAGAAAACATTCTGCATACCACTTTGTAGAGTGGCTTCTGGAGTCTTAAACACTAGCAAGCAGCCATCTAAGTTGCATCAGTGGGTCTCAACCCACCTGGATCAAAGGAGAATGAAGAACACCAAAGACACAAGGTAATTATGAGCCCAAGAGACAGAAAGGACCACATAAATCAGAGACTACATCAGCCTGACACCAGAAGAACTAGATGGTGCCTGGCTATAACTGATGACTGCTCTGACAGAGAACACAACAGAGAACCCCTGAGGGAGCAGGAGAGCAGTGGGATGCAGACCCCAAATTCTCATAAAAAAGACCAGACTTAATGGTCTGACTGAGGCTAGAAGGATCCCGGAGGTCAAGGTCCCCAGACCTTCTGTTAGCCCGAGACAGGAACCATTCTCAAAGCCAACTCTTCAGACAGGGATTGGACTGGACTATGGGATAGAAAACGAAACTGGTGAAGAGTGAGCTTCTTGGATCAAGTAGACCCATGAGCCTGTGTTGGCATCTCCTGTCTAGAGGGGAGATAAGAGGGCAGAGGGAGTCAGAAATTGGCCGAATGGACACGAAAATAGAGAGTGGAGGGAAGGAGTGTGCTGTCTCATCAGGGGGAGACCAATTAGGAGTATATAGCAAGGTGTATATAAATTTTTATGTGAAAGACTGATTTGATTTGTGAACTTTCACTTAAAACATGATAAAAATTTTAAAAAATAAAATAAATGTTATTTCCTTTATCCCCTCACCTTCTCTCGCCCAAGCAAAAGTCCCACCTTCCAGGTCATCTGCCAGATGCCCTCTACCAGGCTTACAAGTGCCTCTTTCCAACTTGACTCCCCCAAAATTAATAGAGTTCTATAGATATGACTAAGTACATAGCAAGTAGAGAAGAGCCATACCTACCTTGGTCTGGAAACAGTAGTGTTATTAATTTAGTGGGATTTTTTCTCCAAATATAAAATCCGGACTTCATATTGATCACTTACATTTCTATTCACAGTTCTATAAGTTAATTCTTCAAAATTATTTGAAATTTTTATTATATCGTCCATCATACTTACTGTTCTTTTCAGCTTTGTTATCTGCAAATTTGCAAGCCTGCTTCCCAAGTCTCCATCATTATTTAGCTTTAATTTTGTTCATATATCTCATCTCCCCAAATAGATTTTAAGATGCTTACAGGTTAAAAAGATCTATGTTTTATTATATCCTCTGCAACATAAGCTTTTAAACTTTTGTGACGGCAACTCATAATAAGAATTGCATTTAACATTGCAACCCAGTAGAAAACACACACACACACACCTGATACAAATGTATCTTTCTGATAACATACAAAACATCTTTATGATTCTCTGATACTGTCCATCCTATTGAATTCATTATTATTTTTATTGAGTGCTCGTCAAAACCCACCTGAGTAATTTCACAGCCCATTAACTGGGCGTGAGCCATAGTCTACAAAATGCTATTCTATGAAAGGGCTTTGAAAATCTTTCTACTGAAGTGGCAGAGAAATGTTCATCTGTAGTTTGGTGCACAGGAGAGGTTGCTGTGTTGCCCAAAGAAAGCTTTGCTTTATCTTTAAAATTCTTGAGAATATTGTACTCTGACATATAATACATCTATTTTTACTTTGATAAAAAATTAATGCCCCTTTCCTTAATTTTTATAGTAAGAATATAACCCAGGAAAGTATTCTGGATTTGTTTGCCCTTTGGCACCCCACCAGAAACCCATAGACAAACGAGTGCCTCAGTTTGTGGGAATAGAAACCTCCACCGTTCCAGGAACAGGGCTATATTCCTCAGTAAGAGTGGGTTGCTTTATCAATAGGCTATTCCTCCCCCACACACACAAAAAAAAGGACTAGGTGTGTGAGATGGGATGAAATAAGTGCTCCGTCACATAAACATTATTTGAACTTTCCTTGGGATGGAAAGGAGAGATGGGATAAAAAGATTAATGAAAGGTAGACCCAGGGGAGAGCCTTTGTTAGGAGACAGTTCTCCAGGAGTCTCTCATGTTTCTGTATATCTTGTGAGCAGAAGCACTGATTGCTTTTATTCTGGACTTTCCTTTCACAGGTATTGGTAAACAGTCAAACATCCTTGCAAAGAATATCCTTGAATATAGCCATAGCTCTCTGGAACAAAGGGCAGGCTTCCTGTCCTTTATAAAATGTTTGAGATCCTAAGTTCAGAACCCCTCTTCAGTAGTGTACCTCACTGCATGCAAAGATGTTTCCTTACCTTCTTTACGGTGCCCTGTGGAATTGAGGCTTGGGAAACTACAGCCAACGCCTACGCTTTAGCTACGGCTATTGCTCTGTGTGTTACACTGTCCTTTGTCTCAGACCTGGGAGTCTCATGTTTCTTACCAGTACACATGAAACTGTGCCAGGCTAACTTGCTAGTCTGCAAGTAGGGTAAAACCTCAGACACTTCACACTTCTTGACAGTCTCGTGTTGCTGATTCCAACAGGGAAAGCCCATGTCTTGAAGTAATTAAGTTTATACTCAATTCTTTTTTGTTTACTTATTCAATAAGTGCATATTTATTGAGTGTCTAATCAGTGCTAGGTGGTTTCCTGGAGGCTTGGCATAAGCGGACCCATCATTAGGCAAAACAATGTCTCATAAAACTTATATCCTAGTGGGGAAGACAGAAAATAAACAAGTACACAAATGAGTAACCAAGATAATTTTAAAAAGAAAATAGCTCAGAAAGGGAATAATCCAGGATAATATAATACAGAGTTATTGGAGTAGACATAAAAGGAAGACTACTTTAGGTTGGGCAATCAACCAAGGCCTTGATTGGGCTGAGACATTAGTGATAAGGTAAACCACCCATGAGAAGGTCTTGGGGAAGTGTATTCCAGGAATAGATACTGTAGATACCCTAAGGCAGAGAACAAGGTGGTGTGTTCAGGAAGAGAAAGACCAAAAAGTCAAGATGAAAGTGACGGAAAATGAAATTGGGAAGACGGGCAGGGCCAGATCCTAGAAGGCATTTGGAGGCCACGGTAAAACTAGATGTCATTGAGTTGAGTCTGACTTAAGAAGACCCATGTATGTCAGAGTAGAACTGCACTCCATAAGCTTTTCAGTGGTTGATTTTTCAGAAATAGATCCCCAGGCCTTTCTTCTGAGGTGTCTCTGGGTGGACTCAAACCTCCAGCCTTTCACTTAGCAGTTGAGTGTGTTAATAGTTTGCACCACCAAGGGACTCCAGAGGCCATAGTAAAGGGTTTGATTGCCATTATCTCCTCTCTCAGTGCTCTTGCTTCACTTCCAATACCCTTTCACATTCCTTCCCTCTGAAAATGTCTGCTGGGAACATTCTGGATGGAGCTCAGGATGGCTTTATTGATTGGAAAGTATGTGGTAACTGTCCCAAGGCTTTAAATTATGGAATTAACCCCCAGAAATGTTTGTTTGATATGAATAAATTTTTAGAGTGAGAGTCTGTCAGAGCCATCTCAAAAGGCAGAGTATCTGATATCTGCACCATGGAGGACAGACTTCAGGGCAGATGTCCTCCTGGCACTCTTCCAGTCACCTCCTCTCCACAGATGGGACCGAATCCTTCTAGTCCAAGCTCAGTTCCAGGATGCAGGCACTCACCTCTGACAGCAAAGGAATGAAGAGCAGCTTCCAGTGGTTTATTTAAAGAGCTCCTGCTGTTTTTAAAGGGTCTTATTTGGCACTCACCAATTAGTGACTTCCTGAAAGGGAAAAAAGAGGGGATTGACCCAACATCTTGTGATAAGGACAGTCATTAGACAATTATATCAATTCCTTACTTTTATATGAAGCACCAGAATCGAGTAAAACCAATTTAGTAAAACTAACCAAATTAGATTTCTAAACAGAGTAAAACTAATTTATTTAATCTACTAATTTAAAGCAGTTGGGATACCAAAAATTAAAAGTCTATAGTATGATGTAAATTTCTAAAGAAGGCCTTTATTTATTTATTTTTTATATATTATTCTTTAAAGTAGAGCAACTTGAGATAACCACCAATTCAGAATTTCCAAAGAGAGGTTCTATGGAAGCTGATTCAGTGGTACGATTCATGCAGTGTATAATGGCGCCATACTTATTACTTTCACCATACTAATTCCATCTGTATGCTGAGCAAATAATCCAAGAAGCTGGACTATATGAAGAAGAATGGAGCATCAGGGTTGGAGGAAGACTCATTAACGACCTGCATTACTCAGATGACACAACCTTGCTTGCTGAAAGTGAAGAGGACTTGAAGTACTTACTAATGAAGATCAAAGACTACAGCCTTCAGTGTGGATTACACCTACACATAACCAAAAAAACCAAACCCAGTGCCATCGAGTCGATTCCGACTCATAGCGACCCTATAGGACAGAGTAGAACTGCCCCATAGAGTTTCCAAGGAGCGCCTGGCGGATTCGAACTGCCTGCCCTTTGGTTGGCAGCTGTAGCACTTAACCACTACATCACCAGGGTTTCCCCCTATACATAAAGAAAACAAAAATCCTCACAACTGGACCAATGAGCAACATCATGATAAATGAAAAGATTGAAGTTGTCAAGGATTTCATTTTACTTGGATCCACAATCAATGCCCATGGAAGCAGCACTCAAGAAATCAAACGACATATTGCATTGAGTAAATCTGCTGAAAAAAAAACCCTCTTTAAAGTGTTAAAAAGCAAAAATATCACTTTCATGACTAAGGTGGGCCTGACCCAAGCCCTAGTATTTTCAATGGCTTCTTATGCACGTGAAAGCTGGGCAATGAATAAGGAAGACTGAAGAACTGATGCCTTTGAATTAAGGGTGTTACTGAAGAATATTGAATATGCCATGGACTGCCAGAAGAACGAATAAATCTATCTTGGAAGAAGTACAACCAGAATTGTCCTTAGAAGCAAGGATGGTGAGAGTTCATCTCACATACTTTGGACATGTTATCAGGAGGGACCAGTCCCTGGAGAATGACATCAAGCTTAGTAGAGGGTCATTGAAAAAGAGGAAGACCCTCAATGAGATGGACTAGCACAGTGGCTGCAACAATGGGCTCAAACATAGCAATGATTGTAAGGATGGTACAGGACCGGTCAGTGTTTTGTTCTGTTGTACATGGGTCGCAGTGAGTCAGAACTGACTAGAGAGCACCTAACAACAACAACAACATGGTGACATATGTGACTTTTGGTTCTCTTTAATTGAGCAGAACTCCCATAATTTCATTTGAAGGGGTTGTTTTCTTAGCAAAAAAAAATTTTTCTTAGATAATTTACAGGTAAACTTCAGCCAACCAACAATGTCACAAATTCCAAATTACTTGTGTCTGAAGTAATGAAGTTATATTGAAATGTCATATAATATCATAATTGTGATATAATATTGAAGTGTAGTCATGACTGATGATATCTTAGGGAGATTGAGAACTACTGGAGCAGAGCATAGCTGTTTGAATTCCTCTCAGGAGCAAGAAATAGAAGAAGGCTCCCATTCAGGTAAGAGCTCAAGGCTGTGTTCAGGGACCTAGTCCAGGCAGGTGACAGCAGTGATCTGAGAAGGTGTCCAGCAGGCATGGTATCCACGGACTAGATGGAGTTGACTATCGGATACAAAGGCTACAGATCTGAGTCTCAATAAATTCTTCCTATAGTTAAACTAAGAAACTGGGAGTTTCTCAAAATGGCTCAATCACATTTATGCTTTTAGATTTTGAGAACACATTCCTTTTTGGTTCGGAAAGATCTGAAAAGGCTGGAGATGGGAATTTCCACTGCACATGGATTTCTGAATACCATTTGATCCCGTACGTATGGTGTGTGCAAAGCCAGAGTGCCACCTACTGACACACAGCAAGAGGCGGCCAACATTGCTCTGTTCTCACCCACGGTAAAGGTGCTGTTGATTACAAACGGCCTACGGAAACCTGAACACCACTTCACAAAAATGCACAACAGAAATGAAGTCGTCATTGATTTGAGACATGGATAATTTTTTTTTTAATGGTTGGGGAAAAGAAAAAGCCCTCTGCCTAAGGATATATATCTGCCGGAAGATCACAACTGGAAGAGGAAGTTGATATTGAGTGGGACATGTTGATATTGAGTGGAACAGATATGGGTTCACGTCAAACAACTTCTCATATTTCTTCAGTGTATGAAACAAGAGATACCAGTCTTGCCCCACTTAACTGAAAACTCCTTGGAGACAGGAATCCTATCTTACCTTTCTTTTCTCCTAGGCCTGACATTTTTCTTAGAGTGTAAACCAGTTGCTGTCGAGTTGATTCCAATTCATGGCAACCCATGTGCGTCCGAGTAGGACTGCTCCATAGGGTTTTCAGTGGCTGACTTCTCAGAAGTAGGTCGCCAGGCCTTTCTTCCAAGGTGCCTCTGGGTGGACTTGAACCTCCAACCTTTTGGTTAGCAGCCAAGTGCATCAACCATTTGCACCACCCAGAGTAAAGGCCTAACAAACTTTTGTTAAATAAACATTTATAATTTTAATAGTAATTAACCCATTGCCATCAAGTTGATTCCGACTCATAGAGACCCTATAGGACAGAGGAGAACTCCCCCTTAAGGTTTCCAAGGAGTGGCTGGTGGATCTGAACTGCCGACCTTTTGATTAGCAGTCTTAGCTCTTAACCACTGTGCCACCAGGACTCCTTAATAGTAATTACAAGAATAAAATTAAAAACCAAATCAAATCAGATGCTCACAAAGATAAACCAAGATAACTCGGGGTTCAAATCCTGGCTCTAAAAGTGAGCAATTTCCTTAGCCTCTCTGAGTTTCGGTTCATCATCTGAAAAAGGCAGATGACACGATTTACAAGGATGAAGTGACACGATGTATCTGAAGTGCTTAGCACAGTGCCTAGCACACAATAAGGCTTCAATAAACAGAACTTTTTAAAAAAGTCAAGTAAGCCTAAGGTCCTGTCTGGTACGTCTTCTGACCCTGGGTAATGAGCTGCCCGCTCTCAAGCCTCCAGCCTCAGCTTCCCTTGGCAGCTTTTAAAGAGGTCCATCAACCGGCCAGCAGCTGGCTCAGACCTAACACGTGTGCACAACCCAGGGAGCCATGGTAAAGCCGACTGGGGAGGCAGGAGATTAACTGAAGACTTTCTTACTGTTTTTAGTTACACAGTGGCTGGAAACAGCTCCTGTCGGACAGCTCATGTCTCGCTAGATGCTAGAACCCAGGAGGGAGGAGGGCAGACCATCAATCAGAAGGAAACGGGGAGAGAACTTAAGGCCGGAAAGGTCAGCACCAAGGTGCCCTTACTCTGGGTCAGTCTTAAAGTTCATCGAGAGACCAGCATGCTAAAAGCTGGGGTCCCTGGCTGCAAACCCAGCCAGTAAAGAGGAGATGACAAGCAATAGAAATCAAACCGATGACAAGCAATAGAAATTAAACCAAAAATAAACTGGGTACATGTCTCTTCCAAGGCAGAGGGACTAAAAACTAGCTCCTCTTATAATTGGCTCTCAAAGTCTTGCTAGGGTTCTGGGAATCATCTGGATAAGAATTTTTTTTACATGTGGATAAGAATTAAAGTCAATGTCAAAATAACAGAGGCCGGGAACATAGTATCAGGTACATTTTCCGAGCCTCCATTTTCTAGTCTGTAAAATGGGGATAAAAATCCCTGCCTGTCCCTCCTCACAGGGCTGCTGTGGAGACCAAAAGAATGGCAACAGTGAAGGCGGGGCTGTTATGGCTGTTATTTTAAGCGCTTTTCTGATAGAAAATGAAAGCAGAAACCGTAACTGGCTCCTCACACCCCGGTCCACTGCAGCCAGCAGAGACTTCCAAAGGCTTCCACCTTTACACATTTGATTAAAGCTGCTAAAGAAAATTTACTTTCCTTTCCATTCGATTTTGCTAATAATTGGCTTTCCCCAACAAGTACTTTTTAAAAAAATAAAATTTGTTAATGTTGCAAATTAAGCCATCAGTGATACATTAATTAAATAAATGCTGAAGTTGTAATGGTTTATTATATCCCTAAAAGATCTTTAATATTGTTTTTTAGCTCATCATTCATCTCTCTCCCCAGCCCCTATCTTAATGGATTGGCCTATTCTATCTATTTTATATAAACCCATTGCCACTGAGTTGATTCTGACTCATAACGACCCTATAGGACAGAGTGGAACTGCCCCATAGGGTTTCCAAGAAGTGGCTGGTGGATCTGAACTGCCGACCTTTTGGTTAGGTATTTTATATAAGTGAGATCATACAATATTTGTCCTTTGTGTCTGACTTATTTTACTCAGCATAATATTTTCAAGGTTCATCCATGTCGTAGCACATATTAGGACTTCATTTCTCTTTATTTCTCCATGTACGTGAACATGACATTTTGTTTATTCATTCATCTGTTGGTGTACACTGGGGTTGTTTCCCCCCATATCATTTTTTATTGTTAGATAATGCACAGTAAAGCCAGTGTGATGGGGAGTGAGTAAGAGGACAGGCCTTTGAGATAAACAGACTGGAGTATTATTGGGCAAGTTATTTAATTTATCTATGCCTCAGTTTGTTTACCTGTAAAATGGGGAAAATAATGGTCTTGGGGTTGTGAAGACGATACAGTCCCTGGCACGTGATAGCATCTCACTAAATGTTAGCTAGTCATTTCACAATGCAACTGGGCTATAGAGTTCAACAGACTTAATTTTTAATGAATTAGCAGATTCATATTCATTCATTCAGCTTGTATTGCAGACCTATAGGTCCTGGCACCCTATGAAACAATTCGTTTACCAAAGCTAATAAAGCTGGGCCACTCAATCTAGTTGGTGAGAGAAACATCCAAGCAAATAATTGCAACCCCATGTGCTTCTGTGCCAGAAAAAAGTTAGAAATTCATTTGGTTTCCAAAGAAGGGAGTGATCAGCTCTGCTGGGGTGGCTCTAAGATTTCATAGAAGGGTGAATTCTCATACTAGGTCTCAAAGGATGAGACAGAGTTTACAGGAGGAGGAAGGGAAGGGCATGCCAGGAAGAAGTATATTCTGAAGCAGTCGTAACCCAGGGTAGTCACTGGGGCAATTTACTGAATCAGCAGGCCGGCCTCATACAGTGAATCCTGTGAGAGCTGGAACTTGGCAGGACTGCCTGTTTTTTCCTGGTCTCCCAAGTTTTCCACCTTTGACAGGGTGCTTACCGCTTTTCTATCACTCTCAGTTAAGAATCGTACCTCATAAACACCCAGTGAGTTTTCCTTCTCTGACAAGTTTCCACCTTACACAGGTTCTGGTTTTCTCAGGTTTACAGGATTTTAGAAAGCTGAGTCCAGCACGCTGATTGGATTGGGAGGGGCCTGGGGGAGAGCTGTTGGTTAAGGGCCCATTCTGCTGGTGCGGATAGAGACAAGGAGGGTCTATGCTAAGGAGAACTACAGGGAGGAGAAGGCACAGCTATGAGAATGTTGCTGGGTGCGATGGGTCGATTCCAACTAATGGGGACCTCATGTGACAGAGTAGAACGGCCCCATAGGGTTTTCTTGGCTGTAGGGAAGCAGGTCACCAGATCTTTCTCCTACAGGGCCACTGAGAGGGTTCAAACTGCTATCCTTTTGGTTATTAGCCAAGTACTTAACTGTTGCTCTACCAGGACTCCTTAAGGGAATGTTAAAAAAAATACCGGTGCCGTCAAGTTGATTCCAACTCATAGCAACTGTAGAATTGTCCCATAGGGTTTCCAAGGAGTGGCTGGTAGATTTGAACCACTGACCTTTTGGTTAGCAGCTGAGCTCTTAGCCACTATGCCACCAGGGCTTCATGAGAATGTTCCAAAAACTGAACCAAACCCACTGCCATCGAGTAGATTCCAACTCATAGCGACCCTATAGGACAGAGTAGAACTGCCCCATAGAGTTTCCAAGGAGTGCCTGGAAGATTTGAACTGCTGACCTCTTGGTTAGCAGCCGTAGCACTTAACCACTATGCCACCAGGGCTTCCATGAGAATGTTAAGAAGGTGTAATTGAAAAGACATAGTGGCCCTTTGAAATTGTTTGAAGAGAACAAGAGATGTATGGTGAAAGGGAGAGAAGAAGAGAATAAATGGGAAAATTCTAGATAAACAAGCCTTATTTTTTTTTATTTAACACAGTATTTCTTTCTTTGCTTACCTGGGTCATTTACTGGGTGATGGGAAAGCAGCGTGAAGGACCTAGTCCCAGCTTTCAAGGGGCACGCCTAGTCTAATGGAGAACGGGAAACTAAAGCAATAATTATAAAACGGGTGTGGTGCTTTGCAGCCTATGCTGTGCTTTCACACGGATTCCACGTTTATATTCTCTCTACGGTTACCTGTCAGTTCGCCTTCAAGGTACTCCAGGACAGCTTTTTCAGCTGAGAAAATGGATTCAGAAATGGTTGCTGTTAGTTGCCATCAAGTCAGTTGTGATTCACGACACCTCATGTGTGCAGAGTAAAAACACTCCATAGGGCTTTCAAGGCTGTGACCTTTTCGAATCAGATCACCAGGCCTGTCTTCCTAGGTGTCCTCTGGGTGGGTTTGAACTGCAAACTTTTGGTTAGTAGTTCAACACTTAACCATTTGCACCACCCAGGGACTCCCAGAGAGATTAAAAGGAGGAAATAATATTGAATGACTAATGTATATCAGCTCCAAGGATGATCTTACTTAAACTCTCAAACAACCCTATAAAGTAGTAAACCAAAAAAACAAAATCCATTGCCTTAAGTCGATTCCGACTCACAGTGACCCTGTAGGACAGAAAAGAACTGCCCCATACAGTTTCCAATGAGCTCCTGGTGGATTCAAACTGTCGACCTTTTGGTTAGCAGCACTTAACCACTAAGCCACCAGGGTTTCCTATAGAATAGTAATTAATAATAAAATCAAGTTACTAATACCTATGATACATGTGTGTGTCTGTGTGTGTAGGTATGTATCCATCACCTGTCTGTCAGTTTGTCTTACTGTGGTAGCTTGCATGTTCTTGTGATGTTGGAAGCTATGCCATCAGTATTTCAAATACCAGCAGGGTCACCCATGGCGGACACGTTTCAGTGGAGTTTCCAGATGAAGACAGACTAGGAAGAAAGGGCTGGTGCTCTGCTTCTGAAAATCATCCAGCAAAAATGCTACGGATCACAACAGAATATTGTCCAATACAGTGCTGGACGATGAGCACCCTAGATTGGAACAGTGCCGGACGATGAGCACCCTAGATTGGAACAGTGCCGGACGATGAGCACCCTAGATTGGAACAGTGCCGGACGATGAGCACCCTAGATTGGAAAAAAAACACTGAAAAATACACAGTGGTCGCAACAATGGACTCGAGCATACCAACAAGCATGAAGATGGGTCAGGACTGGGCAACATTCGTTCTGTTGTACATAAGGTCACCGTGAGTTGTAGCCTACTTGACCGCAAGTAACAGCTTAGATGTATATATTTCTATATATCTATATCTATTTCTGTGTCTGTATCTATTTATCTATCCACCCATCCATCTATCTGTCCATCTATCTATCCATATATCTAACCTCCAAGATCATATAATCCTAGCAGAGCCAGGATTCAATCCCATCCCAGTCTGGTTCCAAAGTCTGTGCCCTTCCCCTTGTAATCTCAGCACTATTCACATTTTGGGATGGATATTTTTCGTTGTGGAGTGGCTGTCCTCTGCATTGAAGGGTGTTTAGCAGCTCTCTGGCCTCTAACCACTTGAAGACAGTGGCACACACACACACAGAGTCATGACAATCAAAAATGTCTCCAGATGTTGCCAAATGTTCCTTGGGGGACAAAATCACCCCCCAATGGGGAAACACTGCTTTAAACTATGCTTTGCCTTAAAACGTAGGGAGAGAGGTAAGACAAGCAGGCACATAGTTGTAACCAAGGGAGAGGTTCTGAATATGCTTGGTGAGGTACATCAGATACAAAATGTATTTGTTAGGCTCAGGTTAACGTGAAGTTGAGAAACCACCCCCTCAAAAAAAAATGGCTTAACCAAGGCGGAAGGTTATAGCTTTTTCATGTTATAGTACAGAGGTAGGCAGTCCAGAGTGGGGATGGTAGCTCTGTTCCACAAATGCCTCAAGTACTCAAGTTCCTTCCAGCTTTCCCCTCTGCTGTTCCCAGGGTGTGGTCTTCATCTCATCATACAAGATGGAGCATTAGCCATCACACCACATTACAAGCAACGGGATGGAGAACAGGTGAAAAGGAAGCAAACCCCACCTTCCAGCTGTCTCTTAAAGAAAGTGCCCTGAAGCTGTCACATGACATTTTCACTTACATCCCATTGGTCAGAACTTAGTCACATAACCATACTTAGCTACAAGGGAGCTTAGAAATGGAGTCTTCATTCTGGTGGCCATGGGTCCAGCTCAAAATGCGAGTATTATGTAAAAAAGCAAGAATGGGATTTAGGGGATAGCCAGCAGCTTCTACTCCGTATGTCATCTTCAGCTGTAAAAACCAAACTCGTTGCCATTGAGTCAATTCTGACTCATAGCGACCCTGTAGGACAGAGTAGAACTGTTCCATAGGGTTTCCAAGGAGCAGCTGGTGGATTCCAACTGTCAGCCTTTTGGTTAGCAGCCTGAGCTCTTAACCACTGCACCATCAGGGCTCCTTAGCTATAAAAGGACTTGTGATTTTGTCAAAATAAGCCCTAGTGGTGCACAGGGGAATCGCTTGGCTGCTAACAAAAGGTTGGGGGTTCAAACCCACCCAGACACTGCATGGTAGAGAGACTTGGTGATCGGCCCCCATAAAGACTCCCAAAACAAAAAAACCAAACCTATTGTGTCAAGTTGATTCCAACTCATGGCAGCCCTATAGGTCAGAGTAGACCTGCCCCGTAGGGTTTCCAAGCAGTGGCTGGTGGCTTGGAACAGCTGATCTTTTGGTTAGCAGCCAAGCTCTCAACCACCATGCCACCAGGGCTCCCCCATAAAGATTACAGCCTCTGACGCAGTTTACTGGTCACGTAAGGTTGTTATGAGTAAAAAATCTACTCAACGGCACCCAACAACACTTTCATCAAACTGCTGTGTTGTATCTCCAAGCACCAGTTCACTGTAGCTTGAGGTTCAGCTCAGTTTTCACTGTTTTGGGCGTACTTGCAATAAATGAGACTATGAGGACCTCAAAAGATTTTCACAATCACTCAGGGAATTCACACTGAAAAGAAAGTGTTTCTAATTCCACTCTGTTGTCACAGTCTGAAGAAAGGCTTTTGTGACTACACACCCTGAGCAGGTGGCAGCAGGAAGCTCTAGGGACTGCTGAAGAAGGAGGACCTAGAGAACCAGGGCAAGAAGGGGCTCTTCCTATGACCCCACTATCTCTTCTCTCCATCCAATCAGAGGAAACCACTTTTATCAACAGCCCCTTTCCTGCCAGCACCTTCAATGATAGTTTTGGCTTATGCTCAGTTGTGTGACAGTAAATACTTAACAGCTGGCTCTCTAAAAAAAGAAAAGAAAGAAACGTGTGCAGATGTATGTTTATTAAAAACTGTAATGATCTGAAGGGTGCGCAGCACACAATTTACAAATAATAATACTGTTTATTTTAAATTCCGTGTGATCAATTTATTGTCACAGAATGCTTTCATCGATTTTTGCCAAATGCCCTTGTAACTGTAGGCAACCGATAATTGTAATTCAACCATGACTTGACAAATGGAGGTGCATCCCAATCTGCTGTTTTCCCAGTAAGTGTACTGTCATTAAATCTGATATGCAATTTTCTGTGAAACTATTTCTCACCCTTGTAGTAATTATATTCATTATACTGAATTTTTTTCAGCTCCAACAGTAAATCGAGTTGAATTTGTAGCATTTGCTTATTTCTATGGTGTAAATACTCTCTATGGCCAATTTTAAGCTATGAGTGTCACCTCTGAGCATAGCAATAAGAAGAAATGTTCAGTAGAACATCATTACATCATATTTCCACCACAAAAATTTTTTAAAAAACCAAACCTGTTGCCGTCGAGTTGGTTTCAACTCATAGCTGCCCTATAGGACAGAGTAGAACTGCCCCTTAGAGTTTCCAAGGAGCAGCTGGTGGATTTGAACTGCTGACACTTTGGTTAGCAGCTGAACGTTTAACCACTGCGCCACCAGGGCTCCATACAGATACAGCAGATGTAAATCACTTCAAGAGCGTAGATAACAGCAAAATGTTGACAATATATTTAGGAAGTGATAAATTTCGAGTATTATCATCTTTGGTTTTGATGTAATTTATCTAATATAATCTAATTTTTCAAGATGGCTGTTTTTAACAACTGGCTCACAAAATTTCTGAGAATAATTGGCTCTCCAGGGCTACTGCAAGCTAGCTTCAGCACACCACAGTATATGGCTATTACCAACATTTGGATTCTCCACTCACATTAATGCAAGCATGGTTTCCAAGTTACACTCTGAAGTGAAAATAGTTGCACATAACGAAATATTTCTATTCTTTTTTTTTTTCTTCTGTCGCCTATACTCCTAGATCCAACCCATGGAATTCAGTATCGTCAATCAGCAGTCATTAGTATTTATTATATTCCTATGTGGTACACTGGACCATGAGCCCCTGAGTCAGGTCAGGGACTATGTTTCCTCAGCACTTAACACAGTGCCAGATACACAGTAGCTGCTCAATAAATGTTTGCAGAACCAGTGCCCTAAAATTATTACCTGTGACCACAAGTCTTCTTAGGGTGCATGACAATTTGTCTTTCCTTCGATGTCCTTTATGGACAAAATGTCATGAAATTAAATACATGCATTTAATTGGGCCTACAATAATTACTGTCTCCCTGTCCTAGTCTTAGTTGTTAGGCCATGTCTGGCACTGTGGTGGAATAAGCAGAATTGTCAATGTCACCCTGAGGTCTCACTCTGGAACACCTGTCCAACAAGTTAGCTGGCATCAGCAGAAGAGGTCGCATCCAAACTCAGTTTCCTGTGGGACCAGTAACTTCCTTTGTTTAGAAGGATGGTACACAATGTCCTGTAGGCCTCAAGATCTCTAGGTGCTGGGCAGCTAACTTTCTCAGACAACTTCTGTCTATACTTGGCACCCTAAATCCAGACTGCCTGGTGCCAAGCAACCTGTGTATTCCCCCACTGACATGCCTTATGAAAAATGAGTTCCAAAGAGTGGTGGGATCCAACCATTGGAATGTAGGCCTGTACTGAGGGTCTACAAGGCCAGGGTCATGCCCTGCCCTTAGCACACTTTCTGGGGTAATAAGAGACTCAGAGGAGGAGTGTCCCCTCTTCTCTCAATGACCTTGGCCTATTTTAGTTTTTCATTTCCCCCAATAGAGCCTATATTGTAACCCAAATTGTATGACACGGTAGAATTTGCATCAATCCCAGACGGAACTCACTTGGTAGAACAGGTAAAGTCCCAGAAGGAACCCACCTTCAGGACAGGTACCCACTATGTTCGGCATTAGCTGGGCTGTAGGAAGGCAGTTCTAGGGGTAAAGACTGAGATTAGGAGTCAGGAAACCTGTAGTCCCCTAAAGAGATGTGTGATCTGGAGACAAGATTTCTAGATCCTCTATTCCACAAATAGCTTATCTCTGAATTTCCAAGAAACACACAAACTGAACAACAAAAGACAGTCAAACAAAACCCTAAGTTCCCCCTGGATGCCATGAAGTCCATTGAGTGACTGTGTTTTATGTCAGATGGTGTTTACTGGTAATTTCTTGGTGATGTCCAAGTGGTAACTGAGGGCACTCCTGCATTTGCCTATTTTTCACACATCCAAAGCGAAAAGGTGGGACTTTGTTCTGGAATCCCCTTGATTCCATCAAAGAAAGCATAATGGACTTAATCCTGCCAGATGTTGTGGTAAATGAGTATGTAACGAACAGGGCTCAGCTGGTGGAGGGTGAATCTTAGTTCACTGAAGGCTCCACAGATGACCCAACAAATAGAAAGAAGAGCCGCAGAAGATGCTAAATATATACACCAGCATATTTTGCCTTTTTAATCCTTTTCTGAGCATCGTTGCGCAGTGAACATTGTTGTTGTTGTTGTAGGTGCTGTCGAGTCAGTTCTGACTCATAGTAACCCTGGACACAACAGAATGAAACACTACCCGGTCCTTTGCCATCCTCACAATTGTTGCTATGCTTGAGCCCATAATTGCAGACACTGTGTCAATCTGTCTCTTTGAAGGTCTTCCTCTCTTTCATTGACCCTCTACTTTACCAAGCATGATGTCCTTCTCCAGGGTCTGGTCCCTCCTGGTAACAGGTCCAAAGTATATGAGATGAAGTCTCACCATACTCACTTATAAGGAGCATTCTGGCTGTACTTCTTCCAAGATGGATATGTTTGTTCTTCTGGTAGTCATCAAAGAGATGCAGCTGATGGCCGCTTTAACAAATAAGGTACTCATAATAACTATAGACAAGACATCTCTGTCTGATATTTTGAAACATATTTGAAGATAACTTCTGGGATACCACATGGTCCAAAACCAAACCCGTTGCCTGTGAGTCGATTCTGACTTTTGGCGACCCCATCTATGTTAGAGTAGAACTGTACTCCATAGGGTTTTCAGTGGCTCTAATCTTATGGAAATAGACCGTCAGGGCTTTCTTTCACAGTGTCGCTGGGTGGATTCAAACTGCCAACCTCTAGGTTAGTAGCTGAGTGCAAACGCTTTGTAACACCATGGTCAGAGCACACTAAAAAAAAAGCAGGTTGTTCATTCTCTGTTTCAAAAGTTTAAGGGCTACAAAGAACCACATTGATCCAAGTCCTAAGAAAAACAGTCCATCTTTTATTATTCTCTGTCTGCCTTATGCATGTTGATGGAATTATTCTTTGCAGTGGAGCAGGAATACAAAACAACGCTTTGCTTCTCGTGTGGTGCAACTCGGCAATGGTGAGCACAACAGGACCATTGTCTCCCAACCACACCACTCACAACCAGCCCTATGAGTCAGGTTGCTAATGAGCTGAGCTGACAGGGACACTGTTTTCAGCAAACATCAGACAGCAATAATCACTGCTTACCAAAAGTCAGCAGTTCCAATCCACCAGCTGCTTCTTGGAAACCTTATGAGGCAGTTTTACTCTGTCCTATAGGGTCACTATGAGTTGAAATCAACTCAATGGCAACAGGCAGGGATAGCTGAACTTGACAGCAGGACTACGACTATTCGAAACCCTGAGGCCAAGGCGTTTATCCTCTTGAAGGTCATATAATAATGCCACTAAGCGAAGGAGGCAAAATCCTCGGTTGCCAGGATACCGATTGTCAGAGGCTCCAAAGGCTATGAAATCTCCTTCCCATCCCCAACAAACAAAACCTCAAGTCACTCAGGTTACGCCAGCAGTTACTCAGGAAACGCTAAATGGGGGGAGGGTGCAGCACACCTGTTTCGTGAATATCTTACAGGGATCATTGTACGTGCTTACATGAAGAGTTTTTGAGTCGCACATGGGTGAATCATAATCCATACTCATCATCATTATTTTTATAACCAGCAAAGTGATGCCTTTTCAAATTGCCTAGGATCTTTAGAGTTGAAAGTTAGGAATCCGTGATTACTTCTTTCTACAAACAACATTTTTTTCTGTGTTGGAATTCATACGACGGTTGAGCCAATCAAGTAGCTACCAGCAGTACAAAGGACATCAGTACAGACGCAATAGCACGCAAGCGTAGGCTGCTGGCACATAAAGGACATCAGTACAGACGCAATAGCACGCAAGCGTAGGCTGCTGGCACTTACCTCTACTGTTTCTAGCCTTGCTCAGGCATTTGGGATTGTTTTGTTTTTAACCTGGGGGTGGTGGGAGGGCCAGGGATAAGAGCAGTTATAACCACAGAAGCTGACTACAATAAATACTGGCAAAAATCTTTACATAATATTGACATCAATTGTGATGGAGGAGTTTGACTACAGTTTTGTCCACACTTAAAAGTATTTTACATACACTATCACCTGAACACTAAAGCTCTGTGTGAAAGGTTGACAGTCACTGCAAAACCCAAGCATTAATGGCTTGGTATTGATGGAAACATCTGACTTCAATATATTTTCATCGACTGTTATGGATTGAATTGTGTCCCCTAAAAATAATGTGTGTTAACATGGCTAGTCCATGATTCCCAGTATTGTGTGGTTGTTCACCATTTAGTCACCTGATGTGATTTTCCTATATGCTGTAAATCCTGTCTCTATGATGTTAATGAGGTGGGATTAGCGGCAGTTGTGTTGAGGCAGGACTCAATCTATAAGATTAGGCTTTGTCTTAAGTCAATCTCTTTTGAGATATAAAAGAAAGAAGTGAGCAGAGAAATATGGGGAGCTCATACCACCAAGAAAGTAGTGCCAGGTGCAGATGGTGTCCTTTGGACCCAGATTCCCTGTGCTGAGAAGCTCCTAGTCCAGGGGAAGACTGATGATAAGGACGTTCCTCCAGAGCCTACAGAGAGAGAAAGCTTTCCTCTTGAGCTGACACCCTGAATTTGGACTGCTAGCCTACTAGGCTGTGCGAAAATAAACTTCTGTTTGTTAAAGCCACCCACTTGTGGTATTTCTGTTACAGCAGCGCTAGTTAACTAAGACACTGATCTATTTATCCATTGCATATGTACTTTATGTATGGCACTGTTATTTCCATACAGTAAGTAACTAGTTTCCTGCTGGACAACACAAAATAAAGACATTCTTATGATGTTATAGTTAGTGAATAAAGAAAGCAGTCTGCACACATAGACACGCAATGTTCATGTTTGCATAGCTCACATCCATTCAACAAATACCTATAGCATTTTTGTATTCAGCACCAATCCCTATTATTATTTCAAGCTCTGAAATTAGGTCATCTTTTTCCTTAAAAAAAAATTCCAGCATATTTTTTCAAGGTTGATGTACTTGTTTTCTTTACTTTGATCTAACATATAATTGTAAGGAGCCCTGCTCGCGCAACAATTAAGCACTCGACTGCTAACGGAAAGGTTAGGAGTCCGAACCCACCCAACAACTCCAAGGAGAAAGACCCAGCAATCTGCTCCTGTAAAGATTACAGCCTAGAAAACCCTGTGGGGGCAGTTTTACTCTGTCCTATGGAGTCATTGTGAGTCAGAATCAAGTCAACGGCATACCTCCACAACAACATAATAACCGTGGATGCTACACGTATCTTTAGGGATATAAAGCCGTTCTTAGAGATTTGAAACCCACCCAGTGTGGAGCATCTGAGATGTTTAAATATATTCATGTCGGGAGTTCTTAGTGTGCAAGCCTAAAGCATAAGTAAACAGCTTCGAGCTGGACAATATTACACTGATTGCCAAACTCCAAATTAACATTCACGTTCCGCTTCTAAGATGACACACCTGCTTTTGCTTACCAGTAATTCTGATTTCTTTAGTAACTACAAATTGGCAGATCATGCCTCGCATAGTCATTGAATTTCAGTGTTTTGAAGCCAGCCTACCTGTGTTTCAACAACCTTGTCAGGATTTCTGGATCTAATCATCAAATCATAGTGGCAAATGCAAAAAGGAGCAAAGCAGCATGATTTAGGAGTCTGTAGTCTAGTTGGCACAATACAACAGATGTACATTAAAAGTTAAATTATGAGAAATTACTTATAATTCTATTTAGCATTCTAAGACAATACTAGAAGAAACATCAATAATTGCTGCAGGATTCATTAAAAGGATTCAAATGCAGATCTGTCTGGCTCCAAAACCTGTTTTCTCCACTACTTTGCCATTCACAGAAAGGTCTGCCAAGCTTGCACTATCTACTGATCTTCTCAGAATTCTTCTTTTGATGAAATGTGTCCAAAAGGCCCAGCTGCCTTTCACACAGAGGGAACATGAGGCACTTACGAAGTGAGGGGGTCCTGATACAAGACCGGGGGGCTGCTCCATCGAAAGGATTCTAGAGCATTCCTCCCCAACAGGGGCAGCAACTCCTATCATCTGTTCTTGTGGGACATTAAGGGGATGCACCAAGTTAATTGATAATGAAAATAATAGCAATGATCAGATTTCCTAAATACCTACCGTTTAAGTCTTACGGGTGATGAGAACACGGGTTGGCTTGCTTGATTCCCTTCCCTAAAGGGCAGTACCCTGGAAAGCTCTCCCTTCGGCCGCACCCAGTGTATTGGTAGGGTTAACTTGGGAAAACAGATGTGCTATGTATTCCACATGTGATGAGTCTTATTTCTGAGGTGAGGGGAGAATTAAAGTGTAGTTCTCCAAAGCAATAGTTCTCTAAGTGTGGTCTGGAGACCAGCAGCGTGGGAACTTGCTGTTGTTGTTGGATGACATCAAGTTGACTCCAACTCACAGTGACCCTATAGGACAGAGTAGTACTGCCCTATAGGGATTTCTAGGCTCTAATCTTCACAGAAGCAGATGGTCAAGTCTTTCTCTGAGGAGCCGCTGGGTGGGATCGAACTGCCAACCTTTCAGTTAACAACGAAGAGCTTAACTATTTTGCCACCAGTGCTCCTTGGAAACTTGTTAGAAATGCAAATCTTGGGCCTCCATCCTAGGCTTACTGAATCAGATGCTCTGGGGTGGAGGGCACAGCAATCTGTGCTTCCACAAGCCCTT
The DNA here is from genome assembly GCF_024166365.1 of Elephas maximus indicus. Lineage (NCBI taxonomy): Eukaryota > Metazoa > Chordata > Mammalia > Proboscidea > Elephantidae > Elephas > Elephas maximus. The sequence goes on from NC_064832.1 coordinate 92,369,499, forward strand.
TGGGTCCTTCCAAGGCAGCTAAAGGTCAGGAACCACTGCTCTAGAGCTTGATGGAAAGCTGTTATACGTCTTACACCTGCCTATAGCTGTCTCCTAAATCTCCGGTGCTTCCTCCCTTTGTCAAACTCCAGCCAAGAACCATACAGGGGAATGAGACTCTGAGAAATGTATTTCCTAGCTTTCCCTCTTTAGAATTCTTAGTCAGGGATGGCAATGATGTCAAACAGACAAAGCAGCACGCCTGGTGAATACCAACTTGTGATAGAAACATCTCAGCCGTTCTGGCCCTGTGCATAAGCGGTCACCTAGCAAACTCCAGGAAAGCTTCTCTGTGTACAAGGCTCTCCCTCCATGACCTTACCATTGTTGTTGCTGTTGTTAGCTACCTTTGAGTCTGTTCCAACTCCTAGCCACCCTATGAACAACAGTACCAAACAGGCCCAGACCCGTGCCATTCTTATAATTGTTGTTATGCTTGAGCTCAGTGTTGCAACCACTGTGTCAATCCATCTCCTTGAGGGTCTTCTTCTCTTTCACTGACCCTCTAGTTTATCAAGCATGATGTCCTTCTCCAGGGACTGATCTCTCCTGACAACACGTCCAAAGTATGTGAGATGATATCTCACCGTCCTTGCTTCTAAGGAGTGTTCTGGCTGTACTTCTTCCAAGACAAATTTGTTTGTTCTTTCGGCAGTCCATGGTGTATTCAATATTCTTCACCAACACCATAATTCAAAGGCATGGATTCTTCTTCACTCTTCCTTATTCCTGGTCCAGCTTTCACATGCATATGAGGTGACTGAAAACAAAATGGCTTGAGTCAGTGGCACCTTAGTCCTTAAAGTGACATCCTTGTTTTTTAACACTTCAAAGAGGTCTTTTGCAGCAGATTTGCCCAATGCAATGCGTCATTTGATTTCTTGACTGCTGCCTTCATGGGTGCTGATTGTGGATACAAGTAAAATGAAATCCTTGACAACTTCAATCTTTCCCTATTTATCATGATGTTGCTTATTGGTCTAGTTGTGAGAATTTTTGTTTTCTTTACGTTGAGGTGTAATCCATACTGAACGCTGTGGTCTTCAATCTTCATCAGTAAGTGCTTCAAGTCCTCTTCATTTTCAGCAAGCAAGGTTGTGCCATCTGCATAACGCAGGTTGTTAATGAACTTTCCTCCAATCCTGATGCCCCCTTCTTTTTCATATAGTCCAGCTTCTTGGATTATTTGCTCAGCATACAGATTGAATAAGTATGGTGAAAGGATGCAACCCTAATGCACACCTTTTCTGACTTTAAACCACACAAATATCCCCTTGTTCTGTTTGAATGACTGCCTCTTGGTCCGTGTACAGATTCCTCATGAGCACAATAAAGTGTTATGAAATTCCATTTCTTCATAATGTTACCCATAATTTGTTATGATCCACACAGTCAAATGTTTTTACATAGTCAATAAAACACAGGTAAACACATTTCTGGTATTCTCTGTTTTCAGCCAAGATCTATCTTACATCAGCAGTGATATCGCTGGTTCCATGTCCTCTTCTGAATCTGGCTTGAATTTCTGACAGTTCCCTGTTGATGCACTGCTGCAACCGCTTTTGAATGATCTCCAGCAAAATTTTACTTGCATGTGATATTAATGATATTGTTTGATAATTTCCACATTCTGTTGGATCACCTTTCTTTGGAATAGGCATAAATATGGGTCTCTTCCAGTCAGTTGACCAGGCAGCTGTCTTCCAGATTTCTTGACATAGAGGAGTGAGCACTTCCAGCACTGCACCTGCTTGTTGAAACATCTCAATTAGTACTCCGTCAATTCCTGGAGCCTTGTTTTTTGCCAGTGTCTTCAGTGCAGCTTGGACCTCTTCCTTCAGTACCATTGGTTCTCCATCATATGCCACCTCCTGACATGATTGAATGTTGACCAATTCTTTTTGTCTTTTTGACTCTTTGTACTCCTTCCATTTTCTTTGGATGCTTCCTGTGGCATTCAGTATTTTGCCCATAAAAATGGAAGCCTTCAAACTTGCAACTCTAGGCTTGAAGTTTTTCCTCAGTTCTTTCAGCTTGAGAAATGCTGAGTGTGTTCTTCCCTTTTGGTTTTCTATCCCCAGGTCTTTACACATTTCATTATACTTTGTCTTCTCAGGCTGCCCTTTGAAATCTTCTGTTCAGTGCTTCGAAGTCTACCATTAGAGGTATCTTCCTGGGGCATTCTATTGTCTTGATTTGCTTTTGTAAATATGTATGGCCCAAGGCTTTTAAGAGCTGGACTATGTGTGCAAGAAAGTTATTTTTACTTACTTGTGCTTATTTACTAATCAAAGATGTGGTGAAACCCAAGTGAAATTGTGCACTACATATTAGTGAGGAAACACGGTTAAGCCTGTGCATGCCCTGCTCCTTAGAAGCAAAGATGGCTAGACTACATCTCACATAATTTGGACATGTTATCAGGAGGAATCAATCCCTGGAGAAGGACATCATGTTTGGTAAAGCAGAGGATCAACAAAGAAGAGAAAGACCCTCAACAGGACGGATTGACACAGTGGCTGCAACAATGGGCTCAAGCATAACAAGGATTGTGAGGATGGCGCAGGACTGAACAGTGTTTGGTTCTGTTGTACATAGGGTTGCTATGAGTCAGAACCAAATTGATAGTACCTAAAACAACGACAATATAAAAAAACGACAATATACCTTGCTTACTCTAAGCCTGTGTGTACCCTGCTTACTGGTCAATCTGTCCCTGCCAGCACTCCAGTAGACCCCAAAGACACAAGGCATAATAAGGCACAGTCATTCTTTTCAAAAAGGTTGCAATCTAGTAGAGGAAATGGACATCAAAACAAACATTTAAAAACAATATAATTAGTACTACAGTCATGGTGCGGGTAATGTATTACATAATCAGAGGAGACAGGGAGTATTATTACTCGGAGGACAAGCTGGATATCTGCCATTTGCCTCTCTACATCTACATTCCACCGTTCTCCATCCTCCAAGTAGGCAAACTATGACATCCAGCCTCGAAGGTGGCCCCCAATGACCCCTGTCTAGTGATATTTGAGCTCCTGCATGAATACCCATGTTCTGTCAGGGTTGGTCTATGTCAGAAGTGGTGGCATGTGATTTTCAAGGCTGTCATAAAAGACACTGCAGCTTCTGTGTTGTTCTTTCTTTGGATCACCTGCTCTGGGGAAACAAGCTGTCATATCACAAGGACACTCAAGAGAGATTTGGAGAAGCCCACAGGATGAGGAACTGAGGCCTCCAACCAACAACCATGTGAGAGAGCCGTCTTGGAAGCAAATCCTCCAGCTTCAGGCTAGTCTTCAGAGGACTACAATCTCAGCCTACTTCTAAAATGCAACCTCATGAGGGATCCTGAACCAGAGCCGCCTCTACTAAACACCTCTCATATTCCTGCCCCACAGAAAATGTGAGATAATGTTTGTTATTTTAACCTACTATTTGGAGTGGAGCCCTGGTGGCATAATGGTTAAGAGCTTGGCTGATAATCAAAAGGTCAGCAGTTCAAATCCCCCAGCCACCCCTCGGAAACCCTATGGGGCAGATCTACTCTGCCCTATAGGGTTGCTATGAGTTGGAATCAACTCCACAGCAACAGGTTTGGTTTTAAGTTTGGGGTAATTTGTTACGCAGCGATAAATAATAATACGTTGGCTTATATGGATTGCATCAGCAGGCTTCCTTGCCCTCTGATTTCTAGTTTTTCAACTAATAAAGGTTATGAACAGGCACTGAAGGTAGGAATCAGAGTGTGGTTGAAATATTTGTTCCCTCAGCTTCTTCTCTGTTGAGTCACTGTATGTTGGCTCGAAGGTCTCAGTTCCTGTTTTGTGGTTCTCTCATATAGCCACCATTACCAGGTTCTAGTATGCCCTCGCCCTTCCAGAACCTAATGTTACGAATAGCTCTAGGTCCCTGCAACCTCTCCCTTACAGTTTCCATATACCCTGCCCACATCTCTGTAAATAGCCCATTTATAAACTCTGTTGAAATTACCCAATTCATTGTTGTTGTAGGTGCCACTGGGTCAGTTCCAACTCATAGCAACCCTATGTACAACAGAAGGAAACACTGCCCAGTCCTGCACCATCCTCACAATCATTTTACAACAAGGGCTTGAGCCCATTGTTGCAGCCACTGTGTCAATCCATCTTGTTGAGGGTCTTTCTCTTTTTTTGCTGACCCCCTACTTTACCAAGCATGATGTCCTTCTCCAAGGACTGGTTCTTCCTGATAGCATACCCAAAGTAAGTGAGAGGAAGCTTTGCCATCCTTGCTCCTAAGGAGCATTCATTCTTCTGGCAGTCCATGGTATATTCAATATTCTTCTCCAAAACCATAATCTGAAGGTGTCAAATCTTCTTCAGTCTTCCTTAGTTTGAGTGTACATCTATTTCCTGCTAAAAGCATGACTGATACAATAAGGTTCAGGGATAGAGCTAAAGAAATGATATTTGACCTGAGTCTTGCCAGATGCCTGTAATCTTGCCAAGGTTTTCTTGTATCAAAAGCCACAGGTGAGTAAAATGTCCAGTTCTGATAGTTTTATAGCTGTGGGTACACAAGTGCAATGGGACACTATTCACACTAGTTTGTACGTGAACAGCATTTAGAATCATGCAATAAGGTCTTCATTTTAGGACCAGATTTCAGTCCACATACAACAGTGAATTTGAAATATTACTGTTTAAATAATATTTCTACAGTTTACTTTCTATTTCAAACAATTTCTTCTATAGGTGACTTCTTTTTAATCGGTTTGAGATTTCTGCTCTCCCCTTTTTCCCTGGGATGGAATGGGGCTGTCAGAGATTATTTAAAAATCAGGTATGTTTCAAAAATACCCATCAATATTCAATAATGTTTTGTGGGGGGGAGTCCACTAATTCAATCTTTGTTATAATTCAGTGTAGGTTAGGCTGGGGTTCAGTTTGTCCTATAAAAAGAGGTTCTGCAAAGCAGCTGATTAGAAAGAACATAATGGCAGGAACACATTGAATCTCTGTAAGAAAGCAAATAATTTTTAAGGACTTCAGCACATCGACTGTTTGTATGCAAATATGGCTGCTAATTATAAATGAGTTTATCTACTCAATACAGCAGCTTAGCAGGACTTCTACTTGGAAGCCCTCTGTCAAAACTTTGTGAGAATTTTGTCTGAGTTGCCGTTTGCATTTGAAATCCACTTCTGTAAAAACTGACTCTAAATGAGTCTGGTAATTAACTTACATTGACCTTCCACCCAATTATTGCCCGTCAATAAGGCTTAACCACCGCCATGACAGGGTGACAGCAAAAAAATGGTCAAAAGAATTAGATATGATCTCTGAGGTCAGAGAGGCACAGTCAGAACCTTTTCCAAACCAGATTATGAAAAACCCTTGAAATAACTAATTAAAATAAGAAATGACCACCCGTTCAACCAGCTGAGCTAAATAATTTACCTAATAAGGTTATTGTCTGTAACACTACAGACATGGGAGCAGAATGCAGAAGACCCCATATCACAAAAGCTCAATTGAAGCCAAAATTAAACATGCTGATCCTTGCTTTAGACCTGAGATAAGACTCGGAATTGCTGGCGCCTACCATTGATTAAGCATCTGCTTGGAATTTCTTGCTTTTTCTGCTTTCACAGAACACCTGCTAGGGAAGTGCACAAAATTGCAAGATCATGCAAAACCAGAACATGAGCTAATCATTATATCCTGATGTATGGAACCCAAGTCTCTATCATAACTGAGAGCTGAGCCACAGGAGACAAGGCTGTGATTTTTCTAATAGCCAGGTATACCAAGAAAAGCACACGAGCTATTTTGCGTGCAAAGTACAAGGACAGCTCTGATTTAAACTATTTATTTTTGTTATCTCGTCATCGTTGGGTTGAGAACTGTCTGGAACTTCTCTGGTTGGATGTGGAAGGAGGAAGTGACCCCCCTCCTTCCTTGACCACCCCACCCTGTCCAGTTTCTTGGGAGCTGGTAAAGATAACATGCCCCAAGTATGCATACACCCATATGTTTCACAAGCCACATGTGCGATTCTTTTGTTTTGAAAATGGAGTATACTATGTATCAGAGTCCCTGGTGGACTCTATCCGAAAGGCTGGAGGCTCTAGTACACCCAGAGGTACTTCAGAAGAAAGGACTGTGGATTAAAAACCCTAGGGAGCATATTTCCACATTGACACACATGGTATCATCATGAGTCGGACTCGACTCTACAGAAACTGATTATACCATGGATCAGTCAGGTTAAGCTAGGTTATGCTGTGATAACAAACATTCCCCAAATCTCAGTGGCTTCAAACGTGGATTGCCTTGGGACCCTACTCTAAGTCATCCTCACACTGGGACTCATGCTGATGGAGCAGCCAACCATCTGTAATGTTGCCAGGCTCTGTACCAAATGATGCACCCGTTCTTTAAACTTCTGCTCATGTTTCATTGACCAAAGCATGTCTTTGGAACACGCCTGAGTTCAATCCTGCCATGTGCCTGAAGGAACAAAAACCAGAATATTTGTGAATATTCCCATGAGTGCCAAATCCCTTCTAAAGGTCCTACATATTCCTGCTGGGAGGAGGCAGATAGAAAGGTAGAAAACTGAAAGGAAACAGAAGTAAAAGAGGCAAAGGGCAGATTAGAAAAACAGGTCTGAGAAAATGTGCTGGGGAAGGATGAGATTTGTGGAGATGATTTTTAGTCACTCTTGAGACCTATATTTAGATTTTTGACAGTCACATATGCGCCAGAAATCTCTCTTCTCACCTTCTCCCTACTTTGCCTTTTCAAGGGACAAGGAGTGACAGGCAGAGGGGGTGATACGCTGACAAGATAGCACCATGCCTGTGTGTGTGCGTGAATGTGTGTGCTGGTATGAAAGAGCTGTCTTGTGAAGCAGGTTGTTCTATTACTCCCTTAAGAAGCTGACCAGGGCTGAGGTGTCTGAGAATTATTGACTGCAGCAAACACCTCCTATTATGGCAGTTATAAGTGTCTATACCCTGTTCCCACCAGTAGCTTCTTGGCTGAGGAACGGAAAAATGTAGAGTATGTTCAGTACACTAAAATGTGTAAGACAAAAAAAAAAATCTCAGGCCTGAGAATAGATACTCAGATTTGGGAAACAAATGGATTCTCCAGACGTTGAACCTCCTAGTACATATGAACCTAAGATACGATAAATATATATGATTTTTAAATCCAGTGGGTAAAGGATGAGTTATTCAATAAAAGGTGCAGAAAATCAGGAATTCTCTGGGGCGGCGGGGGGGGTGGCCCATTTAGATACTCACTGTAGCAATCCACTCACTGATAGAAATTCCAGCTGGATTACGGAGATAAGAATTACAATCGAGCCACTAAAAGAAAAGCTTCAGAATAAAACTTAGGTAGATATTTACGTGATGTCTGGATAGGGACAACTTTTTTAATGCAAAAGCTAAAGGAATAAAATCACAGAAGAAAAGAGTAACAGATTTGGCCACATAAAAATTTCAATTTATTTGTCAAAAAAAATAATATTAAAAGGTAGGTTTCAAAGTAGAGGGAAAATTTTTCACCAAATATGACAGGCAAAGTTTAATATCTTTAATGTATTAAAAAACTACAATTTAATAGCAAATAATATGGCTATTCAGCCTCGAATAGTGAATAAGGAAATGAAAGCTTAAAATAAAATATAGATAATAGTTTGTCTACCGTAGTAGCAAATATATTTATATTATTCTGTTTAGTACTAAACCAAACCTGTTGCCATCAAGTCGATTCCTACTCATAGTGACCCTATAGGACAGAGTAGAACTGCTCCAGAGGGCTTCCAAGGAGTGCCTCATGGATTTGAACTGCCAACGTTTTGGTGAGCAACCAAGCTCTTAACCACTGTGCCACCAGGGCTCCTAATCAGTACTAGTGAGTATTTAATGAGAGTGACACTCTCAATCAATGGAAGGAATATATTCAAACATTAGTAATGATCATCTCTGAGGGATTTTGTATTTATCTTTAAACTTTTTCTTAATTTTCTAAGTTTTCTCTCTTTTAATTGCTTCACTTTAAAAATAAGAGACTTCCACTTCCAACCAAGATGGAATAACAGTGACTAGATTTATCCTTCTGTGCAAAATAAACAAACAAAAACCTGGACAAAATACACAAAACAAGAGCTTTTATATGTCTATAAACAAACAGACAATGGTATTAGGCAACAAGGGTATAAATGACCTCTGAGAGATGGGAAATAAACAAGGTAAACCCCATGACTTCTCCAGTTTCTGCAGAGAGCAAGCAGCTAGAATTCAAAGACGAGAATATCAGAGAAAAGAGACCTGCAAGGAGAGAAAATAGCAGAGACTTTGTAGAGGACCCCCTGAGGTATTCATCAGAATACTGATCACCACATGCATTTGAGGAAACCACCTAAAGCTGGAGAAAAACTCCCACGAAAGGATAAGTGAGAACAATACCCAACATGCACACAGAGCCTGCTTCCACCAGTCAGACTGGAAAATCTCACAGGGCATCTGGTAGAGTATTGGGAAGTATCCTGCCTTGTAAGTAGCCTGCCTTGTAAAAAAAAAAAATTAGCCCTACATTAGTGGTTCTCAACCATGGGTAATTCTTCCCTGAGGGGACATTTGGCAATGTCTAGAGACATTTTTTATTATTATGACTTAGCAGGGTTGCTACTGGCAACTAGTAGGTAGAGGTAAGGGATGTTGCTAAACATCTTTTTAAACAAAATTATTTGACCCCAAATGGCAATATTGTTAAGTTTGAGAAATCCTGTCCTAGTCTAAATGCTGTGCAGGTCCTGCCTAAAAGCAAGACCGGAAAGGTTCAAGCTGTTTCCAAGTAACTTAACTGTCCCCCAGAACAAAACTCAAGAATATTTATAGGAATAAAAACAGTAAAACCCACAGTGTCTGGTATCCAATAAAAAAAATTACCAGGCACGCAAAGAAGCAGGAAAGCATAACCCATAATGATGAAAAAAATCTATCAATCACGAGTAATGCAGGATTGACATAGCTATTATGTTTAGCAGACAAGGACATTAAAGGAGTTATTATAACTGTATGATGTATGTTCAATAAGTTAAGACATGGAAGATATAGAAAAAGAGACCCAAACTGAACTTCTAGAAGTGAAAACTACGATACCTGAGATGAAAATTACAGACGAATTAACAACAGATTAGACATTGCAGAAAAAAAGATTAGTAACTTGAAGATGTAGCAGTAGAAAGTATCCAAAGGAAACATAAAGAGAAAAACAAATTTATTAAAACAAGCACACTATCAGTGAGCCGTGGGGCAATTTCAAGCAGCCTAATACATGTGTAATTGCAGTGTCCCAAGTGAGGAAATATTTGAAGAAATAATAGCCAAACATTTTCCAAATATGATTAAAAAAGAAAAACCATAAACCCACAGATCCCAGAAGCTCAATGAATCCCAAGCAAAAACACACGAATAAAACTACACCAAGGCTCTTTATGATCACATTGCTCCAAACCAGTGATAAAGAGAGAAGCTTAAAAGCAGTCAGAGAATAAAAGACATGTTAAATACAGAGCAACAAAGATATAGATGGCCGCAAACTTCTCATGAGAAACAAAGCAAGCAAGAAAACAGTGGAGCAACATCTTTAATGTACCCAACGGGAAAACAACAGCAGAAAAATCCTTGTGAACCTAGAATTCTATGCCCAGAGAATATATCTTTCAAAAATGAAGGTTAAATGCAGACATTTTCAAACATACAAAAGTTAAAGCAATTCCCCACCAACAGACCTGAAAAATGAGAAATGTTAAAAGAATTCCTTCAGGCAGAAGGAAGATAACCGATGGAAATACGGATCTACCCCACGAAATGAAGTGCACCGGAAATGGTAACTACATGGTTCTCTACAGCTTATCTGCAGCGTCTGAAGAGGCCGGTCTTCCAGGGGTTCTCCATGAGCTGCAAAGTCAGTGATAGGACCATTTGCTGGAGGTGCTGGAGAAACACGCATCAGTATTGTTTCAAGTCAAGTCAATCCCTGACAATCCCAATGGATTCAAGGAAAAGGAAACATACGTGCTATAGAGTAATGTGATGGCAGAAACACCTTGAAGAGTATATTTTTTTCCACAGCAGACGGTGATAGGTTTCATGCAATTCATCATCCTTGTCTTTGTTCAAGAGATTTTTTTAATCCAAATAAAGGGGTTTTTGTTTTTGTTTTTTGCATACCGATGTGCAGTTTCCTCAGGTGCAACGTGAACGCAGTCCTGAAAGCTATTGATCATGTTTATCTGCAGGTGGATGCTCTGGTTCAAAAAAACCAAATATATGATGTTCTTCTTTGCAGACCTTACTGCAAAATGAACACAAGCTCAGTTGGTGTCTGTCTCTTGTGACACGCCGAACAGGTTTAAAAGCAGCTTTGCTGTACTCCCTAAAATAACCCCCCAAAACTCAGAATTTCAGAGGTTACATTTTACAGATAAGGATTTGGAGGTCCAGAGATGTAGCTTGGCTTCCCCAGGATCACACAGCCTGTCTGTGGCCGACTTTGGTGGGATTCCAGACCTCCTGAGTTTCCATTGCACCATGCTTTGTTCCCTCTTAATGATCTCATTTAACCCTTGCAGTGTAATCAAAATTCCTGTGTCTGGGGGGACCCAGGGTGTTTGGGGACCAATCTGAAAAGCCTGGTGAGATGAAGGTTTACTTTCCCCCAACCCACAACCAAGCATCACAGGTGATCCTACAGGGACAAAAAGAGGCTTCTTGAAATTCTGGTTCCTATTCTCCTGACATTTTCAATGCTCTCTCCATAATGAAAATTTGAAAATTACTCAGAGCTCAAGAACTTGAAATCTCTTTACCAGCTAATCACACTGCTCTGAGCAATGAGAATGCTGGAAAGCTAGGGCACAGCGTCATTCAATTTGTGTCAAACTGATAATGTTTTCTCACTCATCATTTGCCAGGAAGGTTTGGTCCTGTCCTGTTTTTCTGGTTCCCATTTTGAAGAGATCACATGAGATTAAATTAAACCCATTGACTGGCCTTCTGCTTCTCTTTGTCCTTAAAACTGTCTGGAAGGACCCCTGGGCGTCACTTGGACAGGTGGGCAGAGTTCTGCCTGGCGTCAATCCCTCAGCTCCGAATTCTTGAGAGAATCGTTTCTCTGCATCAAGTCTTGCAGCATCAGCCCCAGAGGGCAAGCAAGGAGCATTTTAAGGTGCAGGCACCCAGCTAATTATACATCTCTATAGCTCTCAGGGATGCCTGAAATTCCCAAGAACCCCCACTGCTCTTGGAGCTTCTGAAGAGTAGTGAACAAACAGAAAACAAAAACACCAGCAGCCAGTGAGCCAACTGAAGAGTACGAGGTTGAGGATGTTGATAAATCCAACTCTCTGACACCCTCGGCTGTCACCTTCATCTACACCTGCGCGCGCTGCATCCTGCTGGTGTGTTTGATGACATCTTTGGAGCAGACAGACTGCACTGGTTCCATAGCAAAGGGGTTGGTCGTATCATCATGAGAGGTGGCATGTTTTACGTGGAAAGTGGTGATAAAATTAGATAGTGTATCTTTTGCAATTAATAAATCAAATGCTAAGAAACCCAGGCATGGGCAGGAGGAAGGTGGCTAGTAGTCAAAGGAAAGAGGAGAAGGACGTTATCTGCTTTCCCAGGCTTTTAACTCCTGGCTTTATAGCTGTCACCTCTCTTCTGCTCCACAGGTTTCCGTTTTAAATTAGTACTAAATGAAACAGAATTAAAATACGACGAAGTAGCCTTTGCATGACTCTGCTTTGCATTTAAATCCTCAAAAGCCAATGCATTTCCAAATTCTGAACACTTTCTGATTCAAAGTATAATTTTAGTTGGAGGATAAGAGTGATTTTTATAGCTCCTTTTCAGGAAAGAAGAAAGGATTGCTAAATTTAACACGAAAGAATGGGGAGAGGATGAGAGAGAATAGCGGCTGAGAGAATGGCCACTGGCCCCTTGCCCTATATGAAAGGGGAAGGATTTGGAGGATGGATGTGACCTTTCTTAGGAGTTAAAGAAGTTTAGCAACATAGTCATAACCTTTAGACTGAGCTAACTGGTACGTCCAACACTTTGATATGTGGTCACAAAACCATATCCAATTAAACATGGAGAGCCAGACAAGTCCTTAGAGACTGAGAGTCACCTCATCCAATTTCCTTATCTACCCCTCCAACCATCTATGCTGATGCTCAGAAAGGTTAAGTAACTTGTCCAAGATTGTACTGCTAGATAGCCGCAGACAGACTGTAGTCTCTCTATTCTCTCACACTGATTAGGACAACGTTCAAGGCTCCAAATAGAAAAAAATCAAACCCACTAAAACCATGAGAATGTCAAAAATGGAAGACTATCAGTTCCAACTGATAAAAGGAAGGCTCTTGACTCAGCCTGAGATAACTCTGTTGTGCGAAGGGTCATCAAGTCAGATTTAGAAGCATTCTTTGAAATGATCAACCTTTTTGATGATGTAAATTTCTTTATATACATTGACAAAGAAGAACTTTCTTCCATGCACATAGCACATTAATGATTATAAGACAAATACAACCCTTACTCCTTTTGAAGACCTCTGAGACCTTATTCTAGAAGGATGATAACATAAGAAGAATCTTCAAATATAAAAAACACCTTGGAGAGAAACATAGAGACCACAGCTGTAATTCCTCGGTAATTTTAGTTACGGAGGAATTAGATTCTGTATCTGTGAGTAGATAGAGAAGAGTCTTTTGGGCTTGATTCTCAGTGAACAGTCAAGGGAAGAAGGGAATCCATTCTGCAGTGTCTGCATTCAGCAAACAGATCTTCTGGAACATTCCACCAACCAAGCACATCCAGTGTGTTATTAAAGATCCTGGAGGAGATGTCAGTGATATGCTACAACCGCAGTATCAGGGTTAAAATTTCCAGTCTAGCTAAGTGTCCACTCTACTGAGAAGATATGAAAAACAAAGCCTACACTCAAAAGAAAAATAGGTAAGGAACACGACAGATAAGAAAAGAATGCAAAAATACACGTGGTGAAAAAATTCTAAATACATGTGCTCGAAAATGCCAAACTTCACTAATATAATAAAAATACATTTTTTGATTTGTCAAACAGAAGAAAAAAACTTTTAAATCATAATTCTTAGTCTGCCCAGCTTTCTCAGTTAGTTCTGGTGGAATTTTACATTTTTTCAGAGGTAATTTGAAATTTCCTATGCCTTTAAATATTCATACTCTTGAATTCAGCGATTTAGCCATTCGTGAGAATTTCGCTTAGTGAAATAATGAGTGTACACAAAGATTAATGTATAAGCACATCCTGATCTTGGTACTTACGACAGTGGCATAATAGGCAATTGTCCAATAAAAGACAAGTGGCTACATGTTTAACAACGGACAGTAGTCTAAGTAAACTACGATGGATTATGCTATGAATATTAAGTAACCATTTACAATGTTCATTGTGCCTACACTCTGCGATTGGAACTGGTTCTGATTATCTGTTACTGAATGACAGACTACCCAAAAATGTAGTGGCTTAAAATAACAACTACTGTATTATATCTCTAAGGTTTGTGGACCAAATTCAGATAGGAGCTGACCTACAGAAGACAGCACCTGTGGCAATTAGTTTTACATTGCTGAATGATCCTCACAGCTGAAGATGGAAACTGCAATGGCCAATAGAAACTGCTCATTAGCACCCCTCCTCAAGCAGTGCCCAGGGTAGGCACCCTACTTGCTATACCTTAGTTACGCCTCTGGATTCAGACAGGGCATACTGGGGAATACTCATCTCTACTCTATGAGTACCTCCTCGGCTGGGATGACCCAGAAGGATGGGCACTGGAACATCTGGGGCTGGCAGGATATCTATCTCTTCATGTATTCTCAGAGTCTCTCCATATGGTCTTTCTGGCATGGAAACCTCAAAGTTATCTGACTTCTTATACGATGACTCAGGGTTCCAAAAGCCTGTATTCCAAAACACGTAAGTGGAACTGCAAATTTTCTTTTTAGGCCCTAGCTGTCATGGATTGAATTGTGTCCCCCAAAAATGTGTGTATCAATTTGACTAGGCCATGGTTCCCAGTATTCTGTGATTGTCCACCATTTTGTCATCTGACGTGATTTTCGTATGTGTTGTAAATCCTGTCTCTACCATGTTGAGGAGATGGGATTAGTGGCAGTTATGTTAATGAGCCAGGACTCAATCTACGAGACTGGATTGTGTTTTGAGCCAGTCTCTTATTATCACCAAGAAAGCAGTGCTAGGAGCACAGTACATCCTTTGGACCCAGGTTTCCTGCACAGAGAAGCTCCTAGTTCAGAAGACTGATGACAAGGATCTTCCTCCAGAGTAGGCAAAGAGGGAAAACCTTTACCTGGAGCTGATGCCCTGAATTTGGACTTCTAGCCTCCTAGACTGTGAGAGAATAAAATTCAGTTTGTTGAGCCCATCCACTTGTGGTATTTCTGTTATAGCAGCATTAGATAACTAAGACACTAGTCTTGAGGGTCTCAGAATGTCAATTTTACAATATTCTTTTGGAAAGAAAGCCTCTAAGGCTAACTCCGATTCAAGAGGAAGGAAATTAGACTTTTTCATGGGGAAAAAGCAAGTGTACATTGTAAAATCGCATATGGGATCACAGATATTGTTGTGGTCATCTTGGTAAACTATAATCTGCCACAGCACTGTTTTAATAATTTTAAATAGCTTATCTCATTTTAGTCTCTCCACAACTCTGAGAGATGGTATTACTGTCACCATCTTACAGATAACTGATGATGAGAAAGGTTAAAAAAAAAACTTACAAATGATCAACAGTACAAAATTTGGAGAGAGTCATGCAGGAATAAAGTTGTAGAGAGTTATTTTAAAACATGGGAGGAAAAATCACAATATATTAGAAGGAAAAGCAAAAAATAAAACTCTATGTAGAACGTAATCCTGACTCAGTTGAGTATTTATGTATTTTAAGCCCAGAAGAAACTAGATCAAAATACTATTCCTGATGAAACAATGAAGGGTAATATTTTTTTATTTATACTTTTGTTATCTTTCCAAATTTCCACAATAAGTATATATTGATTTTTTCAGAGGGAGCCCTGGTGACGCTGTAGTTAAGCACTTGGCTGCTAACCAAAAGGTCAATGGTTTGATCCCACCAGCTGCATGGGAGAAAGATGTGGCAGTCTACTTCTGTAAAGATTACAGCCTTGGTAGCCCTATGGGGCAGTTCTACTCTGTCCTGTATGGTCGCTGTGAGTCAGCACTGACTCGATGGCACCTGACAACAACAACAACTATGAAAAAGTATAGGAAAATAACCATTATGAAACACACCCAGAGCATTCTCCATTACAAAGTCCTACTCTCAAGGAGAAAGCGTTTTACTCGACTTTTATCCCACCTGGAAGAAGGACATTTATCCAATGCCAGGCCCCTCTAGCCTTTTTCTCTTGTCTAAGGGGAAAAATGTTAAGAAACACTTATGAAGGTCACATCCCAGCGACAAGGGTCACTAACAGACTGAGATTTAATTGTATTATAGAAAGCCTCCTCTCTCCCACACCTTATCACCACGCCCGCAGAACTCCAGCATAATAACAGTGTATTATAGCTGAAAGTGCTGCAAGGCATAGGCTATATCTGAGGGAGGGTTGTTAGGGAGGCCCAAAGACAACAGAGGAGACAAAAACAAGGTCACCAGAAGCCTCTAGCATCTACAACTGCAACAAACATTAAACACAATCCAGTTGATAGCCAGATAAACATAAATCCTCACACTAAAGGCATATTTACCTTGGTCCCTATTACCACATACATTATGTCTGGCTTTGAAGAAAGAATGACAGGGCTCGCTAAAACGCAAGAAACAACACAGTCTTAGAGACAAAACAAGCGACAGAACCAGGCTCAGGTATGACACAGATCTTGGAATTATCAGATGTTGTTGTTATTATTGTTAGGTGCTATCAAGTCAGTTCCCACTCACAGAGGCCCTCGGTGCAAGAGATGAAACATCGCCTGATCCTGCGCCGTTCTCACCATAGTTGTGACACTCGTGGCCATTGTTGCAGCCACTGTGTCAATCCGTCTCACTGAGGGTCTTCCTCTTTTTTCACTACCCCTCTACCTTATCAAGCATGATGTCCTTATCCAGGGACTGGTCCCTCCTCATAACATGTTCAAAGTATATGAGACAAAGTCTCACCATCTTCACTTCTAAGGAGCATTCTGGTTTTCGAGACTGATACGTTCATTTTTCTGGCAGTCCATGGTATATTCATGTTCTTCGTCAACACCGTAATCCAAATGAATCAACTCTTCTTTGGTCCTCCTTATTCAGGGTCCAGCTCTCACATGTATATGAAATGATTAAAAACACCATGGTTTGGGTCAGCATACCTAAGTCCTTAAAGTGACATCTTTGCTTTTTTAACACTTTAAAGAGGTCCTTTGCAGCAGATTTGCCCAATGCAATGCGTCATTTGATTTCTCGACTGCTGCTTCCATGGGTGTTGATTGTAGAGCCAAGTAAAATGAAATCCTTGACAACTTCAATCTTTTCTCTGTTTATCATGATGCTGCTTATTGGTTGAGTTGTGAGAATTTTTGTTTTCTTTATGTTGAGGTGTAGTCTATACTGAAGGCTGTAGTCTTTGATCTTCATTAGTAAGTGCTTCAAGTCCTCTTCACTCTCAGCAAGCAACGTTGTGACATCTGCATGATGCAGGTTGTTAATGAGTCTTTCTTCAATCCTGATGCCACGTTCTTCATATAGTTCAGCTTCTTGGATTATTTGCTCAGCATAAGGATTGAATAAGTATGGTGAAAGGATACAACTCTGACTCACACAATTATTAGATAGGGAATTTAAAATAACTATGATGAATACGTTAACAATCCTAATGGAAAAAGTGAACAATATGAAAGAATAGATAGTGATATAAGCAAAGAGACAGAAACTCTAAGTAATAATTAAAAGGAAATTCTGGAAATCAAAAACACTGTAATGGAAATACAGAATGTTTTTGATGGGTTCATCAGTAGACTCAACTGAGCTAAAGAATCAGTGGGCTGGAAGACAGGTCAATAAGAACTGAAACTAAAATGCAGAGAGATAAAAGAAAGAAAAAAAAAGAAAAGGAAGAACATCCAAGAACTGTGGAACAATTTCAAAAGGTGTAACATTGTAATATAAGAAGGAAAAGAAAGAGAGATTGGAACAGAAGATGTACTTGAAATAGTAATGACCAAGAACATTGCAAAACAAATAAAAGACACAAAACCAGAGATATAGGAAGCTGAGAGGACACCAAGAATGATAAATACCAAAAAAATCTATACCTAGGCATAGCACATTCAAAGTGTAGAAAGCCAAAGGAAAAGCAAAAATCTTGAAGAAGTCAAAGAGAAAAAGAACCTTACCTACAGAGAAACAAGAATAAGAATTACAATAGACTTCTTGTCCAAAGCCATGAAAGCAGGAAAAGAGTGGAATAACATATTTAAAGAATTGAAAGGAAAGAGAAAAAGAAACCACCAATATAGAGTTCCATATCTAGAAAAATAAAGGATAAATAAGGTTTCTCTCACACAAACAAAACTGAGGAAGACTTGCTTTGCAAGAAATGTTAAAAGGAAATTCTTCATAGAGAAGGAAAATCATATATATCAGAAACTCAAATCTACAAAAAGAAAGGAAGAGCAACAGAGAAGGAATACATAATGGTAAAATACTGATCTAATGTTGATATAGAACACCAAGATAACTTTTTTCAACAATAATAATGATAATATACTACTTTTATTGCACGATTATAACATGGATAAGCTAAATGAATGAGAGCAATGTCATAAAGGACAGGAGGGAAGAACTGAAATTACTCTGTCATAACATACCTGCACTATGCAGGAAGGGGTATAGTGCTATTTGAAGGTGGAATTAGATTAGTTAAAATATAAATTGGACGCTCTAAGGCAAAGACTAAAACCATTTTTTTAAAGGAGTCAAACCTGTAGTGATGGTAAAAGGATCAGTGACTGTCAGGAGTTTTGTAAGGAGAGAGGGGGGTTATATAGGTGGACCTCAGCAAATTTTTTAGGGCAGTAATATTATTCTGTATGATAATGTAATTGTGCATACATGACACTATGTACTTGTCAAAATCATAGAACTTTCCAGTACAACGAGTGAGCCTTAAAGTATGCAAAATTTTTAAAACATCATTTAGGTGGTCAATTATCCTAGGATGGAATGCAAAATGTGACAAAATAATCCAATTATTACAAATGTATGAAACAACCTCACTGAAAGCGGTGGTGGAATAAGATGCTGACTGAAAATGAGCAGTCTGTAAGACTAAAAACAAAGGAACTGTATATAAATACTGTACTCTAGTTGATAAAGTTGTATTCCGTGGGGTACCAGTTAACAATTTGAAACCACTATACATGTGTACTAGAATTGGACAATTAAGTAAATGGATGGTGGATGGTAGGAGCCAGGTTTCTCACTGTCCGGGTGGTAGTTTACAGGCAAGCAAGGGGAGAGGCTAGAATAATCTATGTCATAATAATTAGAGTTGGAGACATCGTATGAACTCATGTTTAGTTTAATATAGATACAAATGATTATATGTAGAAATGTTTATAGATATGTGTATATACACAGGCTAGCATACATAAATATATCTCACTGCTCTGCCAGCTGAGAGGACCTGGAAGCTCAGACAGCTCAGTAGCAACAAGCACACCTAGTGCCCAGATCTTGGTTTCTAATACCATTCTCCCATAAAAAGAACCAGGGGTGCGTGGAGAAATGATTCAGTTTAGGACTGAGGCAAGAAATATACAAGATGTATTTAGAGCAACTTGTAACACCAGAAAGTAAGGAAGTGCTAATAAATAAATAACACGCAGTGAAAGCTTGGTCAGGACATATGCGAGATGGAGTATCTTGTAGTGCCAGAAAGTAAGGAAGTGCTCAGAAACACACACAGACACACACACACACACACAAAATGAATGATAGGGATATGTCAAAGGAGCACAAGAGCTAATTGAAAGAGCTTCTAATGCTGAAAGCTGGAATGATTTGGGCAGCTAAAGTGCCAACGCTGCTAACCAAAAGTCAGCAGCTGGGATTCACAAGCTGCTCCTTAGAAGTCCCATGGGGCAGTTCTACTCTGTCCTGTAGGGTTGCCGTCAGGAATCAACTAGATGGCAATGGGTTTGGTTTCTTTTTTTTTAGTACTAAATTATAAATCAAAGTATAAAATAAATAGTTATGAGTTGATGCTGATATAAATAAATGATTGAACAAAAATAAATGGGAGAAAAGACAAATCTCCCTCGCAAGAAAATTCCAAATAATTTATGTAGATACTCCACCCTCAAGGAAGTGAAGAATAACTCCCCACTCCTTAAGTGTGGGCTGCACATACAGACTTCCTTCCAAACACTACAGTATTTCAGGCGAAGGGAGAGTAGCTTACGGTAGAGAAGCCTGCCATACTGCCTCAGCTAGGTGATCAAGGCTAACAGCAACAGTGACAAAGCAGGTGGAGAGCATGTACCCTATATACAGGGTGATGAGAATGGCACTTTACTTCTGAGGTCTTCCTCCAAGAGCCCATAATGCTCGTCTAATCCCGAGAAAAGCAGCAGACAAATCCCAACTGAAGGACGTTCTACAAAATAGCTGACCAGTAATCCTCAAAACTGTCAAGGTCACCAAAAACAGGGAAAGCCTGAGAAGCTATCACAGACAAGAAGAGCTTAAGGAGACGTGATGACTAAATATAATGTGGTGCCCTGGATTTGGGAGCCTGGAACAGAAAAAAAGGACCTTAGGTGAAAACTAAGGAAATCTAAATAAACTACAGACTTTACTTGATAATAATGTATCAATATTGGCTCATTAATTGTGAAAAATGTGCCACGCTAACATGCAATGTTAACAATAAGGCACGCTGGGTATGAAGTGCACGAGAACACTCTGTACTATCTTCACAGTAATGTTGTAAACCTAAGCCTGTTCCAAAATAAAACATTTATTAACAAAAAAATGTATAATCATCAGTGCTAATCAAGGTCCAGGTAGGATGGTTAATAAGCATTTAATCCACTATCCAGTTTCACATTTGGTTGAACTTCTGTAGGGGAGTCATATCCAGGTTGGAAAAAGTGTGCTTCACAAAGGCAACAATAAACTTACCTGTGCAGAAAGCTGCAGCTTCACTGGGATTCTTGGAGTGAGAAAATTCACTCTAACCCCTGTTCTTCTCTGTATCTACATTGCAATCATTTTATGAAGCTTGAAAATACAGGAGCCCTGGTGGCACAGTGGTTAAGAGCTCAGCTGCTAACCAAAAGGTCAGCAGTTCAAATCCACCAGCTGCCCCTTGGAAACCCTGTGGGGCAGCTCTACTCTGTCCTATAGAGTCACACTGAGTTGGAATCCACTCGATGGCACTGGGATTTTTTTTTTTAAGACACAGTGGCCACTTTAACAAGCCATTTCTCTGCTTCTCCTCCCCCTCCATACCTCTAGAGCTTGATTCAGTGATGCCCCTAAACTGCCTCATTATTTCAGGTTAGCCAAGAGGGAATTAGTACTGAAACCACATTAAATCTTAATTGAGGATCTTTGATTAAACAGAAAATGGGAATTACCAGATGTGTTTTTTTTTTATCCACACCCTAATAAAGTAACTATGCAAAACAACCTCCAAAAAAAAAAAAAAAAACCCAACCTTGTTACCGTCGCGTCAATTCAGACTCACAGTGACCCTGTAGGACAGAGTAGAACTGCCCCATACAGTTTCCAAGGAGCAACCGGTAGATTCGAACTGCCAACCTTTTGGTTAGCAGCCATGGCACTTAACCACTGCGCCACCAGGGTTTTCAAACAACCTGTATGGATGGCAAAACTGCCCCCCCATCCCGCCTTTTCCATGACTGCTATTTCACCACAGGGTGTCAGCATGAAAGAAATTAGGTGTGGTAATAGCAATAATGAAATTGATAATAATAACACATAACATTTACTGAGTAGTTATTATGTGATAGGAGCCCTGATGGCTCAGTGGCTAAGCACTCGGCTGCTAACCAAAGGTCAGCAGTTTGAACCCACCAGTTGCTCCGCAAAAGAAAGATGTGTCAATCTGCTTCTCTAAAGATTATGGCCTTGGAAACCCTATGGGGGAGTTCTACTCCGCCCTATAGGGTCACTATGAGTCAGAATCTACTCAACAGCAATGGGTGTTTTTTCTTTGTTTTTATTATGGAATGCATATTAAGTGCTTTGTTTTATGCAATTTTTAAAAAAGAATAAGCTGGACCCAGCAGGGTACAAGCAGGTAAAACAACTTTATTTTTCTCCTGCCCATGACTTTTAGTTGTGCTATCCCATCACAATCCTAGGTAATTTATCAGCCCGATCGTATTTTTAAAGTCACATTCAGATATTAACAAACATCTTATCTATGAGATATTAAAAAGTTCAGTCCATTCTTATATCAAAGCTTCAACCTCTCAACCAATTTGAAACTTCTCCCCCAGCTACAACTCAAGCCTGACTCAGACTGAAGAAACCTCACTGGGCAAAGGGGTGGGAGAGTATGGTTCTCCTCTGCACCATTTCTCTGCCTGTGTCTTCTACTTCTCTACTCACCAGGCTGCCTCTGTTTTTAGTTGGAGGAGTGAGGGACAGAGTGCAGGGAAAGAGCAGATAAGGCTTTACCTGACTAGTGTCGATATAATCTGATTTTGATGTTATCTGGATGTGGCATACGTCAAATGCTGACTGTCTCGTGGAGCACTTTGGTGGGTCCCCTCACTGGGAACCCACTCCTGATTGACCAGTACCTGGAACTTTCCCTCCGACAAACCTCTTGGAATCCCTCCTCAGCTCCTACTTAGAATATCCTACAGGATTCTCTCCATTAGGGTCACCTAATCCTGTCAGGTAGTTCTCTTGAGCTGGGGCCCTTTCAATATGATTACTGGTTGCTTTCCATGGGGTCTACTCTTGCCCATGGGAAACATGCCTTCATTTCCAACCACTGGTGGGAGCTTCCTTGCTCCCATTGTAGCCTTCTCTTCCTGCTCAGCCAAAGGGAGTGATTCCTACCACATAAGACTCTGCCTTTTTCCTCTAAATCTCTCTCCTCGGTGCTCAACCATGGTGGTTCCAGAAAGAGCAGCCAGAAAGTGGGAGAGAAAGTAGAGCAGAGCAAAGAGAAAAAAGCAAATAAGCCTAGCTATGCACTCACTTTCATCTTCCCCATAACAGGTTTCCAAGTGTCTTAGTCATCTAGTGCTGCTATAATAGAAATACCACAAGTGGATGGCTTTAAAAGAGAAATATATTTCTCAGTCTAGTAAGCTAGAAGTCCGAATTCAGGGCACTGACTCCAGGGGAAGGCTTTCTCTCTGTCAGCTCTGGAGGAAGGTCCTTGTAATGCATGAGTCTTCACTTTGTCTGGGAGCATCTCAGCACAGGAACCTCAGGTCCAAAAGATGTGCTCTGCTCCCAGCACTGCTTTCTTGGTGGTATGAGAACCCAAACTCTCTGCTTGTTTCCCTTTCCTTTTATCTCTCTTAAGAAAAAAGGTGGTGCAGGCCACACCCCAGGGAAACCTCCTTTACTTTGGATCAGCGATGTGACCTTAGTAAGGGTGTCACAATCCCATCCTAATCCTCTTTAACATAAAATTACAATCACAAAATGGAGGACAACCACACAATACTGGAAATCATGGCCCAGCCAAACTGATACATGCATTTTTGGGGGGACATAATTCAATTCATGATACCAAGCATATGTCAAGACTGAACTGAAGAGGGGAAGAGAGAAGTTTTGCATTGGAAAAGTGCTTGAAGTTTTGACATAAGACTGATTGGGCTCGACTTTGAAAGATGTAAAATAAAACTGAAATTTTAATATGTGGAATTAAATGCTGAAAATGACAAAGAAATCAGTGAGATTGGCTCAAAGTGTTGCTAAAAGACTGGAGAAGCAGATTCAGCACAGCATGGTTGAAAAATAGGGGTATGGGAAAGAAATAAAGCTTCTTCATGATTTACTCCCACTAAGGACAGTTTGTTCCATAAACTAATAGCATGTACTAATTTATCCTCACAACACTTTTATAAAGTGATGTGGTTAAGATAAATTTCTGAAAAAATAAACTGTTCTTAAATTATACGTGTTTATCTTCCATCGAAACAAACCAATTTTCACATAGTATTATCTGTATAGCTTTTTTGGGAATAGGCCTCCCTTCTTATAACTATTTATTGAGGTAAAAGTCAAACTAGCATAATTCCAGCAGGGGAATATTTTGGGCATGGAGAACTTTTCTAGCTCTTAATAAAAACCAAAGAGCCCATTGCCACTGAGTTGATTCCAACTCATATGTTACAGAGTAGAGCTGCTCCATAGGACTTTCTTAGCTGTAATTTTTATAGAAGCAGATCACCAAGCCTCTCTTCTGCAAAGCCTCTGGGTGAGTTCAAATGTCAACCTTCGAGTTAGGAGCAGAACACGAACTGCTCATGTCACCCAGGCTCCTTTAGCTCTTAATAAGGCATCTCAAAAGTAATGAATCAGTTTCAACATAGGGACAAGGTGGAAGGAATTGTGTAACCACTTAACATTCATCATCCCACAAGCTAGCTCATTCTGGCAGAAAACAGGCTTAGATTTTAATTGCTATATAGATTCAGCAAACTTCCAGGAGCTAAGACAGGTACCAGGAAGTGAGTGCTGCTATAACAAATACCTAAAAATGTGGAAGTGGCTATCGAGTTGGGTAATGAGTAGAGGGCTGGAAGAATTTTTAGAAGCATGGTAGAAAAAGTCTAGATTTCCTTGAAGAGACTGTTGGTAGAAATATGGACGTTAAAGGCAATTCTGGTGATATCTCAGAAGGAAGTAAAGAGCATAGTAAAGAAAACTTCTACTGCCTTAGAGATTACATATGCCATCGTGAACAGAATTATGAATGTTAAAGACACTACTGGTGGAAGCTCAGAAGGATATGAGGAATAAACACATTATTGGAAATTGTAGGAAAGGCAATCCTTTTTATACAGCGGTGTAAACTTGACTGAATTGTATTTTGCAGTTGTATGAACAGCAGAATTTGTAAGCAATAAATTTGGATATTTAGCTAAGGAGATTTCCCAGTAAAGTCTTGAAGGTGCAGCTTGGTTTCACCTTGCTGCTTATAGCAAAATGCAAGAGGAAAGAGATAACTTGAGGAAGGAACTATTAAGCAAAAAGGAACCTGCACTTTATTTGGGAGGCTCTTGGCCTATCCATACTGAAAACAATCCTAAAATTAGGTTATTCACTGCTGGGGAAGTGTAATCTAGACAGAAGACCAAGGGTGTGACTGGGCAACCTTTTGTTGAAGAGATTAGGTGTGTGACTCATAGATCCAATCAACCATATCAGCAGAAGCCAGGAACAGAGATGGTGTTAACCAGAAAAGATCTGTGGTGAACTCTCTTGTTTGATGGCATGAATCCCTGATATACATGGGAAACCCACAAGGTTTTTGAGAATATTGTATCAGCAGAATCACTGCCAGCTTGGCCTGAAGGGCAAAATGAAGGGAAGTGGTTGTACTTCTGGGATTCTACAGGAAAGAAATGAGATGATAGAACTACTTGGCGCAAACATGTGCTACTCTTCAATAAAAAGGAAGACTGATTCCAATGGCACAGCTTTATACCCAGAGGGTGGAGCCAAGCCGCAGAAGCCAAGGTGAACAGAACCATGGTGGGTGCAGAGAAAAGTCCTGTGAAGGATCTTCTGTTGGAGAAAGAGGCCAACAGGAGTGCTGTGGGCAGAGTGAGCGGATCATTGAGTCACAGAGGATTATTCTCAGGCCATGAAATCTACTGAAATTTTCCATGCTGGATTTCAAACTTGCTTGGGAACAGTGATCCCTTAATTCCCTCCCATTTCACCCTTTTGGAATGGAAATATCTATCATAAGTCTGTCTCACCATTGTATTTTGAGAGCAGATAACTTGATTTTTAGTTTCATATGCCCACAGATGGAGAGAAACTTTGCCCCAGGATGGATCATACCCAGAGTCAGATTATTTAGATGAAATTTGGGAATTTTAAGCTGATAATATTTTGGATTTAGAGTTGATGCTGTCACTGGTTAAGATTTTGGGGGATGTTAGGGTGGGGTGAATGCATTTTGCACATGGGATGGATGTAAATTTTGGAGGGGTGGGGCAGAGTTTAGTGGATGGGATGGTGGTTCCAAAAATATATGTATCCACATGCAAATTCCTGGGACTTGTGAATATGACCTTATTTGGGAAAGGGTTTTTGCAGGCTTTTTAAGGATGTTGAGATTAAATCATCCTGGATTATCTGGATGAGCCCTAAATCCAATGACAAATGTCCTTATAAGAGACAGAAGAGGAGAAGACAGAGACAAGGAAAAGGCTACGTGAAAATAAAGGCAGAAATTGGAGCGATGCAGCCACAAGCCAAGGAATGTTAAGAGTCACCCAAAGCTGGAAGAGGCAAAGATAAGAGTCTCCCCTAAAGCCCTGGAGGGCACATGGCCCTGCTGATACCTTGATTTTGGACATCTGACCTCCAGAATATGACAGGGTTAATTTCTGTTGTCTTAAGCCACCATGTTTGTGGTAATTTGTTAATAGTCAGTGAAACTAACACATATTTTGCCTTAGCTCCTAACACTTGGTAGGAAAATCACTATCTACTGTGTCCATATGTTCCCATTTGGTTTTCATTTTCCATGCCCATTGTCTCAAAGCCTATGACTGCCCTTGGTCTTCCTTAAGAAGTTATGGCTGCTATCAAATAATCAGCCTTAAGTCGATTCTAGTTTTATGATCTACTTGGAAAAGTGTAGTATGTGAGATAAATCAGCAGGATTAGTTGTTGTTTTGTCTTCTATTCATTAATACTTTTTCTTAGGAGAGCGGGAACAGAGAAGTTTTTGTTTCAATCACTCTTTTTCTGGAAATTATTGTCAAATGCCATTTAGGCTTTTAACTTTCCTGATTTAGAGAAAAGGTCCACTAAGTTGGCAAAAATGTTTAGTCTTTTTCTTCCACTGAATCCAGGAAATTTTGAAACATTTTTATGTATTTATTATTGCTCATGACCATAAAGGAGCTGCAAGGGTATAAAAATCTTTGGAACAGAAAATTGAAATGGAAACAAAAAAGTAATGGGCATTAAGCTGGTTGCTTTGCACTCTATAGAAGATAGGTCTGTGTTGCTGTGTCCCCAAAGAGAGAGTAAAATTGGTCAAGTTTAGTGTTTTAGTTATTTATTGCTGTGTAATAAATTATCCCAAAGCTTAGCAGCTTAAATCAATAAGAATTAATTATGTCACAGTTTCTGTGGGTTGGGAATTCAAGTGCAGTTTAGCTAGATGATCCTGACTCAAGGTCTCTCACGAAGTTTCAATCAAAATGTTAGCTCAACTGGGGCTGGATAATCAGCTTCCAAGATGGCTCTCTCTCATGGCTGGTGGGAGAAAGTCTTAGTTCCTCACTGTTGTCAGGAGGCCTCAGTACCTTGTGGCATAAACTCTTTATAGGACTTCTTCAGTACCTTCATGGCATAGCAGCTGACTTTGCCTCAGAGTGAGTGATCCAAAAGAAAGATGAAGGACAAACCCAAAAGACTTTTTTGTTGTCTCATCTTGAAAGCCACACATTATCACTTACACCATACTCTATTTAATAGAAGCAAGTCACAAAATCCAGCCTACAGCCAAGAAGTGGGGAATTACCAATAAGCGCCACCTCTTGAAGGGAAAAATATCAAAGAATTTGTGTACATAGTTTAAAACCACCATATATAAGATTTGAAGATGAGTTACTTTTGCACTTAATTATTTACTTTTGCATTTACGCTCACAGTAAGCAGGAGTATCCTCAGTTTAAAGCAAGTATAGATAACAAACAATTACAGAGCATTCTTTTTACAAAATGTAATATGGTACCTTTCATTTTCAACCACAAGAAGCAAAGAATTTTTCTTCTTTGAACAGTGAGAAACAAACTCTTAAAAACCTAAAATTCTAGGTATACATCAAAATCAAAACATCTTAAAATACAAATTCATGTAATATTTTTCTATTTTTCTAATCCAAAAAAGTGATATTTTAAATAAGAACAGCCTCAATTATAGAAGTTCTAATGTTTATGTAGAATTATATTTCTGGATCCAAAATGACTCAGGTCCAATTTTATTTTTTGCCTAATAACAATGATTTAATCAAAGGGTTAACTCCTGATAAAAATCTAATGCCCAGCTTTTACAAAAAATTAAAAACTTCTCAGTTAATCAACTAGAACTCACGGCATAAATTAATATTAACAGTATAAAACTTTTGAGATCTCTATAGGTTGATTAAACGAGGCAAATTTGGATCCATTCACATTCAATTGCTTCAATTTATTTCAATATGGAAGTTCTTCCACATCTTATTTGTCTCCCTTTTATATCATGCATAAAGAAATAGACGAACATGTGTATCATAGTTAAGGACATCAGTAAAACTTCTTTCAGAAGTTCCCATATACATCCTTCAAAGTAATTTTTTGGAAAACTGAACCCAAAAATGTTTGTTTTGATGCTTTCTTTTTTTCTAAATAAGAGCATTAAAGATTAAAATACCAGTTATTGCCTCAGGCTGGCATCAGGGCGGAGGCTTCTCTTGACTCACATAGCTGCAGGGGCTGCTGAACCCAAGATCAGCAAGCAATATGGCAGGCCACTGGCTCAAGCCCCAAGAACCAGAGGTCAGATGATGATGAGCCAGATGCAGGATCCAGAGCAATTGAACAAGCTTTGCCAGAACATCCATATATATAGGATGCAGGCCACACCCCCAAGGAAACTCTCCTTACAACTGATTGGCTGATCACATCAGATCACATCACAGAGAGTGACTACATCATTACACAACTGCCAAACCACTGAGAATCATGGCCCAGCCAAGCTGACACACAACCATAACCATCACAGTTATTATGCTGCTTTTCAAATTGTCCTTGTTATCCAAACTAGCATCTACACCTTGCAAGATGGTGTCATAAAAACCTGACCTGCCCTTACGATTAATCGGCTTAACTTCCAGTTTATAGATGGTGGCTTAAAGTCAGAATACCCTCCTTTTCTTCTAGGGAATTACATGAAAGCCAAAATGAGAATAAGAAAACAAACGCTACTAAACCAAAAACCAATCCCACTGCCGTGGAGTCGATTCCGACTCATAGCGACCCTACGGGACAGAGCAGAACTTCCCTGGAAGATTTTCAAGGCTGTAAGTCTTTACTGAAGCAGACTGCCACATCTTTCTCCTGTGGAGCAGCTGGTGGATTCAAACCACCAACCTTACAAATGCTGCTAACCAAAAGGTTGGCAGTTCGAATCTACCAGCTGCTCCTTGAAAACACTATGTGGTAGTTCTACTCTGTCCTATAGGATCAGCATGAGTCGGAATCCACTCAATGACAACAGGTTATGTGCCAGGCAGTTTCACACGCCCTATTTCAGTCCCTGGGTGTTGCAAACCATTAATGCACTCAGCTGCTAATCAGCAGGTTAGACGTTTGAGTCCACCCAAAAGTGCCCTGGATAAAAGGCCTGGTGATCTACTTACCAAAAATCGGCCATTGAAAACCCTGTGGAGCACAGTTCTACTCAGACACACACGGGGCTACCAGGACTCAGAGTCAGCTCCAAGGTAACTAGTTACTTGTATCTCATTTTAACCCCATAATATTGTCATCCACATTTTACAGATTTATTTTGTCCAAAACCATGAAGTTTCCCTGACCAGCAGCCCTTCCTCTCAGTCTGGTAGTGAAGCTGAAAGTGTGCCAGTTGCTACGGAGCAGCTCACCAGGGAGCACGAAGGATCAACAGGTCCACCTAGGCCATCTGCGGAATTTGTTCTTAGCTGTCTCCGGAACACATGGTGCTGAGACAAATGTTTAAGGAGCTCTGACTGCAGAGTGGTAAGCACTCGGCTGCTAACCGAAAGATCAGTGGTTCGAACGCACCAGGTCCGCAGAAGAAAGATGTGGCAGTCGGCTTCTGTAAATGAGTCACAGCCTTGGAAACCCCATGGGGCCATTCTACTGTGTCCTACCGGGTTGCTATGAGTCCGAATCAACTCATAGCAGTGAGTTTGGTTTTGAAAGACAAATTTTAGGAGGAAAGGATTCAGACTTAGGAGGTAGAAGGCCTGTAATGGAATCTGTGTCTCACTGTTTACTAGTTTAAAGAAACAACGGGATAATTACAAATAAGATTTTTATAAAACCCATAAATCACTATTCCAGGCAATTTTACATGATCATTTTGCTACAGGCAAGAGACGTACAGCTTTGCTCCAAAATATGTTTTCTAGAGAATGGGCAAATACACGGACATAGAATTCACATAGACAAGTAAAGACGCTAAGTAAGATACGAGCAAATATTTCAAACTAAATATTTCAAAACTTACTTTGCTGCAAGGGCTTTTTTTTAATCCCTTCCCTGGAAAATTGTCTGTTCTTCTCAATATCTTTATTTCAATCCATGTGGCAATATCATTCCCCAAATTATCTGGGCCCTGTGCCCTGAGCGACTACCTGCGTACGGCTCCTTTTACTCTCTCCGGTACCTATAAGCCAGCATAGCCTCTAGATTCTTCCTTCGGTATTAACTGCCTCACCCCCCATTTGTTTCTTTCTCTGTTCCTCCTTCTGTATTTTAGACATCTTCCTCATTTTTTGTTTGTTTTTTAATTTTTTTCTAACTCTCATACCTTAAATCCATCTAATACAAGCCAACAAGATTCTAAAATACTGCTTCATTCAAATCATTTTCTCTGTTCAAATGCTTGAAATAGAAACCCATTGGCTAGAAAAGGCCCATGAGATTTAGCCTGGCCTTCTCACCTCTCCACAACCTGGCTCTAAGTCCCAGTGTTATGTAAAATCCTCCTTTCTTCCATCCTTTCTTCCTTTCCTCCTATGCATTATAGGCAGTAGCGATGTTTGATCATTCATTGCCCTGTGTGTACCATCTGTTTATCCAACCATTCCATTTTTAACATCTATCAAGTTACAACATGCCAGGGAGAACTGCTAAGATTGGGAGAAAAAAGGACTTCTGATTCCTTTACAGCTGTCTTAGTCATCTAGTGCTGCTATAACAGAAATACCACAGGTGGCTGGCTTTAAAAAAGAGAAATTTATTTGCTCACAGTCTAGTAGGCTAGAAGTCCAAATTCAGGGTGTTAGCTCCAGGGGAAGGTTTTCTCTCTTTGTTGGCTCTGGAGGAAGAGCCTTGCCATCAATCTTCCCCCAGACTAGGAGATTCTGTGCACAGGAACCCAAGGTCCAAAGGACACGCTCTGCTCCCAGCACTGCTTTCTTGGTGGTATGAAGTTCCCAACTCTCTGCTTGCTTCCCTTTCCTTTTATCTCTTGTAAGATAAGAGGTGGTACAGGCCACACTTCAGGGAAACTCCCTTTACATTGGATCAGGGAGGTGACCTTAGTTAAGGGTGTTACAACCCCACCCTAATCCTCTTTAACATAAAATTACAATCACAAAATGGAGGACAACCACAGAATACTAGTAATCATGGCCTAATGATACATATTTTTAGGGGACACAATTCAAGCCATGACAACAGCTGACTCTGATTTTTCTATCGGAGCTGAGAAGAATAGGAGGATGTGGGGAAGGTAATATGCCCTCACTTTCTACCACCATCGCTACTGGAGAATAAAGGAGGTGTTATTAAAAGCAGAGGGAATAAACTGCATGTAGCCCCCTGCCAAGTAAGTGTTGAAAAACCAAATGAATGTCAAATCTATTTACTTTAGAATAGGCTATGAGTAAGGCATCTCAGTCTGAGAAAAAGTAAGCTACTAGGTGGGAAAGCACCAATAGAATCTGGTTTACCATAAAGAAATGCAAGCACAATATATACGTGATGCGGACTAACCACCACATTCAGAGGACAGTGATCAATATATATTTGAGATAGAGCTCTTTATCAATCAAAGCATGAAAACCTATATATTAGCACTACAAAGACATCAAATCCTCTGGTTCTACATCTCTTTTGTGTCCTGGCACACACAGAAAAGATCATTTGTAAAGGACTCTAGGATCCATGAAGGAAGTTGCTTCCAACAGCAGGCTACTGGCTCAAGGCCCCACGTGGCTCCTTTAAGCCCGCTGCCATGGAGTCAATTCCTACTCATAGATACCCTACAGGACAAAGTAGAACTGCCCCACAGGGTTTCCGAGGAGTGGCTGGTAGATTCAAACTGTCGACCCTTTGGTTAGCAGCCAAGCTCTTAACCACTTTGCCACCAGGGTTCCAAGGCTGAGTAAGTCAACATCTTGGGATAGTAGTTGGGAAGGTGTGCTTTAGGCTAGTCTCTTCACTTTACAGGTGAGGAAATGGAATCTTTACTCCAGGTCACCCATCTTGAGAGTCAGAGCAGAGCCATGAATAGAATTTTACATTTCTGTCTTAACTGATGTTTCTGTTACTCCAGTACTCCTCAAAGTATGGCCCCCAACCTAGCAGCATCCGCATTACCTGGTTCAAATGCAAATTCTCAGACCCTACCCCGGGCCTACTGAATCACTTCTACTGTGGATGGAGCTCAGCACGCCACACTTTAACAAGCCCTCCAGGAGAGTCTCATGCTCAAGTTTGAGAACTGCTGTTGTTATCTATAGTGCCTCTCAATGCTTCTACAAGCTACCAGAATAACATTCAGTTGTCTAACTCAGGGTTTGGCACACTTTTACTGGAAAGGGCCTAATAATATATATTTTAGGCTTTGTGGGCCTGTCACAACTACTTAACTCTGCCATTTTAGCACAAAAGCAGTCACAGACAATACATGAATGAATGGGCATAGCCGTGTTCCAATAAAGCTTTATGTATAAAAACAGTGGGCCGTCATTTGCCAATCCCTGGTAACTGATGATTAGGATAGAGTCTTTAGCCTCATTATTTAAATTCTTAGTCATTCTCAGTAATACCAAAACCACTTGGCAACCTTCAGCATTTAACAATGTTTATATAGATATCTCTTTTCATTCAATTAACTTGTCTTAAATGCCTCCTAAGTGCCATACTCTGGGCATATACAGACGAAAAGATTGAATCCAAGCCCTCAAGTGTTATAATTTTATGTAGCAGGCAAGCAAGTAATCAAACAAAATTATACTGTTTTCAAATGTGGCATGTTGAAGAGAATGATTAAATGTGTGCATTTTGCTGTTAACTATGTTAAAATTTTCAGTGTATAAATGGACAAAAAAAAAAGCTGGATAATGCATACTGTAATTCTAAGTCAACAGGGATGGTAGTTGTTCTGGTTATCTACTGATACAACTTAATAGCATAAAGCAACTGCCATTTTATGATGCTCCTAGATCCTGTGAGTCAGGAATTCAGACAGGGCAAAGTGGGAAGGTTACATCTTCTCCATGATGTCTGAAGCCTTTATGGGGAAGACTCAGATGGCTGAAATAACTCAAACAGCCAGGGGACGAATCATTTGGAGGCTTCTCCCTTCACATGTCTGGTACCTGGGCTGAGATAATTCAAAGAATGGTCTAAACTGCAACAGTTAGCCAGAGTCCCTAAACATAGCCTCACCCAGGGATGGATTACAAATAAGCAAGGTATACATGGGCTTACTGGTGCTTACTTACTGATCTGTAGTGCACAATTTCACCTGTTTTTCGCCATACCAAAGATATAGTGAAGCCCTTGTAAAATTGTGCACTATAAAAAAAAAAACATAAAATTTTTTTTTTTAATTTTATAGATTAGTAAAAAAAAAAAAGTAAGCACAATTAAGCTTCTGCCTTGTAACTTGCTTACTGTTAACTCTCCCCTGGCCTTACCACATGGCGTAGCCTCCTCACAACATGGCGGCCTCTGAGCTGTCAGACTTCTTACGTGGCAGCTCAGGGTTCCCAGAGCAAGCGTTCCAATGAGCAAGGGCAAAGCAGCATGGCCTTTTATAATCTAAGTTTATAAGTCCCATGACAACCATTTTGCCATACTCTATGGATCCAACCAACACAAGTCTGCCGGATTCAAGAAGCGGGGGCACAGGCACTACCTCCTGACAAAGGAGAATCATATAATTTGCAACCATGTTTTAAAATCACCAGCCACAGTAATCAACAGTGAGAAATGGCCTATCCCAGAAAAAAAAAAATGCAGAACCCCAGTGGCGCAATGGTTAAGAGCTTGGCTGCTAACCAAAGAGTCGGCAGTTCAAATCCACCAGCTGCTCTTTGGAAACCCTATGGGATTGGTATGAGTCATGACTGACTAGACGGCCACAGGTTTTGGGGAAAAATGCAGGTAAAACACTAAATTAAAACCAACTCTGCTAGAAACCCAAAATGGTAGAACAGGTCTGGCAGTCATTTGGTTTAAATGTATTTCTCAAAGAGTGATCCTCTGAAAGAAGAATTTAGGAAATTTCCCATCTACTTATAGAACATAAAGGATGGTAAATGTTACAGAGAATTGAATGACATGTAGAGTATGGACTCATCTCCTTATCAATGCAAGGTGACTGGCAATGATAAAAGCATAGCTATTCGCAGTCCTTTACCAACCTACTAGAAATCCCAGTTATCAAAAAATATGGATGAAGTTCATACCCAGCAGGATGGCTATCATCAGTAAAATGGACAATAATAAGTGTTGGCGAGAATGTGAAGAAATTGGAACCCTTGCATATTGCCATTTAGAATGTAAAAAGGTGCAGCTGTTAACAAGTTAATAAGTTAAACATGGAATGACCATATGACCCAGTAATTCCACTCCCAGGTATATACCCAAAACAATTGAAAGCAGGAATGCAAACAGACACTTGTACACTGATGTTCATTGCACCGTTTTTCACAACAGCCAAAAGGTTGAAACCACCCAAATGCGCATCAATAGATGAATGGGTAAACCGAATGTGGTCTATGCATACACAGTATTGCTTGGCCGTAAACAGATATGCAGCTCTGATACCTGCTCCAACATGGATCAGTGTTGAAAACATTATGCTGAGTGAAATAAATCATGTGCAAGAGGATAAATATGCATGATCTCACTTATCAGAAATAGACAAACGCATAAAGCCGAAGATTGGTTAGTGGTTACCAGGGGCTGGCAGGAGGGGAAGATGGGGAGTTATTGCTGAATGGGTCCTGAGTTTCTGTTCCCAGTGATGAAAAAACACTTGCAAATGGCTAGTGGTGGTGATTGCGTGACATGAAGAATGTGCTTAATGTCACTCCATAACACATTTACAATGGTTAAAAAGGCAAACATCTTGTTATACCTATACTTTATCACAATAATTCTTTAAAAAATAGTAAGGATGGAATGACAAATACTTATTTGTAGATTTTTAAGGGCATATCTTGTATTTTACCTCCCTTGCATCTATTCTTAATTTAGAGTTGCTTACCTTTTCAAGAAATTAATCACCAATTTAGAGATAACTTCAAAATTGTTTAATATAAAAATCAAATAGATGTTTTCTGTGGTAAAAAGTTAGTTGTTTCTATATACTA
This sequence comes from Elephas maximus indicus, assembly GCF_024166365.1. Classification (NCBI taxonomy): domain Eukaryota; kingdom Metazoa; phylum Chordata; class Mammalia; order Proboscidea; family Elephantidae; genus Elephas; species Elephas maximus. The sequence continues at coordinate 92,404,234 of NC_064832.1, forward strand.
TACATTTTTGCATCATCTGCCTGAGAAGTAGTTAGGGCAATAAATTTTTAGAATTTTTTAAGTCCTTCCAACTAAGGAATTTGTTTAGAGAGAGGCTTAGCACATAGGAAAAAAAAAAAAAAATTCAGATTTGTCTGATTCTTCTAAAAGTAAGGAATAGTTTTGACGGTGAAAGAAATGAGACTATTTAATTTAGGACAATAAAGTGAGTGGGTGAAAATAATGCTAATCTATTCTTTTTACAAATAGAACCACACTTAGAGGAGAGGTTTAACTACTTAGTCTGATATCACCATGGTGTGGCTAATCATAGCCTCCTAGATCTTTTCAGCTGTACAAGGGTACTTTGGAATTATCTAGTCCAGCCCTGTCACCTTACGGATGACTACACTGAGGCTACACAGCCTTCAGTATGGATCACACCTCAACATAAACAAAAACAAAAATCCTCACAACTGGTCCAATAAGCAACATCATGGTAAATGAAGAAAAGATTGAAGTTGTCAAGGATTTCATTTTACCTGTATCCACAATCAATGCCTATGGAAGTAGGGGTCAAGACATCAAATGACATACTGTTTCAGGCAAATCTGCTGCAAGAAACCTCTTTCAAGTGTTAAAAAAAAGCAAAGATGTTACTTTAAGAACTAAGGTGAACCTAACCCAAACCATGGTGTTTTCAATCACCTCATATGCATGTGAAAGCTGGACAATAAGGAACATTGAAGAAGAATGCCTTTCAATTATGTTGTTGGTGAAGAATACTGAATATACATACCATGGACTGCCAAAAGAATGAACAAATCTGTCTCGGAAGAAGCACAGCCAGAATGCTCCTTGGAAGCAAGGATGGTGAGACTTCATCTCACATACTTTGGACATGTTATCAAGAAAGACCAGTCCCTGGAGAAGGACACCATGCTTGGTAAAGGAGAGAGAGTCAGCGAAAAAGAGGAAGACCCTCAACGAGATGGATTGACATAGTGGCTGCAACAATGGACTCAAGCATAACAGCGATTGAGAGGATGGCACAGGACCGGGCAGTGTTTCCTTCTGCTGTACGTGGGGTTGCTACCAGTCAGAACTGACTGGACGGCGCCTAACGACAGCAACACTGAGGCTCAGAGGTGTCAAGAGTAGAGGAGAGAGCCATTGCTCACCAAATGTCCCAGACATTCTGCTATACTTCCCAGGCTCGCCTGCAGTAATATTATAGCCGTGTGACTAATTCTGGCCCATGCACTATGAATAGAAGTGGCATATCACTTCCTGGCTGAAAAATTGCAAAGCTGAGGTGCCTCCTCTCTCTTTTCCGTTGGCCAGCCCCCGTGTTGAGATGGTGGCATCACACTGTGAAGAGATCTGCCCTGGAGAACTCCCAACACTCACAGGCTTTGCATAAGCAGAAAAACTAACCTTTAATAGTGTAAAAAGGAGCCCTTGTGGTGCAGTGGTTAAGCAGTCAGCTGCTAACTGAAAAGTCAATGGTTCAAACCCACCAGCCACCCTGCAGGAAAAAGATGTGGCAGTCTGCTTCTGTAAAGATTACAGCCTTGGAAACCCCATGGGGGCAGTTCTACTATGTCCTATAGCGTTGCTATGAGTCAGAATCAACTTGACAGCACACAACAACAGCAACATGGTATAAAAACCAAAAAACAAAGAAAAACAAACCAGTTGCTGGCAATTCCGACTCAAGGCAACCCCTGTGTGTCTCAGTACAGCTGTGTTCCATGGGGTTGTCAATGGCTGATTTTTCAGAAGTAGATTGCCAGGCCTTTCTTCCAAGGTGCCCCTACGTGGGCTCAAACCACCAAAATTTTGGTTAGCAACCAAGAGCATTAATCATTTTCACCACCCAGGAAAACCACAGAGATTTCGGGTTTTATTTGTTCCTTCGGCATAGTTTAGCTTCTCCTAACTCATACGCCAAGCAACTTGCTCAAGTTCAATCAGCAAATTAGTGGCAGAGCTAAGATTAGAATCTAAATTTCCTGATTTATCAGTCCAGGACCATGCTTTCTTACTCACAGAAGATTCAGGGTAGGTCACAAAGTGAAATCATTAAGCAAAGAACCAGTCAGCAGAAAATGAAAACAGGGACCAAACTGTAGGCTGATAAAGAGTCAGCTCCATGGGTTGAGATCCAGAACCAGGAAGGGCAAGGTCAAGAAGAGGGAGAAGCTCATGCTCAGCTTTCAGTAGGACCAGAGACACTGATCACCAGCTGGCAGGACAAGGCTTGGGGTTGTCCCTGATGGTCTCTTTCTGCCCAACAGGTACATTTTCCTCAAGTTGATGACAGTTGCTCCCAAGACTCTACAGCCAGTGAGGAAGCTGCATGCCCAAAAGGAAATGTTTCCATCCCCTCATTTTTGTACAGCAGCCTCTAAACACAAACAGGGACCTCGTGCCTCACACCCAGACTAATTTAACATGATGTAGAATGTTCTAAAAACAAAAAATTGAACAAATGAGTTTTTGGTTGCTAGGCAATGTCAATGCAAAGCTCTTTCCTTCAAGAGCATTCTCTCCGTCTTCATGGACAAAAGTAAAAGTCTACTTAACCACAGGCATATATTTGTTCCGGACACCAAATGATTTTTTATTGAAAACAGCCCACTGCCTTGCGTCAAGCACTTCAGTGTTCCAAATTGCTACCCTCTGTGCACAGGATGACGTTTCCTGTTCTGAAATATGCATTTCTCTTTGTGCTAACAGGTTGGATGGCTATACTTTGGCAGTACTGGAAATAGAAATAGAGGTTTTGCAAACTCATGCAAGTCCACTGTCCTCTCCCAAGGACCGGAGAGGGTTCGCTGTGACCTGCCTGGTGTGAGCCCCCTCTCTGAGTGAATGACAGCTGTGGTGGATTGCATTGGGCCCCCCAAAATAGGTGCTGGAATCTTAAACCCTACATCAGTGGATGTAATCTCCTCTGGGAATAAAGTTTTATTTGTTACCTTAATGGGGCCATATCAGCCTAGGGCGTATCCTAAACCTAATCACTCCTGAGTTATAAAAAGAGCAGATTAAACACAAAAGGAAGCCAAAAGGAGGAAGGGGTGGTAAGAAAGCTGCCGCATAAAGATCGCTCAGAAACTGAGGAAGCTGGGGCAACAGAAGCTGAAAGAGACAAGTACCTTCCCCCAGAGCCCACAGACACACAGACAGAGGCTTCCCCTACAGCTGCTGCGCTGAAATAGGACTTCTGGCCTCCTGAACTGTGAGCAAATAGACTTCTGTTCTTTACAGCCACCCACTTATGGTATTTATGTTACAGCTGCACCAGGAAAGTAATTTTGCAGGTTAAGTCAAAAAGAAGTCCCTCTCTCTCCCTGTGCTCCATGAGAAACAGTACCTCACCCTTGCCCTGGTCTGTAGACACATGAGCGCCCACGCAAATGTGCACTCACACAAACGCACTTGTAGCAAGCCTATCACCCACTCGAATGTGGAGGAGAGCTAGGTAACGCCTAGCAATGAGCCTCTTGGGAAGAGTCCGGACTACTAACCCCCTGTTGCCTAGCCTCTTGCTTTCCTCCTCTCAGCCTCTCCCTTCACCCCTCCCACCTTCAGCTTGACGTCTTCTTCCTCTGGCCTTGATACTCACCTCAGCATCCCTCGTCCGACATCTGTTTTCCACCTAATCAGGATCTTGCCTGGATCATGCTTGTCAATATCCTTAGAATTCATTCTTCGCTATTTTCCCTCCTGCCCACACAAAAAGAGAACCTGGCAGAGGAAGGAACTGAAACACACCCTAAGGAATATCATCCAAGGCACAGCTGTCCTACATATGCCATTTGACGTGAAAGGCACCAAAAAGTAGGATGGTCATCGCAGCAGGTCCACAGAGGAGTTCTCATCCTGGCACCTAGCAGCATGGTGTTTAACAAACAAACAAAAAATCCCTGTTCTTATGGCATTTATCATCTAGAACAGGCAACTGACATGTAAAGTTTAAGTCCAACTAAGGCTACTAAGTCAAAATTAAACACCTGGACAACTTGGATTCGCTAGGGTGGGCACTACATGAATGGCAATAGGGAAATTTGTTCAGCTTATCTCAGCTGAATCTGGTGCAAAAAGCCTTCCACAAAGCGAGGGAAGTTATTCTAACATCCTTCAGAGCAAGAACAGCACTTGAACTTCTTTTCTCATTCCCTGTGTTCTTCGGCTTGCTGGGTACAGAACCAAAACAGAAGGCGTGTTCTTTAATCACAGAATGACTGGAAGGTGATTCATTCAACGGACTGGCGCTGCTGCTACTTCATAAGCCTTCCTCTAAACACACACGCCTTCCTGGGTGGCCCGAACGGCTTGTTCTTTACAATAACCTAAAGGTTGGAGGTTTGAACCCACCCAGTGGTGCCACGAAGAAGAGCCTGGCGATCTGCTTCCATAAAGATTACAGCCAAAAAAAAAATCCGTATGGAGCAGTTCGACTCTGCAACACATGGGGTCGCCTTGAGTTGGAATCAAGTCAACACAACAAGTTTGGTTTGGTTTGGTAAATACACCCCCAGCCAGTGGTGGTTCAGTGGTAGAATTCTCACCTTCCATGGAGGAGACTCAAGTTCGATTCCCAGCCAATGCCCCTCAGGTGCAGCCACCACCCCTCTGTCGGTGGAGGCTCGCCTGTTCATACGATGCTGACTAGGTTTCTGCAGAGTTTCCAGGCTAAGAAGGACTAGGAAGGAGGGCTCAATGATCTTCTTCCAAAAATCAGCCAGTGAAAACCTTATGGACGCCAGCTATCCGATCCGCAGCTTATCACAGGGCTGGTGCAGGACCAGGCAGCATTTCGTCCAGTTGTGCATTGGGTTACCACGAGTTGAGGACAATTTGAAAGTGGCTAACAACAAAACACACACACACACACACACACACACACTTCCACTGCCATTTTTCATGCAATATGCTTTGTAAACTTCAAGGACCATGCACAAACATGAGGTACTGCTATTGCGTCCTAACCAAACCTGTTGCTGTCAAGCCAATTCTGACTCATGGCAACCCTACAGCACACAGGAGAACCGCCCCTTAGGTTTTTCCAGGCAGTAATCTCTACGGAAGCAGACTGCCACATCATTCTCCCGCTGAGTGGCTGGTGGGTTTGAATCACAGACCTTTCAGTTAGCAGCCAAGCGCTTTAACCATTGTGCCACTAGGGCTCCTCCATTATGTCCTACTTCCCTCCTATTCCTTGTGGAAGAAGACGCCTGGGCATTGCAGCTTCTGTGTCGTGCACCTTTTCCTTCACAGCCCCTCATGCTCGTGGAAGCGAGGTCAGCTGCAAAACCAGAACCAGTGAAGGAGCTATGCCTTCACCTCAGCACTGCCCAGACTCCTGCACCCATGAAACGGATTATTTCCCATTTCTTCATGAGTGCTCTTTTAAGCACAGACCCAAACTCTCTGTAAAGTCAAGGCAGATTACATCCTTGATTTCCTCTCTGTCGATCAGGCTTGCCACAATGTCCCTGAAAAAACTGAATTGGGCTGCTAAGATTTATACTTTTAGAGGTCTCTGGTTACTGTGCTGGGGTTTGTTCTTCTCAAGGGGCTTTCAAACACGTACGATTGACTTCAGTGTTTCCCCAGGCGTGGAAGTGCATCTTTTAGCATCTCCTCATCCATGCTAACTCTTGCAGAAATGAGGATTGACACGGGTTGTGTTATAATGGCTGATTCGTAGGGTAAGCTCGTGGCATGAAGACACTGCCTGCATCACACAGAAAGGGAATCAAGCAAACGGAAGTTGTGACGAATGGCGTACTTTCTGGGTATACTGTAAAATGGCTTAACAGTTAAACCGGGGTTTTTAATTCTAAAGGAGAAAATGAAAGTAGAAAGTTTTTTTTTCTATTAGAATAAGTCCAAATGCAGAGGGAGAAGTCTCTGGAGGTAAACAGATGGCTTAGATGGTTCTGAGAGGTCCACCCAGCTATACAGTAGAGACTACTGAAATGAGTGCAATTAGAGGAACAGCAGGCAACATGTCCTTCTGGTTTTGGACTCCCAGAACCAAGTCACAGTTGATAACATGACCTAGATCTACCGGTGCTCTTTCTTAAGCTTCTAAATATTTTAGCGTGAGCACTGTCAGCAGGAGGAAAGCACTTTTTGAATGGCTGTTTTGCTATTCCTGTGATATGAATAAACTCCTTTTTGAAGACTCTAGTTGTTTTTTTGTTTTGCGATTAATCTCTACATTCATCCATTAAATACGTACAGCCAAATTCAAAAAGTTTTGAAATACTTGGGAATCCTAGAGTCCTAATATTTTCCTTAAGTACTGATTTCCTATTGCGCTTCAAGTTTTCCTACATTAAAATTAATTTTCCAAGTAGCGAAAAGCTGCTGTACTAATCAACAAATGTTTACTGAGAACCTGCTGTATACTAACATCGTGAGATTAGTTTGTGGGGAATACAGAAGAATTACACGACATAATATCACAAAACCAAACCCACTGCCATCAAGTCAATTCCAACTCATGGCGATCCCACGTGTTACAGAGTAGAGCTGCTCCACAGGTTCTCCTGGCTGTAATCTTTATGGAAGCAGGCCAGCTGCTCCACAGGTTCTCCTGGCTGTAATCTTTATGGAAGCAGGTCAGCTGCTCCATAGGTTCTCCTGGCTGTAATCTTTACGGAAGCAGGCCATCGGACCTTTACTCTGCAGCACCGTTGGGTGAGTGCAAACCTCCTACCTTCAGCTTAGCAGCTGACCATAAACCACTTGTGCCACCTGAGTCTTTGTATGGCCTGAGGTTTGTCCCCATTAAGCTCGTTGTCTCCTTGGGAAACAAAATAAATCAACAAGCTAAGTTAAGAACATTCAACATTTAAACTGTGTGGCCCTGTCCGAGGTTTAGGGAAGAGTGCAGAGAAGGAGTGGATGGAAAGAAGTGAGGACAGGCAGAAGATAGGAAGCCAGAGGGGACTCAGAATGGGCAGCCCATTTCCCCATGTCAGGTTTTGTTCATGCAGTACCTTCACCCAGAGTGGCCATCTCTGGCCCAGTCCACAATAATGCTTCAAATTCAAGCTCAAATGTTTCTCTTCTGTGAAGCCTTCCCCAGTTCCCTCGGTTGCCACTAATTGTTCCTTTTCCCAAACTCTTAAGCAGCACTTTGCTTGTGCTTCTGCTAAAATCACTATTTAATTTTGCTTTGATTTATATTTAACTGGTAAATACCTATCTCCCCTCATAAGCTCTTTGAAGGCATAGATTGAGATCTTATCTTTGGAACTGCCTCATAATCACCACCTTGTTTTTTTAATATAGTATTGATATTCAATAAACATTTGTTAAATTTATTGAATTTTACCCTAATAAAAAAAAATTTTTTTTTTTTTTTTTATAGAGATTATACTTTCATATAAAGAGCACTTGCTTCACCTGGAGCAACAGAGGAAGAAGAAGACCCAGAAAATGGAGAAGGAAATGGCCTGCAGGCCTTATTGTCTCCACGAACTACTACCTCCTTTGCCCTGAGATCAGAAGAAATGGGTGGTGCCCAGCTACCATCACTAAACATTTTGATCTAGGACCCAATAGATGGATCTTGATCAAAAGTACGAAAAATACAAAACAGATCTTCAAATTGTCTTAAAAACCAAACTTACTAGATCCATTGAGACTGGAGGAACTCTCGAATCTATTGTCTAGAAACAACTTTTAAAAATTGAACCAAAGCTATCCCATGAAGTTATCTTTAAACTAAACAACAGATTAAGTCAACTAATAAAGAACATTTGCCTTGAGCATTGTGCTCTTTTAAAAAATTATCTATATGAGGTCAAATTGATAACAGTAACTATAAAGCACAGATGAGAACCTTAAGGGGCAGAGAGTCTAAGTTAACGTGGTGAACCAATAAGGGTAGAGACAGTGAGAATGGTGACACAATGTGAAGTATGTAACCATTGTCAATGAACTGTACATGTAAAAATTGTTGAATGGGTGTATGCTTTGTTAGGAGTCCTTTGTTAGGAGCCCTGGTGGTGTAGCGGTTAAGAGCTTGGCTGCTAACCAAAAGGTTGGCAGTCTGAATCCACCAGGCGCTCCTTGGAAGCTCTATGAGGCAGTTCTACTCCGTCCTATAGGGTCACTGTGAGTCAGAATCAACTCAACGGCAACAGGTATGGATATGTTTGGTTGTGTATATTTTCACCAAAACTTTAAGAAAGGCATGTGCTGTTTTCATAATACTATTTTTTTTATTATATATTCTAAGGGAATATTCCAATTAAATAAAGACATGTAAAGTTCTAGTATACCATACACTATTAAATTACAGGATACCCAGAAAATGCTTTCATTTTCCTCTCTGCAGTACACATCAGAGTGTTTTCTATACAATAAAAAATGAATAGAGTCCAAAAAATATAAATCATGCCAGTAACATGATAAAGTTTTCTCTTCTTTCACATTTCATTTGGAAGCAAGAAACTGCCTAAGTACAGCGAAGCTCTTAAATCATACAAACATCGTCAGAATATTTTGGGGGAAAAAAATCCTTTCTGTTGTATAGGAGAGGTATTACATTATGTTAACAAAGCTAGTATTTATTATGTGCTTATTGGGTGAATAATCTCATTCTTCTACATGAATTATCTCATTGATTTCTCAGGAAAATCCATATTATCCACTTTTTATAGGTAGAGGAATTTATGCTTACAGGGGTTATGTAACTTACCTAAGGTCTAAGAGCTAATAATTTTTAGAACAAGGATTCAAATTCAGGCAGTCTGACCTCAAGAGCCTGCTCCCTTGACCAGTGTACTAAAATGCCTTCATTTACTATTTCCTCATTCCCATGCCTTAACTGGATTCTGGCCACCTAAGAAGGCAGTTTGGACAGAAGCATCAAATTTCTTCCCCCAGAAACCCCACTAAAACTGAGACAAACTCACAAGAACAGAGAAAAGAACATAGGTGATAATAACAATAAAATATCGGAAGCTGGAAAGCAGATGGAAAAGAAGTGACTGACTGTCCCAGCCTAAGAAATCCTAATATGAAGCTGACAGTGGAGAAGGCTAAGAACTAAGAACCTACTTATACTACATAATCCTCAACAGTCACAGAAGTCTTTGGAATCAGGAACCTCTGGAAGTTGGGCAGGGGGCAGGGACCTGGGTATAAGGGGTTTAAGATGTAGTAGGATCCCAAGACCCTTCCCCACTCACCCAGCTGAAAAACTGCCCCTTCCCCACTCAAGCAGAAAACTGGAAGTTTTTCTCTGGAGATACAGTCTCTGAACTTGTAACCTTGTAAAGACCTGGGAACTATGAGAAATAGGGGCATTAATTAAATATATCCACGCTGAATGCAGTAACTTCCCCCATCCCCCGCCCCAGCACTCTTATTCCCCTTGGCTACTAGAATGGCCACTGCCATGCCTTCAAGAACATTAGCATACTTCTCTGGAGATCCTGACCAGCTCAATAAGAAAGACAAAGACACTGTCATAGGCATCTAGCTCAACTGGCACAACATAGTTTATAAAGAAAATGTTCTACATCCTACTTCGGTAAGTAGCATCTGGGGTCTTAAAAGCTTGCGAGCGGCCATCTAAAATACTCCACTAGTCCCACCCCATCCGGAGCAAGGGAGAATGAAGAAAACCAAAGACACAGAGAAAGATCAGTCCAAAGGATTAATGGACCACAACAACCATGACCTCCACCAGACTGAGTCCAGCACAACTAGATGGTGCCCGGCTACCACTACCGACTGCTCTGGCAGAGTCCCGGACAGAGCTGGAGAAAAATGTAGAACAAAATTCTAACTCACACATACACAAAACAAGGCCAGACTTACTGGTTTGACAGAGACTGGAGGAACCTTGAGAGTATGAATGCCGGACTCCTTCTTAACTCAATACTGAAGTCGCTCTTGTGGTTCACCCTTCTGCCAAAGATTAGACAGGCCCATAAAACAAAACAAAACTAAATGGACAAGGGGAAAGGACGAGAAGCCAGCAGGGGACAGGAAACCTGGTAACGAGGAACCCAAGGTTGAGAAGGGGAGAGTGTTGACATGTCCTGGGGTTTGCAACCAATGTCACGAAATAATATGTATATTAATTGTCTAATGAGAAACAAATTTCCCTGTAAACCCTCATCTAAAGTACAATTTAAAAAAAAAAAAAAGATACTGTCATGGGGAGGGGTGGTCCCCAACAAATGACCAATCCTGATCCCCATACAGTGAAGTTCAAGATTGACAAGGTCCACCCACACTCAGAGAGTCTCCATGAGTCGGAATCGGTTCGACGGCAATGGGTTTGTTTTTTTGTTTTGGTTTGCTCTTAATCAGGAGCAGATAGCAAGGATGTACACACATCTAAGGAACATGCTTAAAAGGAACTAAGATGAAGACCAAAACAAAGATACAAATCAACACGGAGGAAACTGTTTAAGGAGAAAAAAGTATTTAAAAATAGCTTTAATCTCCTCAGAGAGAGGTTTTTTGTTTGTTTTGTTTTTTTGAACTTTAGAGGAAGGTTTACAGAACGAACTAGTTTCTCATCAAACAGTTAGTACACACATTGTTGTATGACATTGGTTAACAACCCCATGACATGTCAACACTCTCCCTTCTCAACCATGGGTTCCCTATTACCAGCTTTCCTGTTCCTTCCTACCTTCCAGTCCCTGCCCCAGGGCTGGTGCACCCCTTAATCTTGTTTTGTTCTATGGGTCTGTTTAATCTCTGACTGAAGGGTGAACCTCAGGAGTGGACTCATGACTGAGCTGAAAGAGCATCCAGGGTCCATACTCTTAGGATTCCACCAGTCTCTGTCAGGCTAGTAAGTCTGGTCTTTCTTTTTGAGTTAAAATTTTGTTCTACATTTTTCTTCAGTTCTGTCTGGGACCCTCTATTGTGATCCCTGTCAGAGCAGTCAGTGGTGGTAGCCGGGCACCATCTAGTTGTATTGTACTCAGTCTGGTGGATGCTGTGGTAGATGTGGTCCATTAGTCCTTTGGACTAATCTTTCCCTTGTGTCTTTAGTTTTCTTCATTCTTCCTTGCTCCTGAAGGGATGAGGCCAGTGGAGTATATTAGATGACCGCTCACAGGCTTTTAAGACCCCAGATGCTACTCACCAAAGTAGAATGTAGAACATTTTCTTTATAAACTCTGTTATGCCAATTGAGCTAGATGTTCCTCAAGACCATGGTCCCCATCATAGCCCTCGGCCCAGCAACTTGGTCCCTCAGGGAGTTTGGATATGTCTATGGAGCTACCATGGCCTTGCCTTGTACAGGTTGTGCTGGCTTCCCCAGTATTGTTTACTATCTTACCCTTCCTTACCCTTCACCAAAGTTACCACTTGTCTAACGTCTATTTAGTGTTTTTCCATCCCCACCCCTCCCCTCCCTTGTAAATATTGTTTGTTTTTGTATGTAAACCTTTTCATGAGTTTTTACAGTACTGGTCTCATACAGTATTTGTCCTTTTGTGATTGACTTATTTCACTCAGCATAATGTCCTCCAGATGCATTCATGTTATGAGCTGCTTCCCAGATTCATTGTTGTTCTTTATCGTTGCATAATACTCCGTTGTGTATATGTACCACAGTTTGTTTATCCAGTCATCTGTTGATGGGCATCTAAGTTGTTTCACCTTTTGGATATTGTGAACAATGCTGCAATGAACATGGGTGTACATGTATCTATTCGTGTGACGACTCTTATTTCTCTAGGATATATTCCTAGGAATGGGGTTGCTGGATCATATGGTATTTCTATTGCTAGCTTTCTAAGGAAGTGCCATATCATTTTCCAAAATGGTTATAACATTTTGCATTTCCACCAGCAGTGCATAAGGGTTCCGTTTGCCCTGCGGCCTGTCCAATATTTGTTATTTTCTGTTTTATCAATTCGTGCCAGTAATGCCAGGGTGAGATGGTATCTCATTATAGTTTTGATTTGCATTTCTCTGATGGCTAGAGATCATGAGCGTTTCCTCATGTGTCTGTTGGCCACTTGAATGTCTTCTTTGGTAAAGCGTCTGTTCATTTTCTTTGCCCATTTTTTAATTGGATTATTTGTCTTTTTGTTGTAGAGGTGTTGGATTTTCTTATAAATTTTAGAGATTAGACCTTTGATTTGTAATAGCCAAAAATTTTTTCCCACTCTGTAGGTTCTCTTTTTACTCTTTTGGTGAAGTCTTTTGGTGAGCATAAGTGTTTAATTTTTAGAACATCCCAGTTATTGTTGCAGGGCAAGGCTTCCCAGCTCGGGACTAAGCCCTGTCTAGGTTTTTCTTCTGACCAAGAATGACCAGGTGAGGCTCAGAGGTTCCACACAAACAAAGGTTTATTAGTGGCAGAAAGTAAGCAAAGGCTCATAAGGGAGAGACAGAAAGGGGTTTCCAGGTATGCTAGCCTCCAGTCTCTCCCCTAACAAAGTATTTCCTAGGGCTTATAAAAGTTTTTAGGTGGGAAAAAGGCATTATCTTTATTCATTAAATGGGTGGAGATTTCCAGGAGAAAGTGAGAGACTATGAAAATCAAATGCACATGCAGTTAGAATTCAAGACGGATTTCCTCAAAGAGGTTGCTGGAACCAAGATGGAGTCTGTCACAAAGGCTGCCGGGATGTCAGACGGGACTTATTCTGGGATGTTGTGCATGCATGATGCCTCTGGACCTTGGTTCAAGTCCCAGCAAGGAGACCCTGCTCATGTTTGTCTCATGGAGGAGGTCATTCATAGGCCACGTTGATCTTCACCACACGCATTCTGCACCTGGTGGGGCCTTGAAAAACAACTCAGGAGAATTATCAGTAACTTATAGCTGGTCAAGCACACAGGGCCTTGAAATGTAGCCCCTTAACTTGTCTAAGCACCTGGTTTGTTAATCACAAGTAGTTCTCGGGTGCCAGCAGCAAAAGTTATATGGTTGTCTGCGCTTAGGTTTAGATTCCAAGAAAACTGAGTCAGAAGCTATTTAATTCTTCCTGTCTCATTATCTAGCTTATCCTCTGGAGCTTGTGTGTTGTTGGTTGTGATTTGTATCCTGTTAATGCTGTGTATTAGGGCCTCTAGCATTGATCCTATTTTTCCTTCTATGAAAGTCATACTTTTTGGCTTTATATTTAGGTCTTTGATCCATTTTGAGTTAGTTTTTGTATATGGTGTGAGGTATGGGTCCTGTTTCGTTTTTTTTGCGGATGGAGAGAAGTTTTGCATCCATGAATCAAAGATAGGATGTTATTTTTTTAATGAATATTCAGAAAACATAAAAAATGATTCTTGGAAATTAAGAACATGACATCAGAAATTATAAATTCAGTAGAAGATGGAAACCCTGGTGGTGTAGTGGTTAAGTGCTACAGCTGCTAATCAAGAGGTCAGCAGTTCAAATCCACCAGGCGCTCCTTGGAAACTCTATGGGTCAGTTCTACTCTGTCCTATAGGGTCACTATAAGTCGGAATTGACTCGACTGCAGTGGGTGGGTGTTAGAAGATAAAGTTGATTCAGTCTCCTAAAAATACAAAGATGTAGAAAATATGAAAGAAAAGCCATGAAAATTAGAAGATCAGTCCATAAATTTAATCTCAAATAAAAGAAACCTCAGAGAGACAGAGAAAATGGGGAAGGAATCATCAATGCAATAATTCCATAAAATAACCCAGAACTGGAGGGTGCGAATTTCTGAGCATGATAGATGAAAACAGACCTACCACAAGACACATCATTGAGAAATTTCAGAATATAAGAGACAAAGGGGAGTCTATAAGCTTACAGGGAGAAAAAATAGATCACATTCAAAAGATCAAGAATGAAAATGGCTTCAGAATTCTCAATAGCAGTGCCAGAAGCAAGAAAACAGTGGAGCAATCCCTTCCAAATTCTAAAAGAAAATGATTACTATGATTTCCTGTTTAGAAGTTTATATACAGTCAAATTATCCATTACATTTGAAAGCCAAACACATTTTTTCAGAAATTCACTCTTTCTTCTAGCAAGCTACTATAGAATGTGTTTCAAGAAAACGAGGAAATAAACCAAGCAGAAGGAAGACATGTAGGTGAAGAGTCTCCAGGACAGTGATTTAGGAAATAACACTGGAGTCATTATTCCCTGTCCTTGAGCATAGACAATGTGACCCAGCTGGAGCTGGGCTCACAAGGACACATCAACTGGGCCCTGAGGTATAAAGACAAAAGCTAAAATAATCTTGGAAAATACCTTTTAGGGAACCTTTCACGTAAGTCTGAACAGGACTTATTCTGGGATGTTGTACATGCGTGATTGCTCTGGACCTTGGTTCAAGTCCTGGCAAGGGGTCCCTGCTCATGTTTGTCTCATGTGGGAGGTCATTCATAGGCCACGTTGATCTTTACCACACATGCTCTGCACCTGGTGGAGCCTTGATAAACAACTTTTCACACTTGTTTTTTTCTATTAATATTTAGTGAATAGAAATTTGTTGGACCAGTGAAGACCGTCCTGACTGTTGTTACTGAAACCTGTACCAATGATTGTTGAGAGGGACAATTCGAAATGTAGGATCACAGTTTCTAGCCAATCTGTGAAAAGGTGAGGCTTTCAATGGTTTTGCCCATTCTGTGGTGTTAATATATACTGATGACCCTGTACTGTTCTTTGGACTTGGGCAGACATGGCTATGACAGCATGCTTGTCTGCTTTCCCACTTTTGTCTGTTCTGTAATGTTTCCTTGGACTCAGGCAGACATAGCTCCGGCAACGTGGCTGTCCATTTCCTACTTTTGCCTTTTTGAATATATGCTAAATAAAACTTTCTTTTTGCTTTACTAAACTTTGTGATGTTTTTACCCTGCACCAAGAGTGAATAACAGAGAACCCTAATGACAACTGAGCACCATCTTGGAACGGTGTGACACAAGAGCTAGCCTCACTGACAGTTGTCATCCCCAAGTTGCCACTGCACTATACTGAGCCTGGATTAGCTAGGGAAGCCTAGTGCAGATGGATTGATGAAACAGGCCCATGCATGCACACAACACACACACACACACACACACGCACCTATTTATGTAGCATATGCTATAGGCCAGTCATTGTTCTAAGTTCTTTAAAAATAGTAACTCATTTACTTCTTAAATAACCCTATTATTATTATTATCCTCATTTTACAGATAAGGAAAGGAGGCACAGGGAGAATAAGTAACCTTATGGTAAGTGGAGAGGCCAGATTTCAAACCCAGGCAGACTGGTTCCAGAACCCAAGCTCTTAACCACAGACTTACTAGTGGTATTTGGCGAATGAAGTTCCTGCTGCAGCATCAGCTGGGGTCACTCGTTCACTTCTCAGAGCAACCTGCTTTGTCATTCTCCCTGTTGGTGGGCATAGTCCACCATGAGCTTAGAAGCAGAAAACATGAAGCAGCAGATGACTCTGAACATTTTTCTGCCAATGATCTAATGTCCGCTCCCCACAACACCCCTGCCAGGTGCCCAGACTGTCCTGAGCCCCACATTTACTGGGACCCCCACTCAGTGCCTCCCCATGGACTTCCCAGAAGTGTGCTTGTAAAGCGAATGACCCAGAGACCCTGGTCAGCTTGTTCTTCCCCAGGAGCCTTCATCTATCTAATATCATCACCCTTTCCATTCACAGCTGAGCATGTGCTTACTGCTTAGTTTTTCAAAATCAAACGGTATCTCCCTAGGGATACATACTTGCATGATAAAGCTATAAGGAAAAGCAAGAAAATGATTAACAAAAATGCAGGCTGGTTCAAACTTGTATACCAGTGTTCACTCCAGCACTATTCACAATAGCCAAAAGGTAGAAACACAGCTACAACCGATGACCGCCCTCACAGGGAACACAACAGAGAACCCCTGAGGGAGCAGGAGAGCAGTGGGATGCAGACCCCAAATTCTCATAAAAAGACCAGACTTAATGATCTGACTGAGACCAGAAGGACCCCGGTGGTCATGGTCCCCAGACCTTCTGTTGGCCCAGGACAGGAACCACTCCTGAAGCCAACTCTTCAGACATGGATTGGACTGGACAATGGGTTGGAGAGGAATGCTGGTGAGGAGTGAGCTTCTTGGATCACGTGGACACTTGAGACTATGTTGGCATCTCCTGCTTGGAGGGGAGATAAGAATGTAGAGGGTGTTAGAAGCTGGGAAATGGACACGAAAAGAGAGAGTAGAGGGAGGGTACGGGCTGTCTCATTAAAAAAAAAAAAAATGTCTCATTAGGGGAGAGTAATTTGGAGTATGTAGCAAGGCGTACATAAGTTTTTGTGTGAGAGACTGACTTGATTTGTAAACTTTCACTTAAAGCACAATAAAAAATATAAAAAACAACCAAAAAAAAGATTGCAAAAAACCAAAAAAAAAAAGGTAGAAACAACACAAGTGTCCATTAACAGATGAATGGATAAATAAAATGTGGTATATACATACCATGGAATACTAGTCACCTGGAGAAATCAAGTTCTAATACATGCTACAACATGGATGAACCTTGAAAACAGTATGCTGAGTGAAATTAGTCAGACACAAAAGGACAAATATTGAATGATCTCATTTACAGAAATATCTAGAATATACAAATGCAGAGAGACAAAAGTTTATTAGTGTTTACCAGGGGTGCATGGGAAGGGACAATGGGAAGTTATTGCTTTCGGGGTACTGAGTGTCTGTTTAGAGTGATAGAAAAAAAACTTGGAAATGGATAGCGGCAATGGTTACACAATACCTACGTTGTTAGGTGCTGTCGAGTCAGTTCTCACTCATAGAGAGCCTCTGTACAACAGAACAAAATACTGCCCAGTTCTGCACTACCCTCACAATCGTTGCTATGCTTGAGCTCATTGTTGCAGCCACTGTGTCAATTCATTCCACTGAGCGTCTTCCTCTCTTTCCATGACCTTCTACTTTACCAAGCATGATGTCCTTCTCCAGGACCAGTCTCTCCTGATAACATGTCCAAAGTACGGAGATAAAGTCTCACCATCCTCGATTCTAAGGAGTATTCTGGCTGTACTTCTTCCAAGACATAATGCATGTAATTAATGTCACTGAATTGTATGCATAAAAGTAGTTTAAATGGCAAATGTTGTGTGTGTGTATGCGCGCATATCCACAACTTTAAAAAAAGCCAGGGTAGTGGTGATCTCTGGGGGAAAGAGAGCAATGTAATTAGGGAACGGACTGGAACTGAGAATGTTCTATTTCTTGACCTGAGCGATGGATCCAAGGTACTCATTTTCATTATTCTTTAACCTACATATATATATATATATGTATATATAAAATTGTATGAAATCCAGTCCAGAGCTTGGATTCTAGAGTCAGTCTGCCTGAGCTTGAAACATATTAGTTTTTAAAAAGTAAAAATAAAACAAGTGGGCCACGGGTCAAAATACAGGCCTATCTCTACCTCTGATTTTCTGTATGACTTTAAACAAGTCGCTTCTCCTTGTGAGACCCTGTTTCCTCATCTGACCATAAAGACAATTCCTCTTCTGCCCACCTCACAGTAACCGCGAGGGTAAATGAGATCATATATGTGAAATTGCTTTGCATAGTGCTGAGTGACTTATAGGCAGAAGTAATGAATATTACTGCAAGAGACTCTTTGCTAAGGACATCTCTAAATAGTCTGATTCCCAAATAAGAGTCATAGTGCCACATGCCTCATGTGCTTCCCAGATGTCGTTAGTAGGCTCTTTGCTTTTCTTGGACTCCCTTAGATTGGATTACAGACATTTGTGTTTTCTTGAGAATAACGGGACAAAAAACTACTGCCATGGACTGTACTTGCTAGAGAGAAGGCACAAAATTTATGCCCTTAGGTACATTAAATATTAACAATAACATTAATTTCTTCACTTGACCATTATGGAAAAAAATCTTTCTAAACTGTTTTTGGTCCAAGCACCTGCATAAAGCCACACACTGAAGGATCAGCTTTTTTTGAAGAACCTTGAATGTCGTGAGGAGTAGTGGTCCCTGTTGAAACCAACAAAGAGTCTGGTGCATACCATACTCTGACCCTCCAAAAAAACTCATTCTTAAACTGCCCTGCAGGTTCAAAGCCAAAATCTATTTTACATAGAGAAGAAGCTTGAATGTACATCTAGACTGCAGTTACCCCTGGTGAAAGTCCCACCAATGAGGCTTGTATTAATACAGCTTGAGCAATTTTAATACTTTTTTTTTTCCTAAGACCAATTCACCTGTGAAAGTCACTGGCATGTCCCAGACCAGAGTTCTTTGCCACTCAACCATAGAATTTCCTAGACCCCATCTGTTATACAGAATAACAACAGTAGCACATTTTATTTTAATGGCCTTTATTTGCTGACCCATTTCAGGCTCCTTAGAAAACAGGAGTACTGTGATAACTCCACAGACTCATAAAGGGCCCAAGACAGAATCAACTCTACGGGTCAAGTTAAAAGGCATTACCTCCAGTAACCTAATCCATCACACCCACAATTTTGGGTTACTTTGCCATTAACTAGGCAGTTGTTCTCTTCCGATGTACTCAGAAGAGAAAGCCAGAAGTGTAAGTATGTCTTTATTAGGAGGTAAAGAAGACAGTAACCAAATTTATGTATTGTCCCTGTGGAACCGATTCCCCTCCTTGTGAAGTTTTTCCTTATTTCTCTTTTATTTGGCTCTCAATACTTTTTTAATCTGCCAGAGTCCAAAGTCTAAATGTGAGCCTATCAGCAGGAGCGCGGAGAATGGACATGCCAAGCGAGCCAAGTGCTTCCAGTCCTACGGTTATGTAATTATAAAGCATGGGTCAGGCTGCCAAAATAGGCCTCTCCTGTACCAAGGGCTTGGGATATTGGAAGACAGCAATGGGTCTGCCCATAGTCTGCTGGGGAGATCAACAAGCAAACTCAGAACTACAGCACAAAACGGACAGCGCAGCAACAAAGAAATGAGCTGATGGTCCTAGAACACTGAGCCTGGTGAAGTAGACAGTGGTGTTATCTTCCAGGGCTGGTATACAATAAACGTGTCTCTCGGACTCTCAGTAGAGAATTCTTCCTCATTTTCCCATCTTATCACACTACTCTGATAAAAATCATGGTGCATTGTAGACAGAAATCTGAAAGACTAAGATTTGGTTTCCAATGAGTTCTGTTGATATCGGTAGGGAAAAAAATAATTTCCTCATACACCATGGCGTGAGAGACTAGTGTACTACTGTGTGTGTGTGTGTGTGTGTGTGTGTGTGTATCTAACACTGCATTTATAGGGCTAAAGCTGTCATGTTAGCAGTACACATACTTTAGAAATGTGCAGATTTTTACATCAACTGTCTCCAGTAATTTCTAGGTTTCCTTTTTAAAAATGCATCACTAATTATAGGATAGTTATCCCAGCTGGAAGCCTTTTATCCTTGCTGGATACAGCCATTTCCCACCAAGGCTAAAAACCAGATAAGTGCTATGTGTAGCATTTAAAAAGTCAACTATTACACAAGGTCATGCATGAATCATTTTTTTCCTAAATTAATGCATTATTTTGATGTTCCAAGAAAAATGTTCTAATACATGTTTTCTTTTCGCTTCAGCTGTTAAGCAATTTGAAACAGAGACCCACATCACATCTCACAGGACTGCCAGTCTCCAAGGTAGATTCATCTGTACATACCCACGTAGCTCTCTATAAATGTGGGGTATATACAGAGAGACGAAAACACAAACGCTTCCTTGAGCATTTTTCAGTCTAACTATAATCTGAAGGTAGAAGAAGCGTGGCCGCAATCACTGTTTTTGTGGGTGGCTCTTAGCATTAACAACATCTGATCATCTTCATAGAATACGAACCTCTGGAATCAATTGTACATTCACATTTTGCCCCTAACACACTGTCTTAGTTATCTAGTGCTGCTGTAACAGAAATACCACAAGCAAATGGCTTTAACCAGTAGGAATTTCTTCTCTCACAGCCTAGGAGGCTAGAAGTCCGAATTCAGGGTACCAGTTCCAGGGGAGATTTTTCTCTCTCTGTTGGCTCTCGGGGAAGGTCCTTGTCATCCATCTTCCGCTGCTCTAGGAGCTTCTCAGCACTGGGACTCTGGGTCCAAAGACACACTCTGCTCCTAGCGCTGCTTTCTTGGTGTTATGAGGTCCGACTCCTCTCTGCTCAATTCTCTCTTCGATATCTCAAAAAAGACTGACTCAAGACACAACCTAATCCTGTAGATTAAGTCCTTCTTCATTAACATAACTGCCTCTAATTCTGCCTTATTAACCCATTGTCATGCAGTCAATTCCAACTAATAGCGACCGTGTAGAGATTAGGATTTACAACACATAGGAAAATTACATCAGATCACAAAGTGGAGAACAACCATACAATGCTGGAAATCATGGCCTAGCCAAGTTGACACACATTTTGTTGTTGTTAGGTGCCATGGAGTCAGTTCTGACTCATAGCAACCCCACGTTCAACAGAACGAAACACCGCCTGGTCTTGTGCCATCCTCATCATCATTGTTATGCTTGAGCCCATTGTTGCAGCCACTGTGTCAGTCCATCTCATTGAGGGTCTTCCTCTTTTTCACTGACCCTCTACTTTATCAAGCATAATGTCCTTCTTTAGGAACTGATCCCTCCTGATAATATGTCCAAAGTATGTGAGACAAAGTCTCACCATCCTCTCCTCTAAGGAATATTCTGGCTGTACTTCTTCCAGGACAAATTTGTTCGTTCTT
Organism: Elephas maximus indicus; assembly: GCF_024166365.1. Taxonomy (NCBI): domain Eukaryota; kingdom Metazoa; phylum Chordata; class Mammalia; order Proboscidea; family Elephantidae; genus Elephas; species Elephas maximus. The sequence continues at coordinate 92,424,948 of NC_064832.1, forward strand.
TTGGCAGTCCATGGTATATTCAATATTCCTTTCCAACACCATTATTCAAAGGTATCAACTCTTCTTTGTTCTCCCTTATTCACTGTCCAGCTTTCACATGTACGTGAGGCAACTGAAAACACCATGGCTTGGGACAGGCACATCATAGTCTTTAAAGCGGCATCTTTGCTTTTTAACGCTTTAAAGAGGTCTTTTGCAGCAGTTTTGCCCAAGGCAATGTGTTGTCTGATTTCTTGACTGCTGCTTCAATGGATGTTGATTGTGGATTGACGTTAAATGAAGTCCTTGACAACTTCAATCTTTTCTCCGTTTATCATGATGTTGCTTATTGATCTGGTTGTGAGAACATTTGTTTTATGTTGAGGTGTAATCCATACTGAAGGCCATAGACACACATTTTGGGGGAACACAATTCAATCCATACCACAGACATACACACATACACACCACACACACAGAGTGACTCACACACACAGACACATGTACACCTCTAAAAATGGTTCAGTTCTGACACCTAATTAAAACATAAATGGTTAGTACAGAAATGAACCAGTAAGATAAAGAGTCTGTAGGGAAAGGGGACAGGGAATTTGCTGCCATTTGGCAGGAAAGAGACAACCGAAAATCTAAAACAATAAAAGAGCTTAATTTGCATAAAATGAGAGTATAAGTTTGTTTCTTTAGCTGTCTTTGGTACAGAAATTAATGTGGAGTCTCAGAAATGGAGAAACAGGAAATAACTGCATCTCACATTTGCCTCCGCCTCAAACTACCTTCACAAATCCCTTGTGCTTTTCATAAGCAAATATCTTAAACTCAGAGTCTACTACACTCACTGTGTCTTAGCTCCCATATATTTCTCCACCCATTACAACCTGGCTTCACCCCATAACACTTCACTGACACAATTCCTAATAACTATCTCCTATTTTTTTTTTTTTTTTAATTACCAAACCAATGCTTTGTTTTCTGGTCTTCAGCCTACTTGCACTCTCTACAGCACGTGGCAATATTACAAGCAACCTTAAGCTTCCTCCACCCTTAGCTTCTAGGACGCCACTCTCTCCTGCAACCCCTTGCCCTTAAATGCCTGGATTCCCCAGCTTCTGGCCTGGGCCTTCTTCTCTTATTTATTCTACATGCTTTTCTTGGACAATCTTCTCCACTCGTTACTGCCTCATCCCCAGGCTGAGAACTCCCCAAACTATTTGCTATCCAACTGTTCCCTATTGTTCCTGCTGGATGTGTCCAGTTGCCTACTGGACATCTCTTCCACTCTGCCTTAAGAGCATTTCACACTTGACATGCCTAAAATCAAACTTAAAAAAATTAAATCAAACAACAACAAAAACCTCTGTCCCTTCTCCCCTGTAATGTTTGTTTATATGAGTTAATGGCACCACCACCTACTGTGTGCCAAGGTAGACACCTAGGACTGATTGTTGACTCTTCCTCTCCCCATAACCAGCTGGACACCCCAATTCAGTGGGTTGTAGCCCCTGAGTTTCTGTTTAGCCCATTCCTTCCTCTCCACCTACCATTACACTTCCAGTTCAGTTCCCATCGTGACTTACCTAGACCACTTTCTTTGGTTTTTCTGCCACTATCCTCACTCCCCCCACTCCCTGCCACTCTTTCCGCTATGGTGCTGAAGGCCCAGGTTAGCATCCAAAATAACAGATCAAATGAGGATTCCCATACTGATGAGATAAACTGTTCAGGATGGCGCACAGGTCTCCATTCACTTATCACTCTGCCCTTATATCCATCCATTGTTCCCCAGCATCAGGCTCAAGTCACACTGAGCTTCTAACTGCCCCATCGTGTGATGCCCACCTTCACACCTCCTGCCTTACTTTATCCAGGATTCTCCTCTACTTGAATTGTGCCTCCCTTCCTTCTTCACTTCTTGAGTCCATAGTCATCCTTTGGGTCGCAGATTAAACATGAACTCTAGGAAGTATTTCTTGACTCCCTTTGCATAGCTGTCCAAGCTTCCTATTCATACCGCCTTACAGCACTTGTCATGTTTACACACCTGTGGTAAATGACTTAATTCTGAGCACCTGAGCCCCACCATACCAAGTATATGATGAGCGTAAATGGAGGTATGTTGTGTTGCAGAAAGGTCAGGTACAGAAATGCTTTATAATCTTTGTCATTAACTTCTGAGGTACAAAGATTCATTTTAAGTATTTTCAACTACGCATCTATATGGGCCATGAAAATGTTTCTGACTACAGAGCACTAGCCTTTAAATATAGATGCTCCCATTGTATGTACATAATGCAAATTTTCAGAACAAAAAAATTAAAGAGAAGACCTCCTGGATTGCAATCCAATTATTTCATTCTGAGAAAAGATGTATGGTATTCTTAACTAGGATATTTACCATGTTATTCAAATATGGTTTTTAAATCAATTATATAAAGGCAAGGACCATTATATTTTAGCATCACCCAGCTGTGATATTTCTAGTTTTAGCTTCAAACAAGTGAAAGAAAGAGGTTAGAAACATTCCTCAATTTAAAGATTTTCCGGGGGTGAATAGCCTGACCTCTGGTTCAGCAGCACTAGAATTTTTAAAACTTATGTAAAATATGGGATGACATTAAAACAAAAATCCTCTTAGCTTTAGCTAGAATCAATCTTTGTGCATTCCTGGCCATAGGATTCCAGAATAGCATCTCTTTTCACAAGAGTCCTTTGAACCATCTACCAGAGACAAGGTATAGACAAAAGCACAATGGACCTTGTGAGGAGGACAGAGTACAGAACGTCAGGTAGCCTTGACAGGGACCAATTCTTACCTTTTGAGCCAGATTTTGTAAAATGAAGTGGCAATTGAAAGCCTTTTCGTTAGCGGTGCTCCTGTTGTGAAGAAAGTCAAAGATACAAAAGGGCCCAGGAATCAAGACATTTCTAAGGCCTTAGACCATTCTCAAAGAGTCACTATAATTAGCACCATCTGGGAGCTTTTGGCTACTGATGAAGAGGAGAAAATCATTTTCCCTTAAAAGAGCGAAAGCTCAGACTGAACAAAGCCAGACCTTCAAGTACCCAAGAATGGAACTTGAGGAGTCCAGAAAGGTAGTACTTCTTCATGGCTGAACAAATTATTTTTCCCCATCAAGGCACCAATTTTGTGAAACTAAGTAATAGGTCTAATGACCAGGGATCACCTGTGGTTAGGAACAGATGAGTGTACACAAAATTAGTTGACTCCACTGGGGCCTTCCAGCTTAGGACTTAATGTTTGTAATCTTCACTGGGGCAGGAAACTTGTGTCTGTCTCATATGTTAGTATGCATAAGCACATTGAAGTAGATCTATTTCTTCCTACTTCCTGCTTCATACTCTGCTCTCAACCCTCACCAAATGCCCCCACTTGTTAGTTGCTTCCCATCTCAGTCCTTTTGCCTCTGTTGCCTCCATTGCCTGGAAGGCCATTTTGAAACCCCACCTCACCCACTTCACCTGGCACTTTCTACTCCATTTTTAAAATTCAGCACTATCTTCTAATTCAGGAATCCTTCCCTGATTTCCCTTCTCAAAGATGAGTGCATACCTCATTATAAAGGCCTACATATGCTCCTACCATTGCTTCTAATGGTCTTTCAAATGCCTATTCCCTCTACTGAACTGTGAGCCTCTTTGCAGAAGATGCAGTGTTACACAACCTTTATACATCCAATGTCCAACAAAGCAATACCTCCCATGTTGTAGGAACCAAATGAAAGAATGAATAGGACAATTGAGAAGAGCCAAAACATTGTGAAATAACTATGTACGGATCATTTCAGAGTGAAACATGGATTTTTGTGTTTGTTTATACATACAAGGTTATACATACACAAAATATTACACACATGGTATGCAGGTATAATAAGTATGGTTTTAACCACTACTCCTTCCTTAGTTGTATATTTGGAAAGCTTTTGACAACTCTGAAACATATCATTTTCTTTTTAACAGCTGGTTTTATCACCAAGAGGAGGCTTCTTCTTAAGCCTTTTTCTGTCCCACTCAATAAAGTTATTTACTTATGAGTCAGAACCAATTTGGTAAATGCAGAGAACTTCCTTTTGCTTCCTGTTCCTAATCCAATTTCCATCCCTATTTTTGTTCTTCCTGGCTGCCTTTGCACAACTTGAAGCACTAAACTCCTTTTTTGGTTGGTACTGCCCCCTGGCACTTGCAGCTTTGCTAGTTCCTTCCCTAGTGGAAATTTCAGAGAAGAGCACTCAGTTAGAACGTTGCCTAGAAGACCACCCAACTCCCACTTGACTTAGAGGTTGTTTGTTCCATAATTGTTTCCCAGTTCTTACTACAAATATTCCCACAGCAAATACAGAGACTTCAGACCCAAAGACTCTGGGGAATGGTAAATTAGCTGGCTCTCAGATGCAGATAATACTCTTGAACAGTTTCATTCCCATGACACTTGGGTTACAAATGCTTAGAATATTTTCAAAATCTCTGAGCAATATCCAGATTAGAGTTTGCTCTGGCCCACTCACAGTTATTTGAGGTCCTTATCTGCATTATTTGCATCTCTAGGAGCTTTTCTTATTTGTCCTTTGGGAGGGCCTGCACACTGCCTTAGGCAACATGCATTCAGATGTATAAAAGGAGATAAAGACATGTGTTTAGTTTTTCAAATTGAACACTCACCTGATTCCCACATGCATAATGACAGTCCCAGAATGAGAGGAGAGAGGTAAGGTGCAGAAAGAATATTTGAAGAAAAATGACAAAAGCTTCCCAAATTGGACAAAAAAAAAATTTAATCTATACATCCAAGAAGCTCAACAAACTCCAAATAGGTTAAACCCAAAGGAACCCACACCTAGACACATCATAATCAAACTGTTGAAAGACAAAGACAAAGAAAAGTCTTGAAAAGAGTGAGAAAAACAACTCACCACATACAATGGATTCTCGATAAGATTAACTGCTGATTTATCATCAGAAAATATAGAGACCAGATGGCAGTAGGATGACATATTCAAAATGCTGGGGGAAAAATAAAACACTGTCAACCAAGAATTCAATATCCAGCAAAACTATCCTTCAAAAATAAAGGAGAAACAAGATATTTGCAGATAAAAAAATAGTGACAGAGTTTGTCACTAGCAGATATGCCCAATCAGAAAGACTAAAGAGAGCCCTTCAGGATGAAATGAAAAGATACTAAACAATAAGTCCAATCCACATGAAAAAAATAAAGAACACCAGTAAAGGTAGCTACATAGGTAAATATAAAAGGCAGTATAAATGTATTTTTGTTTCCCTCTCCTTTTTTTTCCTATCTTATTTAAAAGACAATTTCATAAAACAATAATTGTAAATCTATGATAATGGGCACACAATGTATAATATAAATATACCATTTGTGGCAATAACAGGGTGGCTTGAGAAGACAAAATAAAGTATTATAATGAAATGTCCAAAGACCTGGAGTTAGAAAACCAAAAGGGAAGAACACACTCAACATATCTCAAACTAAAATAATTGAAGGAAAACTCAAGCCTTGAGATGCAGTATTTAAGGATTCTATGGGCAAAATATTAAATAATGCTGTAAGCATCAAAAGAAGATGGAATGAATACACAGAGTCACTGTACTGAAAAGAATTTGTCAATGTTCAACCATTTCAGCAGGTGGCATATGATCAAGAACTGATGGAACTGAAGGAAGAAGTCTCAGCTGCAATGAAGACACTGGTGACAAACAAGACTCCAGGAATTGACAGAATACCAATTGAGATGTTTCAACAAATGGATGCAGTGCAGGAGGTCCTCACTCATCTACGTCAAGAAATTTGGAAGACAGCTACCTGACCAGCCGACTTGAAGAGATCCGTATTTGTGCCCATTCCAAAGAAAAGTAACCCAACAGAATGTAGAAATTATCAAACAATATTGTTAATATCACACACAAGTAAAATTTTGCTGAAGGTTATTCAAAAGTGGTTGCTGCAGTACATCAACAGGGAACTGCCAGAAATTCAAGCCAGATTCAGAAGAGGATGTGGAATGAGGAATATCATTACTGATATCATACAGATCTTGGTTAAAAGCAGACAGAGAATACCAGAAAGATGTTTACCTGTGTTTTGTTGACTATCCAAAGGCATTTGACTGTGCGGATCATAACAAATTATGGATAACATTGTGAAGAATGGGAATTCCAGAACATTTAATTGTGATCATGAGGAACCTGTACATAACCAAGAGGCAGTCATTTGAACAGAATAAGGGGATACTGCATGGTTTAAAGTCAGAAAAGGTGTGTGTCAGGGTTGTATCCTATTACCATACTTATTCAATCTGTATGCTGAGCAAATAATCTGAGGAGCTAGACTATATGAAGAAGAACACAGAATCTGGATTTCAGGAAGACTAATTTACAACCTGCAACATGCAAATGACACCACCTTGCTTGCTGAAAATGAAAAGGACTTGAAGCAATTACTGATGAAGATCAAAGACTACAGCCTTCAGTATGGATTGCACCTCAACATAAAGAAAACAAAAATCCTCACAACTGGACCAATAAGCAACAACATGATAAACGGAGAAAAGACTGAAGTTGTCAAGGATTTCATTTTACTTGGATCCAAATCAACACCCATGAAAGCAGGGGTCAAGAAATCAAACGATGTATTGTATTGGGTAAATCTTCTGCAAAAGACCCTGTAAAGTGTTGAAAAGCAAAGATGTCACCTTGAAGACTAAGGTGAAACTGGCCCAAGCCATGATGTTTTCACTTGCCTCATATCCATGCAAAAGCTGGACAATGAATAAGGAAGACCAAAGTACAGATGCCTTTGAATTATGCTGTTGGCAAAGAATATTGAATATACCATGAACTGCCAAAAGAACAAACATGTATGCCAGAATGCTCCTTAGAAGCAAGGATGGTGAGACTTCATCTCATGTACTTTGGACATGTTATCAGGAGTGACTGGTCCCTGGAAGACATCATGCTAGGTAAAGTGGAAGGTCAGCAAGAAAGAAGATCCTCAACAAGATGGAGTGACACAGTGGCTGCAACAATGGGCTCAAGCATGGCAAAGACTGAGAGGATGGCATAAGACCAGGCAGTGTTTGGTTCAGTTGTACATAGGATCACCATGAGTTGAAACCAACTCAATGCCAACTAACAAAAACAACATATTAAATGCAAATGGATTAAACTCTTCATTTAAAAGGCAGAGACTGGCTGATGGCTTTTAAAAAATGATCCAACTATATGCTGTCTAAAAAAGACAAAGATGCAAATAGGTTGAAAGTAAAAGTATGTAAATATATATTTATATTTTATACATATATTCCACACAAACAGTAATTAAAAGACAGCTGGAGTTGATATACTGATATCTGACAAACTAGACTTTAAGATAATATTGTTACTAGAGACAAAAAAGGACATTTTACAACGACAAATTATCCTCCATCAAGAATATATAACAAGTATAAACATAAACAAACCCAACAACACAGCCCCAAAATACATGAAGCAAAAACTGATACAATTAAAAGGAGAAATAGGCAATTAACAATAGCAGATGGACCCTTCAATACCCCACTTTTAATAATGAATAGTTGTTCTATTCATTACTAAAAGTGGGGTATTGGGGCAGTTCTACTCTGTCCTATAGGGTTGCTATGAGTCAGAATCGGCTCGACAGCACTAGGCACTGGATAGAACAACTAGACAAAAGATCTGCAAGTAAACGGAAGACTTGAACAACTAGACCTAACAAACATTTATAGAAAACTCCACTCAACAGCAACAGGCTATACATTCTTCTCAGGTACACATGGATCGTTCTACAGGATAAGCCATATGTTAGACCACAAAACAAATCTTGAAGATTTAAAAGGATTAATATCATACAAAGTATCTCTGACTACAATGAAAAGAAATTAAAAATTAATAACAGAAATAAATTTGAAAAATTCATGAACATGTGGAAACTAAACAACACACTCTTAAACAACTAATGGGTTAAAAAAGAAATCACAAGAGAAGTTAGAAAATAATATGTGATGAATCAAAAAAAACAGCATACCCAAACTTATTAGAGGATGCAACAAAAACTGTGCTTAGAGGGAAATGTACACCTTGTTTTTATACAAATAACATATTTTCTACATTTTTTTGCCAACCCTCTCCCTCCCCGGTGAGGTATTTTCATCAGCGCCCTATGATAATTTTTCTATAGTAACATGCAAAAAACAATTGGCATAGCAGTGCTGATGAAAATATCTCCAGGCAGGAGGGAGCAGTTGGCAAACAAACCTAGAAAGCACGTGTTATTTGCATTAAAATACAGCAGCTATAAAAGCCTATAATAAAAAAAGAATGATCTCAAGCCAATATCCTCCCTTCCACTTTCAATAACTAGAACAAAGAACAAATTAAATCCAAAGCAAGCAGAAGTAATGAAATAATAAAGATTAGAGCATAAATAAATGATATAGAGAATATCAACAACACCAAAATTTGACTTTATGAAAAAGTAAAAAAATTGTCAGATCTTTAGCTAGACTAACCAAGAAACAGAGAGAAAACTCAAATAACAAAAATCAGGAAATAAAGAGGGACATTATTATTGACCTTACAGAAATAAAAAAGATTATAGGGAATAATAAGAGCAATTGTATGCCAGAAAACTAGATAACCTAGATGAAATGGACAAATTCCTAAAAATAGGTGAACTACCAAAACTAATTCAAAAAGAAATAGAAAATCTGAATAGATGTATATTAAGCAAAGGGATTGAACTAGTAATCAAAAAACTTTCAAGAAGAGGCGGAGCCAAGATGGAGGACTAGGCAGACGCTACCTCGGATCCCTCTTACAACAAAGACACGGAAAAACAAGTGAATCGATCACATACATAACAATCTACGAACCCTGAACAACAAACACAGATTTAGAGACAGAGAATGAACTAATACGGGGAAGCAGCGATTGTTTTCAGAGCCTGGAGCCAGCGTACCAGTCAGGTACGGCACAAGCAAAGAGAGCTGCTCCACCCCCCTGAACTAACCCCGGGAGGGGGACCAGCTGGTTCGGGTGGGCGGCGTGGGACACAGCCAGTAGGAGAAGTCCCCGGGAGGCAGTGACTGGTCTTGGAACGGGGAGAGCAGCGTCCCAGCCGGGGAACCATCCCGCCGGGATTTGGACGGGACACAGGTACGGCATAAACACGGAGAGCTGCTCCACCCCCCTGAACTAACCCCGGGAGGGGCCCAGCTGGTTCGGGCGGGCGGCGTGGGACGCAGCCAGTAGGAGAAGTCCCCGGGAGGCAGCAACTGGTATTGGAGCGGGGAGAACAGCATCCCAGGCAGGACACTCGGTCATGGCACAATCACGGGGAGCTGCTCCACCCACCTGAACTAACCCCGGAGGGCGCCCAACAGGTTCGCAGAGGCGGCACGACAACGCGGCTGGCGGGACAAGAAGTCCCCGGGAGGCAGCGACTGATTTTGGAGTCGAGAGTGCACCGTCCCAGTAGGGGAGCCTAGACGCTGGGCGTGGGGCTGGAAGCGGAGGATCTGACCGTGACTCCAGCGGGCCAGACCCCCCGGGGGCAATCTCCACACAGCCAGCACACATAGGCGAGGCGCCCCGCGGGAATCTCAGATATAATAGTCATTCCAAGCAAGACAAGCAACTCTGGCTATATTCTGAGGTGCTACTCTCCTATCTCTCTGTTCCCTCCCCCACCCTCCCCAGGCGGCTTCATTAACATCTGAATAGCCTGAGCCAGAGGGAGAACTCTGATAGGGATCTGACTGCATTTTTTTTTAGCGGATTTTCTGGAAAAACTAGTTTCCTAGTGATGGCTCGGAGACAACAATCCATATCAAACCACTTAAAGAAGCAGACCATGACAGCTTCTCCAACCCCCCAAATAAAAGAATCAAACTCTTTCCCAAATGAACATACAATCCTGGAATTATCAGATACAGAATATAAAAAACTAATTTACAGAATGCTTAAAGACATCACAAATGAAATTAGGCTAACTGCAGAAAAAGCCAAGGAACACACTGATAAAACTGTTGAAGAACTCAAAAAGATTATTCAAGAACATAGTGGAAAAATTAATAAGTTGCAAGAATCCATTGAGAGACAGCGTGTAGAAATCCAAAAGATTAACAATAAAATTACAGAATTAGACAACGCAATAGGAAGTCAGAGGAGCAGACTCGAGCAATTAGAATGCAGACTGGGACATCTGGAGGACCAGGGAATCAACACTAACATAGCTGGAAAAAAATCAGATAAAAGAATTTAAAAAAATGAAGAAACCCTAAGAATCATGTGGGACTCCACCAAGAAGGATAACCTGCGGGTGATTGGAGTCCCAGAACAGGGAGGGGGGACAGAAAACACAGAGAAAATAGTTGAAGAACTCCTGACACAAAACTTCCCTGACATCATGAAAGACGAAAGGATATCTATCCAAGATGCTCATCGAACCCCATTTAAGATTGATCCAAAAAGAAAAACACCAAGACGTATTATCATCAAACTCACCAAAACCAAAGATAAACAGAAAATTTTAAAAGCAGCCAGGGAGAAAAGAAAGGTTTCCTTCAAGGGAGAATCAATAAGAATAAGTTCAGACTACTCAGCAGAAACCATGCAGGCAAGAAGGGAATGGGACGACATATACAGAGCACTGAAGGAGAAAAACTGCCAGCCAAGGATCATATATCCAGCAAAACTCTCTCTGAAATATGAAGGCGAAATTAAGATATTTTCAGATAAACACAAGTTTAGAGAATTTGCAAAAACCACACCAAAGCTACAAGAAATACTAAAGCATATTGTTTGGTCAGAGAACCAATAATATCACATATCAGCACAACACAAGGTCACAAAACAGAACATCCTGATATCAACTCAAATAGGGAAATCACAAAAACAGACAAATTAAGATTAATTAAAAAAAAAATACACATAACAGGGAATCATGGAAGTCAATAGGTAAAAGATCACAATAATCAAAACGAGGGACTAAATACAGGAGGCATTGAACTGCCACATGGAGAGTGATACAAGGTGATATAGAACAATACAACTTAGGTTTTTACTTAGAAAAATAGGGGTAAATAATAAGGTAACCACAAAAAGGTATAACAGCTCCATAACCGAAGATAAAAGCCAAGAAAAACGTAACGGCTCAACTAACATAAAGTCAAACACTATGAAAATGAGGATCTCACAATTTACTAAGAAAAACGTCTCAGCACAAAAAAGTATGTGGAAAAATGAAATGGCCAACAACACACATAAAAAGGCATCAAAATGACAGCACTAAAAACTTATTTATCTATAATTATGCTGAATGTAAATGGACTAAATGCACCAATAAAGAGACAGAGAGTCACGGACTGGATAAAGAAACACGATCCATCTATATGCTGCCTACAAGAGACACACCTTAGACTTAGAGACACAAACAAACTAAAACTCAAAGGATGGAAAAAAATATATCAAGCAAACAATAAGCAAAAAAGAAGAGGAGTAGCAATATTAATTTCTGACAAAATAGACTTTAGACTTAAATTCACCACAAAGGATAAAGAAGGATACTATATAATGATAAAAGGGACAATTGATCAGGAAGACATAACCATATTAAATATTTATGCACCCAATGACAGGGCTGCAAGATACATAAATCAAATTTTAACAGAATTGAAAAGTGAGATAGACACCTCCACATTTATAGTAGAAGACTTCAACACACCACTCTCGGAGAAGGACAGGACATCCAGTAAGAAGCTCAATAGAGACACGGAAGACCTACTTACAACAATCAACCAACTTGACCTCATTGACTTATACAGAGCACTCCACCCAACTGCTACAAAATATACTTTTTTTTCTAGCGCACATGGAACATTCTCTAGAATAGACCACATATTGGGTCATAAAACAAACCTTTGCAGAGTCCAAAACATCGAAATATTACAAAGCATCTTCTCAGACCACAAGGCAATAAAACTAGAGATCAATAACAGAAAAACTAGGGAAAAGAAATCAAATACTTGGAAAATGAACAATACCCTCCTGAAAAAAGATTGGGTTATAGAAGACATCAAGGACGGAATAAGGAAATTCATAGAAAGCAATGAGAATGAAAATACTTCCTATCAAAACCTCTGGGACACAGCAAAAGCAGTGCTCAGAGGCCAATTTATATCGGTAAATGCACACATACAAAAAGAAGAAAGAGCCAAAATCAGAGAACTGTCCCGACAACTTGAACAAATAGAAACTGAGCAACAAAAGAATCCATCAGGCACCAGAAGAAAACAAATAATAAAAATTAGAGCTGAACTAAATGAATTAGAGAACAGAAAAACAATTGAAAGAATTAACAAAGCCAAAAGCTGGTTCTTTGAAAACATTAACAAAATTGATAAACCATTGGCTAGACTGACTAAAGAAAAACAGGAAAGGAAACAAATAACCCGAATAAGAAACGAGAAGGACCACATCACAACAGAACCAAATGAAATTAAAAGAATCATTTCAGATTATTATGAAAAATTGTACTCTAACAAATTTGAAAACCTAGAAGAAATGGATGAATTCCTGGAAAAACACTACCTACCTAAACTAACACATCCAGAAGTAGAACAACTAAATAGACCCATAACAAAAAAAGAGATTGAAATGGTAATCAAAAAACTCCCAACAAAAAAAAGCCCTGGCCCGGACGGCTTCACTGCAGAGTTCTACCAAACTTTCAGAGAAGAATTAACACCACTACTTCTGAAGGTATTCCAAAGCATAGAAAATGACGGAATACTACCCAACTCATTCTATGAAGCTACCATCTCCCTGATACCAAAACCAGGTAAAGACATTACAAAAAAAGAAAATTATAGACCTATATCCCTCATGAACATAGATGCAAAAATCCTCAACAAAATTCTAGCCAATAGAATCCAACAACACATCAAAAAAATAATTCACCATGATCAAGTGGGATTTATACCAGGTATGCAAGGCTGGTTTAATATCAGAAAAACCATTAATGTAATCCATCACATAAATAAAACAAAAGACAAAAACCACATGATCTTATCAATTGATGCAGAAAAGGCATTTGACAAAGTCCAACACCCATTTATGATAAAAACTCTTGCCAAAATAGGAATTGAAGGAAAATTCCTCAACATAATAAAGGGCATCTATGCAAAGCCAACAGCCAATATCACTCTAAATGGAGAGAACCTGAAAGCATTTCCCTTGAGAACGGGAACCAGACAAGGATGCCCTTTATCATCGCTCTTATTCAACATCGTGCTGGAAGTCCTAGCCAGGGCAATTAGGCTAGACAAAGAAATAAAAGGTATCCAGATTGGCAAGGAGGAAGTAAAGTTATCACTATTTGCAGATGACATGATTATATACACAGAAAACCCTAAGGAATCCTCCAGAAAACTACTGAAACTAATAGAAGAGTTTGGCAGAGTCTCAGGTTATAAAATAAACATACAAAAATCACTTGGATTCCTCTACGTCAACAAAAAGAACACCGAAGAGGAAATAACCAAATCAATACCATTCACAGTAGCCCCCAAGAAGATAAGATACTTAGGAATAAATCTTACCAAGGATGTAAAAGACCTATACAAAGAAAACTACAAAGCTCTACTACAAGAAATTCAAAAGGACATTCTTAAGTGGAAAAACATACCTTGCTCATGGACAGGAAGACTTAACATAGTAAAAATGTCTATTCTACCAAAAGCCATCTATACATTTAACGCAATTCCAATCCAAATTCCAATGTCATATTTTAAGGGGATAGAGAAACAAATCACCAATTTCATATGGAAGGGAAAGAAGCCCCGGATAAGCAAAGCACTACTGAAAAAGAAGAAGAAAGTGGGAGGCCTCACTCTACCTGATTTCAGAACCTATTATACAGCCACAGTAGTCAAAACAGCCTGGTACTGGTACAACAGGCACATAGACCAATGGAACAGAATTGAGAACCCAGACATAGATCCATCCACGTATGAGCAGATGATATTTGACAAAGGACCAGTGTCAATTAACTGGGGAAAAGATAGCCTTTTTAACAAATGGTGCTGGCATAACTGGATATCCATTTGCAAAAAAATGAAACAGGACCCATACCTAACACCATGCACAAAAACTAACTCCAAGTGGATCAAAGACCTAAACATAAAGATGAAAACGATAAAGATCATGGAAGAAAAAATTGGGACAACCCTAGGAGCCCTAATACAAGGCATAAACAGAATACAAAACATTACCAAAAATGATGAAGAGAAACCAGATAACTGGGAGCTCCTAAAAATCAAACACCTATGCTCATCTAAAGACTTCACCAAAAGAGTAAAAAGACCACCTACAGACTGGGAAAGAATTTTCAGCTATGACATCTCCGACCAGGGCCTGATCTCTAAAATCTACATGATTCTGTCAAAACTCAACCACAAAAAGACAAACAACCCAATCAAAAAGTGGGCAAAGGATATGAACACACATTTCATTAAAGAAGATATTCAGGCAGCCAACAGATACATGAGAAAATGCTCTCGATCATTAGCCATTAGAGAAATGCAAATTAAAACTACGATGAGATTCCATCTCACACCAGCAAGGCTGGCATTAATCCAAAAAACACAAAATAATAAATGTTGGAGAGGCCGCGGAGAGATTGGAACTCTCATACACTGCTGGTGGGAATGTAAAATGGTACAACCACTTTGGAAATCTATCTGGCGTTATCTTAAACAGTTAGAAATAGAACTACCATACAACCCAGAAATCCCACTCCTCGGAATATACCCTAGAGATACGAGAGCCTTCACACAAACAGATATATGCCCACCCATGTTTATTGCAGCTCTGTTTACAATAGCAAAAAGTTGGAAGCAAACAAGGTGTCCATCAACGGATGAATGGGTAAATAAATTATGGTATATTCACACAATGGAATACTACGCATCGATAAAGAACAGTGACGAATCTCTGAAACATTTCATAACATGAAGGAACCTGGAAGGCATTATGCTGAGCGAAATGAGTCAGAGGCAAAAGGACAAATATTGTATAAGACCACTATTATAAGATCTTGAGAAATAGTAAACCTGAGAAGAACACATACTTTTGTGGTTACGAGGGGGGAGGGAGGGTGGGAGAGGGTTTTTTATTGATTAATCAGTAGATAAAGAACTGCTTTAGGTGAACGGAAGGACAACACTCAATGCATGGAAGGTCAGCTCAATCGGACTGGACCAAAAGCAAAGAAGTTTCCGGGATAAAATGAATGCTTCAAAGGTCAGCGGAGCAAGGGCGGGGGTCTGGGGAACATGGTTTGTGGGGACTTCTAAGTCAATTGGCAAAATAACTCTATTATGAAATCATTCTGCATCCCACTTTGAAATGTGGCGTCTGGGGTCTTAAATGCTAACAAGCGGCCATCTAAGATGCATCAATTGGTCTCAACCCACCTGGAGCAAAGGAGAATGAAGAACACCAAGGTCACACGACAACTAAGAGCCCAAGAGACAGAAAGGGCCACATGAACCAGAGACCTACATCATCCTGAGACCAGAAGAACTAGTTGGTGCCCGGCCACAATCGATGACTGCCCTGACAGGGAGCACAGCAGAGGACCCCTGAGGGAGCAGGAGATCAGTGGGATGCAGACCCCAAATTCTCATAAAAAGACCAAACTTAATGGTCTGACTGAGACTAGAGGAATCCCGGTGGCCATGCTCCCCAGACCTTCTGTTGGCACAGGACAGGAACCATCCCCGAAGAAACTCATCAGACATGAAAGGGACTGTTCAGCGGCGGGGAGAGAGATGCTGATGAAGAGTGAGCTAATTAAATCAGGTGGACACTGGAGAGTGTGTTGGCAGCTCTTGTCTGGAGGGGGGATGGGAGGATAGAGAGAGAGGGAAACCGGCAAAATTGTCACGAAAGGAGAGACTGAAATGGGCTGACTCAAGAGGGGGAGAGCAAGTGGGAGTAGGGAGTGAGATGTATGTAAACTTATATGTGACAGACTGATTGGATTTGTAAACATTCACTTGAAGCTTAATAAAAGTTAATAAAAAAAAAAAAACTTTCAAGAAGAAAATCCCAGGACCAGATGGTTTCACTGGTCAATTCCACCAAACATTTAAAGCAGAACTGATACCAGTTGTTCTCTAACTCTTTTCTAAAAAAGGTAAAAGATGAGGCAGTAATTCTTAACTCATTTTATAAGGCCAGCAATACCCTAATAAGCAAAGCCAAGAAGAGACATCACAAGAAAACTACATACCAACATCCATTCTAAATACTGATGCCAAATTTTTCAACAAAATACTAGCAGACTAAATCCAGCAATATAAAAGAATTATACATCATGTCCAGGTGGAATTTATTCCAGGAACGCAAGGTTTGTTCGACATACAAAAATCAGCCAATGTAATACACCATATTAACAGAATAAATGGGAGGGAAAAAAAAAAGAAAACCAGGATCATCTAAGTATACACTGAATAAGCATTTGAGAAAAACGAACACCATTTCTAAAAAAAAAAAAAAATCTAGGAATAAAAAGGAACTTCCAAACCTGATAGAGGGCATCTACAAAAACTCACAGCTAATTTCTTACTGCTCCTTAGAAGTGCGGATGGTGAGGCTTCATCTTACTTACTTTGGGCATGTCATCAGAAGGGACCAATCCCTGGCAAAGGACATCAAGCTTGGTAAAGGATCAGTGAAAAAGAGGAAGACCTTCAACAAGATGGATTGACGCAATGGCCGCAACAATGGGCTCAAACATAGCAACAATTGTGAGGATGGAGCAACACAGGGCAACGTTTCGTTCTGTTGTACATGGGGTTGCAATGAGTCAGAATCAACTTAATGGCACCTAACAACATCTTACTGGTGAAAGACTGAAAGTTTTCCCCTAAGATCAGGAACAAAACAAAATGTCTACTCTAGCCACTACTGTTCAACATTGTGCTGGAGGCAAGAAGAGGGAATAAAAGGATTTCAGATTGGAAAGGAAGAAGTAGAACTATCCCTACATGCGGATGACATGATCTCATAAGATGGAAAACCCTAAAGAATACACACACACACACACACACAATTAGAGCTAATAAATGACTTCAGCAACATTTCAGGATACAAGCTCAATATACAAAAGTCGCTTATATTTCTATTAATGAGGAACCAGAAATTTAATTTTTAAAAAATTCCACTTATAATAGCATCAAAAAGATTAAAACACTTAGGAATAAATTAAACCAAAGAAGCGAAAAACTTCTGCACTTAAAACTAGAAAACATTACTGAAAGAAATTAAGGAAGACCTAAATAATGGAAGACATCGTGCGCTCATGGACAGGAAGACTTAATATTGTTAAAATAACAGTACTCCCCAAATTGATCCACAGATTTAATGAAAACCCTATAAAAATCTGAACAGCATTTTTTGCAGAAATGGAAAAGCAGATCCTAAAATTCATAGGAAACAGCAAGGGATTCCAAATACTCCAAACAATCTTAAAAAAAAAAAAGCTCACGGTAACAGGGCTCTCACTTCCAGATTTCAAAATTCACTATGAAACTACGGTAATCAGAACACTGTGTCCTGGCGTAAGGATAGCCGTATGGATCAGTGGCATAAAACTGAGAGTCCAGAAATAACCTTATACAGTAAAACCTGCAAAAGCCAGAATCTGTGTAAGGTGGAAACTTGTCAGAGAAGGAAAATTCAAATATTTTCCACTAAAATGAGCTATAGAAAAGTGATAAGACTGCACCCAGTCACTGGCAGAAAACTTTCCAGACCAGGAAAACCAAGGCAGTCCCGTCGAGTTCCAGCTCTCACAGGTTTCACTGTACATAAATGACCAGTTAATTTTCAACAAGGATGACAAGATCATTGTACTGAGTTCAAGAGAATTTGGGGCTGATCGAGGAAAATGATATGGCCATGTATCAGCTTTGCACAGCAAGGTATTCATTGGGGCTGACACATAGATGGCTGCATTCAGGGGACAGTCCCCCACAGCAGGAGCTTTCCAGAGGCCAGCACCTCCCATGATTACCGTGTCTGAGCCCCAGGTTTGAACTATTGATGTCCTACATGCTGATACAGAGCCCTGATGGTGCAGTGGTTAAGAGCTATGGCGTGGCACAGCTGCCAACCAAAAAGGTCGGCAGTTGGAATTCACCAGCCACACTTCGGAAACCCCATGCAGGAATTCTACTTTGTCCTATAGGGTCACTAAGAGTCAGAATCTACTTAATAGCAATGGGTTTGGGGTTTTTTTTTTTGGACATGCTGATATAAGAAGGCAGAAAGAGAGCCAGACTGCTGTCTCCACACAGTAAATTTAGCCAGTGGATACATGCATATCACATACTCTACTTAAGGTAGGAAAGCATCTAGGTGGGGCTGCCCCCCACCCACCCACTCACACATATTATGCAACTCTGAGCATACCCTCAACTCATTCCCTATTCTGACCTCTGCGAGGAGAGGAAATAAAAGATAGAGCTGGGAGCTACAGAGGGGTAGACAGGAAAATGAGAAGAAAAATGAGGTCATGGCAGTGGGGGGAAAGAAGAGTGAAAAGGCTGGGGACAGGTGATCCACGGGTAATCGCACCTACTCACATTGCTAGGTAAGGAGAATTTAATTCTCGGTAGACAAGCTTTTCATCTCCCTTTACCCTCTCTCTAAAGTATACATGTATTCATCTGTGTTCAAAATGCACAAATTGCTATTTTAGAATAGACCATCAGAAGAAAGTACTCATGTCCGTGGAGCCCATGTTCCAGGTTAGACTACGCTTCTGTGCATATTAATACTTCTAGTTTTCTTTTTCAAGTAACACAATCCCAAAATGCAGCATCTTGTGCAAACCAAAACCAAACCCATTTCTATCGAGTCAATTCCGACTCATAGTGACCCTATAGGACAGAGTGGAACTGCCCCATAGGGTTTCCAAGGAGCACCTGGTGGGTTCAAACTGCTGACCTTTTGGTTAGCAGCCGAACTCTTAACCACAAAGCCACTAGGGCTCCATACCTTGTGCACTTCTTCAGAAACGCGCTGGTATGTTCTACCTTAGACGCTTCCAGAAACTAAATGGGCTTGATTTATTTGAGCACCAGATTATGCAAGCTCCTGATAACTTTGATTGAAACCATCTGACTTTGGGTGTGTGTACAGGGAATCTGACAGGCTCAAACAGCTCCACTGCGTTGGAAGCCCAGAAGAGAATTCCCAAATATTTTCCTCATGAGGTTCTGCTGGGATGTGATCCTTGGAAGGAAAAGGAAGAAGGGCAGAGGGGGGAGAGAGAGAAGGAAAAAAGGAGGGAGAGGCCTTTGAGAAGCAGGCTGTTGATGCACGTTGGAGAAGAGGATGATGTGTGGCCTGCTGTCATTTTGACATCAATCAGTAAATTGCCACTGGCCTGCTGGTGACAGCTGCTCTATTCACACTGCACACCCCTACAATTCCAAATGGGACCCAGTGTAATGTTCTGAATGGCAGTTCACTACCTGAGCACCCTGCAAGCAGTGTGCTCAATGAGACACTGTTCCAGCTCTCACAAAGTCCACTCTCCAAGGGGAAGAGAAATGGACATTGACACCAGTGTCTAAAATAAATTTTAAAAACCCTACAGTTCTCCTGGAGTCCCAGTGGTGCCCATGGTTAACGTGCTCCGCTGCTAACCAAAAGGTTAGAGGTTTAAGTCTAGCTAAAGGGACCTCAGAAGAAAGGGCTGGCAATCTACATTGAAAACCCTACAGAGCATACTTCTATTACGACACACACGGGGTCGCCAGGAGTCAGATTCAACTCAACTGCAACTGGCACAGTTCTATTGAATGCCCGAACTCATAGGTACTCAGACATTCTCCTTTCACACCCCAATTTTTACCTCTCTTTACTGGGCCAGCATTACAGAATTCGAAAAGGCATCCAACCCTATAGGCCCATGGGTCTACACCACTCTTCATGGTGGTCCTGCTCATTATACACATCCTACCCATTTAGAATCCAAGGGAAGAGAAGGATTTGGGGTTTACTCTGGATTCTGAAGAAAGCCATGTACGGTAGCATCTCTGGATTCATTCTCTGTTATATTACAGAAAAAAAAAAAAAAGAGGTAGAATCTGAACATCACTTTATCTATTGCTTCAAAACACTCTTTTGAAGATTCCAAATGAAAAAAATATTTTTGTTGTTGTTTTGCTTTTGTTAATGCTTTAAGTGTCTGTCCAGGCACCTGTGTGTACCAATGCGTATTTCTCTTAACCCAAATGACAGAGCTCTACATACTTCAAAAAGAAAGGCTATTCTATTGTGGCACTCCATTTTACTAAATCAGAAACCTGACATTTCTGGAGGAGCAGAGACAAGTTGTTTCTTAATGACAAATTTTATAAGACAAAATACTCTGCTTTATGGTACTCAGGAGTTATTTATAAGGAAGATAAACAGTTCCACCATGTAATGGGCAAACAAACATGGCAGGATTATTTATTAAGATAGTAATTTGTGATTTTTTCCTTGTTCCTGTAGGAGCCTGGAGAGAAGGGAAGACACGGTCCTTCTAGGCAAGAAAGTGGGCATAGTCTGCCTCTGGACTCCTCTGTCTCTGTTATTAACAGGGTCTCGTTTTGAGACCTAAAATCAAAGCTGTCAGGTACCCCTCAATGAAAGAGCTGCAGCCTTGGAGAGCAGAATTCAGAGTGGCTTGTGGGTAGGGAGAGTTCAAAATGTCAGAAGGAATGGGGTTGGGAGAACTCTATAAGTGGCAGAGAGATGAGTGTGTCCAATGCTCATCACGTCCCAAGAGGTAACACAGAGATCAGGAGGACTGGGGTGGGATGGAGTCTAAGCTTCTGGAAATGCCTTCCTATGAATTACCTTGGTCATAAATCATCAACATTGCAGTCCCAACCCACCCCCAATGTTACTCTCACTCGTGAGAACTCCAGACCTGCACTCGTCCGGGTTTCATAATCCCATCCTGCTAAACAACCTTGACCTAAATTGTTAAAATTGGCCACAAAGTCATAAAGAGATGAAGTCTATATTTCTCGATTCATTGAACATGGGCTTGGCCATGAAACTGGCTTTGACCAATGCCGCACAAGCAGAAACTTGAAAAGTATTTGTACATTTGGGCTTATCACCTCTTGCTGCTTTGGGAGCACAGTCCCCAAGTACTGACACCTGAGATTGTCTGCTAGGTGCTGGACAAACATGGCCCAGTTGCCCCCATTACCATAGCCAACCACCAGACATGTGGGTGAAGTCACCTAGTACCAACCAGACCCCAAATGACCCATCCGCAGTTGTTCTGCAGCCACATGAGTGAGGTCCGGTAAGATGAGTAGAAGAACCACTCATTGAGCCCAGACCAAACTGGCAGTCCACAAAGTCATAATGATTGTTGTTTTAAGCCACTAAGTTTTGGAGTGGCTTGTTATACAGCAATAGATAACTGATACAGAGTGTTAACAAGAGAATGTTCTAGGTACCCTTCTACTCCAATAGATTTATGTAACTGTAAAATGATAGTAGTAGCTAACTTCAGGGGGGATAATGAGAATCAAGGTTGGCCCAAAGCTAATTCATATGAGTGGAGGTCAGACATACCTCCACTCTCCAACCTTTTTACCAATTCAGTCACCAGCTGTCCCTCCTGTGGCACTCTTTATTTCTCTGCTAGGCTCGATAATCCATTGCAATGGCCTCACAGAACTCACAGACCATAATTACAGTTAAGTACTTTATTCAGGAAGCAAAAGGGTAAAACTCGGGATCAGAATCAGGATCAGGAATCATGCAGGCAGTCTGGAAGGCTCTCCTGAAGTGGAAAGAACACCCTTCCCTTCTTCAGTGCAGGACAGCTCTCTCAGCTCCTCTCAGCCATGCAAGCAAGCAAGCCCTTCTCTCTGTCATACACGCCCCCTCTCGGCTGTGCAGACCTCCTCTCAGGCCCCTCAGGACCGGCTTCTCTTGGCTCCCTGAGAACAAGTCTCTCTGCCTCTGGCCTTCCTGCCAACCTCTCCACTGCTAACTGACCCAGCTCATAGCCACTGTAGCAATTTTGTTCAGCTCTCTTAGCTGCATTCCTAGCAACAGGTTTCTGCTGTCACCACCAGCTCCACCACAGGCCCCCCTCCAAGCCTCTTGCTATCTTCAGTGTTATAGCTTTGACCCACGTTACAGCTTTTTTAGGGTGTTCACCTGCCTTCTGTCTCTCTGCTTCTACTCTCTCCTCTCTGTTTTCTTCCTTCTGCTTCTGTCTGCCAACCTCTGTAGGGTTGGCTGCATATATAAGCAAACACCTTATCAATTTCAAGGCATGGCCTTCCCACCAGGCGGCAAACTGACCAATCCGCTCTCAGTAGGTCACAGACTCTTCATTTGCATAGTAGGCTATTGTCACTTTGTTTGCATAATTGTATTGACCAATCCCTGCAAGGTGCACAAAGTAGACCTATCACAGGGCAGGCTGCAACCCAGGGCCAGACAAAATATATCGAACCACAAATTGATTACAGCTTACACAGGAAATATCAACCAATCTGGACAAAAGTAACAAACACTCTGGGGTAGAAAACTAAGGGAAGAAAGGTAACTCTTAAGGGCTTAGGGGGAAAACTCTCAAGTTGTTTTTCCAAAGAACCAAGGGAAAAGACCACATAAAGGAATTCATTTCATCACAGTAACTAATGCCAAGCCTCTCTTATGTTAACTACTACTTGAGGAGCTATGCAAAAGCCCATGGGTCAAATTAGCAAGCCTTTCTTTAAAAATCCATTGAGTAGAAGAACCGCTCAGCTGAGTCCAGACCAAATTGGCAGTCCACAGAGTTGTGAGGTAATAAACGATTGTTGCTTTAAGCCACTAAGTTATGGAGTGATTCGTTACACAGCAATAGATAACTGATACAGAGGTTTAACAAGAGAATGTTCTAGGTACCCTCCTACTCCAATAGCTTTTTCAAGTGACAATATGCTTTCAGGTACAGGTTTGCCTTCAAGAAAGTCTGATCGGAACACGTATTAATATTTACACCTCCAGACCCACCGTCCTCCCTTCTGCCTTCCTTGGTCTGGACTGTCTTCATCCCACTTTCTTTTTTTTTTTTCCAGTTGCCATCAAGTCAACCTCAACTTATGGCAATCTCATGTGTGTCACAATAGAACTGTGCTCCGTGGGTTTTCAATGGCTGATTTGTTGGAAGTAGGTGGCCAGGCCTTTCTTCCAAGACACCTCTGGGTAGACTCAAACTTTCCAGTTAGAAGCCAAGGAATTCAATTGTTTGCACCACCCAGAAACTACCCTTCATCCCACTAGCCCTGTCAACTTCCTCACTTATAGTAACTTTATTGTCATGGCCTTTCCTGAAAATGGAGCCCTGGTGGCTCAGTGGTTAAGTGTTGGGCTGCTAACCAAAAATCGACAGTTCAAATCCACCCACGGCTCCCTGGAAACCCCATAGGGCGGTTCTACTCTGTCCTATAGGGTCACTATGAGTTGGAATCGACTTGTCTGTACTGGGTTTGTTTTTTTTTGTTTTGGTCCTAAAAATAGGCCTTGAACAGAGCCACTCCAGTGTTCCTAATTGCTTTCTCTTAACTCTAAGCCTCTAAGACAAGGTCTTAGGGGTCCCAGCTCCTTACCACCAAGAAGAGGATTGATTTTTTTATACAAATTGCTACCGTCCACCCCCTAAAAGCACCCTGGTTTGCTAAGGAATGTAAAATAAAAGGGCTTGTTAGACACTTTACTCAAGTCAACAGGTGTGGACTAGCCACTCAGGTTACTTTACCTAATAATAATACTTTACCTACAATAAAGTAATTCTGCTCCAAGGTAACTAAAAGTCTCTTATACAGAGAGAAATAATGGCATAACATCTCTGAACTTTTTGCAGTGAAAGATGTCACTTTACATATGCTATCAATTTTTTTTTTTAATTTGTGTCATAAATTTGTTGTGTTTATCTATAGATACTTTGATCCTGGAAACACTAGAGAAACACATCTTGTAATCCATTCAATTATGCTGAATTTGAATGTGTCTTTGGACAAATCAGAATTTCCCTGAGTAATTACTTCTTGTTTCAACACTTGCCTACACCAGGTATATATGGATATCTAAAATAATTCCCTACTAAACAAGAAGGAATAAATTAATCACTGGACTCAGAAAGCTGGGTGGGGGGGGTGGAAAAGCAAGCCAAGGCAAAGTAGATGGAAAGAAATAATAAAAGTAAAAGCATAAATTATAAAAAAAAAAATGAGATATAATTAATAGAGTAAAACCTGAGAAAGCAAGAACCTGTGTAAGGCAGAAACCTGTCAGAAAAGGAAAACTCAAATATTTTCCACTAAAATGAGCAATAGAAAAATGGTAAGAGTGCACCCTGTCGAAGTCAGAAAATGTGCGAGACGCAGAAAAACAAGGCAGTCCCATTGAGTTCCAGCTCCCACAGGTTTCACTGTATGTGCAAGAGCTATTATTTTCTTCAAGAAAAAATACAGCTCTAATTAGGCCAAAAGAAAAGGAGAAAAATGAAAAGAAAAAAAAGGAAATGGGCCAAGTACCACAGATACAGAAAAATTGGAAGATTTAAGACTTAACTCTCTCTGTGGCTCTGCAAGGAAATATGTAAATGTGGATGAAATGGATGCTGTTTTAAGAAACTTGAAAATTTTAAAATTACCAAAATTGATGTTATAACCAATAAAAATCTTGGAAGAAATTAAAATTTTTGTCAAACAGCCTCCTCTCTCATCGCCACAAAAATGCAAGTCCCGAAGCTTTCCAAGATGAATCCTTCCAAATCTTGAAGGTTGGAATTCCAGTACTATTTATCTTTTTCCAGAGATTAGAAAAAACAGGCAAATATCAAAATCATCTTTTAAAAAGCAAGACATAGACTTCCACTTATGCTCATGATGGGATAATAGAAACAAGTTGACCCTCCTTCTGAAATATCAGCAACAGCAACAAAAAGAAACAGAAAAAACATACGAAACAACAGTTTTTAAGACACTGAGCATCAGCCAACTATGGACAGTGATCCCTGAGAGACAGGAAATACATAAAGTGAGCCCTGGGATTTGCTAGCTCACTGCCTTGAGAAAGTCCCCAGGTTGCAATGCCAAGACAAGGAACTTAAGTGGAGCCCAGTGAACACTGAGTTGAGGAGACAGAGCTGAGAGGTCAGGGAGACCAGGGTGATTGAAGTCCACAGGACAGAGTACTGAATAGCAGGGAGCTGCACAGAGAGAGAACCCTGGAGATCTCCAGAGAGTCTCCGTCTTAGTCATCTAGTGCTGCTATAACAGAAATAACACAAGTGGATGGCTTTAACAAACAGAAATTCATTCTCTCACAGTTTGGGATGCTAGAAGTTTGAATTCAGGGTGCCAGCTCCAAGGGGGAGGCTTTCTCTCTCTGTTGGCTCTGGGGGAAGGTCCTTGTCAGCAATCTTACCCTGGCCTAGGAGCTTCTTAGTGCAGGGAGCCCAGGTCCAAAGGATGAGCTCCACTCCTGGTTCTTCCTGCTTGGTGGTAACGAGGTCCCTCTCCTCTCTGCTCATTTCTCTCTTTTATATCTCAAAAGAGATTGACTCAAGATACAAACTAACCCTATGGATTTCATCTTGCCTCATCAACATATACCAAAACCAAACCCATTGTTGTCGAATCGATTCCAACTCGTGGTGACCCTATACCATAACTACCTCTAATCCTGCCTCATTAACATCACACAGGTTAGCATTTACAACACATAGGATAAATACATCAGATCACAAAATGGAGGACCGGCACACAATACTGGGAATCATGGTCTAGCCAAGTTGACACACATTTTGAGGAATACAGTTCAATTCATAGCAGCTCCCTTGAATATTCAGCCAAGCACTCATCAGTGTAGATGGTGAGGAAACTCCCTGAGGCCCAGAAAAGAACTCTCTGAAAGGACTGGAGGGAATGGTGCCCATCACTGACACAGGGTCTGGAATAGTTCTTGCTCCCACCAGCCAGCCTAGAAAAACACCTAATTCACTGTACTTTGAATAGAATACTTGAGAAGGTCTTGCCTTGGGCCCTCAGTAAAAGGAAATAATTAGCCCTAGGCTGAGCACTGATAGAGACCCAACTAAAAAATCATAAAATCACGAAAAGTTCAAATTGTTCCCAACTAATTTAGCTGCAACTCTGAATCAAGCTCAAGAATATTTATAAGAACACAAAAATATGTAGCACCCAAAAAGGTAAAATTCACAGCGTCTAACATCCAATCAAAGATTCTTAGGCATCCAAAGAAGAGGAAAAACACAACGAATAACCAGGGCAAAATCCATCAGTCAAAACTGATCCAGAACTGCCAGGATGTTAGAAATAGCAGACAAGAATATTAAATCAGTTATCATAACTATATTCCATATGTTCAAAATTTAAGTAGAGACATGGAAGATCTAAAAAAGGCCCAAATTGAACCCCTAGAGATGAAAATGCAATGCCTAGGATGAAAAATACACCAGATGACTTTGATGGCAAATTAGATATTGCAGAACAAAAGATCAGTGAACTTTAAGCAAGACACATACAATACATACAACAAATTACATATGCTTAAAGTATACCGTTTGATAAGCTTGACATATGAATACACACACGAAACCATTACCACAATCAAGATAGTAAACATAATTAAAAAAAAAAAAATCATCGAGTCAATTCCAACTCACAGCAACCCTAAAGAACAGAGTAGAACTGCCCCATATGCTTTCCGAGGCTGTAATCTTTACAGGAGCAGACTGCCACATCTTTCTCCCCCCGGAGAGGATGGTGGGTTTCGACCCATTGGCTTTTCCACTAGCAGCTGAGTGCTTAACCACTGCACCACCAGGGCTCCAGTAAACATAATTACCACCCTGTCTTAGTTATCTAGTGCTGCTATAACAAGTTAATGGCTTAAACAAAGAGAAATTTCTTCTCTCACAGTCTAGGGGGCTAGAAGTCCAAATTCAGGGTGCCAGCTCCAGGGGAAGGCTTTCTCTCTCTCAGCTCTTGGGGGAAGGTCCTTGTCATCAATCTTCCCATAGTCTAGGAGCTTCTCTTAACAGGAACCTTGAGTTCAAAGGACACGCTCTGCTCCCGGCACTGCCTCCTTGGTGGTGTGAGGTCCCCATGTCTCTCTGCTAGCTTCTCTCTTTTATACCTCAAAAGAAATTCACTAAAGACACAATCCAATCTTGTAGATTGAGTCCTGCCTCATTAACATAACTGCCACTAATCCCATCTCATCAACATCCTAGAGATAGGATTTACAACACATAGGAAAATCACATCAGATGGCAAAGTGGTAGACAATCACACAATACTGGGAATCATGGCCTAGCCAAATTGACACACATTTTGGGGGGGCACAATTCAATCCGTAACACCCCCAAAAGTTTCCTCATGCCCTTCTTTGTAATTCCTCCCCTCCTGCCCCTATTCGCCTCTGCCACATCCTATTCCTAGGCAGCCAGTGATCTGCTTTCTGTCATTATAGATTAGTTTGTATTTCCTAAAAGTTTATACGAATAAAATCGGAGTATGGGCTGTTTGTTCTCTGACTTCTTTCATTCCACATATTTATTTTGGGATTCATCTATGTTGGTCCATGTATAGCTAATTCATTCCTTTGTATGGTTGGGTAGCATTCCACTGTATGGATATAAAATGAAACCCATTCCCGTCAAGTCAATTCTGACTCATAGTGACCCTATAGGACAGAGTAGAACTGCCCTATAGGGCTTTCAAGGAGCAGCTGATGGATTCAAACTGCTGACCTTTTGGTTAGCAGCCATAACTCTTAACC
The DNA here is from genome assembly GCF_024166365.1 of Elephas maximus indicus. NCBI lineage: Eukaryota > Metazoa > Chordata > Mammalia > Proboscidea > Elephantidae > Elephas > Elephas maximus. The sequence goes on from NC_064832.1 coordinate 92,452,896, forward strand.
ACTGTACCCTCGGAGTCCACGTATAGCAATTTGTTCATCCCCAGCTTGCTGATGAACATTTAGGTAGTTTTCATCCTGTGGTTTTACAGGTAAAGCTGCTATGAACGTATGTGTACAAGTCTTTGTATGGACATATGTTTTTATTTCTCTCAGGCAAATATGTAGAAGTGAAATGACCAGACCACATCGTAGACGTACATTTAACTTTTTAGGAAACCGCTGGACTATTTTCCAAATTGATGTATCAACCAGCAGTGTGTGAGAAGTCCAGGGCTTCCACATCCTCACCAACACTTGGCATGTTCAGTCTTTTTAATTTCAGACACTCTAATATTTGCATAGTGGCATCTCATTGTAGTTTTCATTTGTATTTCCCTAAGGCTTAGTGCCTCCATGCATCCATCAGTTTGTTGTACCATGGGGACTTGTGTGTTGCTGTGATGTTGGAAGCTATGCCACCAGTATTCAAATATCAGCAGGGTCATCCATGCTGGACAGGTTTCAGCTGCGCTTCCAGACTAAGACTAGGAAAAAGAACCCGGTGGTCTAATTCTGCAAAGAATTAGTCAATGAAAACCTTGTGAATAGCAGCGGGACATTGTCTGATATAGTGTCGGAAGATGAACTCCTCAGATTGGAAGGCACTAAAAATACAACTGGGGAAGAGCTGCCTCCTCAAAGTAGAGTCGACTTTAATGACGTGGCTGGAGTCAAGTTTTAGGGACCTTCATTTGCTGACGTGGCACGACTCAAAACGAAAAATGCAGCTGCAGACACCCGTTAATAATCAGAACCTGGAATGTACGAAGTATGAATCTAGGAAATCATCAGAAATGAAATGGAATACACAAACATCAATATCCTAGGCATTAGTGAGCTGAAATGGACGGGTATTGGCCATTTTGAATCGGACAATCATATTGTCAGCTATGCTGGGAAGGACGACGTGAAAGGAATGGTGTTGCATTCATCCAAAAAGAACATTTCAAGATCTATCCTGAAGGACAGCACTGTCAGTGATAGGATAATATCCATTCGCCTGCAAGGAAAACCAGTCCCTAACCTTGGCCTGCCCAGTGCCTGCTGGCAAGGAATTCTCTAGTCATGATTGGTTATTAAATCTTAATCACAGCCTTCTCCTGCAATCAAGAGCCTTGATTAACTCCATTCACAGTCCTGCAAGGTCAGAAATGAGGAGGCAAAAAGAAGAGAGAAATCAGCGTAAGGATCGCTCAGAGCGCTATGACTTGCCGGCCGAGATTATCGCATTGCTCGTTAGCCTCTAAGTGGCTTCACACCAGGACTCTCACTCTCCATCCTGGGCTTTCCTTTCAGAGATTTTTCTGCTGTATGCCCCATAGCCAGTCGCTATTCCCAGGGGAGAAGCTACTGCCAACAGAGAATCCAATTCGAAAAGCAGGCCAAGCTGAGGGTGCACCAGGTCAGGCAATGAAATTCCTTCTCAGTAAAACACCTTAGCAATGTGAGATAGAAAAATCAGCAGCTCCAGAACCCCCCAAAAAGGACCTGAGGTTCCTTTATCAGGGTGTATTTTCCTCCCCCTAAAAATCAAAAGCTAGCTTTCAGCTTCCTTAGCAGAATCAAAGCAGCCTCTTGACTGTTCTTGGGAGCAGCTGTCTGATTGCATCTTGATGGTGAAGCTGAGACTGAAGCCATCTATTTTGCCTCATTTATTTTTTTTTATGAACCCAATGCCATCTGGAATGGTGTCTAATTTTTTAACTTGCTGGGTGCACAGGTATGCCACGTCTCTCTCACCATCTCCAAGCTACTGATGGGCATAAAAGCTACTAACTGACATAAAACAGAGTTTGTGCCTTCCAAACCCATTGCCTTTGAGTCTATTCCAACTCAGCGATCCTATAGGACAAAGTAGAGTTTCCCAGGCTGTGATCTTTATGGAAGCAGGCTGCCACATCTCTCTCCCAAAGAGCCGCTGGTGGGCTCCAGCTGCCAATCTTTCGGTTAGCAGCCAAGCGCTTAACCAGTGCACCACCAGGGCTCCTTGTATGTGCCTTAGTGGGAGATGATTGCCCTCTGAAGAAATCCAGGACTCTGTTAAGCTATCTTCGTGGTGTGAAGGAGGAAGCGCTGTTCTCTGGCACTAGTCAATCTGGAATTGCCTGAACAGGGACAATAATAATGTCCGTTGCCTGCAGGGGACCTTCCACTGTTGTTACCACCTTTTACCTTTTATTGCCCCCCTTTTGTTACCCTTCCCCCTACCTGCTGTCTGTACATGTTACTTGGCACATAGGCATGACTGTCTGATTAGCATCTAAACCTGGGAGAGAGGAACTTAGGCATTCTCCTCCCAAGACGCGAAGTGGGGTGTGCTTGGATGTGACCTTAACCCTGTGGGTGGGAGCCTCACTTCCAGGAACCTCGGCTGATGATGATGTTTGCTGTTCTAGGCATCCCTGTCCTGTTTATTCTGTGAGTGATAAATGCTGTTGATCACACCACTAGGACAATGCCTAGTCTGTGCTCTGCTCCCAACAGTCTTTTTACTAAAAACTTGTGAATATTGTGACATTGCTGAAGTCGACTAACAAATCAGTCTGAGAAGAAACCCTAGCTCCTTAGAAGCGAGGATGGCAAGACTTCAGCTTGCTTACTTTGGATGTGTCATCAGGAAAGACCAGTCACTAGAAAAGGACACCATGTTTGTTAAAGCAGAGGGTCAAACCCTCAATGAGATGGATTGATAAAATAGCCGCAGCAATGCACACAAACATGCCAACAATCCTGGAGGTGGCACAGGACTGGGCAATGTTTCATTTTGTTCTACATAAGGCCACCACCAGTAAGAGCCAATTTGATAGCAACTAACAACAAAAAATCAAAAAAAAAAAAACTAAACCAGCCCTCGTTAAAATCATTACTTTTTAAATGTTTGGTTGTCACTCAGAGCTTTATTTGATCTAACCAGTTCTCATCAAGTTCATATCATTCTCAAAACACTCTAAGGATAGCATGTCTTGTAAGAAATATACAACCTTGGAAGGGAGATGACATGTAAACTGGCAATTATAACACAAGATAAAGCAGTATTTAAGCAGGCCCCCCAAAAAAGGGCTCAAGGGGCTTAGAGAAGCCTGAAAGCCCATCTGGTGGGAATCTGGGAAGGCTTTGGAAAAGGTAGCTTGGGAGGTAAGCCTTTAAAAAAAAAAAAACTTGCCATCGAGTCCATTCCAACTCATAGCAACCCTACAGGGACCCTAAACGACAGAGTAGAACTGCCTCCGTAGGGTTTCCAAGGCTGTAAATCTTTATAGAAACATCTTTCTCCCTCACAGTGGCTGGTGGGTTCGACCCACCGACCTTTCCATTAACAGCCACATGCTTAACCTCTGCAGCACCAGGCCCCTTTGAGATAAGCCTTAAAAAAGGAGAAAAAATTCAACAGGTAGAGATGGGGTGGGGGTGGGGTGAATCTAAAATATTCATCTAAACTTCTCAAGCATTCACACCTTCAAAATTTCTGCTGCAAAGTGCTGGGCTTATTTAATTCAGCTTCAACCCCTCATTTGCTTCTTTTCTCTCTGCAGAAGTCACTGTGAGATGGGAACAATGTGTTCCTCCTTCTTCCCACTGGTTTTTAGAAGCATAATACTTGTGAGCCACTGGGGCCACATTAGTCACCAACTCCATTCTTGACATAGGGCCCTGGTTGCGTAATGCTACTCTTCAGCCGCAGAAAATAGCCCTGCAGTGGTCAGACGTGTTTACTCCTAAAATATGCTACAGCCAAGTAAGTTTCAAGAGATTGTTCAGGTAGAACATCATGTTTAGATCACTCCAAAGGCATCATTTGTTAATTAACTGCAGTGCTTTGTGCCCAAAGCAGAGGTCACCCATAGCACCTGGTCTGCAGTCAAGGCTTACTTTGTGTTCAGTTTCCCAGCTGGGCCGAGACACCACAAGGTCAAAGCAAGTGTCCTGCATCAGACAAGTGGTTGTCATTGTTAGGTGCCATCAAGTTGGTTCCGACTCATAGTGACCCTATGCACAACAGAATGAAACACTGCCCGGTCCTGCGCCACCCTCACACTCGCTGCTATGTTTGAGCCCATTGTTGAAGCCACTATGTCAATCCGTCTCATTGAGGGTCTTCCTCTTTTTTGCTGACCCTCTACTTTACCAAGCATGATGTCCTTCTCCAAGGACTGGTCCCTCCTGATAACATGTCCAAAGTACATGAGACGAAGTCTCACCATCCTTGCTTCTGAGGAGCATTCTGGCTGTACTTCGTCCAAGACAGATTTGTTTGTTCTTCCGGCAACCCATGGTATGTTCAATATTCTTTGCCAACACCATAATTCGAAGGCACCAATTCTTCTTTGGTCTTCCTTAGTCATGGTCCAGCTTTCGCATGCATATGAGGTGATTGCAAATGTCATGGCTTGGGTCAGGTGCACCTTAGTTCTCAGGCACACCTTAGTCCTCAAAGTGCCATCTTTGCTTTTCAATGGGAAGCCTGCAGTTGAGCTGTCCAGGAGGCCCAGCCTTCTGCCCTAGCCTTGGCACTTTCTGTAGTGTGCGCATTTAATCGGTGTGACCTAAGGAACGGTAGGCAATGCCTATGTTCTCCGGGCATTCATTAATTAGGTCTTCAATTAAGACTTTGTCACTGACAATTGAACAAATGTTCCTGACCCTTCTTATTTCATTTGAAGCCAAGATAACTCTCATTCAGATGGCAGGCATCATGTCTGGAACATATTACCATGACTAAAAACAAATGCACTACGCAATGGGCTCTGTAAATTGCTGCCCAAGGGCCCCAAGGAGTTGTAGACATATTCTCAGGGAGGTGCAACTTCTCTGATTTTTTTGGAATGTGTTTTCATTTCAATGCTTTTATTAATGTAAATAATATTCTCTGGGTGATCACCTCATAACCAGTAATAATTTCAGTGCTCGTGTTTGCATTTTTGTCCATATTAATATTGGAGACAAGGAAAACTATCTAGCTAATGAGAAAAGAAGAGAGATTAATCTGTAAAAGAAGCATTCTCACTAAATGGGAACAAAATGATGCTCGATTGACTCACTATACAAGAGAAGTTTGCCATGGCTTAAGCAGAAAATTGACTAATCATGTAGTCCATGGAGGTATAAGCACAGCAAACTCATTTTCAAATTTAAGCTGTAAACAGTAGCTTAGTTTCAGCGAAACAACATCATGTTCCATATCCAATTAATATTAGTCTATTGGGTTTTTTATTTTTGTTTGTATTTATTTTATGAATTTGATTTAAGGAATTATTTCAAAAGATCTTAAACATAAGGACTCTATACATAATTTTATGTTTACATATTTTTATGTAAAAAAATGATTTCAGTCAATAATAAAAATTTTAACCCTTTTACTCAAATTTGAGAAATCATGGAGTACAGCCTAGTCCTTTCCATTTGTCAGAAACTCACTGTGCTAGATCCACAAGTCAAGAGTCCTGGCTCCCTGAGGGACCGAGTTATTAGGCTAAAGGCTGAAGACCATGGCCTTGGGGACATCTAGCTCAATTGGCATAACATAGGTCATAAAGAAAATGTTCTATATTGACTGTAGTGAGTAGCATCTGGGGTCTTACAAGCCTATCTGTGGCCATCTAAGATACACCTACTGGGCCCATACCAGCTGGAGCAAAGGAGAATGGAGAAAACCAAAGACACAAGGGAACGATTAGTCCAAAGGTCTAATAGACCACAACTACCACAACCTCCACCAAATAGTCCAGCACAGCTAGATGGTGCCCGGCTACCACCACCGACTGCTCTGACAGGGATCACAATAGAGGGTTCTAGACAGACAGAGCTGAGGAAACCTCGGTGGTGTAGTGGTTAAGAGTTACGGCTGCTAACCAAAAACTTCAGCAGTTCGAATTCACCAGGCACTCCTTGGAAACTCTATGGGGCAGTTCTACTCTGTCCTATAGGGTCACTGTAAGTGGGAATTGACTTAACAGCAATGGGCAGTGGATAGACAGAACTAGAGAAAAATACAGAACAAAATTCCAACTCACAAAAAAAAAAGACTAGACTTGCTGGTCTGACAGAGGCTGGAGAAACCCCGAGAGTATGGCCCCCAGACAACCTTTTAACTCAGGACCAAAGTCACTCCCGAGGTTCACCCTTCAGCCAAAGATTAAATAGGTCTGCAGGGTAAACAATAGCACATGTGAGGAACATGCTTTGTAGTTCAATCATGTATATGAGATTAAATGGGCACACCAGCTCAAAAGCAAAGATGAGAAGGCAGGAAGGGACAGGAAAACTGGACAAATGGAAACGGGAAACTGGAGGTGGAGAACGGGAGAGTGTTGACACATTGCAAGGTTGGCAACCAAAGCCACAAAACGATTTGTGTGCTAATTATTTAATGAGAAGCTAATTTGCTCTGTAAACTTTCACCTAAAGCACAATTCGAAAAAAAAAAGAGTCCTGGCTATTTTTCAAGTCATTTGACTTAAAAGTGAAGAGCTTAGTATAATGAAAGGAAAAAAGGGTCAAGGAGTTAGGAGTTCAAATCCCAGCTATGCCACTCACAAGGTGAGAGAATTTGGACAAGCTACTTCACCACTCTGGGCCTCATTTTTTATCATCTGTGAAATAAGAAGGTCTTGACATGATTTTTTTCAGGGTTTTTTCAGCTCCAAAATTCTATGATTCTATTAATCCTTTTTTCTGAACATGTTACCTGGCAGACTCTGATTCACAGAGCCTTAGCCTCTGCTGGCCAAACTCCATTACTGCAATCCTGGACATCTCTTGTCAGCTCCCGACTCATCGTGGACCCTGACTCATCGCAAACTCATGCACAAAGGGGTTGAAACTTTGTGATCCGTAGAGTTTTCGTTGGCTGATTTTCCGAAGTAGATCACCTCCACGATAGATGAGTAGTGTGTGTGCATGAGGGGCATTGGCCAGGAATCAAACCCAGGTCTCCCATATGGATGGTAAGAATTCCATCATGAACCATCAGTGTCCCTTCCTGACATCCACCAACTGTCAATGGCATAGTGCCAAGACTGGATGGGCTTCTACGGAAAACTCAGATAGGCTTAGTTTACCTCTGTCTTCAAACCTTGTTCTCATTCTCTTATTTTCTCTGTCCTCAGATTCTTTTGTCAGAGTCAAATGAATACCAAAGATGTCCTTCAGAGTTGGCCTCATCTCCACCTTGTTCTTAGAAAACCACCCTGCCCATACACCGTGGCCTGCAGCAATTAGTTTTATACCACGATCCCACCTCCCACTGCCACAACTGATTGGTAAATCAAGGGCAAGTACTTGTCAACCATTCAGCAGCCTTGGCATGACCTAGAGTGAAAGGAGGTGGATGGCTTAGAGTCTTGCATCTGAATTGATCAAATCTTAACATAAAGAGGTGTGGTAGCCCACTTCCAAGACATCCCCAATGATCCACATGTTCTGACACTTGTGTCCCTGTGTCATCCCCTTCCCACACTAATAGGGCTGAACTGTGTAACCAACAGGATATTGTGGAAGTGACAATGTGCGACTTCTAAGGATAGGTTATAAAAGAGAGCTGCTTCTGTCTTGCTCTCTCTTGGATCATTTTCTCTAGGGGAAGCCAGCTGCCATGTCTTGACAGTCAAGCTGCCCTATGGAGAGGTCCATACGGTAAGAAACTGAGGCCTTTTGCCACTAGCCACATGAGTCAGCCATCTTGAAAGAGGATCCTCTAGCCCCCATCAAGCCTAAATATGACTGCAGCTCTGGCCAATGTCCTCACAGCATCCTCATGAGACACCCTGAGCCAGAAACACCCAGCTAAGCTGCTTTGAACTCCTGACCAACAGAAACTGCATGCGACAGAAATGCAGCAATACATATCTAACACAAGAGATAAAGGTATCAGGTATCTTTCAGAGCAACTGGGGAAATTTTGAGACCTTCAAGGACTCCTGAAATTGTGCCCCTCCTGATGGTAGTCGCCCCACTAAGATAGAAGGTCAACAAGTTCTCCCAGGATAGTTACAGATAACTATGGAGGCAAATATGATTATGAAGTATATTTCAGTAATGCTTTCACCAACTGGATAGATTAACATAATGTAGAATCATGACATAAGAAATTAGTAAAGGAAAACATAAAATTTAAATCCATATATAAAATAACTTGGCAGACTTGGCCATGAGGCATACTGCTAGAATGAATGTGTTTATATTCATACATGTATTCAGAGGGTGGGGGAATGTACACGTATGTTGAGAGATTAGAGAAGGATGAATATAGAAACCAAGACTATAAAAGAATGGGGCCGGAAAATTGCTTTAACTATAGGACCAGTTCCTGCACAGGGCACCCAAAGATCCCAATGTAATATGCTCAGAGGAACATGGAGAACTCCGCTTGCTCTAGGCAGACATCGAGATCCAGGGAGATTTTATCTGAATGATGAGACACCCCAGCTACGGTCACATGGTAAGCACAGTTGTAGGCAATCAGTCCATCCATAGTCCATCCAGCTACTACTTGGATGGAGAGCAGAGTATAGGCTTCCTCCCTTAGAAGTGGGGCTTAGGCCAAAGGTCCTGGCTGAGCAGCGAAACTGAGGCAGTGTATGGGCTGAATCTTCTCAACAGGACCGTAGAGCAGTCTGGGACTCAGTAGATACATGCATGTCCATGGTTCAGCCAAACACAATAGGTACCAAGACATTAACAGCACATTTAATTCCTGAGGTTCCAGGAGTGATTCCAGAGCTCTATGTGAATGGGACACAAGGGCTGATAGACAACCTGGATGCTGACGACTGTCATTCCACCAGGGTTGTTGTAAATAAACCAACTCAACCAAATATTTGTAGATGTTTATAAGCTGGTAAACAACTGCGAGGGGGGTTGCACCTGAAGATTTCTAGAAAGCTTTTCCAGAAATACTTTGTTTTTGTGTATTACGTTGTTGTTAAGTGCCATTGAGTCAGTTCGGACTCATAGCAATCCCATGTACAACAGAATGAAACACTGGCTGGCCCTGCGCCATCCTCAGAATCGCCGTTACGCTTGAGCCCATCGTTGCAGCCACTGTGTCAATCCATCTCATTGAAAGTCTTCCTCTTTTTTGCTGACCTACTTTACCAAGCATAATGTCCTTCCTCAGGGTCTGATCCCTCCTGATAACATCTTCAAAGTACGTGCGACGTAATCTAGCCATCCTCGCTTCCAAGGAGCATTCTGGCTGTATTCCTTCCAAGAAAGATTTGTTTGTTCTTCAGGCAGTCCATGGTATATTCAGTATTATTCGCCAACATCATAACTCAAAGGTATCGATTCTTCTTCGGTCTCCCTTATTCATTGTCCAGCTTTCGCATACACATAAGGGAATAGAATTCCTAGCAGAGGGAACAGCTCATGTGAACAGTCTACGGCTGGAGAGGGCCTGGTGTGTTCAAGAAACTCACGTGGTTACAGCATACAGAGCAAAAGTGTAGGAGTAATGGGACACGATTCCAGAGAAGTGGTAGGGATGGGAGATCCCGAAAGGCTTCTAGACTGTTCTAAGGCCTTGGCTTTTGCTCTGAGAGAAACAGGGAGCTATTGCAGAGACATAATCCCCGTCCTTGAACCCCAGTCTCATCCTAGGTCATCTCTACAGGGTATTGCAATAAGAAGAGCCAGACCTGCACTGGAATTCCTTCTCTGGGTCTCACTAGCTCTGTAACTTTAGGATGTCCTCTGACCTGTTAAATAAGCATGTTAGACAGGTTACCTCAATTAATCTTCTCAAAACTCTCTGAGATGGGTACCAGTATTTCCATTTTAGGAGTTAGAAACTCCAACTCGTAGCACCCCGTGTGTCTCGGAGTAGAACTGTACTCCAGAAACTCCAACTCGTAGCACCCCGTGTGTCTCGGAGTAGAACTGTACTCCACAGAGTTTTCAACAGCTGTGATCTTTCAGAAGCAGATCGCCAGGTCTTTCTTCCGAGGCACCTCTGGGTAGCTTCAAACCTCCAAAATTTTCGTTAGCAGCCAAGCTCTTCACCACTGAGCCGCCAGGGCTCCCCTAGAGGTTTAGAGAAGATTAAATAACTTGCTCAGAACTGTCAGTCTGGGAAATGACAGAACCGGAATTTGAATTTGGTTGGTCTGACTCAAAGGAGCCCTGGTGGCACAGTGGTTGAAAGCACTCCACTGCTAATCATAAGGTTGGTGGTTCTAACCTACCAGCCACTCCACGAGAGAAAGACGAGGCAGTCTGCTTCCAAAAAGATTACAGCCTTGGAAACCCTAGGGGATAGTTCTGCTCTGTCCTATAGGGTCACTATGAGTCAGAATCCGCTCCACGGCGGTGGGTTTTGGTTTGAGGTCTGGCTGTAGAGCCTATGTTCCTAATCACTATCCCACATCCTATAAGATTACCTGTGTCAAGGGCTTGGTACATAGTATGTGTTCAATAAATATAATTCCTCTCTCTCTTACTGGATTGGCGAGTTTGCTGATGTTGTCTGCCTTCTTGCCCAGATTTCTGAGTGCTGTGTGCTCCCAGTGACCCTGTTTCCCTTGAGGACACCTCCTTTTCCCAAAACAAAATGTCGCCAGCCCCGAACCCTGTCCGCTGTTCCTGCCATGCCTGAGGCAGTGCAGCTTTGGGCAAGTCACAGAACGGACTCCAAGCCTCGGTTGCTTCTTTTGTAAACTGGGATTCCTAAGGCCTGTTCGCTCTAATGGCGGACAGAGATAACACAAGTAGGAGCCCCCCAGCCTATAAGTAGCACTCAATGACTAGGTATCATTATTATGCCTTCTGGAACTTGTGTTTTGCCTTCTTGATGGTTTCTTGCCAACAGTGGAGTCAGTCCCACTGCAGAGGTGGGTGAGGTTATAGGTTCTTGCCCCTTATAATCTACTCAGAAATCCTTCCCATCCCTGGCCATGGCACCAGATGTGACGTCTACATGCAATTTTTTAAACAAGCATGTATATTTTAACTCATTTAATGCTTTAGTTCAAATGTGAAAAATGGGCGTCTAGCTCCTCTGGGCCACCTTTGACTGTCTGTGTGGGCGCTTAGGGTTCTCCTGGAATTCGTATACTGGAAAGAAAAGTTTGCTAATCTTTAACTTCTAAAGCACTTTCCCTATTTAGAAAGATGGTATAGACAGGGCTGTGGCATCGCACAACTACAGGGGGCCTCGTTAACCTTCTCATGCATGTGAAGCTGTGCAAAGGGGTGGCCCTGGGTACAAAAGGCTGGCTATGTACCTGTCTCCCGGCTGCTGTGAGTGGTGGCTGTGAAGCACTCTGCTGCCACCTTCTCTGGAGAATTGTCCTCAGCCAAAGGGAGCCTCAGCCAGGCCCAGGAGGTCGATGTGAGGACTAAATGAGTTAATGTGTGGAACATTTGGTCAATGTTAGCAGCTACCGTTGTTGTTGTTTCAGGACTGGCTGACCCAGGACATTAAACCAGAGCTCCTGGTCCTAACCCAGAGCTCTTCCACTGGACAGCAGCGTCCGCCTAGCCCACCTCTGCCTCAAATCCATGATTTCGTTCCATGTCTCTCTCAATCAAAATTCTGACCTCTCCTCCCAAGGTGGCATTCTTTGCACACTGAACCTTATAACAAGGTATGAGTCATGGAGAAGGAGTCCAAGAAGTGGCTCAGGTTTCCAGATCTAAACCTCAGAAAAAATAGAAGCAAAATGCTTTCCTTGGAGAGTCCACAGACCGTGCCTGAAATATCTCAATTTTCAATACTTAAAGCATAGCTTATTAAAATAGCTAGATTCGGCTGAAGATATTGCAGCTGTAATAAATTTCACAATGATGTAATATCATTTTAAATAATGCACATTTTATACCATGTCAGTAAATCTAAAGACAGACTAGCACCAAAGCAATAGGCTTGCATTTTTGTAAATATGCCTTTGATTCCATAAACAAAACCTTGCAAAAGGATTTATATCAAAACTACTTGAACTGATTCAGCTCAACTATTTGAATGCCTCAATTTTCAGCAAACTGGCCAGTTTCTATATAAATCACCTGGTGGTATTAAAAGATATTAAACAACGATAATGCTTATTAGCGGCATAATCCTATCTCAGGCAAATTCTCCTGGAGGGTAATGTAGGAGATGTATTTTCTTTCTTTCAAGATAACGGTAGATGTTTGGATTTTCAGTCGCTGAACCAGAAGAATATTAGAGCCCCATCTGGTGGAGCTGAGGCTTATTCAGTAGACAAAATGAAATTTTTCTCAAGCCATTTACTGAGCACTGTGCTATTATCACTTTCAGAATATGGCAGTTAATCCCTGTCTCTTCATCTTACCTTTTCTTTTTCTGAATGTCTGGACTTCCCTCTCCAGCATCTTCCCACTTCCCTCTCTTCCCCCAGGAAAACGGCCTTCAACTACAGAGTGACTGACATACAATGAACCTTGTGAGAGCCGGAATTCAATGGGTTCTTGTTGTTAGATGTCATCGAGCCAGCTCCAACACAGAGCGACACTATGTACAACAGAACAAAACACTGCCAGGACCTGCACCATCCTCACAGGTCTTTGTACACCTGAGCCCATTGTTGCAGCCACTGCAACAACATATATATACACACACACACACACACACTGCTGCATATGGATACATCTATTGTTGTTAGGTGCCTTCGAGTCAGTTCTGACAAAAAGAACGAAACACTGCCTGGTCCATCCTCACGATTGTTCTCATGCTTAAGCCCATTGTTTCAGCCACTGTGTCAATCCATCTCATTGAGGGTCTTCCTCTTTTTCCCTGGCCCTCTACTTTACCAACCATGATGTCCTTCTCCAGGGACTGAGCCCTCCTGACAACACGTCCAAAGTATGTAACACTTAGTCTCGCCATCCTTGCTTCTAAGGAGCATTCTGGTTGTACTTCTTCCAAAACAGATTTGTTTGTTCTTTTGGCGGTCTGTGGTATATTAAATATTCTTCTCCAACACAACAACTCAAAGGCATGAATTCTTCCTTATTCATCCTCCAGCTTTCATATGCACAGGAGGCAACTGAAAACACCACGGCTTGGGTCAGGCGCACCTTAGTCTTCAAGGTGACATCTTTGCTTTTCAACACTTTAAAGAGGTCTTTTGCAGCAGATTTGCCCAATGCAATGCATCTTTTGATTTCTTGACTGCTGCTTCCATAGGTGTTGATCATGAATTCAAGTAAAATGAAATCCTTGACAATGTCAATCTTTTCCCCATTTATCATGATGTTGCTTATTGGTCCAGATGTGAGGATTTTTGTTTTCTTTATGTTGAGGTGCACTCCATACTGAAGGCTGTAGTCTTCCATCTTCATCAGTAAGTTCTTCAAGCTCTTTTCACTTTCAGCAAGCAAGGTTGTGTCATCTGCATATTGCAGGTTGTTAATGAGTCTTCCTCCAAACTTGATACATTATTCTTCTACTTAGAGTCTAGATTCTTGGATTATTTGCTTAGCTTGAGGATTGAATAGGTGTAGTGAAAGGATTCAATCCTGATGCACACCTTTTCTGACTTTCAACCATGCGGTATCCCCTTGTTCTGTTGCAACAACTGCCTCTTGATCTATGTACAGGTTCCTCATGAGCACAATTGAGGTGTTTTGGACTCCCATTCTTCGCAACGTTATCCTTACATTTGTTATGATCCACATAGTCAAACACCTTTGCATAGTCAATAAAACACAGGTAAACATCCTTCTGGTATTCTCTGCTTTCAGCCAGGATCCATCTCACATCAGCAATGATATCCCTGGTTCCAAGCCCTCTTCTGAATCTGGCTTGAATTTCTGGCAGTTCCCTGTTGATATACTGCTGCAGCCCCTTTTGAATCGCCTTCAGCAAAATTTTACTTGTGTGTGATAGTAATGATATTGTGGGACCACCTTTCTTGGGAATAGGCGTAAATACTGATCTCTTCCAGTTGGTTGGCCAGGTAGCTGTCTTCCCAGTTTCTTGGCATAGACCAGTGAGCACTTCTAGCACTGTATCCATTCGTTGAAACATCTCAGTTGGTATTCCATCAATTCCTGGGGCCTTATTTTTCACCAGCGCCCTCAGTGCAGCTTAGACTTCTTCCTTCAGTACCATTGGTTCCTGCTCATATCGTACTTCCTGAAATGGTTGAATGTCGACCAATTCTTTTTGGTACAGTGACTCTGTGTATTCCTTCCATCTTCTTTTGATGCTTCTTGCATTGTTCAGTATTTTGCTCATAGAATCCTTCACTATTGCAACTCAAGCCTTGAATTTTTTCTTCAGTTGTTTCAGCTTGAGAAATGCTGAGCATATTCTTTCCTTTTGGTTTTCCATCTCCAGCTCTTTGCACATGTCATTATAATACTTTACTTTGTCTTCTCGAGCCGCCCTTTGAAATCTTCTGTTCTTCTCTTTCACTTCATCACTTCTTCCTTTCACTTTAGCTACTCAACGTTCAAGAGCAAGTTTCAGAGTCTCTTCTGAACTCCATTTTGGTCTTTTCTTTCTTCCCTGTCTTTTTAATGACCTCTTGCTTTCTTCATGTATGATGTCTTTGATGTCGTTCCACAACTTGTCTGGTCTTCAGTCATTAGTGTTCAACGTGTCAAATCTATTCTTGAGATGGTCTCTAAATTCAGGTGGGATATACTCAAGGTCATACCTTGGCTCTCATTGACTTGTTCTAATTTTCTTTAGTTTCAGCTTGAACTTGCATATGAGCAATTGGTGGTCTATTCCACAGTTGGCCCCTGGCCTTGTTCTGACTGATGATATTGAGATTTTCCATCGTCTCTTTCCACAGATGTAGTTGATTTGATTCCTATGTATTCCATCTTGTGAGGTCCATGTGTATAGCCACCACCTATGTAGGTGAAAAAAGCTATTTGCAATGAAGAAATTGTTGGTCTTGCAAAATTCTATCATGCAATCTCCAGCAACATTTGTATCATCAAGGCCATATTTTCCAACCACCGATCCTTCTTTGTTTCCAACTTTTACATTCCAGTCACCAGCAATTATCAATGCATCCTGATTGCATGTTCAATCAGCTTCAGCCTGCAGAAGTTGGTAAAAATCTTCAGTTTCTTCAGCTTTGCCCTTAGTGGTTGGTGTGTAAATTTGAATAATAGTTGTATTAACTGGTCTGTCTTGTAAGGCATATGGATACTATCCTATCACTAATAGCATTGTACTTCAGGATAGATCTTGAAATGTTCCTTTTGGCAATGAATGCAACGCCATTCCTCTTCAAGTTGTCATTCCTGGCATAGTAGACCATATAATTGTCTGATTCAAAATGGCCAATACCAGTCCATTTCAGCTCACTAATGCCTAAGATATCAGTGTTTATGCGTTCCATTTCATTTTTGACAACTTCCAATTTTCCTAGATTCATACTTTGTAAATTCCACATTCCGATTATTAAAGGATGTTTACAGCTGCTTCTTCTCATTCTGAGCCGTGCCACATCAGCAAATGAAGGTCCTGAAAGCTTGCCTCCATCCACGTCATTAAGATCGACACTACACTGAGGAGGCAGCTCTTCCCCCGTCATCTTTTGAGTGCCTTCCAATCTGAGGGGACTGCCTTGTTTATCCAGGTCCCGCAAGCTTTCCACCTTTGACAGGGTGCAGTCTTACCACTTTCCTATCACCTATTTTAGTGGAAAAATTTGAATTTTCCTTCTCTGACCGATTTCCACCTTACACAGATTCTGGCTTTCAAGGGTTTTACTGTAGATATATTTATTATATAGAGAATAACATTTCAAAAGTAAAATATTTTTAACAAAGTAGACAGACTAGATGAACTAATCATATAATTATATCATACATAAAATATATATCATAGTGTATACATATGTATTTTATAACTTATAAGATTCTATATATATGAATATATATAGATGTGAGATTTATATATCCCTTTACATGAGATTTTATATATCTCTTACAAATACTTATAGGTCCACAAGTCTCAACTGCTCCTTTGGGGTCACAACAGAGGATCCTGGACGGAGTGGAAGAAAAATTGTAGAACAAAAAATCAAATTCACAAAAAAGACCAGACTTTCTGGTCTGACAGAGACTGGAGGAACCTTCAAGACTACAGCCCTATGACATCCTTCTGAATTGGAACTGAAGCCATTCCTGGAGATCACCTTTCAGACAACCATACACAGGCCCATAAAATAAACAACACCACCCAAGAAGAAAATATGCTCCATAGAACAATCAATTATATGAAATCAAAAGGACAACATTCGCCCAAAAGCAAAGATGGGAAGGCAGGGAGGGGTAGAAAATCAGGAAGAAAAAAAGTAGAAGAAAGCTATTTTCCCAATAATCTGGGAACAAGGTCAGAAAAATTAACTCCAGACCTTGAAATCTGTAAGACCCAAACTAACAGATAGTATGAGATGGACATCTGTGAGCATCTTCACAGAAACTAACTTTCTTCAGAGATCCATTTTAACTGTGTTCCTGATGAAGCCAGAACATGTTCTAAAATTTTAGGGGGGAAATATAAAAGAGAAGTGAATAAGATAAATGGAAGTGACCAGCTATGATTTTTTCATCATGCAGTAATGTAGAAGCAACAGAAGTAACAAAGGTTGAGGTCAGTTTGTTGTACTGTGACGGCTTGCGTGTTGCTATAGATATTTCAAATACCAGCAGGGTCACCCATGGTGGACAAGTTTCAGCATCTATGTGTTGTCTTAATGTATTAAATTTAGGGTAATTTGTTGTAGCAGCAACAGAAAATATACCATGTAATTAGGATTTTAAATAAGCTAGCCTCTAATCTAATCCAGGAGCGCTGGTGGTACAGTGGTTAAGAACTTGGCTGCTAACCAAAAGGTCAGCAGTTCAACTCCACCACCTGCTCTTTGGAAACCTTATGGGGCAGTTCTACTGTGTCCTATAGGGTCACTATGAGTCAGAATCAACTCAACAGCAATGGATGTTGTTTGTTTGTTTAATCTAATCTAGCTCACCTTTCTAATATTATTCTCACTTTTTGAGCCTTCACTCTACTATCTTGGTCTACTTGTTAACCCATGATCATCAATAATAATAATACACAAATACCCCATATCTAGAATTCTCCATCAGTCTATTTTTCAAAGTCTAGGTCAAGTTCCTCATTATCCAAAAAACTAAACCCCATCACTCCAGTTCACAGAGATTTCTCTATTTTGAACTCATGATACTTATTGGTACTTTGACAAGTAATCATTACCTTATGATATCTTTCCTGTGGCTGTTTTGCTTTGTTATTTAACTCATGCAACTCTACTTTTCCAGACAATATATCTTTTCTGCTCAGGAGTGTAACTAAACCCACTGCTGTTGAGCCAATTCCAGCTCAGGATGATCCTATAAAATAGAGTAGAACTGTCCCACAGAGTTTCCAGGGCTGTAAATCTTTATGGAAGCAGACTGCCACATCGTTCTCCCACAGAGTGGCTCGTGGGTTCAAACTGCCAAACTTTCACTTAGCGGCTAAGTGCTTTAACCTCTGTACCACCAGGGCTCCTTATGAAGTAAATTTTTAAAAAAACGAAAACATTGCCGTCGAGCGGATTCTGACTCACAGCAACCCTGTAGGACAGAGTAGAACTGCTCCAGGGGATTTCCAAGGCTGTAAACCTTTATAGAAGCAGGCTACGTCTTTCTCCCACAGGGCGGCTGCTGGGTGCGAACTGCCAAGCACTTAACAACTCAACACCAGGGCTTCTTCATAAAGTTCTCTAGAGTTAGTATTTTGTTTTAAATGTCTTTACAACCCAACATTTAGCAAAATAGGTCATATATATTACATACATACAAGGCTACATTGAATGTCATTGAGTAAAGTGTACTAAGTAACTATTATATAGTCATACACTTAAAGAGTAGTGAGGGTAGTTTTGCCCTAGAAGATACCTACGTAGAGTATAAAACTATATTAACTAAAACTGGATGGGCCAACAATGAACCCTAATGTAAACTGTGAGCTTTAGTTAGTGATAATGTATCAGTATTGGTTCATCGATTAAAACACACGTGCCACACGAGTGCAAGACGTTAATCATGGGGAAAGCCATGGGTAGGGACAGAGGAAGGACCTGGGAACTCTTTGTACTTTCTGCTCAATTTGTCTGTAAAACTAAGACCGCTATAAAAAATAAAGTCTATTAATTAAAATAAATAAATAAACAGGATGGTACTGGTCTAATTAAATTAAATCAAGCAAATTGAAAGATGGTACTGGTCTAATTAAATTAAATCAAGCAAATTGAAGTAAGAGCTCAGAAACCACCAAAGTATAACTGGGATTTTGTTATATGAAAAAGGCATCATATTAAATGGATAGGAAAATGCTGTACTCTTGAAAAGATAATGATGAGAAAATTGACCATCCATTGGGGGGAAAGTTACATTCCTCCCTCTGTATCCTAAAATTAATCTCAGGCAGAGTAAGAGTTAAATGTTTTTGAATTTTTATTTTCTAGTAATGGTGAGTTATGTTATTCATATTCTTCCACAGAAAAGGACTAAATATGCTAGATAAATTATTTTTAATTATCTTCTTAAATTCATCAAAAAGCAGCAGATATAAAGAAATTTCTGAGATGGACACAAATGAAAATCTGGAACCCAGAGAGGTAAACTCGCATGGATACCATTTCTGTTCTAAGAGTATTTGCCAAACTGGGAAAACTTGAACTTTTGTTTGGCTGGTTTCAGGGGGAGAATTGGAAAGAAAGAAGATTTAAAGAGATAAAGGCTGAGAATTTCTCAGAACTGACTTAAAACACCAACCCACAGATTTCAGAAGTCTAAGAATCCTAAGTTAAATAAATAAAAAGAAAAGCAAACCTAGACATACCGTTGTGCAACTGCAGAAAACCAAGCAAAAAGAAAATCTTAAAAAGAGCTGGAGGGAGGCAGAGCCAAGATGGCGGAATAGACGGACGCTTCCCGCGAGCCCTCTTTACAACAAAGACCCCGAAAAACGAGTGAAACGAGTATATTTGTGGCAAGCTGGGAGCCCTGAGCGTCAAAGGCAAGCTTAGACAACAAACTGAGGGGCAGGAGAAGGAAGAGACCATTCAGAAGCAGAGAGGAGTTACTGGACCTGAATCGCAGGGAGCCCTCAGGCACCATTCCCGGAGCGGCAGCGGCGGCGGCGGCAGGCTGGTCCTAGCGTTGGGCCACAGTTTCCTCAGGGAGGAGCAGCAGCCACAGAGCCCACTCACACCTCCGGAACCTGAGGAGAAGGGCGCTCTCGGCAAAAGCTAAGTACTTGCGTATATTTTACCGTGCCCCCCCCACCCCCAAGCCAGCTTCAGCGGCTGAATCCCTGGGCCTGAGATGGACCCTGGTGAGCACCTACAGCCATCCTCCCGGACTTGGGGAAGGAAAAAATTTGCAACTGGGGGGAAAAGATAATTTGCTAGCTCCATTAACTGGGGGAGCTCAGGATAGAAGCAGCTCCTGTCCAGGCATAAACCGTCCATGAACCTTGAGCACCTTTCCCTTCTGCATGGACTTGTGTGGGCCTATTTCGGGAGAATAGGCCCTTGTTGGCAAACTCCAACCACTTCAACAGTGCAGAGGAGATGTGGGTGTTTGACATTTGACATTGCTTTGCCTATTAAACAAGGTCCTTACCTACCCACATCAGGGACCTAAGGACTGGTGGCTGCACTTGGGTCGCCCAGCCACCCGCGACAGAGGCCCAGGGATAACTGGTACCTCCCAGTCCTTACAACAAAATCTTTGGGTGCCCATGGTCCCTCTGCAGAGCCCACCCACCAGCACTCTCTAGGGAACAGAGACGCGTTTTCCTCAGAGACACGTAGGGGTTGGTTCTCAGCCCCCTGCCTTGTTCAGAGCGTGACCCCCTGCTGCAATCAGATATGAGTATATACGCCAATCACCTCTGCCCCTCTAAGACTGTAGGACAGAGCCTTTACCACACACTTGATATCAGCTACCTGGAAACCTGAGCTGAATTCATACAAGAAAACTGAATGGACTCCTAGACTGATACACCTGATAACAGCTCTAGCCAGCTGGGGACAGGACACCAGAGCTCCAAAGGCAAAAATAATCAAGCTAGCTCACTCAAGCAACCCATAGGGGTATACCAAAACAAAACAAAGCAAGCAGCTACAACACAGTAAGCAAGCATAAACTAATACAATGACGTATAGATGGCTCAGAGACAACAGTCAATATCAAGTCACATAAAGAAACAGGCTATGATCACCTCAACAGGCTCTCAAAACAAAGAATTCAGGGATCTTCTAGAAGAAAGTGCATTCCTGGAATTACCAGATGCAGAATACAAAAGCTTAATATACAGAACCCTTCAAGACATCAGGAAGGAAACAAGACAATATGCAGAACAAGCCAAGGAACACAGATAAAGCAATTGAAGAAATTAGAAAGATTATTCAGGAACATAATGAAAAGTTTAATAAGCTGGAAAAATCCATAGACAGGCAGCAATCAGAAATTCAGAAGATGAACAATAAAATTACAGAATTAGACAACTCAATAGAAAGTCAGAGGAGCAGAATTGAGCAAGTAGAAGCTAGAATTTCTGAACTCGAAGATAAATCACTTGGCACTAATATATTTGAAGAAAAATCAAATAAAAGAATTTTAAAAATTGAAGAAATCTTAAGAATCATGTGGGACTCTATCAAGAGAAATAAGCTACGAGTGACTGGAGTACCAGAACAGGGAGGGATAACAGAAAATACAGAGAAAATTGTTGAGGATTTGTTGGCAGAAAACTTCCCTGATATTGTGAAAGATGAGAAGATATCTATCCAAGATGCTCATCGAACTCCACATAAGGTAGATCTTAAAAGAAAGTCACGAAGACATATTATAATTAAGCTTGCCAAAACCAAAGATAAAGAGACAATTATAAGAGCAGCAAGGGATAAAAGAAAAGTCACCTACAAGGGAGAGCCAATAAGAATAAGGTCGGACTACTTGGCAGAAATCATTCAGGCAAGAAGGCAATGGGATGACATATTTTAAAAAATTGAAGGAAAAAAATTGCCTGCAAAGAATCATATACCCATCAAAACTGTCTCTTAAATATGAAGGTGAAATTAAGACATTTCCAGATAAACACAAGTTGAGGGAATTCGTAAAAACTAAACCAAGCTACAAGAAATATTAAAGGGAGTTCTTTGGTTAGAAAATCAATAATATCAGATATCAACCCAAGACTAGAACACTGGCCAGAGCAACCAGAAGTCAACCCAGACAGAGAAATCCAAAAAAACAAAGCAAGATTATTAAAAAAAAGTTAAAATTAAAAAATTTTTAAAAAGCCCAAAACAAGGTACCAGCAATGTTATTATATAAAAGAAGACAACTTTAAAATAATGAAGAAGGACTAAGAAATGTAATCATACACCTTACATATGGAGAGGAAGATATGGCAATACAAAGAAATAAAAGTTAGTTTTAAATTTAGAAAAATAGGGGTAAATAATAACGTAACCACAAAGGAGACAAACTATTCTACTTATCAAAATAAAATACAAGGGAAAAATACAGACTCAGCAGAAAGAAAATCAACGACAACAAATATGAGGAAAGGACAATATATAAAGAAAATCTACTCAGCACATGAAATCAGGTGGGAAGAAGAAACTGTCAACACACAGAAAAAGACATCAAAATGTTAGCACTAAATTCACACCTATCCGTAATTACCCTGAATGTAAATGGACTAAATGCTCCAATGAAGAGACAGAGAGTAGCAGAATGGATTAAAAAACAAGATCCATCTATATGCTGCCTACAAGAGACACACCTTAGACTTAGAGACACGAACAAGCTAAAACTCAAAGGATGGAAAAAAATATATCAAGCAAACAACAATCAAAAAAGAGCAGGAGTGGCAATATTAATTTCTGACAATGTACACTTTAAAGTCAAATCCATCAGAAAGGATAAGGAAGGACACTATGTAATGATTAAAGGGATAATACACCAAGAAGATATAACCATATTAAATATTTATGCACCCAATGACAGGGCTGCAAGATACACAAAACAAACTCTATCAGCATTGAAAAGTGAGAAAGACAGCTCCACAATAATAGTAGGAGACTTCAACAGACCACTTTCGGTGAAGGACAGGACATCCGGAAAGAAGCTCAGTAAAGACACGGAAGATCTAAATGCCACAATCAACCAACTTGACCTCATAGACATATACAGAACACTCCACCCAACAGCAACCAACTATACTTTCTTTTCTAGTGCACATGGAACATTCTCTAGAATAGACCACATATTAGGTCATAAAGCAAGCCTTAGCAGAATCTAAAACATTGAAATATTACAAAGCATCTTCTCTGACCATAAGGCCATAAAAGTGGAAATCAATAACAGGAAAAGCAGGGAAAAGAAATCAAACACTTGGAAAATGAACAATACCCTGCTCAAAAAAGACTGGATTATGGAAGACATGAAAGATGGAATAAAGAAATTCATAGAATCCAATGAGAATGAAAACACTTCCTATCAGAACCTTTGGGACACAGCAAAAGCGGTGCTCAGAGGCCGGTTTATATCAATAAACGCACACATCCAAAAAGAAGAAAGGGCCAAAATCAAAGAACTATCCCTATAACTTGAACAAATAGAAAGAGAGCAACAAAAGAAACCCACAGGCACAAGAAGAAAACAAATAATAAAAATTAGAACTGAACTAAATGAAATAGAAAACACAAAAATGATTGAAAGAATTAACAAGACCAAAAAGCTGGTTTTTTGAAAAACTCAACAAAATTGATAAACCATTGGCCAAACTGACAAAAGAACAACCAGAGAGTAAGCAAATAACCTGAATAAGAAATGAGATGGGCGATATTACAACAAACCCAATGGAAATTAAAAGAATCATATCAGATTACTATGAAAAACTATACTCAAACAAATTTGAAAACCTAGAAAGAAATGGATAGTTCCTAGAAACACACTACCTACCTAAGCTAACACAAACAGAGGTAGAACAACTAAATAGACTCATAACAAAAGAAGAGATTGAAAAGGTAATCAAAAACCTCCTAATAAAAAAAAGCCCTGGTCCAGACGGCTTCACTGCAGAGTTCTACCAAACTTTCAGAGAAGAGTTAACACCACTACTACTAAAGGTATTTCAGAGCATAGAAAAGGTTGGAATACTACCAAACTCATTCTGTGAAGCCACCATATCCCTGATACCAAAACCAGGTAAAGACACTACAAGAAAAGAAAATTATAGACCCTCATGAATGTGGATGCAAAAATCCTCAACAAAATTCTAGCCAATAGAATTCACCAACATGTCAAAAAAATAATTCACCATGACCAAGTGGGATTCATACCAGGTATGCAGGGATGGTTCAACATTAGAAAAACAATTAACGTAATCCACCACATAAATAAAACAAAAGACGAGAATCACATGATTTTATCAATTGATGCAGAAAAGGCATTTGACAAAGTTCAACACTCATTCATGATAAAAACTCTCAGCAAAATAGGAATAGACGGAAAATTTCTCAGCATAATAAAGGGCATTTATACAAAGCCAACAGCCAACATCACCCTAAATGGAGAGAGCCTGAAAACATTCCCACTAAGATTGGGAACCAGACAAGGATGCCCTTTATCGCCGCTCTTATTCAGCATTGTGCTGGAAGTCCTAACTAGAGCAATTAGGCTAGCTAAAGAAATAAAGGGCATCCAGATTGGCAAGGAAGAAGGAAAAGTATCTCTATTTGCAGATGACATGATCTTACACACAGAAAACCCTAAGGAATCCTCCAGAAAACTACTGAAACTAATAGAAGAATTCCGCAGAGTATCGGGATACAAGATAAACATACAAAAATCAGCTGGATTCCTCTATACCAACAAAAAGAACATTGAAGAGGAAATCACCGAATCAATGCCATTTACAGTAGCCCCCAAGAAGATAAAATACTTAGGAATAAATCTTACAAGAGACATAAAAGACTTATACAAAGAAAACTACAGTACACTTCTGCAAGGAACCAAAAGAGACTTACATAAGTGGAAGAACATACCTTGCTCTTGGATAGGAAGACTTAACATTATAAAAATGTCTATTCCACCAAAAGCGATCTATACATTTAATGCAATTCTGATCCAAATCCCAAAGGCATTCTTTAATGAGATGGAGAAACAAATCACCAATTTCATATGGAAGAGAAAGAGGCCCCAGATAAATAAGGCATTACTGAAAAAGAAGAACAAAGTGGGAGGCCTTACTTTACCTGATTTTAGAACCTATTATATCACCACAGTAGACAAAACAGCCAGGTACTGGTACAACAACAGATACATGGACCAATGGAACAGAATTGAGAATCCAAACATAAATCCATCCACATATGAGCAGTTGATATTTGACAAAGGCCCCAAAACAGTTAAATGGGGAAAAGACAATCTTTTTAACAAATGGTGCTGGCAGAACTGGATATCCACCTGCAAAAAAATGAAACAAGACCCATACCTCACTCCATGCACAAAAACTAACTCAAAATGGATCAAAGACCTAAATATAAAATCTAAAACGATAGAGATCATGGAAGAAAAAATAGGGACAACGTTAGGAGCCCTAATACATGGCATAAACAGTATACAAAATATTACTAAGAATGCAGAAGAAAAACTAGATAACTGGGAGCTCCTAAAAATCAAACACTTATGCTTATCCAAAGACTTCACCAAAACGGTAAAAAGACTACCTACAGACTGGGAAAAAGTTTTTAGCTATGACATTTCTGATCAGCGCCTGATCTCTAAAATCTACATGATACTGCAAAAAGACAAATAACCCAAATAAAAAACGGGCAAAAGATATGAATAGACACTTCACTAAAGAAGACATTCAGGTAGCTAACAGATATATGAGGAAATGTTCATGATCATTAGCCATTAGAGAAATGCAGATCAAAACTACAATGAGATTTCATCTCACTCTAACAAGGCTGGCATTAATCCAAAAAACACAAAAGAATAAATGTTGGAGAGGCTGTAGAGAGATTGGAACACTTCTGCACTGCTGGTGGGAATGTCAAATGGTACAACCACTTTGGAAATCCATTTGGCGCTTCCTTAAAAAGCTAGAAATAGAACTACCATACGATCCAGCAATCCCACTCCTCGGAATATATCCTAGAGAAATAAGAGCCTTTCCACGAACAGATATATGCATACCCATGTTTATTAAAGCACTGTTTACAATAGCAAAAAGATGGAAGCAACCAAGGTGCCCATCAATGGATGAATGGATAAATAAATTATGGTATATTCACACAACGGAATACTACGCATCGATAAAGAACAGTGAGGAATCTGTGAAACATTTCATAACATGGAGGAACCTGGGAGGCATTATGCTGAGTGAAATTAGTTGCAAAAGGACAAATACTGTATAAGACCACTATTATAAGAACTTGAGAAATAGTTTCAACTGAGAAGAAAACATTCTTTCGTGGTTACGAGGGGTGGGGGGAGGGAGGGTGGGAGAGGGGTACCCACTAATTAGATAGTAGATAAGAACTACTTTAGGTGAAGTGAAAGACAGCACACAGTATAGGGGAGGTCAGCACAATTTGACTAAGCCAAAAGCAAAGAAGTTTCCTGAATAAACCGAAGGCCAGCGTAGCAGGGGCAGGGATCTGGGGACCATGGTTTCAGGGGACATCTAAGTCAATTGGCATAATAGAATTTATTAACAAAACATTCTGCAACCCACTTTAAAGAGTGGTGTCTGGGGGTCTTAAATGCTAGCAAGCAGGCATCTAAGATGCATCAATTGGTCTCAATCCACCTGGATCAAAGGAGAATGAAAAACACTAAGGACACAAGGTGATTACGAGCCATAGAGACAAAAAGGGCCACGTGAACCAGCGACTACATCATTCTGAGACCAGAAGAACAAATGATGCCTGGCTACAACCAATGACTGCCCTGACAGGCAACACAACAGAGAACTCCTGAGGGAACAGGAGAGCAGTGGGATGCAGACCTCAAATTCTCATAAGACCAGACATAATGGTCTCACTGGGACTGGAAGGACCCCGGTGGTCATGGCCCCCAGACTCTCTGTTGCACCAGGAAAGGAACCATTCCCGAAGCCAACTCTTCAGACATGGATTGGACTTGACAATGGGTTGGAGAGGGATGCTGGTGAGGAGTAAGCTTCTTGGATCAGGTGGACACTTGAGACTATGTTGGCTTCTCCTGCCTGGAGGGGAGATGAGAGGGTGGAGGGGGTTAGAAGCTGGTGAAAAGGACACAAAAATAGAGAGTGGAGGGAGAGAGCGGGCTGCCTCACTAGGGGGAGAGTAATTGGGAGCGTGTAGCAAGGTGTATACAGGTTTTTGTGTGAGAGACTGACTTGATTTGTAAACTTTCACTTAAAGCACAATAAAAATTATTTAAAAAAAAAAAAGAGCTGGAGATAAAACAAAGGCAGATTACCTGTGAAGAAACCATCATGAGACTGACAGCTGACCTCTCTTGAATAACAGTGGAAGCCAAAAGATGGCTTTCTCTCCCGTTATTTAATAGATTTCTACCTCCAGCCTCTATTTTCTGTTCTAACCCTTATCTAAAAATCAACCCACTACCCTTATCTATCTCCCTTAAAAGGAAAGTGAAATATTAAATTCATCTGTATTTTGGAGGCAAACCTGGTGGCGTAGTGGTTAAGCGCTATGGCTGCTAACCAGAAGGTCAGTGGTTCAAATCCACCAGGTGCTTCTTGGAAACCTGATGGGACAGTTCTACTCTGTCCTATAAGGTCGCTGTGAGTTGGAGTCAACTCGACAGCAATGGGGTTTTTGTTTGTTTCTTTGTTTTTTGTCATAAAGCTGTCGTGGAGATTCCTTTCATTAGACTTTTTGATAATTTAGAACAAAGCCCTTTTAGCAACTGTAATGTTGAAAACACACTGCTCTGATTTAAAGAAAATCTACTCCATAGCAAAATGTATTTACCGTTCTTTCCTCAGGAACGTAAATCTCATTTTTGAGAATAGCTAGCTACATTTTACTGATGCTAATATGTGTTAGGCATCGTATTAGGTTCTCGATGTACACGATTTAATTCAATATGCTGAAGAACTTTATCAGGAAACTGTTTTTAATCCCCATTTGACAGACAAAAAAATTGAGGCTGTGAGATTTAACACATTTTACATGGTTGCCTATCACATGAGGGCAAAACCAGCAATCTATTCCGGGCTTTTTGGCTCCAAGTACTATTCACCTTCTGTGCCTTAAATTATCTCCCCAAAGAACCCACAATAAAAAACATAATGCATTAACTATATGTCTTTAGCAATTGATAGCACACTTTGATGTTTGTTGTTGTGTTGTTATGTGTGATCAAGTCAGTTCTAATTCATAGCAACTCTATGTACAACACAGCAAAACATTGCCCAGTCCTGCACCATCCTCACAATCGTTGCTATGCTGGAGCTCATTGTTGCAGCCACTGTGTCGATCTACCTCATTAAGGGTCTTTTTCAGTGACCCTCTACTTTACCAAGCATGATGTCCTTCTCTAGGGACTAACCCCTCCTGATAACATGTTCAAAGTACAAGAAACCAAGTCTTGCCATCTTCACTTCTAAGGAGCATTCTGATTTTACTTCTTCCAAGACAGATTTGTTCATTCTTCTGGCAATCCATGGTATATTCAATATTCTTTGCCAGCACCATAATTTAAAGGCACCAACTCTTCTTCAGTCTTCCTTATTCATTGTCCAGCTTTCTCAAGCATATGAGGGGAACAGAAATACCAAGACTTGGGTCAGGTGCATCGTAAGTCCTCAAAGTGACACCTTTGCTTTTTACCCAATGCAATACCTCATTTGATTTTTTGACTGCTGCTTCCACGGGCATTGATTCTAGAACCAAGAATAACGAAATGCTTGACAACTTCAATATTTTCTCCATTTATCATGATGTTGCTTGTCAGCCCTGTTTTGAGGACTTTTGTTTTCTTTATGTTGGGATGTAACCCATAGTGAAGGCTGTAGTCTTTGGTCTTCATCAGTAAGTACTTCAAGTCCTCTTCACTTAAAGCAAGCAAGGTTGTTAATGAGTCTTCCTCCAGTGTTCTTCAACACTGATGTAGTGTTTTTCTTCATATAGTCCAGCTTCTCAAATTATTTCCTCAGCGTACAGGTTGAATTAGTATGGTAAAAGGATACAACCTTGACAAACAACTTTCCTGATTTTAAACCACACATTATCCCCTTGTTCTGTTTGAACAACTGCCTCTCGATCTATGTACAGGTTCCACATGAGCACAATTAAGTGTTCTGGAATTCCCTTTCTTCACAATGTTATCCATAATTTGTTATGATCCACACAGTCAGATGTCTTTGCATAGTCAATAAAACAGAGGTAAACATCCTTCTGGTATTCTCTGCTTTCAGCCATGATCCATCTGACATCAGCAATGATATCCCTTGTTCCATATCCTTTTCTGAATCTGGGTTGAATTTCCGGCAGTTTCCTATCGATGTACTGCTACAACTGTTTTTGAATTATCTTCAGCAAAATTTTATTTGTGTGTGATATTAATGACATTGTTTGATAATGTCCACATTCCATTGAGTCACCTTTCTTTGGAATGGACACAAATACAGATACCTTCCAGTAGCTTGGGCAGGTAGCTGTCTTCCAAATTTCTTGGCATAGACAAGTGAGCACTTCCAGCGTTGCATCTGTTAGCTGAAACATCTCAACTGATATTCTGTAAATTCCTGGAGCCTTCTTTTCCATCAGTACCTTCAGTGCAGCTTGGACTTCTTCCTTCAATACCATTGGTTCTTGATCATATGCTACCTCCTGAAATGGTTGAACATCAACCAATTTTTTTTGGTACAGTGGCTCTGTATTGCTTCCATCTTCTTTTGATGTTTCCTGAGTTGTTCAATATTTTGCCTATAGGATTCTTCATTATTGCAACTAGAGGCTTGAATTTTTTCTTCAGTTCTTTCAGTTTGAGAAATGTTCCTTTTGGTTTTCTACCTCCAGGTCTTTGCACATTTCATTATAATACTGTACCTTTTCAAGCCACCTTTTCAAATCTTCCGTTTAAATCTTTTACTTCATTCATTTCTTCCATTTTCTTTAGCTTTTTACTCTATGTTCAAGAGCAAGTTTCAGAGTCTCTTCCGACATCCATTTTGGTCTTTTCTTTCTTTCCTGGCTTTCTAATGACCTTTTGTTTTCTACATGTATGATGTCCTTGATGTTATCCCACAGCTCGTCTAGTCTTTGGTAATTAGTGTTCAATGTGTCAAATCTATTCTTGAGATGGTCTCTAAATTCAGGTGGTATATATTTAAGGTTGTACTTTGGCTCTGGTGGACTTATTTTAATTTTCTTCAACTTTGATTTGAACTTCCATAGGAGCAACGGATGGTCTGCTCCGCAGTCAGCCCCTGGCCTTGATCTGACTGATGACATTGAGCTTTTCCGCCATCTCTTTCCACAGATATAGTCGATTTGATTCCTGTGCATTCCATCTGGTAAGGTCCAGGTGTATAGTCACCATTTATATTGTTGAAAAATGTATTTCCAGGTGATTGGAATGCAAAAGTTGGAAACGACGAAGGATTAGTAGTTGGAAAATATGGCCTTGGGGTTAGAAATGACCCCAAAGATTGTGTGATATAATTTTGCAAGACTAACATCCTATTGATTGGAAACACCTCTTTTAACAACATAAACGGCAGCTGTACACATGGAGAAGCCCTGGTGGTGTAACGGTTAAGAGCTCAGCTACTAACCAAAAGGTCAGCAGTTCAAATCCACCAGCCACTCCTTGGAAACCCTATGGGGCAGTTCTACTCAGTCCTATAGGGTTGCTATGAATCAGGAGCATCTCAACCAGCACCTAAGAACAACAACAACATATACACAGATCTCACCAGATGAAATATACGGGAATCAAATTGACTACATCTTTGATCTTTAAATTCTAACAAATTCTGCATAGTGCAGGAAATACATACACAAGTCTCATTATATAGTATCTTTTAATTTAAAAAAATTATTCTCAAATCTTACTTTTTTTTACCTAGAGAATAATGAATGTTCCCCTATTCAAATTTCAAAAGGACAGGACATTTAGTAATTGCACATTTGCCACTTAGGTGACTTGCTGAGGATTATTTCTGGGTGCAGGTTTCCTGATAAAAGGAAGTATCTGTCTAAATACTGTGAAATTAAAAAAAAAAAAAAAGATTTAATAACAAGCATGTTTCTTTTTGCAGAAAATAACTCATCAGTACACATTGAAGACTGTTGCTTGTTTTCTGTGGTAAAAAAGTATTTACAGTACTTTACTGTTAAAAGAGAGAACTTTCCGTAATGTGTTGGATTTTTTAATTTTTATAACCCAATTTCAAATTCTTCCCTTGGAGAAAAATATCTCTATTCTTTACAACTGCCTCATAATCTGTCGGTATTTAACAAAATGTTTGAAAAAGGTTAGGAAGAAGCCTAGATTCAATTATCTCAAACTGAGTAATGATATCTTAGGTCTGCACCACCCAGCACTGTAGCCGGTAGCCACATGTGGCTATCGAACACCAGAAATGTTGCTAGTCCGAATTGGGATGCCATCTGAGTATAAAATGCACACTGGATTCCAAAGACTTAGTAAGAAAAACAAAATGGAAAATAGCTCAATAATAATTGTTTTATATTAATTATATATGGAAATGATATTTTAGAGACATTGACTTAAAATATAGTATTAAAATTAATTTCAGCTTTTTCTTTTTAATTTCTTAATAGGGAACATACTTTTACTTTTTTTTTCATTTTGCTCTTTTGACTTTTTTACTAGGAAATCTAAAACGATCCACGTGGTTCACGTTTGTGGCTGGCACTATGTGTTTACTGGACAGTGCTGTCTTACTAAAAGGCACTAACCTCCTATCTGATCAGCCTGCTTTCATCTAAGCCATCCCTAAGGTCTATTCCAGACACAGCAGCCAGAGTAAACCTTACAAGACATAAGTCAGGACCTGTCACTCCTCTCTCCACACCCTCCAGGGCCTCCCATCTCATTCAGAGTGAGAGCCAAAATCCTTATAATAGTGTACTAGGCCCTATACAATTTTACCCTGTCATCTCTCTGACCTCATTTCCCTTTCCTCTCCCCCTCACTCACTTGGTCCTTAAACGCTCCTCTGTGCTCTCACCTCAGGGCCTTTGCACTAGCTGTTTCCTCAGTCTGGAACACTCTTCCCCCAAATATCCTCATGACTGACTTCTTCATCGTCTTCCTCTCTGCTCAGATCTCACCTTCCTAATGAGGCTTCATTTACATGATCCTTTCATTTAAAGTTCAAAATGAAAACCAAACCCATTGACTTTGAGTCAATTCCGATTCATAACAACCCTATAGAACAGAGCAGAACTCCCCCATAGGGTTTTCAAGGGGCAGCTGGTGGATTTGAACTGCTGACCTGTTGGTTAGCAGCTGAGCTCTTAACCACTGAGCCACCTGCCCCCCAAAATTCCCATAACCCCTTACTCTGTTCTACCATTTGTCTTTCCCACAGCCTTAGAAGCAAGGATGGCGAGACTGCGTCTTACATACTTTGGACATGTTGTCAGGAGGGATCAGTCCCTGGAGAAGGACATCATGCTTGGCAGAGTACAGGGTCAGCGGAAAAGAGGAAGACCCTCAATGAGGTGGATTGACACGGTGGCTGCAACAGTGAGCTCAAGCATAACAACGACTGTAAGGATGGCTCAGGACCGGGCAGTGTTTCGTTCTGTTGTGCGTAGGGTCGCTATGAGTCAGAACCAACTCGACGGCACCTAACAACAACAACGGTCTTATCACCTTCTAACACATCATATAATCTACTTATTATGTTATCATCTACTCTTTATTGTTTGTCTTTCCCCACTAGAATTTAAGCCCCACAAGAGTAGGAATATTTGCTGTTTGATTTACTAATGTAATCCAAGAACCTAGGACATGACTAGCATTTACGTCTTAGTTTCCTAGGGCCGCTATAGCAAAATATCACAAGTAGGTGGCTTTTAAAGAACAGAAATGTATTATCTCACAGTTCAGGAGACTAGAAGCCAAATCGGGGCATCAGCTGTGGAGGAAGCCCTTTCTTTGTCTCTTTCAGCTTCTAGTAGCTGTCAGCCATCTTGGTGTTCCTGGGCTTGTGGATTTATCTGCCTCTGTCATCCCATGGTGTCTGTCTGCTCCCTGTGTGTGTCTCTGTGACTGTTTTCTCAATTATACAACGCCATTCAGAAGGGATTAGGTTTAGAACCCACCATGCCCTGCTATGACATCATTAACATAACAAAAAACTATTCCAAACAGGGTCACGTTCACAGGTACAGGGCTTAGGACTTCAACATATCTTTTTGGAGGACACAATTCAATCTATAATAGTAAGCACTCAATTAATACTCATTGAGTGAATGAGAAAAAGGCCAACTGCTGCATAGTACAAATTCTTAGAAGTTCCAGAAGATCCTTGTTGATAAGGGCAAGAGAATTACTAAGAATTGAAGAGGGGAACCCCTGAGACTATGGCCTCTGGACACTTTTAACTCAGAACCGAAGCCACACCTGAAGTTCACCCTTCAGCCAAAGATTTAAAAAAACAAACTCATTGCCACGGAGTCGATTCCGACTCATAGAAAACCTATAGGGCAGACTAGAACTGCCTCGTAGGGTTTTCAGGGAACAGCTGGTGGATTAGAACTGCTGACCTTTTTGCTAACAACTGAGCTTTTAACCACTGCGCCACCAGGGCTCCAGCCAAAGGTTAAAACCAAAAAACCAAACCCGTTGCCATCAAGTCGATTCTGACTTGTAGCGACCCTATAGGACAGAGTAGAACTGCCCCCATAGGGTTTCTAAGGAGCACCTGGTAGATTTGAACTGCCAACCTTTTGGTTAGCAAATGTAACTCTTAACTACTACACCGCCAGGGTTTCCAGCCAAAGATTAGACAGCTTTATAAAACAAACAACGCATGTGAGGAACACACTTCTTGGTTCAATCATGCATATGAGACCAAATGGGCAACACCTGCTCAAAAGCAAAGACAAGGCAGGAAAATTGGACTGTTGGAGACAGGGAACCTGGGGTGGGAAAGGTGAGAGTGTTGACACATCACGGGGATTGCAACCAATGTCACGAAAACATTTGCGTATAAATTGTTGAATGAGAAACTAATTTGCTCTGTAAACTTTCACCTAAGGCATCAAAACAAAAAGAATTGAAGAGGGTAAGAAATAGGAGAGGGGAGGAAGGAAATTCACAGGCTGAGCTAAATGCTTATTTGCCTTCAATAACATTTCTACCCACTCCCCCCCCCCCGCCCCCGCCGTACCACCACCAGCACCAGAGACTCTCAGCATCTTGAAACCAAGTGGAACACTTCAGACAAGGTCACCTTCCTCCCACCCCTCACCCCTCGGTGGAACACTCTTTAAAAGTTCTAATTTCATCTTCATTGTCACCACCGTGTGAATACTTAGGCGTTGCCTTGGCACCCCCAGCTGATGTCTCCCGGAGAGCGAACGAACGTTTTATTACTGCTTCATTTGAATCCGTTTTGTAACGCTGATCTCTTGTCTTTGCAATGCTTTTAGAGACCATTATCAAGTCATCAGAGCTTCTTCCCATTTTCTGACTGTTCATTCTTCTTCATCACAGTTATCACTAAAGTCAGTTTCCTTCTGGGGGAAGGACACACTGTCTTCACCAATACGGTGATTCCAAAGCCACCGAATGGGGTGCTCCTGCTCTCCAGTTCCCCGCAGCAGTCTTTATACTCGTTTATTTGTTTTAAGGTCCCTGGCTGGCACAAGCAGTTGACACTCAACTACTAATCTAAAGGTTGGCAGTTTGAACCCACCAACAGCAAAAAAACAAAGGAAGAAAGACCAGGCAATCTGTAATCTTCCATAAAGATTCCAAAACTGAAATCCAAACTCATTGCTGTGGAGTCAATTCAGACTCATAGTGACCCTATAGAACAGAGCAGAACTGCCCCATAGGGTTTCCAATGAGTGGCTGGTGGATTTGAACTGCTGACCTTTTGGTTAGCAGCCAAATGCTTAACCACTGTGACACCAGGGCTCCCCATAAAGATTACAACGAAGAAAAGCCTATGGAATAGTTCTACTCTACAACACATGGGGTCGCCATGAGTTGGAATCAACCACTGGGTTTGGTTTCTTGCAGTTGTCATTTTATTATGATTTAAGCTCTCCTGTAGCCCCTGCATCCTTCCCATGGCCAAGATCTAACACAAGATGCCCTTGGGACTAAGGTGTCACATGAGTGACCCTGAACAGAATCACACACGAGATATCCCTTTGTCTTGAAAGTACGTGATCTGGGAGAAAGGTTATGCCCTGCCTCTGCTATCTCCCCAACAACCAAGACCACCACCGAAACACATGGAAAGCTCTGATTTCTTGATGACAGCGTACCAAGTACCTCAACATTAGCCACTTCAGAGACCATCAGACTGTTTCCAGTGTTTCTCCTGAGGAGATTATTGATTCTTCATGAAGTAGATTCCTAAGGAGTCTGCCCTGGTATTCTAGGGCTCTTGAGAGCTGTGGTTCCCAAATGCTAGTCCACTGCAAAGCTCCCACCATTCCACAGGAAAATGAGAAAAATAAAGATAATGCAGTGAGTTGTTTTATAAGGGCAAACTTACTAAATTTAAGAACTCTCTGTGTGGCTCAAATGGTTAACGTACTCAGCTGCTAACTAAAAGGTTGGAAGTTCAAGTCCACCCAGGAGCACCTCAGAAGTGCCTGGCGATCTACTTCCAAAAAATCAGCCACTGAAAACCCTGTGAAGCTGAGTTCTACTCTGACACACATAGGGGTCACCATGAGTTAGAGTCAACTCCATGGCAACTGACTTTATATCTTTCCTTCATTTTGATGGAATGAGGGTACTTGATGGGCAATTTTTTTTTTTTTTTAATGAACCGAAGATGCTAGAAAACAAGACTTTTTTTAAAAGACTTTAATTTGGCAAAATAGAAAACCAGTAATCCTCTGTTGATCCTAAAAATGTATATATAGAGAGAGAGAGAAATATTCTTGATCCATAGAAATCCAAAGTCTGGAATTCACTATCTTAAATGAGTATACGAATTATCTCTCTTCCTTCAAGGACCTGAAATACATGTAGGAAAATTTTGGATACTTGAGATCACCACTTAACCCAGAAATCATATACAACCAAGTGGTTCCACCACCTCCGTTTCGCACCAAATCTGCTGGAGTTACCAGGCCAGAAAGCCCTTTTTTGCTGCTTCTCCTCTCCCTCTTCTTAGTGACCGAAATCAAACCACAGAAGGGAGGAGGCGGAGACCCAAACAACTGAATCATCCATCTACTGAATAATCAAACCCTTGGAAATTAGGTTTTTTACAGCCCTTCCCACAGTTAGATTCTGTGCCCAGGGTGAGCCTAACAAACCAGGACTTCAATCCCAAATTGAATCCTCTAGTTAATGAGGACCAGGTGCCGAGAGCCAACGCACCAATGGCTCACAATATGAACGGCCTACTTAGCATAGCACAGCAACCTGCAGGCTTAATATGGCTTCGAAGGTAATAAGCTTGAACAGAGTTCATTCATCCCTATGGAGCTTAAAGGAGAAGCTTGAGCTGTGACCATTTTCCAGAAAGATGACCCCACAGGGCTAACCTGGAAGAAAAAAAAAACAAATAAGACAAGGGCTTATTTGCTTTAGAAGATCATCCTGTTGGTCACTGCACTAGCAGTATCTTTTTTCTGATCAAAAAAGTCGGATAGCCTATTATTAGTCACTAAGCCATGATTTATTATAAAAACTGGCATCAAGGAAATGTTGGCTTGTCTAAGATGAAAGGAGATTTCTTTACCCACATCCACTTTCAAATTACTTTCATTATTTTTCTCTGGCTTTACATAATGATTCATCCAGTGAACTTAAGTTGTTTTCCTGGAATCCATGAAAACAGATGGGAGGCTGCTATTAATTAATGTAACCATTTTAGAGGCAGGAAGTGGAGACAGGGAAATCGGCTTCTCAGTGAACCAACAAACCTGCTAGGAAAACATCACTGTTGTTTGTCATAATAACACCTTGCAATCGGGCCATATTGTCTCTCAGGAGAAAGCTCCTGTTATGGACTGAACTGTGTCCCCCCAAAATGTGTACCAACTTGGCCAGGCCATGATTCCCAGCATTGTGTGATTGTCTACCATTTTGTCATCTGATGTGATTTTCCTGTGTGTTATAAATTCTACCACTATGATGTTAATGAGGCAGGATTAACGGCAGTTATGTTAATGAGTCAGGACTCAATCTACAGGATTAGGCTGTATCTTGAGTCAATCTCTTTTGAGATAAGTAAGAGAAGCGGAATCGACTTGACGGTGGGTTAAGAGAGAAGCAAGCGGAGAGACAGGGGACCTCATACCACCAAGAAGTGTCAGGAGCAGAATGTGTTCTTTGGACCCTGGGTTCCTGTGCAGAGAAGTTCCTAGTCCGGGAGGAAGATCAATGACAAGGACCTTCCTCCAGAACCGACACAGAGAGAAAGCCTTCCCCTGGAGCTGGCACCCTGAATTCAGACTTCTAACCTACTAGACTATAAGAGAATAAATCTCTCTTTTTTAAAGTCATCCACTTGTGGTATTTCTGGTCTAGTAGCACTAGATAACTAAGACAGCTCCTAAACAAGTAAATCTGTGATCTTAGTGTAGACACAAACCCTTAACCTTGTAAGATTCTGTGTCATATAAATAGGCCCATCTGAGTCTTATATTTGATCAAATGATAAAACATATTAAAAAAAAAAGTTGCCATCGAGTCTGACTCATAGTGACCCTATAGAACAGAGTAAATAAATAAATAAATAAATAAACCGTTGCCATCAAGTTGATTCTGACTCATAGTGACCCTATAGGACAGAGTAAATAAATAAATAAACCTTTGCCATCAAGTCGATTCCTACTCATAGTGACCCTATGGGACAGAGTAGAACTGCCCCACAGAGTTTCCAAGCAGTGCCTGGTAGATCTGAACTGCCAACCTTTTGGGTAGCAGCTGTAGCACTTATGCCATCAGAGTTTCCATAGAACAGAGTAGAACTGGCCCATAGGGTTTCCCAAGGAGCAGGTGGTGGATTCAAACCGCTGACCTTTTGGTTAACAGCAGTAGCACTTAACCACTGTGCCATAGCAGAGACTTTGAAAACTGTGCTCCATAGATTGAAGGTGTGGGTGGGGGCAGGCATTGGAGAAGTCGAAACTCCATTCCTTGTTCAACCAGAACAAATCTATTTCTGTGTGTTCTTACATATTGTGCTTCCATGTAATATATTATTTCAAGAAAAAGTGATATTGCAAATCCCTCACAAGTGCGAAAATGTTTTGCAAACTGTAAGGTATCATGCAAATTATTTTGGATTGAATTGTGCGCCCAAAAAACTATGTATTCAATTCCTGGCCCTTGTACCTGTGGGTATGATCCTGTCTGGAAATAGGGGTTTTCTTCTGTTATGCTAATGAGACCATGCCACTGTAGGGTGGATCCTAAACCTCACCACTTCTGAGTTATAAAAAGACCAGAACAGACACAGAGACACATACGGGGGAAACAGATGACTGGTGATGATTGTCTACAAGCCAAAAGATCCCAAGGAACACCAGGGCAACTGATAAAGAAGGAACAGACAAGGCTGAGACCCTGATTTGGACTCTCAGCCTCCAGAACGAATAAAAAATAAATTCCTGTTCTTTAAAACCACCCACTTTTGGTATTTGTGGTACAGCAGCATTGGGTAACTAAGGCACAAAAACAGACACAGATTTTTCTACTATATACACACAGAAAGAGTGAAGTCTGCCCAGTAGTGAGACTAAAGGAAGTACATTCATCAAATGTCCCCTTTTACACATGGGAAAATGAGGTTAAGTCACACACCTAGCAATTTTGATAAAAACCAAAAACCAGAGCCATTGCCATCAAGTTGATAGCAACCCTATAGTGTAGGACAGAGGAGAACCGCCCCCTGGGGTGTCCAAGACGCAGCTGGTGGATTTGAACTGCCAATCTTTTGGTTAGCTGACGAGCTCTTAACCACTGACCCACCAGGGCTGACTATTCTCCATTAGGGTCTCTAACTTTCCAGCCTACGCATGTATCTGAGCCCCTCAGAAATGTAAGCACCGTAGTCCTGGCTTTAAAACACCCTCAGGGTCTCAGCAGGAGCGAGGCATGGCAACATCCGCTTTTACTGCTACGACCAGTATTATCGCACAAACTGTCTAACATATCCTTTAAAATGCTTTTTAAAAAACATTTGCTGGGTGTTTTTGGTTTTTGTTTCCTGAAATGATGTATGTCCAATTTTTTTTTTAAGTATATTCCTTCCCTGGCAGCCATGTCATTTGTTCTATGTGGAGTGTATTAGCCTTAATAAGAAAGAAAAATAGCCCAAAGTTCTAACCCCCAAAGTGCTTTACTTCACCTGCACTGCATTTTGCTTTTTCTCATCGAGCGTCCACGCAGATGCACCCATTGAAAAATGGTTGTCCTCTTTCTCAATAATTCTGATGAGGAGCTCTATTTTTAACTCTGATCTAAAATGCGTTAGGGGAGCCATCTAGTGTTTCGAAGTTGGCATTTAGGAGTTACAGGGAACATCCCTCCTCCCTAAATTTGATTCACCATATGTGTTCATTCTCAGTGTTACGAAGCATCAGCGCAGGATATATATTTCATTTGTCGGAGATAAGATGAAAAATAAGGGTCCTTCGGGCTGTCTCACACCTGATTCCCTGTGCTTGGAACAAAGAACTGCACTCCAGCGTTCCTGCCAGTTCTTCCCTGGAGACTGGGTATATAGCAGGGAAACAAACAGTTGGTCTGTTCGAAATAAATACATTGTATGTTCAGAAGTCTGCCAAACAGGAAACCTGGATTATAATTAGCTGTTTCCACTGTCACCAAACAGGGCCAGTCTTCGATGCAGGCAGTGCAGGTAACAATCTACTTGATAAAATTTCAGGAGCAGCAAGAAAGGTGGCAAAACATCCCCCCTCCACCTTCTGCTTTATGCTTGCTAATTTTATACCAGCTTTGTGGAGGTAGAATTAGCATACGATAAGTGTATTGGAAACCCTGGCAGCGTGGTGGTTAAGAGCTATAGCTGCTAACCAAAAGTTTGGCAGTTTGAATCCACCAGGTGCTCCTTGGAAACTCTATGGGGCGGTCCTACTCTGTCCTATATGGTCGCCATGAGTCAGAATCTACTCAACAGCAGTAGATTTGGGTTTGTTTGGTGTTTTTTTTTTTTTTGGAAGTGGCATATATTTAATAAACTGTACAGTTGTGTGAGTTTTGGCGTGCGTACACAGGCATAAAACCATCACCACGATCAAGATAATGCAAGTTTCATCACCCCCGAAACTCCCTCGTGCCTTTTATATAACCTATCCCTACTTCTCCTCTCCCTATCTCCAGGCAACTACTCTTCTGCTTTCTGTCAATATAGATTAGATGGCATTTTCTAGACTTTATAAAAGTGAAATGATGTATCATGTACTCTTTTTGATCTACCTTCTTTCACTCCGCATAATTATTTTGAAATTCTTCTGTGTTGTTATGTCTGTCAATATTTTTTGTTGTTCTGTATTGATAAGTAGTATTCCATTATATGAATATGCCACATTTTTTTTATCCATTCACCATTATTTTGATGGCAGTTGGGTTGTTTCCAGCCTTTGACTATGACAAATAAAGCTGCCAAAAATATGCATGTACAAGTCTGCACGGACACTCACTTTCATTTCTCTTAGGTTAAACTCCTAGGAGTGGAATTAGAGGGTTGTATAGTAGGTGGCACAATGGTTGACACCTCAGCTGCTAACCAAAAGGTCAGCAGTTCGAATCCACCAGCCACTCTTTGGAAACCCTATATGGGGTAGTTCTACTCTGTTCTATAGGGTCACTATCAGTCAGAATAGACTCGATGGCAATGGGTTGGGTTTGGTTTTGGTATAGTAGGTGTTTGTAAACATTTTAAGAACTGCCTAACTGTTTTCTGGTAGTTGCATCATTTTGCACCCACAAGCAGGTATGAGAGTTTCAGTTGCTCCAAATTCTCACCAGCACTTGATATCATCAGTGTTTTGGATTACAACTATAGTGGTATCACACTGTAGCTTTTTTTTTTTTTTTTTGCCATCTATTTGTCTTTTGCCTGTTTTTATTGAATTGTGAGAGTGCTTTATATATCCTTTGCCAGAAATATGTTTTGTATATATTTTTCCCAGTCTGTAGCTTATCTTTTCATTTTTTTTAACATTATCTTTTGAAGAAAAAAGTTCTTCACTTTGCTCTCAAATTTACTGGCATTTTCTTTTATAGTTTGTGGTTTTAGTGTCTTATTTAAGAAAACTTTGCCTAATCTAAAGTCACTGAGATTTTCTCCTATGTTTTCTTCTTAAAGTTTAATAGTTTTAGCACTTATATTTAGGTCTATGATGTACTTAAAGTTAGTTTTTGTAAATGCTGTGAAATAGGAGTTAAGGTTCTCTTCCTTTTTTGTGTGTGTAGATATCCAGTTGTTTCAGCACTGTTTGTTGAAAGGATTTGCCTTTCCCCCATTGAATTGCCTTTAGCATCTTTGTCAAAAATCAGTTAAGCGTACATGAGACCGAACAGTCAGCATTTACCCAAAAGCAAAGATAAGAAGGCAAGGAGGGAAAAGGAAGCTGTTGTTGCTAGGTGCCGCTGAGTAAGTTCTGACGCACAGCAACCCTGTGTACAACAGAACGAAACGCTGCCTGGTCCTCTGCAATCCTCACAGTCATTGTTATGTTGAGCCCATTGTTGCAGCCGCTGTCAATCCATTCATTTAAGGTCTTCCTCCTTCTTGCTGATGGCCTTCTCTAAGGACTGGTCCCTCCTGATAACATACCCAAAGAAGCACTCTGGCTGTGTTTCTTCCAAGACAGACTTGTTCGTTCTCCTGGCATTCCATGGTATATTCAATATTCTTCGCCAACACCATAATGCAAAGGCATCAATTCTTCTTTGGCCTCCTTGCACGCACATGAGGTGACTGAAAATGTCATGGCTGGGGTCAGGTGCACCTTAGTCCTCAAAGGAAGCTAGATCAATGGAAACAGAACAAACAATGAAAATAACGAGAATGCTGACACATTGTGAAAATTGTAACTAATGGCATGGAACACTGTTTATAAAAATTGTATAAAAATTTGCTGTGTAAACTTCCACCTAAAACACAGTAAAATATTATTTAAAAAATCGTTCAGCCATTGGACTACCGCTGGGCTCTCTACTCTGTTCCACTGATCTATATGTTTTTCCTAATGTCAATAAGCGCACTACCTTGGTTACTATGACCCGTTACCGTTGAGTCAATTCTGGCTCACAATGACCCTATAGCACAGAATAGAACTGCGCGTAGGATTTCCAAGGAGCAGCTGGTGGATTCAAACTGCCGACCTTTTGGTTAGCAGCCGAGCTCTTCACCACTGTGCCACCAGGGCTCCTTGGTTACTGTAGCTTTATAAAAATTCAAAAACAAGAGCTGTAAGTCTTCCAATTTTGTTCTCTTTTTTAAATTATTTTAGCTATCCAGTTCTTTATATTTCCATATAAACTATAGAATCAGCTTGTCAATTTTCATAAAGAAAACCCTTGGGGATTTTGATTGGTATTGCATTGATCAGTCTGAGGCGATATTCAGCCTTCTGATCCATGAACACAATAGATCTCTTCATTTGTTTAGATCTTTAATTCCCCTCAGCATTGTTTTATAGTTTGCAGTGTACAATTCTTGCACGTATTTTGTCAGATTTATTCCTAAGTAATTCCTATTCCTGTGCCATTATAAATGGTATATTTTTCATTTTTGACTGCTCATTGCTGCTATATAGAAATCCAATTGATTTTTGTATATTGACTTTGTATCCTGCAAACTTACTAAACTCTCTTATTAGTTTTTATAGCTATGTTATAGATTCTTAAGATTTTTGAGATAGGCAATCATGTTGTCTATGAATAAAGATGGTTATACTTCTTCCTTTTCAATATATATACCTTTTTTTTCTTTTTTTTTTTTTGCCTTGATGCACTGGCTAAAATCTCTACAGATGTGGTGAGAGAGGACATCCTTGCCCTTTTCCATTATTCACATGAAGTATGATGTTAGCTGTACTTTTCATCAATGTCCTTTATCAGGATGAAAAAGTTCCCTTCAATTCCTGGCTTCTGAGAGTTTTCACCATGGATGAATATTGGATCTTTGTCACTTGCATTTTCTCAAGCAATTGAGATGGCCATATGATTTCCCTTCTTTATTCTGTTAATATGGTGAATTGATTTTCAAATGATAAACTACTCTTGCACTCCCTAGTTGGTCATGATATATTATCTTTTTTTATATATTGATGGATTTGACTTGCTAAAATGTTTTCCAATTTTTTCTGTGTAAATTCATGAGGAATGTTGGTCCATAGTTTTCTTGTAATAATTTTTCTGGTTTTGGTTTCAGGATAATCCTATACTCAAAGAATGAGTTGGGAAGTATTCTTCCTCTTCTATTTTCTGGAGGAGTTTGTTTACAATATCCATTAATTTTTCCATAAATATTTTGTAGAAATCATTAGTTCAGGCATCTAGTCCTAAAGTTTTCCTTTAAAAACATGTTTAAAAATTTAATTTATGTAATAGATATAGGGTTATTCAGCTTGTCTATTTTTTTCTCAAGTGAGCACTGATATTTATTGTTTTTAAGGAATTTGTCCATT
Organism: Elephas maximus indicus; assembly: GCF_024166365.1. NCBI lineage: Eukaryota > Metazoa > Chordata > Mammalia > Proboscidea > Elephantidae > Elephas > Elephas maximus. Next base: position 92,495,810 of record NC_064832.1, read on the forward strand.
TCATCTAAGTTGTGAAATCTATTTGCATGGAGTTGCTAATAATATTCCTCTATCATCTTTAAATGTCTTTAAGATCAGCAGTAATGTCCTCTGTCTCATTCCTGCTGGTGGTCAATTTTTTCCTCATCACTATGGCTAGAAGTTTGATGATTTTATTAATCTTCTCAAAGAACCAGCTTTTAGTTTCACTTTTGTTTATTGTTTGTTTCCTTTTATCACTTCATCTCTGCTTTCCTTTTTATTATTTCTTCTGCTACCTTTGTATTTAATTTTATGTACTTTTTAGGTTTTTTAATGTGTAAACTTGGATCATTGATTTTAGAACTTTCTGATTTTCTAATCTAAGTGTTTAATGCTATAAATTTCCCTCTAAGTATTGGTTTAGCTGCACCTTACAAACAATGATATATCATGTTTTCAGTTTCATTAAGTTCATAATATTTTCTAATTTCTCTTGGGAGTTCTTCTTTGACTCATGGGTTATTCCAAAGTGTGTAGTTTTGTTTATAAATATTAGAGTTTTAAGATATATTTCTGTCATTGATTTCTAGTTTAATTCCATCCAGATCTGGGAATACATGTTCTACAATTTCAGTTTTTGGTTTTTTTATTTTTTAAAAGTTGTTTAATGGCCCAGAATGTGGTCTATCTTTTTAAATGTTTTGTGTACAACAGAAAACAATGTGTGTCCTCCTGTTGTTAGATAAAGTGTTATATAACTGTTGGTTAATGGTGTTATTCAAATATTCCATCTTCTTATTAGTTTTCTTTTTACTTATTCTATCAATAATTAAGAGAAGGGTATTAAAATCTCCAATTATAATTATAAATGTTTGCTTAATGTAGGTACATAAATACTAAGAATTATTATGTCCTTTAATGAATCGACCTCTTTACCATTATGAAATAACCCTCTTTATCCTTGAAAATATTCCTGACTCTGAAAACATCTTTGTCTGATATTAACATAACCATTTAAGCTCTCTTTTTATTAATGTTAGCATGTCACATCCTTTTCCATCCTTTTACTTTTAACCTGTTAGTTTCATATACAACACATAATTACATCATGGTTTTCTTATTGTTGTCTTAACCAATTAAAGACAATCTCTATCTTTTAATTAGGGATTTTACATTTAATGTGATTATTGATGTAGTTAGGTTTAAATTTATCATCTTGGTGTTTGTTTTCTATTCATTGCATCTATTCTTTGCTCTCTTTTTCTCTTTCTTTCTTTTTTTGGATTAAGTTTTTCTGGTTTTATTTTATTTTTTTATTAGCTATACATTTGTTATGAATTGAATTATGTTCCAAAAAAATATATGCCTTAGAATCCTAACTCTTATAACTGTAGGTGTTATCCCATTTGGGAACAGAGTTTTCTTTGTTATGTTAGTGAGGCCATATCAGTGTGGGGTGTGTCTTAAACCTAACTAAAACCTAACTACTTTTGAGATATAAAAAGAGCAGATTAGGCACAGAAGCAATTAAGCAAAATGGGGGAAAGATAGATGTCACATGGAGATCTCCAAGGAATGCCAAAAAAAAAAAAAGCCATTAAGGAAGCTCAGAGAAGGCTTTTTCCCCAAAGCAGAGCGGCTTCCCCTAGCTGACACCCTGAACTCAGACTTCTAGACCCCTAAACTGTGAAAAAAGAAATATCTGTTTGTTAAACCGCCCACTTCTAGTATTTCTGTTACAGCAGCTTTAAGAAACTATACTAAAAACACATCACCACCTAGTCATTGTGACCCATAGTGACCCATAGGGCTTCCAAGGAGCAGCTGGTGGATTCGAACTGCCAACCTTTTGATTAGCAGCCATAGCTCTTAACCACTGTACCACCAGAGCTCCAAGACAGCATCTTAATTTTGTTTTCTTAGTGACTGCCTTACGGTTTACACTATGCATCTTTAAACTTATCACCATCTACCTTCAAGTAATATACCACTTTACCTAGAGTATAAGGACCTTATAAAGGAGCTCTGATGGCAAAATGGTTAACCACTCAGCTGCCAACCAAAAGGTTGGCAGTTCAACCCCACCTACTGGCACTGTGGAAGAAGGACCTGACGATCTGCTTCTGTAAAGATAAAGCCTAGGAAACCCTATGGGGCAGTTCTACTCTGTCACATGAGGTTGCCATGAGTTGGAATTGACTTGACAGCACTCAACAACAAGAAAGGACCTTACAACAGTATCGTTTCATATTCCCCTCCAGGCCTCTATGCTATTTTGTTATATATTTTACTTCCACATGTGTTCCATCCATTTAGATTAAGGCTGTAATTCTTGTCACTATTCAAAGACCCTGGTGGGTTCATATTCACTGGACTGTGAGTGAAGCATCTGAAGGTCTGATGAAGAACAGGGGTGGAGGAGAGCTAGGTGAAGAATAAACAAAAGAACCAAGGCATAAACTGTGCAGAAAGAGACTTTGTCTACTTTAAACCTTGGGGAAGGCAACCTAGGCAAAGGCCAATAGTTTGAAAACCCCTCTCAGTCTTCCCACCAAACTGTCCAAATTTTAAATGCTAGACAGTACACTTAGAGCATTAATCTACGGAGTTCAGAGTCACAAGAACCGATCAAGTTGGGGAGAATATCAGACCATAGCTTTATCGATGGATAACTAGTTAGTTCAGAAATCAGCTATTTCCAAAAAGCAGTCAAACCTTGTCATTACCACATGGTAATTCTTTTTTTTAAAAAAAAAACAAATAGTTCATTGAGTTGTATCCTTTTTTTTTTTTTCACTTTTTCAGCTTTTATTTTTAATGTTATACAGGCCGATTACTTTCTCAGACACCAGAACGAATGTGTAATAGAAATATAACAAAGTTATAAATAAAGGAAATTTTACCAAACATAATCCTATAATGAGAATTGTTTTTCATCATGAAATTTTAAAATAAACTTCTTTGGCTAAGAAACACAAAAATGTGCAAAGAGAATAAATAGAAGCTCTCTCTCCCTCACCATCTTTTACCCACTCCCACTCTTCCATCAACCTGGACTCCAAAACACAGAGCAGGAAAACATTGGAAACCCACCAGCAAGACTAAAAGTAGCTATAGGTTCCAGGCTTAAGAATTAATCTTCCTAAATCTTGACGACATCATAACACTTTCCTAAGATTTTTGACATCCAGGTGTTATTGTAAGTAGAAAGTCTTGGGGGTATTTTGTTCTGCACAAAACCGTTTGCCACAAAGAAGTTAGAGAAGCTCTCTCTAGATGGCCTCGTTTCTATGAAGGAACATGTATTTTCCAGTGCACAGATCTCTAATAAGCTTCAATCCCCCTTTTGCTCCTTTCTTCCTTCTCCCCTTCCCTCTTCTTTCTCCCGATCATCTCTCTCCCCTCTGTCTCAATCTCCCTTGCTCTGTCTCTTCATATATCTGTCTTTCTTTTTTTTCTTCCTTAAATAGTCACGAGGGGCATAGACTCTGAATCCAACTCTCTGAGTTCAAATCCTGACACAGTCAGTTATTAGTTGAGTGACTTTGACTGTTTAACTTCTCTACCTGTGTGTGCCTTGGTTTCCTCATTTGCAAAAGTTAGTATAATAATTGTTCCCACATCATAAGAATGTTGATAGAATTAAGTAAGTTAACATATAAAAACATTTAAAATAGGCCCTGGCACTTGTAATTTCTCCACAAATATTAGTTATTATTATTTTATAGCAACATTTACTCTCCAGGAAGGGTGTGAAAAAGAGAAACCCCTAACCTTCTCTGGCTGCTCCTTCCCTCAGCTTCACTGACCACCCCCTGGTGTTAAGTACAAATTTTGAGCCCTCAGAAGAAACACTCTTGGGTAACCAGCAGGCCTCCAGGAATTAAGCAGAACAAAGACCAGTCTTCCAAGACTCTCCAAGAGATATTGACACACATTTGCTGCTGACATTCTATGTCGCCTTGGACAATCACTTTACTTCTGCAGTTCTCAAACTTTCTTATCTGTAAATTGAGGCATTTGGATTAAAAAAAATTATTCCTAAGTTTGACCTTTTTATTTGCAAAACCCAGAATACACAGGACATTAAGAAACGAAGTATTTGTCTTCTATTTCATTTTGGAAGCCCTGGTGGCACAGTGGTTAAGAGCTACGGCTGCTAACCAAAAGCTCGGCAGTTGGACTCCACCAAGCAGTCCTTGAAAACCCTATGGGGCAGTTCTTCTCTGTCCTATAGGGTCGCTATGAGTCAGAATAAACTCGAAAGGAATGGTTTTGGTTTTTGGTATTGAGGAATTGGCAGGGAAAGGGAGAATGTCACCTTGTTGTGGGTATGGTCCCATTAAGAAAAAAAAGAACAAAAAAGTTGGTTCCAACTCATGGTGAGCTCATGTGTCAGAGTAGAACTGTGCTCCACAGGGTTTTCAATGGCTGATTTTTCAAAAGTAGATCACCAGGCCTTTCTTCCAAGGTGCCTCTGGGTGGACTTGAACAGCCAAACCTTTCAGTTAGCAGTGAAGCTCATTAACCCTTTTCACCAGCCAGGGATGTCCCATTGGTCATGAGCAATTCAGCTCTTGACAGCTCAACTCAACTCTACCAGGAGGGAAATGCAACTGACAGCATTCTGGAATTTTGCTGAGGCAGTGTAACCTTTTACATGGAACTGTCCTGGCTGTGTTAAAAAAAAGAAGGTATAGGCAACAGGAGTTCATCCCCAGGGTCAGAAAGCAAGGGTACCCCGTCCCCACCACTCTCCTGTGTACTCCTGTTTCCTGCTTTTCCTCCTCCTCTGCCACTCTCATTTCCTTTTCCCTTTTTCTCCCTTTCCTTGGCATTCCTTTCCACTGCTGCTGACATTCAGGACTGAAAAGAATGCTGCCGCTGTGGTAGATAAAACCCTTCAACCCAGCTGCTCCTGCTTTGATGGTCACGCTTCTCATTTATGTGAGGTTACTTGTACAATTTTGTACAAATATTGAAGGGAAAAGAAATAGAGGGAAGAGGAAAATAAGAAGGGGGGAAATCATCTATAATCTTATCACCAACATTCTAGTATATATTCTAACCTTTATCTTTGCAGAGGTTTTTAGTTTCTGAAGAAACATCACATATTTCCATTATGTGAAAATATCACAAAGCTATAAATCTGCTTTTTGCCTCACACTATTTCTTAAGAATTTTCCATGATATAATATGTGCATCCCAAATAATTTTATTGTGTGCATTTTATAGCCCACCAAGTCCATGTGTCAAAACTCCTAACAGTAAACAGTTAGGTTATATCCATTTTCCACTATTATTATTAAAACTGCAGTGAACACCTTTGTGCATTAAGCATTTTATACATTTAGAGGCGTTCTTAAAAAAAAAAAAGTTCTTAAAAAAAAAAAAGGACTCCCTAAATTGAACCACTGAGTCAAGAGTATCAACGTTTCTAAGCTGTGTTTTTCCAAACTGTTCTCTAAAAGGCTATGCTTATTTCAACCACTTATTTTTTATTCAATCATTAATTCATTTAACAAATTTTTATTGAGCATCTACTATGTGCAGGTACTATATAGCTACTGTAAACAACAGTGAAAAAGACCAACTTGAAGCTCACTGTCTTTCCAGCAATCTAAAAGAGACTGCCTCTTCAGACTGACCCATTCCTTACCAGAGGTGAATAGATAGCAGCAGTTATTTAAAACACCTTGGTGGCTTCTATATGTAAATTGTTTACAAATTTCATTACATGCAATTAAATTTCTTTATAACAATTCTATAGGTAGGTATTTTCATATCCCTTCTTTACAGATGAGGCAACTAGGGCACGGGGGGTTGAGTGACATGCTCAAAGTCACACTTACGATCAAGAGAAGGGCTCAATCAGGTCAGTTTGCTTTGGGAGCTCATTCCTTTAACCAACATATTATACTACTTCTCATTTTGCAGCTTTATGTATTCTAGACCTGCTCTTTTCAGTTTTTACTGAACAATTTGTTACCAATCAGTTCTTGAGTTCCTCAACTCCTTGGTCCTTCTGTTCCTCTTTAATTTCATGGTTCTTCACTTCAACCCCTGTCTTGCCAATCTCATAAATCACTTTTTTTGCTGTTGTTGTTGTTCTACATCAGCCCCTTAGCAATATCTTAAGCCTGGATGCATCCAGATGAACCTTAAGCCCTATTCTCCAATCATTCTGAATTTTCTTCAGTTCCTTGAACTCACCATCTTCCCTCTCACCTCTAGATCTTTGAACATGGCGCTCGGTCTTCCTAAATCTCTCCTTTCCCATCTCTTTGTCTGACAGCGTAGTCGTTAAGAGTTACGGCTGCTAACCAAAAGGTCAGCAGTTCAAATCCACAAGGCGCTCCTTGGAAATTCTCTGGGGCAGTTCTACTTGGTCCTATAGGGTCACTATGAATCGGAATCGACTGGACAGCAATGGGCTTGTTTTTTGGTTTGTTTGTTTTTTTTGTCTGACTAGTTCTTATTCATTCTTCAGCTCTAAGTTTACGCATCACATTATCCAAGAAATGCCAGACCACGTAAAGAGCTACGTGTTCCCACAACTGCCATAACATTTACTACCTTGACTGGTAATTTCTTGTTGAATGGTCTCCTTTGCTATACATAAACTCAGTGGACACAGGCACCCTGTATGTCATGTTCACTGCCGCACCCCACACTTAGTCCAGTACCTGGCGCCTTGTTGTTAGTTGTGGTTGAGTTGGTTCCAACTCATAGCGACCCTATGTACAACACAACAAAACACTGCCGGTCCTGCGCCATCCTCACAATTGTTGTTATGCTTGAGCCCATTGTTGCAGCCACTGTGTCAGTCCATTTCATTGAGGGTCTTCCTCTTTTTTGCTGACTGTCTACTTTACCAAGCATGATGTCCTTCTCCAGGGACTGATCCCTCCTGGTAACATGTCCAAAGTAGGTGAGATGAAATCTTGCCATCCTCGCTTCTGAGGAGCATTCTGGTTGTACTTCTTCCAAGACAGATTTGTTTGTCCTTCTGGTAGTTCACGGTATATCCAATATTCTTCACCAACATCATAATTCAAAGGTGTCAATTCTTCTTTGGTCTTCCTTATTAATTTTCTAGCTTTCACATGTATATGAGGCAATTGAAAATATCATGGCTTGGGTCAGGTGCACTTTAGTCCTCAAACTAACTTTGCTTTTCAACACTTTAAACAGGCCTTTGCAGCAGATTTGCCCAATGCAACACGTCGTTTGACTTACTAATAGAGAGTCTGTATCTCTATTTTTAAATGACTGAATATTCTAAAACAGGCCCCTATGAGATGCTCTACAGATGATGGTAAACCATTTCTTGCACTCTACATTTCAAATGTCTCCAGGTGGTTTTCTTCTTAACGGGCTTAATACTGTATACCAGGGCATGTACCTGTCCCCATTTTTTGATCTCCGGACGTATAAAATAGAGACGAGAAATAGAATTCTGGCAGGAGATGGAACCACCTTGTCTTTGGACTGAAGGCATTTGGCTATAAAATATGAAACTTTATCAAATTTCAAAATGTTCAGTGAGTGTCTGGTGTCTATGTTTTCTTATTTTTGTAGTAAGCCCAGAGAACTAGAAATACCTGTGTAAATGTCTTCTTCCCTAGACCAGAAGCTTCCAGGCTTTTTGAGCGCAAAAACATCTTTTTAATATGAGAAAGTTCATGAACCCCCTACATGATGATAGTAATGATGCTAATACTACTACCTATTACCTGTTGCTATCGAGACAATTCCAACTTACAGCAACCCCATAGGACAGAGTAGAACTGCCCCATAGAGTTTCCAAGGAGTGGCTGGTGGATTTGAACTGTCAGTCTTATGGTTAGCAGCTGAGCTCTTAACCACTGCACCACCAGGGGTCCTTGATGCTAATAACTGTGAGAAAACAGACTGTGTAAATAAATTACTAATTCAATAAAGCTTTTAGATTGATTTTAATTTTATTAATTACAGCAAAATCTATGTGTAGGTATTGTAGACAGGGCTTGGGTATTTTATTTTACAATTATTCTCTTCAATCCCTCAATTCTTGAGGGTGGGCTTCTGCCAGCCATGTTGCATAGAAATAGCCACAGATCGTTGGAACATGAGGGGTCACCTGACCCAAACTGAGCTAATCAAACTCTTTCCAAGAATTTTAATTTGGTAGAAAGACAGTGATGGATATTGACTGGTTGATTAAGATTCAGTGTTTCCATGTAACTCAAACCATAAGATAAAATCCGAAGTTGTGGAAGGTCATATTCTACAGGTTCATCTACACCACAGTTCTATGAGGTGGTTGTTATCCCCATTTCACAGATGGGAAAACTGAGGCTTGGAGAGGTTTTTGAGATTTGAACCCAGACATTAACTATTTCTCAGTATGGTCTCCCTGTGCAGTATATCATGGACTGCCAGAACAACACATAAATCTGTCTTGGAAGAACTACAGACAGAAAGCTCCTTAGAAGCAAGGATGGCGAGACTTCGTCTCACATACTTTGGACATGTTATCAGGAGAGACCAGTCCCTGGAGAAGGACATCATGCTTGGTAAAGTTGAGGGTCAGCAAAAAAGAGGAAGACCCTCAACGAGATGGATTGACACAGTGGCTGCAACAATGGGCTCAAACATAACAATGATTGTGAAGATGGTGCAGGACCAGGCAGTGTTTTGTTCTGTTGTACATGGGGTCACCATGAATCAGAACCAACTTGGAGGTACCTAACAATAAGAATGCAATATAACCCTTCTGAAATTGAGCTGTCATTGGAAGTTATCTTGTCAGTATTTCCATTAAATTGTGAGTTCTTTGAGATCCCAGGCAGTGTCTTGCTCAATGCGTGCCCATTAAATATTTATTAAATAAGTAAGTAAAATCATACCTGGTTTGTGTGAGGTCACAAATAGAAAGAGAAACAATCATCCACAGGAAACCTGCCCAGCTTAGCCAAGAGTTGGAGAAATGTGGTAATATGTCTGAAATATGCAGAGACTGTGTAGGGTTAAGCATCCATCCTATAAGAATTTAGAGAAGAATAATGATAGTTGTGTTTAGTGTAAGCCTAAACCAAATATGATTAGCAAAGTAAAGCTGCAACAAAAGTTTCCCTGAAGTCACTCCAAAGCAAAGTCATGCCATATGATATTTGTATATTTTTATACATTAACACTACTTGAAATGCTACTTCTAAACTCAGAAGCTTTGTGTGTATCTGTCATCAAAGTCCTTGAGTGGCTACTAGGGCTGGCACAATAATAACATAGTATTTAAAAAGTAATGAGTGATGATATCAGAGAATTATATGGTGCCCAACTACCATTACTGACTGTTTTGATCAAAGATTCTATAGACGAAACCTGATCAAAAGGAGGAAAAATGTGAAGCAGGATTTCAAAATTTCAGTGGAATCCAGGGTTTCTGGAGCCATTGCGGTGGGATGAGCTTCTGAAATCATTGCCCTGAGATAATATTTTAAACTTTAAAGCTTAAACCAAAACTATCCCCCGAAGTCTCCTTTGAACCAAAAAAAAAAGCTTATTTTTGTAGCAAAGTATGTCTGCTTTGAGCATTGTGTTCTCTTAAAGGATTATCTACGTGAGATCAGAAACGCTGGTGGCATAGTGATTAAGTGCTACTGTTGCTAACCAAAAGGTCAGCAGTTTGAATGCACCAGGTACTCCTTGGAAACTCTATAGGGCAGTTCTACTCTGTCCTATAGGGTCACTATGAGTCGGAATCAACTCAACAGCAACAGGTATATGAGATCAAATTGACAGTGGCAACTCGAAAGGTTGGATGGGAAGCTTAGGGGCAGTGAGTTTAAGGTAATGGTGGTGGAATGACGTGGAAAAGGATAGCAAGAATGGTGCCGCTACTTGAAAAATGACGAATGTCAGTGAATTGTACATGTATAAATTGTTGAAATGGTGTTATCTTTGGCTGTGTATACTTTCACCAAAATAAAAAATGTTTTACAAAAGTAACAAGTTACTTTTCAGTATTTGGAAAATCAAGAGAGGTAAGATCAGGAAGATTTATGAACTGTGATTCTATGATGCTTTAGTCCTCGAGAATATTTTATATGTAAATGTAATCTCCCTTAAATATGTTTAAATTATCTCGTATCCTATTTTTAATGTTATCGTAATCTTAATCGTTCCCAAAATTTGAAAGTACAGTCATTTCAGGACCTCAATTCAAGCTCTGTATGAAACATTGATTTTTAAAAGCTGTCAGAATTGACAGCCTCCACAGCCAGGAGAAATAAAATAGGAAATTTTACTTGATTATAAGGCCAGGGAGAAATTTCTCCTTGGTGTTATTGATAGATGTCCCAATCTGTCTTTAGATCAAACAGACAAGTTTCAAAGTTATTTATGGAACACATTTTACACTTCCTCTGTGCCACAGTTTAATATTTCTCCTACACCATATTGTATCAAAATGCATGACTCAATTTGTTTCTGATAGAAATCTTTTTAAAATAACAAAATTCTAAAATCAGATGAGCACTTACTTAGATGCTTTTCGTTCTGAAAGATGTTGACGAAATATTTCATTTATTGTTGCAATTACTTTACAGGGAAATAAATTACTATATTTTTTTTTTCAGTGTTAAAGCTGCTTTCTTTCAAAAGATTTTGATGCCACTTCCAACTCCTTTAAAGTTAACTACGACTTAACAAAATGTATTTGGTCCATAAGCCATTTGAAATTTACAATTGGGTCATCCTTTCAGTATTCAACCAATTTTATTACACTAATTAAAATAATTCAAGATATATGTTGGCTAAAGTGTCAAAATATTTTAAATATTTAGTAAGCTATTATTTTAAATGTGCTACCTCTAGTCTTTCCAGAACATTCCATTCTTTGTATACAGAGATTGCAGTGCTGGCCGGTCGTCAGTAGGAAAGTCTCTGCATGTTCTGCCAGGAGCAAAGAGGATATGTAGCTGGTGTTCTTACTTTGTAAGAAAGGTTCAACGAGCACAGCCTTCCCTCAGCAATGCTAGCTGGACCACGTAGTGGCTAAATTAGTCATTGCTGTCACATTAGTACAATGCTAATCACCTGAGTCATCAAACCGAGACACTTTATCTTGCCAAGACCCTCTTGGGTGTAAGCGACACATGCCCAATTAAACTGGCTTAGTCAAAACAGGAAACCCTGGTGGCGTAGTGGGTAAGTGCTATGCCTGCTTAACCAAAGGGTTGGCAATTCGAATCCACCAGGTGCTCCTTGGAAACTCTATGGGGCACTTCTACCCGGTCCTAAAAAAAAAATGAGTCAAAATAGACTTGACTGCACTGGGTTTGGTTTTTGTTTTTTTTTTTTTTTTTTTAGTCAAAACAGAGAAGAGATTGGCCTGTGGAGCAACTGTAAAGTCCAGGGTGTGAGACTTCAGACACAACTGGAATCAGTGGCTGGAAACAAGATCAGGACCCAGCGCCTCTCTCTCTCTCTCTCTCAGGAGCTGATTGTCTGTGGGCTGGCTTTATTCAATGTCAGGCTTTGTCCGCAAGATGACCCCAGCAGCTTCAGGCTTACCGCTGCCAGTAGCCATAAAAAGAGAGTGTCTCTTCCTCTTTCCAGATGACTGGGCGGAGTGCTCACATGCTCATCTTTCAGTCAATTCCAGCGGCCACAGGAGAGGACGCTCTCACCAGCCAGGGGTGGGTGACATGCCCACCCCTGTAGTTGGGGATTAGGTCAGTCCCACTTGAACCACATGGACTGAGATTAGAAAAGGGCTTATTTCCCCAAAGGAAGATCTGAGTGCTGACCCAGAAGAAAGGGGGATGGCGCTGGACAGGCAAAAAAGAACAACAAATATACACTTGGCCCTGGTGGTGCAGTGGTTAAGACTTCAGCTGGTAATCAAAAGGTCAGCAGTTCAAATTCACTAGCTGCTCCTTGGAAACCCTGTGGGGCAGTTCTACTATGACCTATAGGGTCGCTATGTGTCGGAATTGACTCAACAGCAATGGGTTTGGTTTTTTTGGTTTTATACTCTTGGTCTTCCATGAAAAGGGAGCCTCATAAGACTAACACGGAGCTGCTCCTACCTTCTTCAGAAACCTTCAAAAAGAAAAACCAAACCCGTTGCTGTCGAGCGGATTTTGACTCATAACAACCCTAAAGGACAGAGTAGAACTGTCCCACAGAGTTTCCAAGAAACGCCTGGTGGATTTGAACTGATGACCTTTTGGTTATCAGACGTAGCTCTTAACCACTACGCCACCACAGTTTCCTCAGAAACCTTCAGTGACCCCTAAGTGGCACAAAATAAAAGCAATAAAGCTCTCCCCTAGGGGGTTTGGCTCTAACGGTGACGATAAGTGTTCTTGTCCCAGGTCTGCCGTTACTGAAATGAGAAAGTTGCTGACTGTTCTAGGCCCATTTTCTCACTGCTTAATAAAATTAACTGGACCGGGCCCCCGCCATAAGTCTTCAACAGTGCTCCTCTGAGTTTCCATGTTTATTACACACAGAGGCCACTCCTTCATCCCCCTACAAACCCATCTGGATGGCCCTCGGACCCCTTGGCTTCAACATAGTCCCCACGCCATACACACACTAATAGCAAGGAAGCCAAGCCCGTTCCCTTCTGTGTTCTGTGCCTTGGTGGGCAGCACCACGCTCCAGTCAAAATCAGGAGCCACCAGATGGCAAGCTGCACATACGGCCCTTCTCTCAGAAATGTTCTCAGGTCTACTGGGACCCCGACTCTCACTGCAGCGGCCAGATGTATCCCAGGGGATCCATGAACCTCTCGAAATTATGTACACAGTGGGTGTATATGCACATATGTGCATCTAGGTGACATTTTCCTGAGGATAGAGTTTCTTAGTTTGCATCCAAATTTAAAAGGATATCCATCCTCAAATTCCTAAAACAAAGTTAATTTAAGAAACAGTTTTTGCCCTCACTGGGATGTGCCAACTTTCTCACTGCACCCCTGACAGCTCCCAAACATCCAGATGTCCCTTCTGGTGGTTTTTTTAACACAGTCTCAAATTCTTTGGAGTCCCTGAGTGGTGCAAATGGTTACCATGCTTGGCTGCGAACTGAAAGGTCGGAGGTTCAAGTCCAACCAGAGGCATGTCAGAAGAAGGGCCTAACAATCTACTTCCTAAAAAACAGCCACTGGAAATCCTATGGAGCACAATTCTACTCTGCCATACACGGGGTTATAAACAGCCACTGGAAATCCTATGGAGCACAATTCTACTCCGCCATACACGGGGTTGTGTAAAAACGGGGTGGGGCAGCGTGTCACCTCCTCCAACACCACAAGGGGGAAGGAGAACCAAGATCAACAGCATGAGGCTGACTCCCATGAAGTGGAAGCAAGACAAGCCCCCTTTCTCCACCGTCTTTACTAATTCTGACACCAACTGTCCCTCACATGTGCTCTCTACTTCTCCGCTGGCTTCCATAATTCATTGTAATAGCCACACAGAACTCAAAGACCATACTCAGGAGTTTTAACCATTACAATTCAGGCTCAGGAGTACTCAGGATACAGCTCTTCCATCAGGACAGCCTCTCCCCAGCCTTGCTCGCAAGCACTCCTTCCTGGCCCTAGGCCTCTGCCCAAAGGCACTCAGCTTTCTCTCTCCATGGGCCAGGAAGCCCACCATGCTGTCTCCTGCTGCCACGTCTCTCCTGCTGGTCTCTCCTTCCTTGGTGGTAGGCTTCTCTTCCCTGCTCTGTAGTTGGCTCTCTTTTAAGCCAAAACTGACCAATCCCCTTGGTAGGCCACAATTACCCTATCACACAATCACCTGGGTGGGAGTTATAAGACCACGGCTAGAGAGGCCACACATGAAAGTAATTAACGGTACCACAGGTTGCCATGAGTCAGAGTCAACTTGACATTCTTCCCATCCAGAGATGGGCTCTATGATCCTTCCCCTAAAATCTGGGTGGCTTGTGACTACACAGTCGGCAGTTTGAACCCACCAGCCTCTCCACAGGAGAAAGATGTGGCAGTTTGTTCTGTAAAGATTTACAGCCTTGGAAACCCTATAGGGTTGCTATAAGGTGGAACTGACTCGATGGCAGTGGGTCTTGTTTCATATTTGTTTGTGACTGCATAGGACAAAAAAGCACTGCAAAAGCTATGTGTGCACCATAGCAGGCCATGCAGCTTCCACCGTGTCATTGGCACGCTCTGCATTAGCGCTAACTATCTAAACCACCACACAGGCAAGGCTACGGCTGGGGGCTCTGGTCAACAGCCCCAGCTGAGCCCACCTTCTAGCCATCCCTGTTAAGGCACCAGACATGTGAGCAAAACCACTCTGAACCCTGAAGACCAGCCCATCTGCCCTCTGACCATTACCAAGGGAACTTTGTCAAGGCCACGTGGAATAGAAAAATCACCCAGATGACCCCTGCCCAAATTCCTGTCCCACAAAACCATGCAATATAATAAAATGGTTGTTGATAATACATTAGGTTGTGGTGTGGTTTCTAACATAGCAATAAATGACCAGACACCCCACCACCGCACCCACTGCTGTCGAGTCCATTCTGACTCACAGTGACCTCTTAGGGTTTCCAAGGCTGTAATAGGTTCAGGGATAGACATATGAAATGTCTTAATTCAAGTTAGTTCCCTAGAAAGCAGCTTGAGGCAAGCTTACATTTAGTACTTTATTTAGGAGTATAGTCCTAAGGAGAAAAAAAGGAAGATGGGAAATAAGGAAAAATCAAAAACCAATCCTATTGTCGTTGAGTCAATTTCGACTCATGGTGACCCGGTAGGACAGGGTATAACTGCCCCATGGCGTTTCCAAGGCTGTAATCTTTACACAGGCAGACTGCCACGTCTCTCTCCCGTGGAGCCGCTGGTGGGTTCCAACCGTCGACCTTTCAGTTAGCAGCTAAGAGCTTAACCATTGCACCACCAGTGCTCCTTGGAAAGAAGGAAAAGCCCTATTAAAAGCCTGGTAGCTTGGTCACAGAAGACACCTGCAGAGAAACTGTAGGCACAGTGGTCTCAGAACTGCCCATCGGGGAGAAAGGAGGGAGAAGGTTTATCCCCAGCTCCTTCCAGTCTCCTGTTTCTCTCTGGTCAGATTCCACCCCACAGGACATTAAACCCCCACACTCTGGGGTTGAATCACCTCTAGGGCCACTTGGAAGCCAGCTTCCAGCACAGCAGCAGCAGCATGAGCCCGTGGCAGCCTGTAAAAGCTCAGATCACGCTGGGCAAGTCGGCGTACACGCAGGAAGGGCACCAAGAAAGTCCTGAAGCTTCTCGTGCCTCAGACATGATAGCAAACCTCAAAGGCAGCAGGTAAAAGACACGGGTGTGAGGAAAAACGAGAGGTACTGTCCAGTCCTACCATGAGTGACATGGGCCAGTGGCAGGGGCATCTTAACCAGTAAGCAAGGTACACACGAGCTTACTGTGTTTAATTACTAATCTGTAGTGCAGAATTTCACATGGGTTTTACCCCATCAAAGATGTGGCAAAAAAACAGGTGAAACTGTGCACTACAGATTAGTACGTACAAGTAAGTTTGTGTGTACCTTGCTTACTGGGTAAATCGTCCCCGGCCACCAGCAGCAGCTGCTGCAACGGCCCAACTGGCCAAGCAGTTCAATGCTCTCCAAGAGCACGGCCCCCTCCAGTGAAGACGGAAGTGTCTTCTTTGGAGCCTAGAAGGATGTGGCTGGTGCTGGATGAACTTCCTGGAGCGCTGAGTACCAATGGCTATTCAGTGCTTGACACACTGCCTGATTCTTGGCCACGGTGCCACCAAAAACTGGTTGCTTGCTCACAGCACATCTCCAGCAATACGGTATGGATAAATACTTAAAGAATAAAGGATGAATAAGTGGATGGACAGGCAGACGGACAGACGGATGGATAAGTGGATGAATGGATGATGGATAATGGATGGATGGTTGGGCAGGATGGTGGGCATTCAGGGTGCTGGGAAATTGGTACAGAGGTACGCAACAGTCATATACAATACTTAATAACAATACAGTTCTGCGGCAAAAAAAATCGGCTTGCTTGACTTACACAGTTCAGCACGTATTTGGAATTTTCATGGGCAGAACACCATATGGCTTTTCAAAAAGTGGCCCTGCCTTTCAGGAGTGCTGACATCAAGCCGTGAGCCCCAGGGAGAGGTGAGGAGGCAGATGCTGGCTGCCCAAAGATCCATTACAAGAGTTTTTGGCTCATTAACTGTCTACTCCCCTCAGGGTCTCCTTCAGCTGCTGTGTTAGCCTCAGTTCACCTCCTTTCTTTCGGTCCAATTGCATTCCCCTCCTGGCCTGTCACAGTGTCGTGCTTTCTCTTCAGTCAGAGCACAGGAGGGGCCCGGCGCACGGAGAAGGCCCAGTCAATGATGTGTGTCAATATTTATGACTTATAACCCCCATCCTTAGAATATACGTATCTCCTCTAGTTCTTAACTCAGAGTCCCTGGATGGTATAAAAAGTTAAGGCATTCGGCTGCTAATCGAAAAGTCGGGGGTTTGAGTCCACCCAGAAGCACCTCGGAACAAAGACCTGGCGATCTACTTCTGAAAAATCAGCGACTGGAAACCATACGGAGCTCAGTTCTGCTCTGACACACACGGGTCGCCCGAGTCGGAGTCTGCGGGACGGCAGCTGGTTACTGGTCAGCCCTTAGCTCACGCCGATGCCCCGAGTATCAAAGTAACAGCGTGATATTTTAATGTACACTTTAAAGGGGGGCTTCTTGCTCCTGATTTAAGATTCAGCTGAGTCCTGTGACCCATCCACAAGTGAGACAACAAAAAGTCCTGAAAATTTTAGCAAAATTCTCAAAAAAAAAAAAAAAAACCCATTAGATTCTCTCCCCAAAGTCCCTACTTGCTCTTCCCTCTCTCCAAAAACAAAACAGCAGCAAGCCTTTCTGAGCTGGCTCTTAGGCACTCTCCCCACCTGTTTCTCCAGTCTTTTCTCTCCGCCTGCTTGCTACCTGCCATTTCACCGGCACCTGTGTTCCAATGTCTCAAATAAATGACAAGGTTCCCAGGTCTTCCCTCTACTTTTCCCTGGTCAGCACAATCAAGGCATAGGAGTCAGAAGTCAGGGAAAGTCCGGGAATAATTTTACTTTGCTACCTGTCCCAGGTGATGTGTAGTCAGGCTTCATCAAACAACGTGCATTCATTTTTCTTGGAGAGCGTGGTGCCAACCTTGGAGCCCCTTTGTGCATTGTAGATCATGTACGCTTTTTTATCACTAGATGGCGATATAGCATCGCTCGGCCCTTCACCATCCAAGCACACTGGAAATAAATGCGTTCACACCAAGAGAAATCATTACCAACTTTTTCTTCCGTGTTAGAAGTCACAGGTCCCTCTGTCACATGGCAAAGGCAGCCGGGTAACAGTCCACAAAGTTTCCTTCTTTTAAAGTTAATGATTTATTGATTTTGTTTGCAGGTGTTTTCACTTACTCCCTGGTTTGACCAAACTGAGATTCAATTGATTTTTTAAAAAATAAGCTTTCAGTTTGCTAGAATGTCAAACAAAGAAAAATAAACCTTTGATGTTTATAACAATTTGCCACGGATCGGGTGATTCTCTGGATTTTGACTCGGTGTCTAGCTGGCGGGTGCTGGTTAGTGCAGATGGGAAGAAAACGATAATGTTAATGAGGTCATAGCCAGGCAGGGGGCCTGACTCCCAGCTGAAGCAGCTCCAGCCCGTGGGACCCAGGCGGGGCCCCGAACTCTCAGCCTCTGTTTGCACAAGTCCATCTATCACCAGGGGGGCCAGCTGAGAGCGGCCGTGCATCCCTGCTACCAGAGACGTTCAGCCGGTGAGTCAGACCTGCAATTTCAAATACAGACGACAGCCATAGCCAGTCCCTCCCCAAAAAAAGGTTTATTGCGATTCCAGAGAAATCTAGATCCTTGGAGGTTCTTGCTGAAGCTTATGAAGCCGCCAGCTTATTTCGAATTCAATCTGATTTATAGCATAACTGCAAATTAAAAAAGAAAAGAAAGACGATGCTTTCAGACGGCGGTATTTCTCGAGGGAAATTTAACTTGTGTAGGTTTTTGGTTTGCCTTAGTCACAACATGTTCTAGGAGTCACTTTTGTTAGCTTTATGAAAAAAATAAAACCAAACCAGTTGCAGTCCAGTCAATTCTGACTCATAGTGACCCTGTAGGACAGAGTAGAAATGCCCTGCCCCCTAGGGTTTCTGGGGAGCCCCTGGTGGATTCGAATTGCCCAACTTTTAATTAGCAGCCGTAGCTTTTAAGCACTGTGCCACCAGGGTAAGTGAAAATAAAGGGTGTGGCACCCTCCTGTGCGACTGAAGAGACAGACCTTAGGGGCAGGGAAGTTTGCTCTAGAGTTCAGAAAAGGGGCAAAACCCACAGCATTGTTGTCAATTCCAACTCATAGTGACCCCACGTGTGGCAACAGCAAACTGTGCTCCACAGGGTTTTTGATGGTTGATTTTTCTGAAGGAGGTTGCTAGGCCTTTCTTCTGAGGCACCTCTGGGTAGACTCGAACCTTCAACCTTTTCAGTTAGCAGCTAAGAGCTAATTCTGAAGGCAGAAGTGCGAGGCTTACCAGGGAAAGGCAGAGATCATGCAGTCTCTTAGGTGTCTCTAGGCTGAGCTGTGGGACCTAGGAGGCCCAAGGGAGGCTTGTTGCTGTTGTTAGCTGAGTCTGTAGGCCCCCAACTCATAGCAACTCCACGCACAATGGAACAAAACACCAGCTGGTACTGTGCCATCGCCATGATCAGCTGGGGATAAGATCCTGATCCATAGGGTTTTCATCGGCTGTTTTTTGGAAGTAGATCACCAGGCCTATCTTCCTAGTCTCTCTTAGTCTAGAAGTTCCATTGAAACCTGTTCTGTATCATAACAACACACAAGCCTCCACTGACAGGTGGCTGGTAGCTAGCTGCACGTGAGGTGCATTGGCTGGGAATCGAACCTGGGTCTCCCACATGAAAGGTAAGAATTCTACCACCAAACCACCAATGTCCCATCTGAAGGAGACAGTGCACGCAAAATACTCTGCCAAAAAAGATCCACGATGCCAGCCTGGACCTCAGTATCAGAGCAGCATCCTTCTGCCAGACGGTGTAGGATAAGTGTCCAGGGCCACCACTTACAGTGGTGAAGGACAGAAGACCCAAGGAAGCAGGTGGGGGCTGAAGTCTAGCCCATGTTTCCCTTGCCAAGCCAAGAGTGCACTGCACCGTGTCTGCTGAGGGGGCGTCTTTTTCTGAGTTGTAGAAAGTCTCTAAATGGCTTAGAGATGGCTATCACAGTGACACCAGGAAGCCAGTAGGAGCTGTGGCAACAGCAAAGCGACCAGTTCTGGCTCTGACACCCAAACACCTGCCTCCAACTCTTAGGTTCTTAACAATTCAGAGGGGAGGTAGCCCCAAAAGGAAATTCCAACCTTTCTGCTAATCAGAAACATATGTTCTTGGGACAATTTTTTTTTTTTTTTAAGAGATGAGATCATGTTTGTGCTCCGAGTTTGTGAGGTAACTCGCAGCAAAGTAGATATTACTAAGCCTTTTTCCTGGTGCCAAAACTGAGGCTGAGAGAGACTGACTGATACATAACAAGTGAAAGAGCTAAGAGCACCTGAGAGACTTTGGAGCAATAATCCTGCTTTAATAATTAATTCATACTGCCACACAGATGAGCTTCAGGGCATTACAGCCAATGCAGCCTTAACATTCGTCACTAAAAATAAATTTTGCCAACGAATTCCACGTTCGGCTAGCTGAGACCATGGACAAATCCTTCCAACTCTAGTTTTCCATAGCTGCTGAATTGCATTGCGAGGGGCTTTAGACATTTCTAAAGGCTCTATCTACAAGCTGCAAGCCAGTCGATCCCGACGCAGGGTGACCCCATGTGTGTCAGAGCAGAACTGTGCTCCACAGGGTTTTTAATGGCAGATTTTTCAGAAGGAGATTCTTCCGAGGCACCTCTGGGTGGACTCCACCCTTCACTTTTCAGTTAGCAGCCAAGTGTGTTAACGCTTTGCACCACCCACGGACTCCTAAGGGCTCTTAAAACCCACTACCACCACTCTTACAGCTGCAAAATTCATATAATATAAACAAAATAATATAACAGATATTAACTTAGCCAACAACAGCCCTGCCAGGTATTTTTATCCTGCTTTTTAAGAAACCAAAGGCTCAGAGAGATGAAGCCTCTATGACAGAATCACTCAGCTATTAAGTGGAGAGCTAGGATATGTGAGCATCTGGCTGCAAAGCTCACGTTGTTGATAGCCCACACTGCCCTCATCGGTCATGCACACAAAACACTGTTCTTTGAACCGTTCTGAAGGACAAGTCCTCCAACAAGCCTGTGCTACAATCCTGAATAGAAAACCCCACTGAAAAACTAGCTCACAATTTAAGATTATAAAATTCACACAAAAAAAAACAATGCAGCAAGAACAAGTCAGCATACTCAACAAGTAGCAGATTGGATTTCCTACAGGTTCATTTAAAAGAACCTTCAGAATTCAAATAAGTATGTTTAAGATGAATAAAAGCAAAGGGGAAGAAAAATATAAACACTCTAAAAAAATGACATGCAGATTTTAAAATGAACCAAAGAGAGCTTTTGAAAATATGAAAAAAACTGTCACTGAAATAAAAAATTCAATTGATGGGTTAAACAGCATACTCAATGTAGTTGAAATAATACTTTCAAAGGACTGAGAGAAAATAACCATCGACCCAAAATTCTAAATCTAGCTAAAATGCCCGTCAAGAGTGAGAACATAATACAGCCATTTTCAAACAAATCAAGACTAGATGTCCTTCAGAAAGAAGAAACTTGAATTTAGAAGAGTAAGATAAAAGAAGCAAAGGTGGGAAAAATATTGGGTAAACAAGTGAGCATTCTGGCATTCTTTAGAAGTAAGGATGGCAAGACTTCGTCTCACGTACTTTGGACATGTTATCAGGAGGGACCAGTCCCTGGAGAAGGACATCATGCTTGGTAAAGTAGACGGTCAGTGAAAAAGAGGAAGGCCCTCCATGGGATGGATTGACACAGTGGCTGCAATAACGGGCTCAAGCATAACAATGATTGTAAGGATGGTGTAAGACTGGGCAGTGTTTCGTTCAGTTGTGCATAGGGCGGCTATGAGTCAGAACCGACTGGATGGCACCTAACGGTAACAACAAACAAGTAAATCTAAATATAATGACTCATTTGGAGTATGGAAAAGCAGGGCACTTGTTATTGGAAACCCTGGTGTCGTAGTGGTTAAGTGCTACAGCTCTTAACTAAGAGGTCAGCAGTTCCAGGCGCTCCTTGGAAACTCTAGGGGGCAGTTCTACTCTATCCTATAGAGTCGCTATGAGTTGGAATTGACTTGAAGGCAGTGAGTTTCTGTTGTTATTAGTTACCATCCAGCCGGCCCTAACTCATGGCAAACCCATGTGCTACAGAGTAGAACTGATCTATAGGGTTTTCTTGGCTATACTCTTTACAGAAACAGTTAGCTAGGTCTTTCTTCCTTGGAGCTGCTGTGTGGGTTCAAACTGCCAATATTTGGGTTAGCAGACAATTGCCAACCATTTGGACTAAAATTTATGCTGGAGAACAATTCCATTTTATATGGGAAGGGAAGGGTTAGAGTTAAAAAGTTACTTGCCACAATTACCCTATCACACAGTCCTGCCCAATCATCTGGGTGAAAGTGGCAAGACCGTGACTAGAAAGGTCACACACAAAAGTATTTAATCCACCGCACTACCCTAATAAAATCCATAATCATGAGTATTGTCTGTGAGTTCTGTGTGGCCATTGCAATGAATTACCAAACGCAGCAGAGAAGTAGAGAGCGCTGTGGGAGGGACAGTTGGTGTCAGAACTGGTAAAGATGGCAGAGAGAGGAGGCATGTGTGACCTTCTTCTCATGGGAATCAGCCTTGGGCTGTTGATTTCCCTTCCCCCTTGTGAAGTTAGAAGGGGTGAGATGCCCCCGCCATTCAATTTTTACAGTTACTTTACCAACAGATTTGAAAACAGCATGGAAAATACTAAAGAATTCCATCAGGTTTTAACACAGGTATGTGTCATAGTTACAGGAAACCAAAACATTTCTAAAAAACTTGACCCTGTTTAGAGTTGAGTAGAAACCACAAGGAAGTTAATCAAATTGAAAATGCCTGGTGAATGACCATTAAAATTGATTGCTCTGGTTCTATAACGCAGCCTGGTGAGTAAAATGCACCCCTCACAGAAGGGGTGTCATCATTCAGAAGTGGAGTATTCACTTGGAAGTAATTTTCTCAGCTCTAGTTGATTGCTTGGCTTCATAAAAGAGGCAAATTACCCAAACTAAAACCAGACCAAATCCATTGACATCAAGTCAATAATGACTCATAGTGACCCTACAGGACAGAGTTGAACTGCCCCATAGGGTTTCCAGGGAATGGCTGGTAGATTCAAACTGCTGACGTTTTGGTTAGCAGCTGAGCTCTTAACCACTGCACCACCAGGGCTCCAAATACCCAAAAGGGGTGAGTAATAAGTCTCAAATTAAATTTTTTATTCAGACCTCTTCCTCTTAGAATTGACTTGAATGGCACAAGGAAGCCGTCTAGGCCGGAAGTATCCAGTGCATTTATGAGAGCTATTTTGTGAAGTCATGAACTGGGAACACACAGGCAGCTACGTAACCCAGAGAAGTTTGCCTTGCCCTCCCTCTCCCCTCATCCAGCTTGAAGTTCTCTCATTTCCAGCCAAGCTGATCTCCAAGTCTGCATAACAAAGCCAAGTTAAAGTTCAAGAACTACAAACAATGACATTTGAAACATAGACTGAGTTTTCTTTTAGTGTTCCTTCATTGCAAGAGAATAATGAAAAGACACAGCCAGTTATAATGAGGAGTCTTGGGGTAGCGCAAACGATTGTACTCACCTACTAACAGAAATGTTGGCAGTTAGAACTCACCCAGAGGCACCTCGAAAGAAAGGCCTGGTGATCCGCTTCCAAAAAAGTCACAGCCTTGAAAACGCTATGGAGTGAAGTTCTGTTTTGCAACACATGGGGTTGCCATGAGTCAGGATCAACTTGATGGCAACCGGTTGGTTTGTTATAATGACTAAATTCCTTGCCACTCAGGCCCAGGATCCAAGTCACCCTTTGCTCAGACAGGGTTATGGGCATACCTGGAACCAGCACCCACATTGGCATGGGCTTGGAGGCCTCTGCTGATGATATGACGGCATGTGCCCCCAGTCTGTCTTCACATCTCCATGTTAGCCCTAAGGTGCAGGAAGTCACTAATGTTTATAATGTTGGGAAGCAGCAGCAGGGCCTTCCAGGCTGAGGGAACAACTTTTGCAAATTCCTGAGCCAAGACAAAGCTTGATGCGATCAGAGGATGATCAATACCACAGGTCTGCATGGTTACCAAGTACGATAGAGTGGAGGTGTTGGCAGTGTTGGCAAAACACAAGGCTAAAGAAGTGAGCAGAAGCCACAGCTTATTCTAAGGTGGCAGTTCTCACACCTTAGTGTGCTTCAGAATCACCCGGACGGCTTGTTCAACGTGGGGTGTTGGGGCCCATTCCCAGATTTCTGATTTAAAAAATCTGGGTTGGAGCAAGAGAAGTCCATTTCTAGCAAATTCCCAGGTGATGCTGATGCTGTTGGTCCAGGGAAGACACTCTGCCAATCAATGTTTTAAGGTGTTTCTATGCTATCCTGAGTGTTTGGGGAAGTTGTGGAAGGATTCTAAGTAGGAGAGTGACATTGTCAGATTTGCATTCCAGAGTGAACTTCTAGCTAGAAGTGTGGAGAGCAGAGAGGCCACTGTACTGAAGTCAGAGGTTTGCGTGAGGACATTTAACTGTGACCTAGTTGAAAAATGTTAAGGACCTGCACCGAAGCGATGACAGTGAGAATGGACAGAAGTGGGCAGTGGTATGGTATAGACAGCTTGAACAGGGCTCGGCGTCTGTGGAGGGCAAAGTCATGACTGAGTGTCAGAAGCGTGTATGGAGCTTGAGGAGATGTAAGGTGTTTTGCAATAGATGTAGCAAAGAAGAGAAAAACCGAACTAGGGACCCACAGAAGGACAGCTGAGTAATTTTAAAAGCCTGGATGAAGTTGGAGACAATAAATTTGTAAGGACAAAATTTCATCAGTTGTATGACTTTTCCTGGCAGGGATAGAAAATGCAAAAATAAAAGATGAGAAGGAGAATGATGATTTAGATCTAAGATTAGGGTTTTCCCGGTGGTCAAATCAAAAAAGTGGGGGAGGGGACAAAAAGAGTGGAAATGTTGGATTGTAGTGTCTAAGCTACTTACGGAAGAAAATTAAGACAGGCGAGTTCTGATAGATTGATAGAAAAAGCCATGAGGAAGAGGTTGGAAGTCTAAATGAGGTCAAAGAAAATGCGTAGTGATAGCTGTGGAGTGGGAAGATTTGGAAGGATGAGAGGCCGTCGTTCACGAGTAATAGATTTCCCTTTGATATTTCAGAGATAGAGAAGTTCCAGGCTACAGCAAGATTGAGAGGAGGGGCTCCAAGGTACTTAGCTTCATATGGATAAAGATGGCAACATACAAAATACTATGTGCCTTCCATGGGATTGTTTTTTATTCCTAAAAAAGAGGATTCATAGCTTTCACCTACATCTCAAGAGGGTTTCTGACCTATAACTGGTTAAGATACAATGGCAGGGTACACTATTTACAACAGCCAAAATGTGCAAACAACCAAGTGCCCATGAACATATAAAAGACCAAGCAAAATGTGGTCTATACATACAATGGAATGTTACTCTGCCATGAAGAGAATGAAGTTCTGATACACGCCACAACATTAATGAACCTTGAAAATGTTGTCATTGCTGTTAGGTGCCATTGAGTCAGTTCCGACTCTTAGCGACCCTATGTGCAACAGAACGAAACACTGCCGGGTCCTGAGCCATCCTTACAATCATTGTTATGCTTGAGCTCATTGTCGCAGCCACTGTGTCAACCCACCTCATTGAGGGTGCTTCTTCTTTTCCGATAACCCTGTACTTTGCCAACCATGATGTCCTTCTCCAGGTACTGATCCCTCCTGACAACATGTCCAAAGTATGTAAGATGCAGTCTTGCCATCCTTGCTTCTAAAGAGCATTCTGGTTGTACTTCTTCTAAGACAGATTTGTTAGTTCTTTTGGCAGTCCATGGTATAGTCAATATTCTCCGCCAACACCACAATTCAAAGGCGTTAATTCTTCCTCAGTCTTCCTTATTCATTTTCCAGCTTTCACATGCATAAGATGCGACTGAAAATACCACGGCTTGGGTCAGGCGCACCTTAGCCTTTAAGGTGACATCTTTGCTCTTCAACACTTTAAAGAGGTCCTTTGCAGCAGATTTACCCAATGCGATGCGTCTTTGATTTCCTGACTGCTGCTTCCATGGCTGTTGATTGTAGATCCAAGTAAAATGAAATCCTTGACAACTTCAATCTTTTCTCCGTTTATCATGATTTTGCTTATTGGTCCAGTTGTGAGAATTTTTGTTTTCTTTACATTGAGGTGCAAGCCATACTGAAGGCTGTGATCTTTGATCTTCATTAGTAAGTGTTTCAAGTCCTTTTCACTTTCAGCAAGCAAGGTTGTGTCATCTGCATAACGCAGGTTGTTAATGAGTCTTCCTCCAACCCTGATGCCCCGTTCTTCATACAGTCCAGCTTCTCATATTATTTGCTCAGCATACAGATTGAATAGGTATGGTGAAAGAATACAACCCTGACACACTCCTTTCCTGACTTTAAACCAATCAGTATCCCCTCGTTCTGTCTGAACAACTGCAGTGGAACATTGTCATTTAAAACATAATGTAGAGGAGGGTGGGGCCAAGATGGCGGGCTAGGTGGACGCTACTGCGGATCCCTCTTGCAACAAAGACTCGGAAAAACAAGTGAATCGATCACATACATAACAATCTACGAACTCTGAACAACAAACACAGATTTAGAGACGGAGAATGAACAAATACGGGGAGACAGCGATTGTTTTCAGAGCCAGGAGCCAGCGTACCAGCGGATTTTCTGGAAAAACTAGTTTCCCAGTGATGGCTCGGAGACAGCAGTCCATATCAAACCACATAAAGGAGCAGACCATGACAGCTTCTCCAACCCCCCAAACAAAAGAATCAAAATCTTTCCCAGATGAAGATACAATCCTGGAATTATCAGATACAGAATATAAAAAACTAATTTACAGAATGCTTAAAGACATCACAAATGAAATTAGGCTAACTGCAGAAAAAGCCAAGGAACACACTGATAAAACTGTTGAAGAACTCAAAAAGATTATTCAAGAACATAGTGGAAAAATTAATAAGTTGCCAGAATCCATAGAGAAACAGCATGTAGAAATCCAAAAGATTAACAATAAAATTACAGAATTAGACAACGCAATAGGAAGTCAGAGGAGCAGACTCGAGCAATTAGAATGTAGACTGGGACATCTGGAGGACCAGGGAATCAACACCAACATAGCTGAAAAAAATCAGATAAAAGAATTTAAAAAAATGAAGAAACCCTAAGAATCATGTGGGACTCTATGAAGAAAGATAACTTGCGAGTGATTGGAGTCCCAGAACAGGGAGGGGGGACAGAAAACACAGAGAAAATAGTTGAAGAACTCCTGACACAAAACTTCCCTGACATCATGAAAGATGAAAGGATATCTATCCAAGATGCTCATCGAACCCCATTTAAGATTGATCCAAAAAGAAAAACACCAAGACATATTATCATCAAACTTGCCAAAACCAAAGACAAACAGCAAATTTTAAAAGCAGCCAGGGAGAAAAGAAAGGTTTCCTTCAAGGGAGAATCAATAAGAATAAGTTCAGACTACTCAGCAGAAACCATGCAGGCAAGAAGGGAATGGGATGACATATACAGAGCACTGAAGGAGAAAAACTGCCAGCCAAGGATCATATATCCAGCAAAACTCTCTCTGAAATATGAAGGAGAAATTAAGATATTTTCAGATAAACACAAGTTTAGAGAATTTGCAAAAACCAAACCAAGGCTACAAGAAATGCTAAAGGAGATTGTTTGGTCAGATGACCAATAATATCAGGTACCAGCCACAATACAAGGTCACAAAACAGAACATCCTGATATCAACTCAAATAGGGAAAGCACAAAAACAAACAAATTAAGATTAATTCTAAAAAATAAATAAATAAACAAAATAATACACATAACAGGGAATCATGGAAATCAATAGATAAAAGATCACAATAATCAAAAAGAGGGACTAAATACAGGAGGCATTGAACTGCCAAATGGAGAGTGATACAAGGCGATATAGAAGGATACAAGTTAGGTTTTTACTTAGAAAAATAGGGGTAAATAATAAGGGTAACCACAAAAAGGAATATCAACTCCATAACTCAAGAAAAAAGCCAAGAAAAACGTAACGACTCAACTAACATAAAGTTAAACATTATGAAAATGAGGATCTCACAATCTACTAAGAAAAACGTCTCAGCACAAAAAAGTATGTGGAAAAATGAAATGGCCAACAACACACATGAAAAGGCATCAAAATGACAGCACTAAAAACTTATTTATCTATAATTATGCTGAATGTAAATGGACTAAATGCACCAATAAAGAGACAGAGAGTCACGGACTGGATAAAGAAACACGATCCATCTATATGCTGCCTACAAGAGACACACCTTAGACTTAGAGACACAAACAAACTAAAACTCAAAGGATGGAAAAAAATATATCAAGCAAACAATAAGCAAAAAAGGAGTAGCAATATTAATTTCTGACAAAATAGACTTTAGACTTAAATCCACCACAAAGGGTAAAGAAGGACACTATATAATGATAAAAGGGACAATTGATCAGGAAGACATAACCATATTAAATATTTATTCACCCAATGACAGGGCTGCAAGATACATAAATCAAATTTTAACAGAATTGAAAAGTGAGATAGACACCTCCACATTTATAGTAGGAGACTTCAACACACCACTCTCGGAGAAGGACAGGACATCCAGTAAGAAGCTCAGTAGAGACACGGAAGACCTACTTACAACAATCAACCAACTTGACCTCATTGACTTATACAGAGCTCTCCACCCAACTGCTACAAAATATACTTTTTTTTCTAGTGCACATGGAACATTCTCTAGAATAGACCACATATTAGGTCATAAAACAAACCTTTGCAGAGTCCAAAACATCGAAATATTACAAAGCATCTTCTCAGACCACAAGGCAATGAAACTAGAAATCAATAACAGAAAAACTAGGGAAAAGAAATCAAATACATGGAAAATGAACAATACCCTCCTGAAAAAAGACTGGGTTATAGAAGACATCAAGGAGGGAATAAGGAAATTCTTAGAAAGCAACGAGAATGAAAATACTTCCTATCAAAACCTCTGGGACACAGCAAAAGCAGTGCTCAGAGGCCAATTTATATCGATAAATGCACACATACAAAAAGAAGAAAGAGCCAAAATCAGAGAACTGTCCCGACAACTTCAACAAATAGAAAGTGAGCAACAAAAGAACCCATCAGGCACCAGAAGAAAACAAATAATAACAATTAGAGCTGAACTAAATGAATTAGAGAACAGAAAAACAATTGAAAGAATTAACAAAGCCAAAAGCTGGTTCTTTGAAAAAATTAACAAAATTGATAAACCATTGGCTAGACTGACTAAAGAAAAACAGGAAAGGAAACAAATAACCCGAATAAGAAACGAGAAGGACCACATCACAACAGAGCCAAATGAAATTAAAAAGAATCATTTCAGATTACTACGAAAAATTGTACTCTAACAAATTTGAAAACCTAGAAGAAATGGACAAATTCTTGGAAAAACACTACCTACCTAAACTAACACATTCAGAAGTAGAACAACTAAATAGACCCATAACAAAAAAAAAGAGATTGAAACAGTAATCAAAAAACTTTCAACAAAAAAAAGTCCTGGCCCGGACGGCTTCACTGCAGAGTTCTACCAAACCTTCAGAGAAGACTTAACACCACTACTACTGAAGGTATTTCAAAGCATAGAAAAAGACGGAATACTACCCAACTCATTCTATGAAGCTACCATCTCCCTGATACCAAAACCAGGTAAAGACATTACAAAAAAAGAAAATTATAGACCTATATCCCTCATGAACATAGATGCAAAAATCCTCAACAAAATTCTAGCCAATAGAATCCAACAACACATCAAAAAAATAATTCACCATGATCAAGTGGGATTTATACCAGGTATGCAAGGCTGGTTTAATATCAGAAAAACCATTAATGTAATCCGTCACATAAATAAAACAAAAGATAAAAACCACATGATCTTATCAATAGATGCAGAAAAGGCATTTGACAAAGTTCAACACCCATTTATGATAAAAACTCTTACCAAAATAGGAATTGAAGGAAAATTCCTCAACATAATAAAAGGCCAACAGCCAACATCACTCTAAATGGAGAGAACCTGAAAGCATTTCCCTTGAGAACAGGAACCAGACAAGGATGCCCTTTATCACCGCTCTTATTCAACATCGTACTTGAAGTCCTAGCCAGGGCAATTAGGCTAGACAAAGAAATGAAAGGTATCCGGATTGGCAAGGAGGAAGTAAAGCTATCACTATTTGCAGATGACATGATCGTATACACGGAAAACCCTAAGGAATCCTCCAGAAAACTACTGAAACTAATAGAAGAGTTTGGCAGAGTCTCAGGTTATAAAATAAACATACAAAAATCACTTGGATTCCTCTACATCAACAAAAAGAACACCAAAGAGGAAATAACCAAATCAATACCATTCACAGTAGCCCCCAAGAAGATAAAATACTTAGGAATAAATCTTACCAAGGGTGTAAAAGACCTATACAAAGAAAACTACAAAGCTCTACTACAAGAAATTCAAAAGGACATACTTAAGTGGAAAAACATACCCTGCTCATGGATAGGAAGACTTAACATAGTAAAAATGTCTATTCTACCAAAAGCCATCTATACATATAACGCACTTCCGATCCAAATTCCAATGTCATATTTTAAGGGGATAGAGAAACAAATCACCAATTTCATATGGAAGGGAAAGAAGCCCCGGATAAGCAAAGCACTACTGAAAAAGAAGAAAGTGGGAGGCCTCAGTCTACCTGATTTCAGAACCTATTATACAGCCACAGTAGTCAAAACAGCCTGGTGCTGGTACAACAACAGGCACATAGACCAATGGAACAGAATTGAGAACCCAGATATAAATCCATCCACGTATGAGCAGCTGATATTTGACAAAGGACCAGTGTCAGTTAATTGGGGAAAAAGATAGTCTTTTTAACAAATGGTGCTGGAATAACTGGATATCCATTTGCAAAAGAATGAAACAGGACCCATACCTCACACCATGCACAAAAACTAACTCCAAATGGATCAAAGACCTAAACATAAAGACTAAAACGATAAAGATCACGGAAGAAAAAATAGGGACAACCCTAGGAGCCCTAATACAGGGCATAAACAGAATACAAAACATTACCAAAAATGATGAAGGGAAACCCGATAACTGGGAGCTCCTAAAAATCAAACACCTATGCTCATCTAAAGACTTCACCAAAAGAGTAAAAAGACCACCTACAGACTGGGAAAGAATATTCAGCTATGACATCTCAGACCAGCGCCTCATCTCTAAAATCTACATGATTCTGTCAAAACTCAACCACAAAAAGACAAACGACCCAATCAAGAAGTGGGCAAAGGATATGAACACACATTTCACTAAAGAAGATATTCAGGCAGCCAACAGATACATGAGAAAATGCTCCCGATCATTAGCCATTAGAGAAATGCAAATTAAAACTACGATGAGATTCCATCTCACACCAACTAGACTGACATTAATCCAAAAAAACACAAAATAATAAATGTTGGAGAGGCTGTGGAGAGATTGGAACTCTCATACACTGCTGGTGGGAATGTAAAATGGTACAACCACTTTGGAAATCCATCTGGTGTTATCTTAAACAGTTAGAAATAGAACTACCATACAACCCAGAAATCCCACTCCTCGGAATATACCCTAGAGATACGAGAGCCTTCACACAAACAGATATATGCCCACCCATGTTTATTGCAGCTCTGTTTACAATAGCAAAAAGCTGGAAGCAACCAAGGTGTCCGTCAACGGATGAATGGGTAAATAAATTGTGGTATATTCACACAATGGCATACTACGCATCAATAAAGAACAGTGACGAATCTCTGAAACATTTCATAACATGGAGGAATCTGGAAGGCATTATGCTGAGCGAAATGAGTCAGAGGCAAAAGGACAAATATTGGATAAGACCACTATTATAAGATCTTGAGAAATAGAAAAAACTGAGAAGAACACATACTTTTGTGGTTACGAAGGGGGGAGGGAGGGAGGGAGGGAGAGGGTTTTTTATTGATCAATCAGTAGATAAGAACTGCTTTGGGTGAAGGGAAAGACAACACTCAACACAAGGAAGGTCAGCCCAATTGGACTGGACTAAAAGCAAAGAGGTTTCCGGGATAAAATGAATGCTTCAAAGGTCAGCGGAGCAGGGGCTGGGGTCTGGGGGACATGGTTGGAGGGGACTTCTAAGTCATTTGGCAAAATAATTCTATTATCAAAACATTCTGCATCCCACTTTGAAATGTGGCGTCTGGGGTCCTAAATGCTTACAAGCGGCCATCTAAGATACATCAATTGGTCTCAACCCACCTGGAGCAAAGGAAAATGAATAACACCAAGGTCACACAACAACTAAGAACCCAAGAGACAGAAAGGGCCACATGAACCAGAGACCTACATCATCCTGAGACCAGAAGAACTAGTTGGTGCCCGGCCACAATCGATGACTGCCCTGTCAGGGAGCACAACAGAGAACTCCTGAGGGAGCAGGAGATCAGTGGGATACGAACCCCAAATTCTCATAAAAAGACCATACTTAATGGTCTGACTGCGACTAGAGGAATCCCGGCGGCAATGCTCCCCAGACCTTCTGTTAGCACAGGACAGGAACCATCCCCGAAGACAACTCATCAGACATGAAAGGGACTGGTCAGCGGGGCGGGGAGAGAGATGCTGATGAAGAGTGAGCTAATTAAATCAGGTGGACACAGGAGAGTGTGTTGGCAACTCTTGACTGGAGGGGGGATGGGAAGATAGAGAGAGAGGGAAGATGGCAAAATTGGCACGAAACGAGAGACTGAAAGGGCTGAGTTAATGGGGGAGAGCAAGTGGGAGAAGGGAGTAAGATGTATGTAAACTTACATGTGACAGACTGATTGGAATTGTAAATGTTCACTTGAAGCTTAATAAAAGTTAATTAAAAAAAAAAACATAATGTAGAGTAAAATGAGTCAGTCACAAAAGGATAAGCACTGTATGATCTCAATTATATGAAATAGGTAAATACTTAAAAACGAAAGTTTATTAGTGGTTACCAGGCAAGGGAAGGAAGAAAGTGGAAGTAACTATTTAAGAGGCATAGAGTTTATGTTAGTGGTGGTGGAATAATTTGGAAACCATAGAACTTTACAGCACAAGGAGTGAACCTTAATGTATATGTAGTGTGATGGTTGAGATTGTGTGTCATCTTGGCTGGGCCATGATTCTCAGTGTTTATATGTGATCACTCCCATGATTGGATCTGCTGTGTGTAGCCAATCAGTTGAAAGGGAACTTCCTTGAGGGTATGCCCTGTATCTGAATATAAGCAGAAATTCTGGCTTTTTTGCTCACTCTGGATCCTGCAGCTTCCTCCTGTTCGTCTAACCTCCGGTTCTTGGAACTTGAGCTATCAGCTCATCTGTTGATCTTGGGATTCATTGATCTTCACAGCCTGTGAGCAGGAGCCCTGCTTTCTGAACTGCCAATCTTGGGTTCACCAGCCCCTGCAGCTACACGAATCAGGTGAAGCCTTGGGGTCTTGTCTACCAATCTTGGGATTTGTCAATCTTCACAGGCTGTGAGCAAGAGCCCTACTTGGGTTCACCAGCCCCTGAGGCTATGTGAATCAGGAGAAGCCTCTATCCTGATCCACGGACTTGGGATGTTCCATCCTGTACAATTTTATGAGCCATTTCCTTGACATAAATCTCTCTCTGTATATTTATTTATGCCCTTTACTGGCTTTGCTTCTCTAGAAAGCCCAGCCTGAGACACAGTTTTAAACAATTATCTAGGAAGATCTTAGGATGGAATGCATAATCTGACAAAACAATCTATTACAAATGTTTGAAGCAACTTCAGTGAAGGAAGTGGAGGAAAAGGGTGCTGATGTAAAGTATCTTTGGAAATGAATAGAATCTAAAGACTAAGGGTAAAAGGAAATGTATATACTGTACTCTAGCTGATAAAGTTATTTCATATGGGGTACAGGTTAACAATTTTGAAACCACCATACATGTATTCTGGAATGGAACAATTAAGTAAATAGATGGCAGACAGTGGAAGCCAGGTTTCTAACTGTTGGAGCATGAGTTTACAGATAAGCAAAGGGAGGAGGCTGAAATGATTCATGTGGTAATGAATTAGAGTTGGAAAACATCAGTATGAAGTCATGTTTAGCTTCATATAGATACAGATGGCTACATATGGAAATATTTACACATATGTATTTCCCTGCTTTAGCAGCTGAGAGGGCTTAGAAGCAAAGATAGCTCCATAGCAACAAGCCCACCTAGCTCCCAGATGTTGGTTTCTGTTATGAATTGAATTGTGTCCCCCCAAAATTTGTGTCAACATGGCCAGGCCATGATTCCCAGTATTGTGTGATTGTCCACCATTTTGTCATCTGATGTGATTTTCCGCTGTGTTGTAAATCCTACCTCTATAATGTTAATGAGGCGGGATTAGTGACAGCTATGATTTTTTTTATGTTAATGAGGCAGGACTCCATCTGCAAGATAAGGTTGTATTTTAAATCAATCTCTTTTGAGATATAAAAGACAGAAGTGACCAGAAAGACATGGGAGAACTCATACCACCAAGAAAGTAGTGTCAGGACCAGAGTGTGTCCTTTGGACCCAGGGTCCCTGTGCTGAGAAGCTCCTCAACCAGGGAAAATTAATGACAAGGACCTTCCTCCAGAGCCAACAGAGAGAGAAGGCCTTTCACTGGAGCTGGCACCCTGAATTTGGACTTCTAGCCTCTTAGACTGTGAAAGAGTAAACTTCTCTTTGTTAAAGCCATCCATTTATGCTATTTCTGTTATAGCATCACTAGATAACTAAGACAGTTTCTAATAACATTCTTCAGTGAAAATAACCAGGACTCCTTGGAGAAATGGCTTATTTCTAGGACTGGTGCAGGAAATGTACAAGATGAGCCTGGAGCATCTTGAGGTGCCAGAAAGTAAGGGAATGCTAAAAACAAACAAACAAAAAACCTACAGTGATGGGAGCACGTCAAAGGGAAACAGGAGTTAACTGAAAGAGTGGCCAATGCCTAAAGATGGAACAATTTGAACAACATAAATAAGATAGTATTGGATTATAACTGAAAATCTAAAATAAATATCCATGAGACCATGCTGATATAAAGAAGTGATTGAATAAGTAAATAAACAGGAGAGAAGAGACAAATCCCCACACAGAAGAATTACAAATAATGTATGTGGACACTCCACCCTTACGGAGGAAGAGTATAACTCTCCATGCTTTAACTGTGGGCTGTGCATACTGACTTCCTTCCAAATATTACAGTATGAGAAAGGGGTTAAAAGATGACTTTACAATGGAGAAACCTGGCAAATACTCCTTCAGCCAGGCAATCAAATTCAACATCAACAATCAGAAATTATGTTGGTAGTATGTAGCCTTCATATGATGTGATGAAAATGGCACTTTACCTTTGTGGTCCTCCTCACAAAAATCTATAATGCCAGTCTAATCATGAGAAAAGCATCAGCCAAATTCCAGTAGATGGGCATCCTATAATATACCTGACCTGTACTCCTCAAAATAGTGAAGGTTATCAGATACAAGGAACATCTGAGAAACTGTCACAGCCGAGAAGATCCTAAGAAGACATGACGACTAAATGTAATGTAGTATCCTGGATGAGAACCTGTAACAGAAAAAGAACATTAGATAAAAACTAAGGGAATCTGAATAAAGTATGTGCTTTAGTTAATAATGTATAAATATTGGTTCATTAATTGTGACAAATGTATAAGGTTTTAATAGAGGAAGCTGGGTGTGATGGTGAAGGCTGTGTGTCAACTTGGCTGGGCCATGGTTCTCAGTGGTGTGGCAGTTATGTAGTGATGTAATAGGCAGTTGTGTAATGATGTAGTCATCCTTCATTTTGTGATATAATGTAATCACCTCCATGATGTGATCTGGTGTGATCAGCCAATCAGTTGTAAGAGGAGGATCTTTAGGGGTGTGGTCTGCATCCGATGTATATGAATGTTCTAACAAGGCTTGCTGGCTTTTGCTCACTCTGGCTCCTGCACCCTCCTTATCATCATCTGACCTCCAGATCTTGGGACTTGAGCCAGCAGCCTGCTGTATTGCCTGCCAATCTTGGATTCGTCAGCCTCTGCAGCCTGTGAGTCAGCAGCCTGCCATCTGGCCTGCCAAACTGCAGCTATGTGAGTCAGGATAAGCCTCCATCCTGATGCCTGACCCACAGACTTGGAACTTGCCAGCCTCTACAACTGCATAAGCCATTTCCTTCAATCTCTCTCTCCCTCTCTCTTTCTCTCTGTACATATATTTATATATATACATACATATATGTATACACACATATATATATACACACACACGTCCATACACATATACATACACATGTGTCACTGATTTTGCTTCTCTAGAGAACCCAGCCTAAGACACTGGGGGTAGGATATATGGGAACTTTCTGTACTTTCTTTGCAATTTGTCTGTAAACCTTTTTTTAACAGTTAAAAACCTAGGCTAGAAAATCTGCCTTTTTAAAAAAAGAATTACTAAACTATAGTATATGCCAAAAAATTAAACGTCTATTCCCAAATCCTAGCCGTTATTAATAAAATTACAACATAGCTGAATAGTCAGGCCAAGCCTCCTATTAATCAACTCAACAGCAAGGGGTTTGGTTTTTTGGTTATTTATCATTTGCTAATTTGTAAAAGATGCAAAAGTGTGTGTTCTAAGTGTAAATAATGCTGTCTTAAGGGTCTTATCAGAAGAAAATAAAAGTATTTAAAATATAAATGTAATTAGAGTATAAAACACCAAACCATACCCATTGTCATTGAGTCAATTCTGACTCCCAGCGACCCTATATAGAGTAAAAACAAACAAAAAAAGCAAACCTGTTGCTGTCGCGTCGATTCCAACTCATAGCGACCCTATAGGACAGAGTAGAACTGCCCCATAGAGCTTCCAAGGAGCACCTGGTGGATTCAAACTGCCGACCTTTCTGTTAGCAGCTGTAGCACTTAACCACTAGGCCACCAGGGTTTCCAGAGTATAGAGTAACTCATTTATATTCATTCATCAGGATCTCATAAGATTTTTAGGTATCATACATAGATAGCAATAGAGAGCAAGTAATAAATCAACAAGAAGAACCCCAAGTTAATTTCGTAAAGGGTTTTTTTGTTTTGTTTTGTTTTTAATCATGTATGTGTATTTCCCAGCAGGGACCCAGGCTTAGTCATCTTTTCCCTTCCCTGGCATATGTAAACAAGGCTAAATAGCTACAGCACTATACACAATTGATATTCCTACCGTGACTACAGTGTCCTGAGCTTGGCGTTGTAACGTTGCACTGTGTGAAGTTATTATAGGCTGAATCATGAATAGGACTGAAGCATTGGAAAGACACTATCCTTAGAGGTTCATCTTTTGGGAATAACTTATAGGCAATGACTATACATAAGGAGGTCTTTGAAAACTCTCTCAGACATATATGAGAGACCTACCTATATAGTACCAACTTGTTCTCTACAGAGAATACTTTAGTGGTCAAGCCCACTTAAATTTAAATAGTAAACTGCAGTGTTACAGTATAATCCTAGACAATTTGGAAAGGTACATAATGTTCTGGGTAAACCAAGGTCCCTGGACAGCACAGTCCTATTAGAACTGCACACAGATGAAGGTGAATGGTGTTGACCTTGCTGACTACAGAACTGCATGGATGCAAACCAGCCTTACCCAAGCCAAAGATTCGTGCTGTTTAATCTGAAAAACACACAGAAAGGAATCTGAGCTAACTCTAGAAGAGAAGAGAGGGAGTGAAGGTCAGAATGACCCCTCATTTACCACTGTTGCCCAAGGGCTGCAACCATCCATGAAAGAAAAATACATACAGTTTATGTCTACGTAGTCCAGTCTACCATGACT
The DNA here is from genome assembly GCF_024166365.1 of Elephas maximus indicus. Taxonomy (NCBI): domain Eukaryota; kingdom Metazoa; phylum Chordata; class Mammalia; order Proboscidea; family Elephantidae; genus Elephas; species Elephas maximus. The sequence continues at coordinate 92,533,184 of NC_064832.1, forward strand.
GAGTAAATAACTTTTTAAAAGGCAGGCAAGACATCAATAAACTGAAAGAGGTAACCAGCAATAAGAGGAGAGGGCCAAGGTGAAGAAGCAAGTGATTGGCAGACTGGATGAGAATGCATCCTTGGAAAGTTAAGGTCGGAGTAGCCATGTGATGTTTAGTTACGGTGCGGGAACATCTACGATGCTTAGAGTTTGCAAAGATTCTGGCTCACGTGGTTTCAGTTTTTTTGTGAGTCGACTGTTATACCTAAACCATCAATAAGGAAATAGTTCATCACTAAGTTTGCTTGTCCACAGTTTTCAGCTGAGCCAAAGTAATCATAAGGCCCTCCCACCAACCACACACAACAACTTACAAATTACAAATGGACATTGAGTTCAGGAGTAAAGAGGTCCTCAGCTCTAATTCCCCCAAGCCATAGCAAGAGTACTAAGGAATAGTTGCAATCCACCACCTTGGTGGGAACATTCTTTCATAAGAGATGCTTTTAAGCCAAACTTTGTATAAGAAGCAAGCTAAGGATAGAGAATCTTCCAGAAGTATGCTGAATATAACAAACGCCAGGGACCCAAGAGCTCTCTGTTGCTGTTCGTCTTTCAGACGTGAGTCCTCTTGGATATTTCTGGGTGAGAATTAGTACCCATGTTCCATACACTCTCTTACATTGTTTGGCTGACATTCTTCCTGCCCTTTCTAAGAAAGGGACTGACCTGAAAGTGTGGGACAGAAGGCCAAAGAACTCCTTCCTGTGCTATTTCCCTGAATAGCTGTGCTTTGTCTTTAGACTTGCAAAGTCATGTTGAGCTACCCAGGAACAGTGGATCATGTTTTATGTTGTTGTTGTTAGGTGCTGTCGAGTCAGTTCAACTCGTAGTGACCCTATGTACAACAGAACAAAATACTGCTCAGTCCTGTGCCATGTCCACAATCATTGTTATGCTTGAGCCCACTGTTGCACCAAAACATGCTGGATCATGTTTTATGTTGTTGTTGCTAGGTGCCATCGAGTCAGGTCAACTCACAGTGACCCTATGTACAACAGAATGAAATCCAGCTCAGTCCTGTGCCATATCCACAATCGTTGTTATGCTTGAGCCCTCGTTAAGGGTCTTTCTCTTTTTCCATGACCCTCTACTTTACCAAGCATGATGTCCTTCTCCAGGGACTGATCCCTCCTGACACCATGTCCAAAGTATGTAAGAAGCAGTCTCACCATCTTTGCTTCTAAGGAGCATTCTGGCTGTACTTTTTCTGAGACAGATTTGTTTGTTCTTTTGGCAGCCCAAAAGAATAGAACTGCTCCACAGGGTTTTCAACATTCTTCACCAGCCCCACAACTCAAAGGCATTATTCTTCTGCGTTCCTTGCTCATTGTCCAGCTTTTGCATGCATATAATGCTATTGAAAATACCCTGGCTTGCTTGGGTCAGGCACACCTTAGTCTTCAAGGTAACATCTTTGCCTCTCAACACTTTAAAGAGGTCTTTTGCAGCAGATTTGCCCAATGCAATGTATCTTTTGATTTCTTGACTGCTGCTTCCCTGGGTGTTGATTGTGGATCCACGTAAAATGATTCTTGACAACTTCAATCTTTTCTAGTAGACTTAGTGGACTAGGCTAACCCTGTGCCCTTCACTCTAGATCCAAAATCCAATGGGTGACAACAGCATTTCTGTATCTAGATTTGTTCTCAGACTTGGTTGCCATCGAGTTGGTTCTGGCCCCAGGTACAACAGAATGAAACACTGCTTGGTCCCGTGCCATCCTCACAATCATTGTTATACTTGAGCCAATTGTTGGAGCCACGGTGTCAATCCATCTCATCGAGGGTCTTCCTCTTTTTCACTGACCCTCTACCAAGCATGATGACCTTTTCCAGGGCCTGGTCTGTTCTGATAACATGTACTTTGGACACGTCCTCAGACTACAAAGATAAAAAAGGATAGTGGAAAGAGAGCTGAACTGGGATTGGAGGCCTTGGTTTCCTATTGTTGCCTCTAACCTGGTGACCTTGAGCAAGTCATCTAAAGTCTGAGCCTTCATTTTTGCCATCTTTAAAACAGAGCAGGAATGTGCTGGCTGCAGTGAGTCACTAGCGGGATGCAGGGGGTACAGGCCACACTGGGTGACACTGTCAGAGGAGGTGACACCAGGTGACTGTCTATAAAGTTTTTGTGCAGCGTTTCAGCAGAAATTTATTATTTTTAATAAAAACAAAAAACTTTTTGTAAGCCAAGATTACGTGTGTCAGTTCACCAACCTGTCTAAAACTCTGCTAATTTACTTTTTTAACCTTGAATGCGCTCCGGTCAGAGCTGTCATTATTACCCAGTCGCAATGACACTTCGAATCATGTGGTTTCATCTGTGTGCACTGTTCTTTTTGTTGCTGCTGGTGTTTTTACAGTCTGTGCTGGAATCAACTCACAGTGGTAAGTTTGGCTTGGGTTTTGCTTTTGTCAAATTTTCTGGTGTTTTAGCTATAAAATTGGATAACTAGCACAGCGGGGGGTGGGGGGTGTGACACCAGGAGTTACTGCAGTGGGCGAAACTAACCGTAGTGGTGCCACTGGTGGCATTGTGTCCATTCACTCCTCCAGTTCCACTCTTTGCCCTTCTCCAACTTGCTGTTTGTCCTGAGAGGCTGACTTGTATGAATTACATCAAAGAGCTCTTTGGCCCTCTGGCTTCTAGTTAGGGTCTGCCAATGCAGAACCCCAGGAAGCGGTCAGAGGGAAGGAGGAAAGTGAGTCTGGGGTATTTATGTTCCTGCGCTTTCCCTGTAGAGTCTGCTGGAAATAGCTAGGCCCTCTCCTGAATGTCACTGCTCCTCTCAAGGCAGCCTTCTATACACAGTCATCTTCCTTCTGGCTTCTGGTAACTGCTCTTTCTCCTTGCCTCTTGGGACCTAATGGTGGTAACAATTCCACTGTACTAACTCGTTGCCTTCGAGTCGATTCCAACTTAGGGCAACCTCAGGTGTGACAGAGTAGAACTGCTCCACAGGGTTTTCTTGGCTATAATCTTTACAGAAGCAGACCACCAAGCCCTTATTCCAATGGCATCACTGGGTTGAAACCATCAACCTTAAGGTTAGTACTTGAGGACAAACCATTTGCACCACCTGGGGACCTTCCACTGTTACTAGCCCTGGGGTGTTACACCATCCCTGTGGTTTCCCCAGCCCTACCTGTATCTTTGTAAATGGTCCACTTATTAAAGTTACCCTGAATTACCCTAATTTGAGAGTGCAAACTATTTCTGGCTGGGTTCCCGACTAATACAATGAGCTGGATTAGAGGTATACTGAATATCAGCAGGCTATTTCCGGGATCCCATTTGCATTTTGATTTGAATTTTAGGGACGCTAAATCTGACAGAAAATTGAAACCAGCTTCCACAGCTCCAATTATGAGTTTTGGGATTTTTCGCAATAGCTTCACTGTTCTTACTGATGCATGCTAAATTAAGTAAATAAAATATATTTCAATGTAAAAACATATCTTATTAGCAAAATACCACTTCCATTTGTCTTATGTATCAGGATGTCATATAAAATTTCATTAGAAGAAAAAAATAAAGGTTTACTGCTTGTCTTAGTTATCTAGGGCTGCTAAAACAGAAATACCACAAGTGGGTGGCTTTAACAAAGGGAAATTTATTTTCTCACAGTCTAGGTGGCTAGAAATCCGAATTCAGGGCGTCAGCTCCAGTGGAAGTTTTTCTCTTTCTGTCAGCTCTGGGGAAAGGTCCTTCTCATCAATTTTCCCCTCATCTAGGAGCTTCTCCATGCAGGGACTCTGGGTCCAAAAGACATGCTCTTCTCTTGGTACTACTTTCTTGGTGGTATTGGGTCCCCTATCTCTCTGCTCCATGCTGTCTTTTATATCTCAAAAGAGATTGGCTTAAAACAGAATCCAATCTTGTAGACTGAGTCCGGCCTCATTAACATAACTGCTGCTAATCCCCCCGTCATTAATGTTATAGTGGTAGGATTGACAACACATAGGAAAATCACATCAGATGACAAAATGGTGGACAATCACACAATACTGGGAATCATGGCCTAGACAAACGGATACACACTTTGGAGGGACACAATTCAATCCATAACACTGCTTTAAAAGTTTTGATAACCACTGGTGGATGGCGTCGAAGTTCCTCCCCAGATTCTAATACTCTATGTTACACTATGTGCTTAAGGTGGAAGAACAGATGAGCAATGCCAAGCCTCCCTCTACTAAGCTCCTGAGCAATGAAACAGGGTGAGAGCCACTAAAGGCAAAAGTGTAGGAAAAACCCTGGGTCCTCGCCTGCATGCCATTCCCAGCCCTGCCCAGGGTGACAGCAGCTAGAGGCAACCCGTGCCCAAGACCAAGGCAGGATGATGGGGTATGACAGTGTCCTTCCCTACCCCCTTGTTGCCTCAGCCTGAATGGCTCATGAATTCTTTCCCTCTTCAAGATCTCTCTTAGTAATAACATAACAATCCTCGTAGCTACCATTTCTTGATAACCTACTATGTGCCAGGCACTGTGCTTAGAGCTTTATATGTGTAACTGGTAACTGACATTATCAAGAGTATCACAAAATAGAATGTCATTGGCCCAATTACCCTGACTAGCAAGAAGTCCATCCCTGGACCCCATCAACTAGTGCGATCTCCACCTTATCGACTCCCTCCGCATCCACAAATCTCTGGGTACTCACTAGTGAAAGAGAGGATTTCAGGGAAGACTGCTTGCTTTAGTCTCCTCATGCTAAAACTCAGATATTTGATCAATCAAAAGAACTTTACCCCAAACTGTTGTTATTAGCTGCCATTGAGTCAGCCCCCGACTCAAAGGGACCCCCAAGCACCATGGAACAGAACACTGCCCAGTCCTGTGCCATCTTTATGAGAGGTTGCAGATCGGACTCTGTTTTCATAGGGTTTCAGTTCATTCATAGGGACTGATTTTTGGAAGTAGATTGCGAGGCCTTTCTTCCTAATCCATCTTAGTCTGGAAGTTCCACTGAAACCTGTTCAACATCATAGCAACACCCGAGCCTCCACTGACAGATGGGTGGTGGCTGTGCATAAGAGACACTGGCCAGAAATTGAACCTGGATCTCCTGCGTGGAAGGCAAGAATTCTACCACTGAACCACCCTGCCCCATGTCCCAGACTACACAGAGCCCTTTGTTAGGTTACTGCTCTGAGCCATTTTCTCTAAGTCTCAAGTCTACCTTCAGAAGGGCTGGGTAAGAACACGTAGAAAGTAGGACTGCCTCCTCAGGGACCAGGAACCACCTGGCCTCTCCTCTCTTCACTATCTCAAAGCAGAGGGCATCTCCCCTAGGACCTCTAGGACCCACTTCTTTCTATCCTTTTGGTAATTTTATTTCAGGTTCTTTATCACCCTGACTTTCCTTCCAGTCTTTCTGAACATCCCTGAAGAGTGTTCTGAACTTTGAATCTTGGGGACAAGTAGCCGGTTCTTGGTCTCTTCCCTCTTAGAAGGTCCAGAGCTCCTTGTGAAAATTGTTGGACCTTCATCCCAGCACTCTGTTTTCCAAAAGGTATTTGGTGGGAGGCCCATGAAATGATCCCTGCTCTCCAAAATAATTCAATTCTTCTCCAAATAGACATTTGTGTCTCTACCAAAAGTGACAACAGTGACTGGCCAACGACAACAACAAAAGTTATTTTTTAAAAACTACTCTAAAGCAAAGATGAGAAGGTAAGGGGTGAGAAACTGTTTTAATTCGGCTGGAATTCAGGTTTCTGGGTTAATGGAGTTGGGGTGGCCCACCCAGACTATCTGTTTTTAGGTGTCCTTTTGAACCTTGAGCCTTTAAGGAACTGGTTCCTAAAATCACCTTCAAGTCAAACACTAGCCTAGTAAGCAGCTTAGCAGAGATCATTTTGCCTTAGGCCTTCGGCTCCTTTGGAGAATTACGATGACCGTCAGGAGACTGCCCTGCTGGACCCCACCTTATATAACCTGCTTTCACTATCCCCTCCTCAGAGCACCTTCCTGACACCTTCAAGGTGATGCTGCCCAAATCAAATCATATCTACTCACAATAAATATATTCTGTCATAGTACTTTTTGTTGTTTTGCTGCAAATATAGGTTTTTAACAGGGGACAGGAAAACTAGAGTACTGGAAGTGGTTCAGCTAGGATGGAATGAATGAGAATGGTGACACATTGTGAAAAATGTAGCCAATATTACTGAATAATTTGTGTAGAAATTGTTAAATGGAAACCTAAATTTGTTGTGTACACTTTCACCTTAAAAAATATATATATTATTTTAAAAATGAAAATAAATGTGCTTAAAAGATTTTTTTTTTTAAGTGACCGGCCAAGCTTTTAGCAACTAAATCACCAAGCATTGCCAAATATACACACCCTGTTTATTCATATCCATCTATTGTCCCCAAATTACAGCTGACAACACTGAGACTCAGAGAGTTTAGCCACTTGCCCAAGACTACCCACCTAGTTTTTGAGTCAGCTCCATTGGATTCCAAAGCCTGAGCTTGATCCACTGAGTCAAGCACTGTTCTCTAGGCATCTCCGCTGTTCTTTTAACATGACCACGGTAACTGAATAATAACAGTGTATGTAGAGGCCTCGGATTCTACACTCACCCCTTCTCCCAGGAAAAGGCTTATCTGCTTCTTTTTTTTTTTAAAGTAGGTAAGAAAATACAATCACTCCAATTTCTAATTTCTGAGATGAGTAGTCATCTCTTGAATAAATCCTGATGCTCTGACTTTAAATTAATCATGTGTTGTCAGGATACCATGATTCTAAAACAGAGCACTTGGGGAACGAGGAGAAATTTTTAGAATCACAATGAGTTACAGAGCATACAGAGGCTCAAAGTCAGAGTTAGATAAATGTCTCTGATGAATGCGTTAGCAAAAAATTTCATTCTATTACAGTTTAAACCCCCAGACTATGCTGTTTTTATAGAATATATAAAGGCTCTGCTAAGTTCAACTCAAGTTCAGCTACGTAAAAGGAGTGCTCATTGTCATTGCCGTACGGAGGAAAAGCACAGGTTCTGGAGGAAGGAGAATGAGCTTCAGCCCCAGCCTGGCCTGGTCAGCAACTGTGTGGCCTTGACCTTGGGCAATTGTTTAACTTCTCTGAGGCTCAGACTCCTCATCTATAAAAGGGAGACAATTGCATTTGCCTTATTGTGAAGAGTCACAGATAGTATATCTCCAGCCCCAGAATGGTCCTGGGACGTGGTAGATAGTCAAGTGAATAATGGCATAAGGCAACTGATGTTCACTTCCATAAGTGTTAGATAAGTCTTAGTTCCCCAGTTAAAGTCATGGGTGTGGTTAAGATCACGTGTGTGTGTGTAGGGGGGTTGGGTAGAGGAGGGCGGGAATAAAGAGTGAAAGAGAAGGGCCAAGAAGTGAACCACAGATGCAGGGCTGGGTGGAAAGGTGAACCAGGAAGAAGTTGGGTGTCATCTATGGCGGGGCGGTGTGGAGTCATGAAACCCAGGGAAGGAAGGAGTTTATAAAAGTAGAGTTGTCCAAAGACAGATGCTAAAGACAAGAACTGAAATATATCTGGGTAATTGGAGGATCCACCACCCATCCATCAGTTTTTCAGACTGTAGCAGCTTACTTGTTACTATGATGTTGGGAGCTATGACACTGGTATTTCAAATACCAGTAGGGTCACTCATGGTGGACAGGTTTGAGTGGAGCTTCCAGGCTAAGACAGAATAGGAAGAAAGGCTGGCAATCTACTTCTAAACTTTAGTCAGTGAAATCCCTATGGACCACAGAATATTGTCCGAGACTCTGACAGGCTTTCTTTGGACACACCATGAGGAGGAACCTATGGCTGGAGAAGGACATAATGTTTGGTAAAGTGGAGGTCCAGGAAAGGCGCAGGGAAACCCTCAACTATGGATTGACAGAACAGCCACAACAATGAACTCAAGCATACCAATAGTCAAGAAGATGTCACAAGACCAGGCAATATCTCATTCCATTATGTGTGAGGTCATCAGGAGTCAGAAACCACCTTTAAAAAAGAAAAACCAAACTGGTTGCCATCAACTAGATTCCGACTCGTAGCAACCCTACAGGACAGAGTAGAGCTGCACCATAGGATTTCCAAAGAGTGGCTAGTGGATTTGAACTGCTGACCTTTTGCTTAGCAGGTGAGCTGTTAACCACTGCACCTCCAGGGCTCCAGAAACCAGCTTAGGGGCAACTAATGAGGAGGTCATTGGCTACCATGGTCAGGGTTCTAACAGGAAACAGATGGCAGCTCCAAAGAAAGTTTAATGGAGAGGCCATTTACAAGTGTGTGGGTAGAGTTAGAGGAGCCCTGGTGGCATAGTGATTAAGTTCTCGGCTGCTAAGCAAAAGGTCAGCAGTTAGAACCCAAAGCCGCTCTGCTTCTGTAACGATTACAGCATTGGAGACCCCATGGGGCAATCTACTCTGCCCTATAGGGTTGCTATGAGTTGGAATCAACTCGATGGCAACAGGTTTGGTCTTAGGCAAAATTAAGGGACACTAGTCAAGAGCCCCAGGGGTAAAAAGAGCAGGAAGCTGCTACCACCACTATGTTACCAACAGCCAATCTGACACAAAAGGTCCTTGTCTTTTCCCGAGTAAGAATACACACAAAAGACAAACTTTATCTTCAGCAAGCTTTATTTTGCTTGAGTCAAGCAAAAGGATTCAGCGGGGACTAAGCTTCTCCAAAAGACTGACTCAAAAAGGGAAGCAAGGCTAGGGCTTATATGTGTTCCATGGAGATGACAGAGTAATGAATATTTAGTGGGCTTCTTTCACAGGGCAGGTACTTCTCAGAATGGTGGTGCATGCTAATTAGGTTGCCTGCGCACTGGAATCCAAGATGGAGCCCATTGATATTCAAGATGGAGTCCTCTTGGCAGCCCCTGGCATCACTGCTTATGGGATATAGCACAAACGCACTGATCTTCGGCACTACACTTTGTTCTTCTGTGCACGTGGAGCCTATAAAGGGGGAAAGGACTAGAAAAACACTAAGAAGGAGTAATTCACTATCTAAGGTTGTTTCAAGCTTATCGTATGTTGACAGGGTGTGGTTCCTGTTTACCCAACTTCTAGATGGTAATCTTTTAACAGGCCTTTTCTTCTGCCAGCACAGTTAACCCGATCTGTCTAACCTAGACAGAAGGAGTGAGGTGAGGAGTTTTCCAGAACCCAGTGGGAACTGCTACTTGAGGAACTGTGACTCCATCAGGACCTGAGGTCTCAGAGAAGGAGGCAGCCTCCTCTAAAGCCTGGCCCTGCAGAGAGGGACCAGAGAATCAATGCCCTAATTTTCTCCACCCTCCCATCATCTCCTCCACCCTCTCACCTCCTCCTATCCTTTCACCTCCCCCACCTTCCCATCTCCCTCGCCCTCTCACCTCCTCCCACCCTCCCATATCTCTCACCCTCTCATCTCCTCCCAGCCTCCCATCTCCCTCTGCCCTGTCATGCTGTGCCCACCCCACACTGCAATCTTCTACTAGAAGCCAGAGGTCAAAGAAGTCCAGGTAACAGAGCCTATGCGGACAGTCTCCTGTTGGCAAAGGGTGGAGAGCAGATGGAAAGGCAAATGGGAATATCGAGCACACTGGGGTGGGGGGGTCTTTAGTAGAAGGGTGGTGGGGGTGGGTAGAGAGAAAATACAAAAGGCCTTCTATTCACAATTGACTCTGTAAGCAGCTCGAATCACTTTACCAAAACCCGTTGCTGTTGAGTTGATTCTGACTCATAGTGACCCTATAGGACAGGGTAGCACTGCCCCATAAGGCTTCCAAGGAGCTGTTGGTGGATTCAAACTGTTGACTTTTTGGTTAGCAGCTGAGCTTTTAACCACTGAGCCACTAGGGCTCCCGAATCGCTATATATACCTGAAATATAAAATGAAACAAAACGCAATGCCACTTCTTCTAAGGTAGACTATTATTCAGGATTTCCAAAGTCTCACTGGCCTTTTCCCAGCACTCTCAACTGCCTTTTACCGCATGCTGTTATATCATGAGCTGCAGATCAAGCAAATCTCAGGACTACGTAAAACACGTCAGCAGATCTTTCAGAGGGCAACTAGCCACTGCCCTATTTTGTTTCAAAATTATAATTCCCAAATCTGAAAACAATTTGAGAAAGTACTAAAAATAAAATAAAAAAGGTTATGTCTGCTCTGCTTCTGTCTGCGTCCTCCTTGTACGGGGAAAAGAACTATCTCAGCCCCATTTACAAACACAGATGTGCTCTGACCTACCTACACTCCCGACTCTCCCGAGTGATCTCTGAAATTAGGTCTGCCCTGGGACCTGTGCGTCCTCAAAAGCCTGCAGCTAACCGGTCACGGTCATGTAAGGACTGAAGGATTTGGTTTGTGCTTCCAGCTCCCCCCATCAGGCCTGCCCAAGCCCTCTGTACGCACGCACACACACACACGAGCGCGTGCACACTTACATTTGAACACATTTCAGAGTGCAGTCTGTAACAGCCTCCAAAAGTGGGAAGCAGGAGAGCATCACCCCACCTGGGAGCAGGAGCCAGACTTCCCAGGGTAAGGGAAGAGCTGCAGTTCCTCTTCCCTCCCCCCCCCACCCCCCGAATGTCCACAGACCAGGAGCACAGACTCGGAACATTAAATTCCAGTGTAGGACAAGACCGTGAAGTTCACAGATTCCCGTTATGCCCAAACCCTCCTCACAGCTGTGCCTGGCTCACGTCAGCCATTCTGACAGACTCTGCTTGTCAGAGACATGGGGAAATTTAAAAACTCATCCAAGATTACAAATAATAAGGGTAAGAGCTGAGACTTGAGCCCTAAGAGTCTTTCTCCAATCAGAATATATTAAATTTGGTCCTCCCAGTTTAGTCAGATGACCATGGGATCCTAAACAAAATGTGTTAAGTTTGCATTGAGATCATCAATACCCTCAAGTAAAGGTGACTCTGTAGATCCCCAGTGTCCCAAGTTCATTCTGATTTCTGTTCTAAATCCTTTCCCAAGACATAGCCTGAAATTATCTTCCATGAAGACACAGCCTAAGCTTTTTATCCATGCACATGGAAACAGCTGCACAAAAACTTAGTGCACATAACAATGATACCAAAGTTTAAACACTTAGGATGTGTAAAGCACCACAGTAGATAAAGGTCATGAATCATCTCATTTAATTTCACAATATCCGTATGAGGCAAGTAGTAGGGCTCTTTGATTGCATGTAAGAAACACCTACCCAGCTTAAGCAGAAAAGAGCTTGATAGAACCCAAGAGAAGGAAACCAGTGGAACCTAGAAATTGGTGGCAACCCAAAACCGGGAAACCTTTGGGCTTTCTAGCTCTTTTCTCTCTCACATTCTCCCTTTACTCTGCTTTCTCTGCCGCCCAGTTCACAGACATATGAAAAATGATTATCCAATAGTTTCCAGGTCCGTGTGTCATCCATTCCACTAGTCCAAACAGAATTAGAACTTTTAGTCCAAATTCCATACTCCAAGTAAACAAAACATGTTTATAGCTTGGATATGCTCCTGATCCAGTCAACCATGTCCAAAAGGACTCTAGGATCTTCCTTTATGGATGAGGGGAAGATAAAAGAGCCAGAGGTACTTATGAACTGGGCAGTCACCCAAAAGGTGTCTAATACAGAACTCTTAGTATCCCCAGTGCTCACAGGAAGAAAATGAAGCTCAGTTTACTTAACTTGAGTAACACACAGAGCTAGGTTTAACAAGGGATTATCTAATATAATAACAAAAGCACAAATAGCAAAAGACAAAATAAATAAATGAGACCTCATAAAAATGAAAAACTTTTGTTCATCAAAAGACTTTACCAAAAAGTGAAAAGACAAGCTACCAACTGGGAGAATATCTTCAGAAACCATATATCCAAAAAGAATCTAATAGCATATATATATATATAACATGGACAACTTAACAACAAATAACTCAATTAAAAAATGGGTAAAAGACTTGAATAGACATTTCACCAAAGAAGATATTCAAATGACCACCAAACACAAGAAAAGATGCTAATGCCATTGATTTTGACCCATACTCACCTTAAAGGACAGAGTAGAACTGCCCCATAGAGTTTCCAAGGAGCGGCTGGTGGATTTGAACTGCCAACTTTTGGTTAGCAGCCATATCACTCAACCATGTGCCACCAGGGCTCCCATTAGCCATCAGAGAGATGAAAATCAAAACCACAATGAGATATCATTTCACTCCCACTAGGATGGCTAAAATTAAAAAAAAAGAAAATAAGAAATGTTGGCAAGGATGTAGGGAAATTGGAACTGTTACCCATTGTTAATGGGAATACAAAATGGTACCGCAATTATGGAAAACAGCGTGGCAGTTTCTCAAAAAATTAAAAATAGAACTACCATACAACCCAGCAGCTACACTCCTAGGTATATACCCAAAGGACTTGAAAGCAAAGACTCATACAGACACTGTGCACCAATATTCACTGGAGCACTATGCACAATATCTAAAAGGTGGAAACAACCTAGATGCTCAACAACAGATGACTGGATAAACAAAATATGGTACATATGTACAACGCAATACTACTCAGCCAGTAGGAGAAGCAAAGTCTTGATACATGCTACAATATGGATGGAGCTTGAAGGCATTATACTGAGAGAAATTAGCCAATCACAAAAGGACATATATTGTATGACCTTACTTATATAAAAAAAAACACAAGAAAAGGCAAACACATAGAGACCGAAGTTCGTTAGTGGTTACCAGTGGCAAGGAGCTCTGGTGGCACGTGGTAAAGAGCTCAGCTAATAACCAAAAGGTCGCCAGTTCAAATTGACCAGCCGCTCATTGAAAACCCTAAAGGGCAGTTCTTCTCTGTCCTATAACATTACTATGATTAGAAATCGAGCGGAGGCAGAGCCAAGATGGCGGAATAGACAGACGCTTCTGCTGAGCTCTCTTTACAACAAAGACCCGAAAAAACAAGTGAAACGAGTATATTTGTGACAAGCTGGGAGCCCTGAGCATCAAAGGCAAGCTCAGACAATGAACTGAGAGGCAGGTGAAGGAAGAGACTGTTCAGAAGCAGAGAGGAGTTGCTGGACCTGAATCACGGGGAGCCCTCAGGCACCATTCCTGGAGCTGTGGTGGCAGTGGCGGGCTAGTCCTAGCATTTGGCTGCAGTTTCCTCAGGGAGGAGCAGCAGCCACACAGCCCACTCACACCTCCGGAACCTGAGGAGAAGGGCGCTCTCGGCAAAAGCTAAGTACCTGCGTATATTTTACCGCACCCCCCCCACCCCCAACCCAGCTTCAGCAGCTGAATCCCTGGGCCTGAGAGGGACCCTGGTGAGCACCTATAGCCATCCTCCCGGCCTTGGGGAAGGAAAAAATTTACAACTGGGGGGAAAAGATAATTTGCTAGCTCCATTAACTGGGGGAGCTCAGGACAGAAGCGTTTCCTGTCCAGGCATAAACTGTCCATGGACCTTGAGCACATTTCCCTTCTGCATGGACCTGTATGGGCCTATTTCAGGAGAATAGGCGCTTGTTAGCAAACTTCAACCATTTCTGCAGTGCAGAGGAGAGGTGGGTGTTTGACATTTGACATTGCTTTGCCTATTAAACAAGGTCCTTACCTACCCACATCAGGGACCTAAGGACTGGTGGCTGCACTTGGATCGCCCAGCCACCCGCGACAGAGGCCCAGGGATAACTGGTACCTCCCAGTCCTTACAACAAAATCTTTGGGTGCCCATGGTCCCTCTGCAGAACCCACTCACCAGCACACTTTAGGGAACAGAGACGCGTTTTCCTCAGAGACACGTAGGGGTTGGTTCTCAGCCCCCTGCCTTGTTCAGAGCGTCACCCCCTGCTGCAATCAGATATGAGTATATATGCCAATCACCTCTGCCCCTCTAAGACTGTAGGACAGAGCCTTTACCACACACTTGATATCAGCTACCTGGAAACCTAAGCTGAATTCATACAAGAAAACTGAATGGACTCCTAGACTGATATACATGATAACAGCTCTAGCCAGCTGGGGACAGGACACCAGAGCTCCAAAGGCAAAAATAATCAAGTTAGCTCACTCAAGCAACCCATAGGGGTATACCAAAACAAAACAAAGCAAGCAGCTACAACACAGTAAGCAAGCATAAACTAATACAATAACTAATAGATGGCTCAGAGACAACAGTCAATATCAAGTCACATAAAGAAACAGACCATGATCACCTCAACAGGCTCTCAAAACAAAGAATTCAGGGATCTTTTAGATGAAAGTGCTTTCCTGGAATTACCAGACGCAGAATATAGAGAACCCTTCAAGACATCAGGAAGGAAATGAGCCAATATGCAGAACAAGCCAAGGAACACACAGAAAAAGCAACTGAAGAACTCAGGAAGATTATTCGGGAACATAACGAAAAGTTTAATAAGCTGGAAAAATCCATAGACAGACAGCAATCAGAAATTCAGAAGATTAACAATAAAATTACAGAATTAGACAACTCAATAGAAAGTCAGAGGAGCAGAACTGAGCAAGTAGAAGCTAGAATTTCTGAACTAGAAGATAAATCACTTGGCACTAATACATTTGAAGAAAAATCAGATAGAAGAATTTTTAAAAAATGAAGAAACCTTAAGAATCATGTGGGACTCTATCAAGAGAAATAACCTACAAGTAATTGGAGTACCAGAACAGGGAGGGATAACAGAAAATACAGAGAAAATTGTTGAAGATTTGTTGGCAGAAAACTTCCCTGATATTGTGAAAGATGAGAAGATATCCATCCAACATGCTCATTGAACTCCACATAAGGTAGATCTTAAAAGAAAGTTACCAAGGCATATTATAATCAAGCTTGCCAAAACCAAAGATAAAGAGACAATTATAAGAGCAGCAAGGGATAAAAGAAAAGTCACCTACAAGGGAGAGCCTATAAGAATAAGCTCGAACTACTCGGCAGAAACCATTCAGGTAAGAAGACAATGGGATGACATATTTAAAAAATTGAAGGAAAAAAATTGCCTGCCAAGGATCATATATCCATCAAAACTGTCTCTTAAATATGAAGGTGAAATTAAGACATTTCCAGATAAACACAAGTTGAGGGAATTCGTAAAAACCAAACCAAAACTACAAGAAATACTAAAGAGAGTTCTTTGGTTAGAAAATCAATAGTATCAGGTATCGACCCAAGATTAGAATACTGGGCAGAGCAACCAGAAGTCAACCCAGACAGGGAAACAAAACAAAACAAAAAAAAAACAAAGCAAGATTAAAAAATAAAAAAGTCTAACACAGGGTAATGGCAATGTTATTATATAAAAGAAGACAACATTAAAATAATAAAGAGGGACTAAGAAATGTAATCATACACCTTCCATAAGGAGAGGTAGATACAGTGATACAAAGAAATAAAAGTTAGTTTGAAATTTAGAAAAATAAGGGTAAATAATAAGGTAACCACAAAGGAGACAAACTATCTTACTCATCAAAATAAAATACGAGGGACAAATACAGACTCAGCAGAAACAAAATCAACAACAACAAATATGAGGAAAGGACAATATATAAAGAAAATCTACCCAGCACATAAAATCAAGTGGGAAGAAGAAACTGTCAACACACAAAAAAAGACATCAAAATGATAGCACTAAATTCATACCTATCCATAATTACCCTGAATGTAAATGGACTAAATGCTCCAATGAAGAGACAGAGAGTGGCAGAACGGATTAAAAAACAAGATCCGTCTATATGCTGCCTACAAGAGACACACCTTAGAGACACAAACAAACTAAAACTCAAAGGATAGAAAAAAATACATCAAGCAAACAACAATCAAAAAAGAGCAGGAGAGGCAATATTAATTTCTGACAAAATAGACTTTAAAGTTAAACCCATCAGAAAGGATAAGGAAGGACACTAAGTAATGATTAAAGGGATAATATACCAAGAAGATATAACCATATTAAATATTTATGCACCCAATGACAGGGCTGCAAGATACACAAAACCAACTCTATCAGCATTGAAAAGTGAGACAGACAGCTCCGCAATAATAGTAGGAGACTTCAACACATCACTTTCGGTGAAGGACAGGACATCCAGAAAGAAGCTCAGTAAAGACACGGAAGATCTAAATGCCACAATCAACCAACTTGACCTCATAGACATATACAGAACACTCCACCCAACAGCAACCAACTATACTTTCTTTTCTAGTGCACATGGAACATTCTCTAGAATAGACCACATATTAGGTCATAAAGCAAGCCTTAGCAGAATCTAAAACATTGAAATATTACAAAGCATCTTCTCTGACCATAAGGCCATAAAAGTGGAAATCAATAACAGGAAAAGCAGGGAAAAGAAATCAAACACTTGGAAACTGAACAATACCCTGCTCAAAAAAGACTGGATTATGGAAGACGTTAAAGATGGAATAAAGAAATTCATAGAATCCAATGAGAATGAAAACACTTCCTATCAGAACCTTTGGGACACAGCAAAAGCGGTGCTCAGAGGCCGGTTTATATCAATAAATGCACACATCCAAAAAGAAGATGGGGCCAAAATCAAAGAACTATCCCTACAACTTGAGCAACTAGAAAGAGAGCAAGAAAAGAAACCCACAGGTACCAGAAGAAAACAAATAATAAAAATTAGAACTGAACTAAATGAAATAGAAAACACAAAAACAATTGAAAGAATTAACAAGACCAAAAGCTGGTTTTTTGAAAAACTCAGCAAAATTGATAAACCATTGGCCAAACTGACAAAAGAACAACCAGAGAGTAAGCAAATAACCTGAATAAGAAATGCGATGGGGGATATTACAACAGACCCAACAGAAATTAAAAGAATCATATCAGATTACTATGAAAAACTATACTCAAACAAATTTGAAAACCTAGAAGAAATGGATGAATTCCTAGAAACACACTACCTACCTAAGCTAACACAAACAGAGGTAGAACAACTAAATAGACCCATAACAAAAGAAGAGATTAAAAAGGTAGTCAAAAAACTCCTAATAAAAAAAAGCCCTGGTCCAGACGACTTCACTGCAGAGTTCTACCAAACTTTCAGAGAAGAGTTAACACCACCACTACTAAAGGTATTTGAGAGCATAGAAAAGGATGGAATACTACCAAACTCATTCTGTGAAGCGACCATATCCCTGATACCAAAACCAGGTAAAGACACCACAAGAAAAGAAAATTATAGACCTATATCCCTCATGAATGTAGATGCAAAAATCCTCAGCAAAATTCTAGCCAATAGAATTCAACAACATATCAAAAAAATAATTCACCATGACCAAGTGGGATTCATACCAGGTATGCAAGGATGGTTCAACATTAGAAAAACAATTAATGTAATCCACCACATAAATAAAACAAAAGACAAGAATCACATGATTTTATCAATTGATACAGAAAAGGCATTTGACAAAGTTCAACACTCATTCATGATAAGAACTCTCAGCAAAATAGGAATAGAAGGAAAATTTCTCATTTTTACAAAGACAACAGCCAACATCACCTAAATGGAGAGAGCCTGAAAACATTCCCACTGAGATCAGGAACCAGACAAGGATGCCCTTCATCACTACTCTTATTCAACATTGTGCTGGATGTCCTAGCCAGAGATAAAGAAATAAAGGGCATCCAGGTTGGCGAGGAAGAAGGAAAAGTATCTCTTTTTGCAGATGACATGATCTTATACACAGAAAACCCTAAGGCATCCTCCAGAAAACTACTGAAACTAACAGAAGAGATCAGCAGAGTATTGGGATACAAGATAAACATACAAAAATCAGTTGGATTCCTCTACACCAACAAAAAGAACATCGAAGAGGAAATCACCGAATCAATGCCATTTACAGTAGCCCCCAAGAAGATAAAATACTTAGGAATAAATCTTACAAGAGATGTAAAAGACTTATACAAAGAAAACTACAGTACACTTCTGCAAGGAACCAAAAGAGATTTACATAAGTGGAAGAACATACCTTGCTCTTGGATAGGAAGACTTAACATTATAAAAATGTCTATTCTACCAAAAGCGATCTACACATTTAATACAATTCCGATTCAAATCCCAAGGACCTTCTTTCATGAGATGGGAGAAAAAAATCACCAATTTCATATGGAAGGAAAAGAGGCCCTGGATAAATAAGGCATCACTGAAAAAGAAGAACAAAGTAGGAGGCCTTACTTTACCTGATTTTAGAACCTATGATACCGCCACAGTAGTCAAAACAGCCTGGTACTGGTACAGCAACAGATACATGGACCAATGGAACAGAATTGAGAATCCAAACATAAATCCATCCGCATATGAGCAGCTGATATTTGACAAAGGCCCCAAAACAGTTAAGTGGGGAAAAGACAGTCTTTTTAACAAATGGTGCTGGCAGAACTGGATATCCATCTGCAAAAAAAATGAAACAAGACCCATACCTCACTCCATGCACAAAAACTAACTCAAAACGGGTCAAAGACCTAAATATAAAATCTAAAACGATAAAGATCATGGAAAAAAAAAATAGGGACAATGTTAGGAGCCCTAATACGTGGCATAAACAGTATAGAAAACATTATAAAGAACGTAGAAGAAAAACTCTATAACTAGGAGCTCCTAAAAATCAAACACTTATCCTCATCCAAAGACTTCACAAGAAGAGTAAAAAGACTACCTACAGACTCGGAAAAGGTTTTTAGCTATGGCATATCTGATCAGCACCTGATCTCTAAAATCTACATAATACTGCAAAAAGACAAATAACCCAATTAAAAAATGGGCAGAAGATATGAATAGACACTCCACTAAAGAAGACATTCAGGTAGCTAACAGATAGATGAGGAAATGTTCACGATAATTAGCCATTAGAGAAATGCAGATCAAAATCACAATGAGATTTCATCTCACTCCAACAATGCTGGCATTAATCCAAAAAACACAAAATAAGAAATTTTGGAGAGGCTGTGGAGAGATTGGAACACTTCTACACTGCTGGTGGGAACATCAAATGGTATAACCACTTTGGAAATCAATTTGGCGCTTCCTTAAAAAGCTAGAAATAGAACTACCATACGATCCAGCAATCCCACTCCTTATAATATATCCCAGAGAAATAAGAGCCTTTACACGAACAGATATAGGCACACCCATGTTTATTGCAGCACTGCTTACAATAGCAAAAAGATGGAAGCAACCAGGGTGCCCATCAATGGATGAATGGATAAATGAATTATGGTATATTCACACAATGGAATACTACGCATCGATAAAGAACAGTGAAGAAACTGTGAAACATTTCATAACATGGAGGAACGTGGAGGACATTATGCTGAGTGAAATTAGTCAGTTGCAAAAGGACAAATATTATAAGAACTATTAAAAGAACTTGAGAAATAGTTTAAACTGGGAAGAAAACATTCCTTTGTGGTTACGAGAGGGGGGAGGGAGGGAGGGTGGGAAAGGGGTATTCACTAATTAGATAAAAAAAAAAAAAAGAGTAGCTGCTGAGGCTGCTCATGTGCTACCAAAAAGCTCATGGGATTTGGTTCCTTGATTTGGAGGTTTAGTGTCACGGTTTCATGGGACATCTTAGTTAATTGGCCTAATAGCATATTTAGTGCTTCTGTTTTACTTCCTCGTTTGTTGCATAATGCCTGGGGTCTTAAAAGGTTGCAAGTGGCCATCCAAGGCCCAACAATTGTTCTTTATTCACCTGGAACAACAGAGGAAGAAGGAGAGTCGGGAACAGGAGGAGGAAATGGAATATGTGCCTAATTGCCTCCATGAACAACTGCCTCCTTTGCCATGAGACCAGAAGAATTGGATGGTGCCAATTTGATCAAAACATTTTGATCAAAAATTCTATAGAATAATCCTGATCAAAAGGGGAAAATACAGAACAGAATTTCAGATTCTCATGGAATCCAGAATTTCTAGAGCCATGGAGGCTGGATGAACCACTGAAACTATTGTCCTGAGATAATCTTTAAAACTGAACCCAAAAATATCCACTGAAGTCTTCTTTAAAGCCAAACAATAGTTCAGCTTAACTGGTAAAGAATGTCTGCCTTGAGCATTGTGCTCTTTTAGGAACGATACATAAGCCCATTGCCACCGGGTTGATTCCGAATCATAGCGACCCTATATGGGATCAAACTGACAGCAGCAACTCAAAAGATTAAATAGGAATCTCAGGGGGCAATAAGTTTATGTTAGCTCAAAAAAGTTGGGGGAGAATGGTTCATAACTCAAAGGATGTAATCAGTGTCCCTGAATTGTACATGTAGAAATGGTTGAATTGGTGTATGTTTTGCTCTGTATATTCTCAACAACATCAAAATAAATTTTAAAAGTCACACAGCTGGTGAGTGATGAGGAAGTGAGGACTGAAACTCAGGTCTAATTTCAGAGCATAGGCTCTTGAGCACTGTTTAAAGATGCTCAGACAAAAGTTCTACAACCTTCCTTCTCTAGGCCCTTGAGATCTTGATTCTGTGTGTCAACTTGGCTACGTTCCCAGTGACTGAGCCAAGCACTAGACTACTTGCTGTTCCACGATGTAATCTAGTGTAATGTAATCACGTTTCATAACGTCATCTAGTGTAATGTAATCAATTCGTCAATTGAAAAGAGATTTTCCTTATGGGGGTTCTGCCTCCAGACTGCAAATAGATATTTTGGCAGAATTCTGTCTCTCTTTCTCTGCTCTGTGTCTCCTGGCCTACAGATTACGGGAGGCAGCCTGCAGGAGTCTACAACCCACTACCTGACCTACAGATTTTTGGACTTGCCAGCCTTCCTTCCCCCACCACACACACAAATACATGAGTGTGAGCCAAAAGGTTTATTTACTTACTTCAAGGAAGTGTCATTTCTCTAGAGAACACTGGTTAAGACAGCCCTTCAGCATTAAGATCTTCCCATATATTCACTGGAATAAAAGTGGGTGCTGGAAGAATAAAACCAAACCCGTTGCTGTTGTGTCAATTCTGACTCTTAGCAGCTCAGTAGAGAGAGTAGAACTGCCCCATAGGGTTTCCAAGGAGCAGCTGGTGGATTCCAAGTGCTGACTTTTTTGATTAGCAGCCAAGTTTTGAACCACTGTGCCACCAGGGCCCCGATGGAAGAATAGCCGATGTGAATCAGTCCAATAACAATGAAAAGTGTTACAGAAATTCAGCATAATTTCTATTTCCTACATGTATTCTACAAGATCCCATTTATGGCATAGAACCCCTGGGCTTGGAAATAAAGTAGTCATGTGAAAGTCAGTTGGGAATTGTCCATTAAATGCAGATATGGAGGCCCAGGCTGGCAAGTACAGAATGCTAACTCAGGTAAGGAGAAATTCCCAAATGAAGAAGGGTGGGGCATGGTTTCTGCCCAGTCCTCTCTTGGCACCTTGACTTTCAAATAGAATGTGGAAAAAAGCGAAATAGTGAAAAAGAAACAAGCAAACGTCTCATTTCTTGTGTTCCTTTTCTTAATGAACAAACAGAAAGTACCTAGTACAGTGCTAGATGCATAAAAGCCACTCAGAAAGTATTTTTTGTGTTTCACATGACTGAGCTCCTTAAAGGTAGTGCCCACATCTTCCTCATCTGTGTGCCCCATTCACCAAGCACAGTGCTGTGGTGCACACACTGCGCTTAACAAACGCATGCTTTAACTGACTCATCTAAACCAAACTGAATTGGATTTAAAAGATGCTCCAGTTAATGCCAAATGAGTCCACGTACAGAAATATCTGCTCCTGACCACAAGACAGAAACTACACAATTGCAGCAGTAACTTAAGGTGAGTATAAAATAATGTCGGCAGGATTGGGAGCCAACATCTCAAAGAATTTGGCAACCAATTTATATTTAAAAACACACACACACAACCAAAGACCCCTGAAAGGCATAATAAATTATTGGAAGGACAGAAAGAGGATAGATAAACAAGAAAATATATATAGTGAATTAGCAATGCAATCATTAATCACTTTTCACTATTGATTCCCTAAAAGCTTTCTCCATAATGTTCTAGGCCTCCCAAGTTTCTAGTTCTCATTTTTTTCAGCAGCTTGAATTCCCTGGGAGCACGTAAATATATTGGTAAAAGTACAGGTTGCCTCAACATTTTAAAGCCTGAAACATACCAGGAAGTGTCCTGGGGCTATAGCAGTCACATAGGATCCAACTACAGCGTCCAGTAGCAATACCTACCCCCAACCACACAAAAGATGAGGCTTAAAAAACACATCATTGCCGGAATAACCTTTGTTGTTGTTGTTAGATACTGTGGAGTCGGTTCTGACTCATAGTGACCCCATGCAACAGAGTAGAGCTGCCCATAGGGTTTCCCAGGCTGTCATCTTTATGGGAGCAGATCACCAGTCTTTCTCCCACGGAGCTTCTGGGTGGGTTCCAACCACCAACTTTTCAGTTAACAGCCAAGTGCTTAACCGTTGCACTATCAGGGCTCCGCGAATAACATTTCAAAAAACAAAACCAAACCCATTGCCATTGAGTCAATTCCGACTCATAATGACCCTATGGGACAAAGTAGAACTGCCCCATAGTGTTTCCAAGGAGTGGCTGGTGGATTCAAACTGTGACCTTTTGGTTAACAGCTGAGCTTTTAACCACTTTGCCACCGGGGCTCCTGAATAATATTTACCAGGGTTAAAAGTAATGTAGCTATAGAAATATACCATAAATAAAGGTTTCTTCTTCAGTAAAATTCTGGAAAGTGTTATCACCTCCTTCACTTAGCTCCGTCTCTCGAAGGTTGGTCCTAATTCCACCTACAACAGAATTACATGGGGTGTTTACTTAAAATACAGACTCCTGGTCCCTACCCAAACCTTGAGTCAGAATCAGTGAAAGGTGAGATCCAGGACTCTGCATGTCAGTGAGGCCCCAGATGACTCTTTTGCCCACTATAGCTTGAGAACCACTGTTTCTGGTGGGCCTGCTCCTTCCCATCAGGTCAAGCTGACATGTGCTCATGGCCCAGTCAGTGCTTTCTGAGCTCCTAGACCTGGGATGACCCACTCAGCAGGTCCCAGTCAACCAGACCAAGGAAGTCTCCTTGGAGCTCAGGACTGGCCCTGGCACCAGGGGGGATTATCTAATAAGCAAGGTAAGCACAGGCTTATTTGTGCTTACTTAACTAATCTGTAGTGAACAATTTTACATAGTTTCACTACAGATTAGTAAGTAAGCACAAATAAGCCTGTGCTTACCTTGCTTGTTGAACAATTTCACATGGGTTTTACCATGCCACATCAAAGTGAAACCCATGGGAAATTGTTCACTACAGATTAGTAAGTAAGCACAAGTAAGCCTGCACTTACTTACCTTGCTTATTGGATAACCTGTCCTTGTCTGGCACATCCATCTTAACAGCCTTGAACTGAAAACATAACTTCCCTTTCTCTCCCAGTGCTACCACGGCCTTGACCCAGGAGTTATCTTCAGAGCTGTGGTTGACTCAGAGAAAATAAGTAAGTCATCTTCCCAGAGGGTGTGTTTATTGAGATTTATGTCATGTATATGCACTGGGTGGTACAAACGTTTAACGCATGAGGCTGCTAAAGGAGAGGTTAGAGGTTTGTGTCCACCAAGAAGCACCTCAGAAGAAAGGCCTGGCACTCTGCTCTCAAAAAATCAGCCACTGAAAACTCTGTGGAGCACAGTTCTACTCTGACAAACGTGGGGTCTCCGTGAGTTGGAATTGACTGGACAGCACTTGGTGTTTTGTTTTGTTTTTTAATTGGAATATATGCAACAACCAATGCTGTCGAGTTAATTCCAACTCATATTGACCCAACAGGGACCTTATACGACAAAGTAGAACTGCCCCACAGGGTTTCCAAAGCTGTAAATCTTTCCAGAAGCAGACTGCCACATCTTTTTCCCGGAGAGTGGCTAGTGGGTTCAAAACCACAACCTTTTGATTAGCAGCCGACCGCTATAAACCAAAAAAAAAAAACAAAAACCCGTTGATGTTGAGTCGACTCATAGCGACCCTGTAGGACAGAGTAGAACTGTCCCATAGAGCTTCCAAGGAGTGCCTGGTGGAGTTGAACTGCGGACTTTTGGTTAGCAGTCGTAGCTCTTAACTGTTAGAGAGCTCGCCACTACTTTGCAGACACTGGAAAGGTACAGGTAGCAAAAGAAAGCCTCTTAACTTCAGGAGCTCATAGCCTATGGTGTGGGAGAGGCAGACAGTGAACACCTGCAATTTAATGAGGAAAAAACCAAACCCGTTGCTGCTGAGTCCGACTCCTAGTGACCCTATAGGACAGAGTAGAACTGTTCCAATACAGTTTCCCGGGAGCACCCGGTGGATCGGAACTGTAGTGACCCTATAGGACAGAGTAGAACTGTTCCAATACAGTTTCCCGGGAGCACCCGGTGGATCGGAACTGCCGACCTCTTGGCTAGCAAGCATAGCTCTTAACCACTATGCCACCGGGGCTTCCCAATTTAGCAAGGTAAGTGCTAAGTGCTGTAGAAAGCAGGGCTTCCAACATTTCCGTCAGGATTGAACTCGCGCTGAGAATTTGCATTTCTAACAAGTTCCCTGCTGAGAATTTGCATTTCCATCCCAGATATGCAGAATCTGAGGCTACATTTTAACCAGATCCCCAGGTGATTCTTACCTACAACTTCCTGGGAACTTGTTAGAAATGCAAGTTTTCAGCAGGGGTTCCAATTGGAAACAACTCGGTTGGAAGCCCTGGTAGAAACACAGAAAAGAAAGGCTGTTTAGAAGAGTTAGCGAGGGCTTTTCAAAAGATAGGTCATATGGGAGCTGAGTCTTACAAGTCAAACAGACACTGAGGGGAAGGGGCACTACAGGGGGAGGAACAACTTTGTGAAGGCACAAGAGCATCAGAGAACTTAAGAGTCTGGCTGTGGCTGAAACATGTAGTATGTTTGCAGGATGGGTAGAAGATCAGACTGGTGAGATGGGTTAAAACCAAAAACCCACTGATGTTGAGTTGATTCTGACTCATAGTGACCCCATAGGGTTTCCAAGCTTGTAATTGTCTACAAAAGCAGATTGCCACATTTTTCTCCCATGGAGCTGCTGGTGGTTTCGAACTGAACTTTCAGTTAGCAGTCTATCCCATTAACCACTGCACCACCAGGGATCCTTGGTGACATGGGTTAGGACCAAATTATAAAGAACCTTTATATTAAAAAATGAAGTTGTTGTATATGTATCAAGTCAATTCCTGTACATAGGCGACCCTATATGACAGGGTAGAGCTGTCCATAGGGTTCCCTAGGCTGTAGTCTTTATGGGAACAGATCACCAGGGTTCAAACCTCTTCTTCTGAAGAGCCACTGGTGGATTCGAACTGCTGACATTTCAATTAGCAGTCAAGTTCTTAATCATTGCACCACCAAGGCTCCTTAATTTAATAAAGTACAGTTATAATTTATAAATTATAAGATTTAATTTTGGACTGTATTTTTTAAGGACGAGTGAGCAGGACATGATCAAATATTTAGTAAGGTTTCTACCTAAGCACACACACACTCACTCACATAATATTTTTTTAGCACTGCGTCTATGCCAGGCACTGTTCTAAGTGCTCTTCATGCTTATTTATTTTATCTTCATAACTGCTGGAAGAAGGAGATATTCTTCATACTCCCCATTTCAAGATGAGAAAAGCTAAGGTTCATAAGCCCTGTTGCCTTTCAGTCAATTCCAACTCATAGTGACCCTATAGGACACAGTAGAACTGCCCTGCAGGCTTTCCAAGGAGCAACTGGCAGATTTGAACTGCCAAACTTTATTGGTTAGCAGATGTACCTCTTGATAGCTCTTAGCCACTGCACCACCAGGACTCCTAGTAGTCACTAACTTGCCCAGGATCCCACAGTTATCAAGTAGTAGAGCTCAAATTCCAGTCAAGGCCCATCCGATAGACTTACCCCCTAGCTCACTTGGATAAGGAAATCCAAAATGGAACAGCACACTAAGAAGCCGGCGCGTCCTTTCATCGAATCACGGTGTCATGACAGGTGGATAATAAGGATAGTAACCATAATCGTAATTAACATGTACATCTCACTTAATGATTTAAAAGTATATTTACATCCTTTCTCATTTGGTTCATTAGCTCCTCTGGGCAAAAACCTAACAGTAGTTTTTGGTGAGTGTACTGCGCCCTGATTTCCCTCCAGCAGAAACGAAGGTCCAGTAGGTTACGTAAAGTTGTAACCACACTGCCAGCAAGCATAACAACGTAAAAGAAGAAATGACTATAACACACCACAAAGATGAATCTCAGACATGATGTTGAGCAAAAGAAACCAGACACAAAAAAGAGCACATGTTATAAAATCCAAAAACCAAACCCGTTGCTCTCAGATTGGTTCTGATTCACAGTGACCCTATAGGACAGAGTACAACTAGCCCATAGGGTTTCCAAAGAGTGGCTGGTGAATTTGAATTGCCAGCCTTTTGGTTAGCAGCCCAGCTCTTAACCACTGTACCAGCAGGGCTCCCATATCTTGTAAAAGGAATGGTTATATGAGGAGTTAGGAGTATTGACTGGCAGGAGGCACAGGAGAGCCATCTGGAGCGCTGGGAACATTCTAAAGTTTCATCTGAGTGGTGGTTACACAGCTGCATAAAATCCATTGTGCTACCACTTAGCATTTGTGCACTTTGTGGCATGTAGTTTATACTTAGTTAAAAGAAAACAAAATTATTAATGTTAGTATAATTTAAAAATTTTTTTTAAATAAAATCAAGCAAAAATGTAAGAATCTGCTTGACTTTCTCTCCTATCTCTATTCCACTGCAGGTTTTAGTTTGGAGAGCTACCTGATATATTCAGTGGGAATACATTTCTGAAACAAAAACAGGTAGGCATTTCACTATGCAAAATATAATGCAGTTAAAGCTATTTTTGATATACCTTGGCTTGTTTGTTTTGTAGCTTTGGACAGTCTTCTCCAGATTTCTCTGTGCTGTCGTTTGTCTACTTGTTAATTGGTTGAGAGGACAGCCTCGTTTGGGCCATAAGAATTTATAAGTGAAATCCTGCTAGCACTCAAAACATTCGGATGCTTTGGGGAGTGTTTAAAATACTTGATGTTGTATCCCAGCCTAGGCTAGCCTTCGTAGGGGACATATTTGTGAGACCCCTGTTCTTGCAAACAATTCCCCTTATTTAACCTCTATCTTCCGAATACATACTGTATTCTGAAACATAAATTCCTGAAATAAAATGTTCTGACAATTTAGCTCGTTGCTGATAAATACCTTTAGTAGCTTCTCGGGCTCTGTCTCTTCTGAAGTGAATTCTATATTGAATGGAGCTGAAATAGACACGTCAACCTCCATATTGTGGCCTGTTTGTGCAGTTTAGGTAGCTTTGTGGAAGAAATAAGAGGTTTGTCTGCAGAAATCCCTTGTCTGTCTACTCAGGGCTTGCCTCTTTAGTCAGTTTCGAATGTTCTGGGGTCCTGGAGCCCCCTTTGGGATTCACCCCCTCAGCCCCCCTGATTGCTATCATTGGTGGGGCAGGGAAAGAGGAAGGAAGCCTCTCTCCTGCAGGTGTCCACGGCTAGTTCTGGCAGGCAGGGCATGGCTGCAGTGACCTCACCCATGGCTGGACTATTTATGACTAAGTAGCCATCGGGGGTGCAAAAGGTTAAGGCGTTTGGCTGCTAACCAAAAGGTTGGAGGTTTGAGTCCACCTAGAAATGCCTCGGAAGAAAGGCCTGGCATTCTACTTCCAAAAACTCAGCCACTGAAGACCCTGTGGAGCACAGCTCTAGTCTGACACACTTGGTGTCGCTGTAAGTCAGAATCAACGGCAACTGGTTTTAGAAAGGCTGCAAAAACAGTTTCATTTATCATGTCTTTATCAAATTGAATTTATATCATCATCGGCCTACAAGATTAAGAATACAGCTATGGCCAGTTCTTCTAATGAAATACGTTTACCCTATTGGGGAACACCCAGGTTGCTTTCCTCCAGCTCTCAGGAGCTCCTGCTTCCCAGCCTTCCTCTAGCACTTCCTACCTTCATCAGCCAGGTGTGGGGATCTTCCCGTCCCTCCCTCCATGCTCACTGCTGCTGCTTCACACTTTATGTGCATTCAGTTCTTGTACAAACCAGAGTCAGAACAGTAGTATTCAGAATTCCAGACTGATCTAAGCCTACATCCCTGGCGAAGAGGAGCTGCTGTTAGGTTACAATGAATATATCGGTACTGGATAAATTTAGAATGTTCAAAGTTAAAAAAGAAAACATCTTTTAATAACTGCGACCACAATGATAAAAAGTCAACCCCACAGAGCCTCTTACATGGCTGAAAGAGGCTGGGCTGAAAAGGAGATTTATACGTTACCTGTTTCCCTTAGACACGACCTGGGTAGCTGACCCATTTCACTACCAGAAGCAATGGCATGACACTGGTATGTGGTATTTTCCCAGCATCTCTAAGCTTTTTTTTTTTTTCTAAGCTTAAAAATAAACAATTTTGAAAGCCAGCAGTTCAGCCCTTGGCATTTCGCCAGAAATTTCCCAGCTCCCAAAAGACAAACCGGCTTTTTATTCCACTATGGAATACCTTATTTTATCTTTCCCAAGAGAAAATATCATAAAAACTAGAGAATCTGTTCCAAAAGATATAAAATGGACAGTCCAAAGAATCCTAAAATTAGTTCACCCTTTAGTCAAAGATTGGACAGGCCCATAAAACAAAGAGTATACCAGCCCAGGGGCAAGGACTAGGAGGCAGGAGGGAACAGGAAAGCTGGTAATAGGGAACCCAAGGTTGAAAAGGGAGAGTGTTGACATGTTGGGGGGTTGTTAACCAATGCCATAGACCAATGTGTGTACTGACTGTTTAATGAGAAACTAGTTTGTTCCGTAAACCTGTATCTAAAGTACAATGAAAAAAAAAAATTTTTCAAGAATCCTAAAATTGTATCGGGTCTAGATTTTTTAACGAGTATATAAATAATGGTAATTTGGTACCCAATATCAGTCTGTTCTATTTCTTATTAATATTTTGCTAAGATGTCAGGTGAGAGAGCAACACAGATTAGAGAAAGAGACAAAGACCACTTGCCTTTTAGTATAGTTATTTAAAGAAACCTGAGGACAAAATGTACAGTATCACTAACAAAAACCAAACCCATTACTGTTGAGTCAATTCTGACTCATAGCAACCCTACAGGACAGAGTATAACTGCCCCATAGAGTTTCCAAGGAGTGCCTGGCTGATTTGAACTGCTGACCTTTAGGTTAGCAGCCGTAGCACTTAACCACTATACCACGAGGGTTTATAATATCACACCTTTAATCAGGAGAGGAAAAAGACCTGACACCCTCTTTGTGATATATGAGAAATTCATTCTTGCCTACCAAAAAGAAAAATGATGAAAATTTGATACATTTCTTTTTAATACCAAAAAAAAAAAAAGAAGTCTTCACTAAGGGAAAAAAAAAAAAAATCAATATTGCAGTCCCGTTTACACATATTGAATTCTGGTTGTATAGATATAGACTGGCCTTGAATGATCAGATTTGTTTCAGTGAGAATAATCTGAAAAATCCTTCCACAGATGTAAGCCATCAGGGGATGCAGAGTAGGAACAGACCTGACAGGGCCTGTCGATTTGAACCATGTACAGGTATTATTCTGAATTTTAAATGCTATTGAAATGTTTTAAAATCTTCAAATCAAAACAAATTATTATCATTTCCAAGCAGGCCTACATAATGGAGCTCAGTAGCCACCTCTGTCACCTGTTTTGTCAAATGGCCCGGCTACATTCACTTGCAGTAGCAAAGGAGTCTGAAAGTGCCCGCTGCAATTGAGCACCAGGCCTTGCACCAGAAAAGAGCTATTCACCTGCGCCAGCCGGCCCACAGGTATATCCAGACACAAAGCAAGTCAAGAGGCAGAGGCCTTTGGCCTGGGCCAAGAAAAAAGCTGCCAGCAATGAGATGTCTATACTAAGAGACCATTTCCCTTCAATTTCAGGAGGTAGCATACAATCAGGAACCCGTGGTACAGAAGGAAGAAGTCCAAGCTGCAGTGAAGGCCTTGGCAAAAAACAAGGCTCCAGGAATTGACAGAAAACCAACTGAGATGTTTCAACAAACAGATGCACTACTGGAAGTATTCACTTGTCTATGCCAAGAAATTTGGAAGACAGCTACCTGGCCAACTGACTGGAAGAGATCCATATTTATGCCTATTCCAAAGAAAGGTGATTCAACTTAATGGGGAAATTATCAAACAATATCATTGTTGGGCCGCTAGGAGCTCTGTCATGCTTCCTCCATCTCCAGCAGATAGCAGTCTCCCTGCTTCCAGGGATTGTCTAGACAGTACAAACCGTCAGTTGGTTAGTAGCATCCAGTTCTGCCATGGTTGTGTAGACGTGACTACTTATGGGAGTCAACAGACCACTAGCCTTTGCTACAGTAACAAATAAATACCCAAATCTCAATAGCTTATCAAAGCAATAGTTTATTTACTGCTTACAAAACGTCTCATGCAGATTAAGAGCTTTCTGGGGATATCCTCCTTGATGTGGTCACTCAAAGACAGAGGTTGCTTCTATCGTGCGGCTCCTCCATGTCAAAATTACCAGTTGCCATCAAGTCAGCTCTGACTCATGGCTACCCATGTGTATTAGAATGGAACTGCACTTCGTAGGACTTTCGTTGGCTGATTTTTCATAAGTAGACTGCCTTATTTCCAAGGCACCTCTGGATGGCCTCAAACCTCCAACCTGTCAGTTAACAGCCAAGTGTGTTACCTGTTTGCATTACCCAGGGACTCTTCGTGTCAAATTATCACCAACATAGGCGAAAAAGATGATAGAAAACCTATACTTGTTTATAACTGTCTTGAACCAGAAAGAACAAAAGTTCCTTTTACTCATGGCCCCAATTCAATTTCGAGGGAGGCTGAGCACTAGAGGAGCACCTGGAATATCTGTGGGCATTATTGTCTCTACCATACAACCAGATTTTTTTTTTAATGGGACCAGGGTACCAACTAAGGAATGCCACATCTATAGGGACATGGCTGTCCCAACAAGGAACATGACAATGATCTAATGATTTATTGTGTAATTGAATCAAGAGCTCCACCACTTTTATATCAAGCAAGATCCATATTTATGCAACTGATTTTCAACATTTTCAAGGAAAGCAAGTCTTGTAAAGAAAATGTGCTTTCTACTCCGTACAAAGCAACGAGGTGTTATGACTTGGCTTTGGAAGAACGTTCTTAAAATAATATATCCGGCTCATCTGTTGAGACCGTGCCTTCTGGTGCAGCTTGCCATTGCCCAGTTTTCTATCTCCTATAATAGTAACCAGCTTTGAAGCCAAAATAAGCTCCCTAGTTGTTCCCCGGAACATCCCATCTGCCTCATGCTTCAACACCAGGCGGTACCTCCAGAACTCGTCACGGCTGTGGCAGTGCAGACTGCAAAGCAAATGTCTTGTGGCTTCATCCCATCAAGGCTGAAAAGATACGCCACTTCATCACTGTTGCAAGAATACCTAAACTTTTTCATTTCGTATGGCAGCTTTTCTCAGATCACACCTTAAAGATTATCTCTGGGATGATGTCTTAGATATGTACTGCTGCTATAACAGAAATACCACAAATACCATGGATGGCTTCAACAAAGAGAAATTTCTTCTCTCACAGTCTAGGAGGCTAGAAGTCTGAATTCAGGGTGCCAGCTCCAGGGGAAGACTTTCTGTCTCCGTCGGCACTGGAGGAAGGTCCTTGTCATCAATCTTCCCCTGGCCGAAGAGATGCTCAGCACAGGAACCCCAGGTCCAAAAGATTTGCTATGCTCCTGGTGCTGCTATCTTGGTGGTATGAGGTCCCCATGTCTCTCTGCTTGCTTTTCTTTTTTGTAAATCAAGAGAGATTGACTTAAGTTGCAATCGAATCTTGTAGATTGAGTCCTACTTCATTAACATAACTGCCGCTAATCCCACCTCATCAAAATCATAGAGACAGGATTTATAACACATACGAAAATCACATCAGATGACAAAATGGTGGACCATCACACAATACTGGAAATCATGGCCAAGTTGACACACATTTGGGGGGACACAATTCAATTCATGACAGATGGTAAATGAAAATAACCATTCTCTGTATGGAAAATAATCTGATACACTGAAAACATCCCTTTGGGATCAAAATAATCTGAAAAGGGAATAGTCACAAAAATGGGTTTTACATCTATTAACAAATGCCTTCATTCCATTCATATACACATACTCTCATTTCATTGTAGCCTTTTGCTTAGTTCACTTTACCAGGGAAAAAAATTCCAAAGCTTTATCTTTTTAATTTATAAGAATACTAATTATAATTCTGATAACTCCTTACAGACTGTGACAACAAATATTATGAAAATCCCATTGGTGTTATCCCAATATTAGAAAAGTTTTGAAACGCAAAGATAAAAACAATCAGAAAATGGCATGCAGTCAACTCTTTCTTTCCCTCTTAACATTTCTCTCTAGAGATACAAATAAAACTTAGTCTTCTAGGATCTCTCTCATGTGTTATATGGTGGTATCATATTCAAATCCAAGAACTAAAAAAAAAAAAACTAAAACCTGTTGCCGTCAAGTCAATTGATTCCTTGCGACCCTGTAGGACAGAGTAGAACTGCCCCATAGAGTTTCCAAGGAGCGGCTGGTGGATTTAAACTGTCGACCTTTTGGTTAGCAGCCTGAGCCAGGAAATGGTACTAGCTACCAGAGGCACCAAAATAACTTCTCTTGAAATTTTTGCAATCACTAATATTGAGAAATATTACTCAGCACCAAATCTAGGTGAAAACACACATACATCTATTTAGCAAAATGTATACCCTACAAATGGGGGCAATGGTGGCTCAGTGGTAGAATTCTCACCTTCCAATCAGAAGACCTGGGTTCCATTCCTAGCCATGCACCTCCCATACAGTCACTGCTAGTCTGTCAGTGGAGGCTTACATGTTGCTCTGATGGTTAACAGATTTCAGCAGAGCTTCCAGACTAAAAGAGACTAGGAACAAAATCCTGGTGATCTATTTCCAAAAATTCAGCCAATGAAAACCCTGTGGATCACAGTGGTCCAATCCCATTGTACATGAGGTCACCATGAGTCAGGAGCTAACTCAACGGCAGCAATCACAACAACAATGCCCTACAGGAGTTCCTAGGTAATGCAAATGGCTGCTAACCAAAACATTGGGTGTTTGAGTCTAACTAGATGGCTCAAAACGAAGGCCTGGCAATTCATTTCTGAAAAACCAGCCAATGAAAATCCTATAGATCAATAAGGTGTACACCTATAAAAACTTGAATTGGAAGAAGTTGTGTGATAGATATATTTACAATAACAAAATAAATAAATAAATAAAGAGTGGCCGCTGAGGCTGCTCATGTACAGCCAAAAACCTCCTGGAATTTGATTCCTTGGTTTGGAGGTTTAGGGTCATGGTTTCATGGGACACCCAGTTAATTGGCCTAATAATGTGTTTAGTGCTTCTGTTCTACCTCTTAGTTTGTTACATAGTGCCTGGGGTCTTAAAAGCTTGCAAACAGACATCCAAGGCACAACAATTGGTCTCTATTTGCCCGAAGAAACAGAGGAAGAAGAGTCAGGAACAGGAGTAGGAAATGGAACGTCTGGCTAATCGCCTCCATGAACAGCTGCCTCCTTTGCCACGAGACCAGAACTGGGTTGTGCCAGGCTACCATTATTGAACATTTTGATCAAAGATTCTATAGCAGAATCCTGATCAAAAGGGGGAAAATGCAGAACAGAATTTCAAATTCTCATAGACTCTTAACTTTCTAAAGCCAGGGAGGGTAGATGAACCCCTGAAACTATTGCCCTGAGATAATCTTTAAATTTTAAACCAAAACTATCCCCCGAGATCTTTGTAAAACCAAACAATAGCCTAGCCTAACTAGTAAAGAATGTCTGCCTTTAGCATTACGCTTTTTGAAGATCTAACTATATTCAGTCATATTGAGAATAGCAATTTGAAAGATTAGATGAGAACCTCAGGGGCAGTGAGTTTATGTTAATGAGGGAGGAACAACTCAGAGAAGAAAGGTGAGAAAGGTCACACAACTTGAAGAATGTAATCAACGCCACTGAGTTGTAAATGTAGAAACTGTTCAATGCAGAGGGTGGAGCTAACAGGGGAGGGGCAGGGATGGAAACTGTTAAGCTGGTGTATGTTTTGCTGTGTATATTCTCGACAACAACAAAAATAAAATAAATTAAAAAAGAAAACCCTACAGAACACAGTTCTACCCTGAAACCCATGTGGTTGTCATGAGTCGAAATCAAATCAACTCAAAAGCAACTGGACTGGATACCCTACGAAAGGTGTCTATATGGTCCCTTGTCTATTTACAGTATTCACTCGCCATATCAGTCAATATGCTTTTGCCAATTACAGAAAACGAAATTCATGTTGTCTTAAAGAACAGGGGAATCAATTGGCTCATGTAATTGTGGAAGTCAGGAGCACTGCTTCTCAAACCATCTGTGGCGAAGGATAGTTGTTGTTGTATTGTTGTTTGTTTTCAGTCAATTGCAGATTGCTACCTGGCTTGAACACAATTTACACCACTTGCACCTTATCCCTTTGTTCAACGACACCAAAAACGTTGTTGTATAGCCTGTTCAACTAGACAAGTCCACCGATCACACACTTAGATGTCGTACAATGTCAATGACTACAAAGTTTTCCAAACCCTTATCTCACATTCAGTGTTTATCGCATTGCAGATTATTAACCAACAGTTCACAGGCGGTTCGTGCCCTACATTTTGAGTAGCACTGGTCTAGAGATAGCCATCCACAAGACTCTTGCTCCATTTCCCTGACATCCTCTAGGTCGCCCTCCTCTGTGTACCTGCCACTTCTGTGGGCTGGTATGGAGATGGCTGCAATGGTTCCTGTCTACATGTGACAACATCCAGATGAAGGGACAGAGGGTCACTTCCAAGCTACATCAAAAGCACAAAGAACTCTCCCATCTCATTTTCTTTAATGGGCTCACATGCCCTTCCTAAGCTGTGGGTGGAGTTACTTACTCCAGGCAACTCCCACAGGTTGCATAGGAGAAGCAGTCTACCAAAAATAAACTTGGGCTTAAGTGGTGAAGAAGGGAAGGCGGAATGGACACCATGTGAACAACCAGCAATGCAGGAAGCATTTGAGCTGGGTTTTTTGTGTAATTATTCAGTCAATTAAAAGTTTTTTTTAAGTAGTCATTAATTTTGTAGACCTGTTTTTTTTGCGGGGGGGGGATGGTGTTGAGCACAGGGCACACAGAGAGCTGGACTTACCTAAAATTCCAAGCATCTGGGGAAGGGACCCTGATTGGCCCAACCTTCTCCAGTCACCTGAGGCCAAGAGGAGAGGTTTTCATCGAACAAGCCTGGCTGCTTAAGGGAGGAAGTGTATGAAGGGATGGAAGGTCACACTTAAGGATTTGCTGGACAGCTTCGCATAGCGACTTCCTTCCAAAGAGAGCACTAAGGAAAGCCAAACCAAAAAACCAAACCCATTGCCACTGAGTCGATTCTGACTCATAGCGACCCTATAGGACAGAGTAAAACTGCCCCACAGAGTTTCCAAGGAGCTCCTGGCTGATTCAAACTGCCGACCCTTTGGTTAGCGGCCGTAAGGCTTAGCCACTACGCCACCAGGATTTCGTAAGGAAAGCAGGGGGCAGGAAATCACTTTATAATGGAGAAAACTGACCAATACAACTTCAGCCAGGTGATCAAGGTCAATATCATGACAAATAGTTTTGACAGTATGTACTCTTTATATGATGTGGTAAAAATGGTGCTTTACCTCTGTGGTCTTCCTCCTAATAACCCCAGTCTCACCATGAGTAAAACAAAGAGAAGCATCCTACAAAATACCTGACCTGTATTCCTCAAAACTGTGAAGGTCATCAAGAATTGAGAGACCTTCACAGCCAAGGGGAGCCTAATGAGACGTAGTGACTAAACACAGTATGGTATCCCAGATGGCAGCCTGGAACAGAAAAAAATATTAGAAAAAAACTTAGGGAATCTGAATTAAGTATAACCAAAACCAACCCATTGCTGTCAAGTTGATTCGTACACATAGCAGCCCTATAGGACAGAGTAGAACTGCCCCATAGGGTTTCCCAGGCTGTAAATCTTTACGGAAACAAACTGCCACGTCTTTCTCCCACAGAGGGGCTGGTAGGTTCAAACCACTCACCTTTAGATTTGCAGCTGAGCGCTTTACCACTGTGCCATGTCAGTATAAGAGGTTAGTAATGAAGAAACTGCTTGTAGAAGACATATGAGAGCTCTCTACTATCTGCCAAATTTTCTGTAAATCTAAAACTCTACTAAAAAATAAAATCTATTGGTTTTTTTTAAGTTACTGCTACTAAACAATGGTAAAAAAAAAAATTAGCTTTAACAATCATGTCACGAAAGAAGATATCTACAAGAGCCAGTAAAAATAGGAAAAGGTATTTGATCTTGTTAATTATCAGAGAAATGCAAATTAAACACGATGAAATGCCCACAAGAATGGTTAAATTAAAAAAAGAATGGTTAAATTAAATTTAAAAAGTCTGTAATTCTAAGCATTGGTGAGGACAGGAAGAAACTGGAGTTCTCAGAGTCTGCTGGTGGAAGTGTGAAATGGTGCAACCACCTTGGAAAATCGTCGGCGTTTATTAAGCTGCCCTTACACATCCCCGGGACCTAGAAATTCCACCTAAGTGTATGTCTGTGCACGTGTGTGTGTTTATATGTATGTAACCCACAGAAGTGCAAACACGTGTGCACCAATGTACAAAAACAGCATGTACATATTTTAACCATATTAGTCATTCTATTTCATCATTTAATCATCTATTATTCATTATTATTCAAACTAGAAACAATCCAAAGTCTATCAGCAGTGGAGCAGATGAATGAGATTGAGACATGGGTATGTGGAGGAACACAGCAATGAAATACCATCAAAACCAAGCCAGTTGCAGCTGAGTCGATTCGTACGCATAGCAGCCCTATAGGACAGAGTAGAACTGCCCCATAGGGTTTCCAAGGAGTGGCTGGTGGATTTGAACTGCCGACCTTTTGGTTAGCAGCCGAGCTCTTAACCACTGTGCCACAAATACTATACATGGATGAAAATAAACCTCTGCTACGTACAACAGCATGGCTAAATCTCATAAACATAATATTGAGCAAGAGAAGTGGACACCAAAGCCTTCATACTATAATTCCAGTAATTCAAAAACAGCCAAAATCTATGGAAATAGAAAATCTGGGCAGTAGTCACCTTTTCTTAGTAACAGAGGGGAGCTCAAACGGGGCTTCTAGGCTGCTGGTAACCTTTGATTTCTTAATCTGAGTGGTGATTCCATGGGCGTGCTCACTTTACGAAGCTCAGCAAGCTTGGGGCACTTCTCTGTAAGTCTGTTATACTGCAGTAAGGAAGGTTGTTTCAAAAATAATCATAAATAAGTGTGATATGGGTTGTAATGGTGGTCTTACTAAGTAAATTGATAGATTTTATAAGACTCAGATGTTCTCAGTCCCCAAGGCAAGCAGTTGCTATCGAGTTGATTCCAGGTCATGGCAATCCCACGTGTGTCAGAGTACAACTGTGCTCCATAGGGTTTTCAGTGGCTGAAGTAGATTGTCATGGATTGAACTGTGTCTGCCAAAGTATCTGTCAACTTGGCTAGGTCATGATTCCCAGTATTGCGTGATTGTCCACCATTTTCTCATCTGATGTGATTTTCCTGTGTGTTATAAATCCTACCTCTATGATGTTAGTGAGGTGGAATTGGCAGCAGTTATGTTAATGAGGCAGAACTCAATCTACAAGATTTAATTGAGTCTTTAGCCAATCTCTTTTGAGATATAAAAGAGAGAAGTGAGCAGAGAGACATGGGGACCTCATACCACCAAGAAATAAGAGCCAGGAGAAGAGTGCACCCTTTGGACCCTGGGTCCCTGTGCTGAGAAGCTCCTTGACCAAGGGAAGATTGATGACAAGAATCTTCCTCCACAGCTGACAGAGACAGAAAGGCTTCCCATGGAGCTGACGCCCTGAATTTGAACTTCTACCCTACTAGAGTTTGAGCCAATAAATTTCTCTTTGTTAAAGCCATCCACTTGTGGTATTTCTGTTATAGTAGCGCTAGATAACTAAGGCATAGATCACCAGGCCTTTCCTCCAAGGCACATCTGGGTGGACTTGAACTTCCAACCTCACTCAGCAGCTGAACATGTTAACTGTTTGCCCCACCCAAGCACTCCACTCCAATACAGGTTGAGCAAGAATAGCTACATAGAGTACAACTATAAATGAAAGCTAAGAAAGTGTTGAATAGCCAAGGACAGGGAAACTTTCCAGAAAACGTATAACTTGTGATACCACGTGAAGAAAGAGAAGAATATGGCTGAGAGCTAGTGTAGGTGACATTTGACCCGATGACACTCTGGAAAGAACTAGGCTCTAATTAACTTTGGATTTAAATCTGCTCGATTCGAGCAGGGAATCTGGTACTTTCTGACTAGGCTTGTGGTCCCCCATCACCCTGCCCGCACTTTTGAATTTAATTTCTTCTTAAATGAGCCTTCCAAATTTGAGTGAGCTACCTGTCTCATGTGGGGACCCTGACTGACACGTGGAGTAAAATCTTAAACCCCTCAAATTGTGTTTCATTCTTGGGTAAAACTTAAAAGAGAGATTACGGGTTATATGATATTTGATGAAGAACCTGAGAGGAAATATATGCTGACCTATAATTTGAAAACTCAGAAAGCTGCTGGGTAATACCCTTCTCATTAAGGTAAGAAGACAGAGATTGCCCAACAGTTCAGCCTCTCAGAGCAGACAGCGGCGTGCAAAAGAATGGAGAGGGGACCCAGAAAGGCAAAGGGATGCTACCAGCCCTTTCCACAGCTCTTTTCTCTCAGTCCCTTCCCACTGGACCAGCCCTTCTGCCTCTCCACAGTTTAGGGAGGGACCTCAGCTAATATTGGGGAAACCCTGGTGGTATACTGGTTAAGTGCTACAGCTGCTAACCAAAAGGTCGGCAGTTCAAATCCAACAGGTGCTCCTTAGAAACTCTATGGGGCAGTTCTACTCTGTCCTATAGGGTCAGCATAAGTCAGAATCTACTCGATGGCAATGGGGTTATCAGCTGATATTGGGGAAATAATTGAGAAAAACACTACAGAAAAGATTGTGAGATGTATCAGTTGTGATATATAACTGACCATAAGAAATAGAAGATCCACTAATGGAAGTATAAATAAGAAGGGATTTATTATTTTACAACAAGTACCAGGAAAGCTAGACAATGAATAAGGAAGACTGAAGTAGAACTGATGTCTTTGAATTATGGTGTTGGTAAAGACTATTGAATATACCATGGACTGTCAGAAGAACTAACAAATCTGCTCTAGAAGTACAGCCAGATGCTCCTTGGAAGTGAGGATGGTGAGACCACGTCTCACCTAATAACAACAACAGCAAGCTGCATCTCAGAAGCCTAAGTGCAGTGGTAATGACTCAAGCAGGGCACCCCTCAAAACAAGGCAGGGTGAGGGCAGGGCAGGACACCCCAGTCAAGGGACACCACAGGAGCAAAGGCCCAGAGGTGGGAATCCTAAAGCCAAATTCAGACACGTTTGAGATTAGTCTGACCTAGAGCAGAAGTTTGTGGTTGGAGAATAGAGGGGAAGGAGAGCTGTAATTACGCTGCTTGCAGTTAGTTCATAAATGAATGATGCCAACGGTGACTGTGAAGGAAATTATGACAGTGATGATGGTAATGACGATGATGATGATGATTAACAATGATGACAACTGTGAATGGTGGCTTGTGGTCACTTTATAAGGTTACTGGGGCAAGATGGAGCCCTGGTGGCTCAGTGGTTAAGAGTTCGGCTTCTAGCAGGTGGAATCCACCAGTCGCCCTTGGAAACCCTTTGGGGCAGCTCTACTCTGTCCTGTAGAGTCACTATGAGTTGGAATCGACTCAACAGCAATGGGTTAATGGGTTTTTAGGGTAGAATAGGTTTTCCCTTGATTACTCATACAGTGCCACCCGCAAGCAAATTTGGAAAAGATCTGACCCTTTTTATCCTATGACCCAAAAACTCTTAAAATGTGTTTGATGCTTTTAAAGCAGGATGTTGTTAAATACTTAGAGAAGGGTTTGCAGTTGGGTTTTCATCCACACCAACACCAGCACTACCATCCTGTTTGAAATGTTCCCAGTTCGGAAAATGGCACCAGCACACAAGCTAATCAGCTTTTCTATACATGGTTTCTTTCAGGGTGTAATTACTGGCCTGGCTTTATATTATTTTGGGATCGTGTCAGCAGCTAATTGTGGTACAGTGTGAATGCTTTGAAACGAGCTCGGCTGAGTATGAGAATAGCTCAGCAAATTTAGGGCTGTGTGTGCATCATTTTTAAAGTCTATTGTTTAGCGGGACACTGAACATGGCAGATTAATGGTGGAGAGCAACTCGGAGGGCAAACGGCTGTGGAATCTGACCTGCCTCGCACTTCACTCTGAAGGTTCTGAGCTGATCATTCCTGGCACCTACTTGCCACACTCAGCTCCCAATAGAAGTGTGAGCTGACCTAAACGTGCAAGGGAGAGTCAGGTCCTGGCATATGGCTAAGTTTCAACCACTGCTGCCAAAAAGACCTGTGGCCATCAAGTCGATTCTGACTCACGGCAACCTCATGCATCACAGAGTTGAACTGCTCCATCAGGTTTTCTTCACTGTAATCTTTATGAATGCAGATCACCAGCCATTTTTCCACAGCACCACCGGGTGTTGGGTTTGAACCACCAACGTTTAGGTTAGTAGTTGAGCACAAATCATTGCTGCAGGGTCATGAAAATTCCAATCATTTGGACTGTATAGCAGGGAGCATTGCTTCCCCTGCCTCAGGCTTCCATGAAGGGGAGAGAGCTTTCTTTTCATTCCCTAGGAGGCAAAGATATGAAGAGGATGCTTCTAGCGTCTTTTGGCCTCCTCTCCTACCACACTCTAGGG
Organism: Elephas maximus indicus; assembly: GCF_024166365.1. Classification (NCBI taxonomy): domain Eukaryota; kingdom Metazoa; phylum Chordata; class Mammalia; order Proboscidea; family Elephantidae; genus Elephas; species Elephas maximus. The sequence goes on from NC_064832.1 coordinate 92,574,374, forward strand.
TATAGGAGTACGGCATCTACTTGATGGATTTGGGAAAAGGAACGAGTATTGCTAACTCAGCCTTTCTCACTCACTCTTTCCATATGCTCCTGTCCTCAGGGGACAATTTTTCTCTTCTTCCACGTGATAAGCAACTTGCCCCTGTAGCGGGGGCCACACTTACACAGGTCAAGTAGTATTGTCCCGACAGTTTCCCCAATAATTGAGAAAATTAATTTTTCTAATTTATTATAGTTAAAATACTAAAGTAAATTCCATGTATTCATTTAACCCAAAATTGTAATATAGCTCTAGCGGGAGGACAGGGCAAGGAGGCAGTGTAACAAGGTAAATCCTTTCGACTGGAATAGGAGATTAACAGATAATGTATAAAACTGATGAGTCAAAGATGCTGTTGTTAACTGCCATCGAGTGAACTCTGATTCACGGTGACCCCACGTGTGCAGAACAGAGCTGCTCCATAGGGTTTTCACAGCTGTGACCTTTTGGGAGCAGATCACCAAGCCTTTCTTCTCAGGTACTTCTGAGTGGGTTCAAACCGCCAACCTATTGGCTAGTAGTTGAGCACTTAGCCATTTGCACCAGCCAGCTGCCCATGAGTCAAAAGATAGCACCTATCATTCATTTTTTTTTTAATCATTCAAAACTATAGACCAGGATAAATGCTAAAAGAAACCAGCTCAAAAAGTCTGAAAAGATTGGCACTGGGGAGGAGAGCTGAGGGGAGTGAGGAAAGGCGGGCAAGGAACTTCTGCGTTTTGTTGAAATAAAAAAAAAAAAAAAACGCTTTTAGAAGGAAAAAAAAAACCCTGCCATTGGGGAACTTGTCCAGTGCTCATAGCTGGGATTCAGTGTTGAGGGAGCTGGTCTGGCGCTCACAGAAGCCGTGTTGTCCTCCAGGTGGACATCAACCATCTCATAGAACAGCAACAAAACACTAGGCCACTCTGTGACCGTGAGAAAGTGAGACACGACAAGCTCACTTCATAACTTTGTCTAAGCAAAGACAAAAACGAGGTCCCTGTGCAACCCACAAAGTACCAAACATTCCCTTCTCCCAGCTGATAGGAGTGGCCACTGGGTATTCTCCCACCACGGCTTTATTCCTGAAGACAAGGTGTACTGAAACAACCAGTCGTGAGATCGTTCCTGCTCCCTGACAGTACCCAGTCCAGAGTAAGTCCTCACTTTCTCGGACCCTTCCCCGAATCACCCAGCCAAGGCCCAAACTCTATCAGAAGGGTTTCTAACACCCTCTTACTAAGATGCCCACCATTCTCTGGGGCATGGGTCTTCTCTCACTACCGAAAACCCCATTACCGTTGAGTTCGTTCTGACCCACAGACACCCTAAGGGACAGAGCAGAACGGCCCCATCGGGCTTCCAGCAGCTGCTGGAGGATTCTAACTGCCATCATGCACAAAGTTAGCAGCAGCCGCTGCAGTGGCTTCCAAGGCAACAGGCCTTCGATTCAGGCTTGGCAGCAAGTGCTCTGATTTCTGTGGGCAGTTTTCCTTATGTAAGAACAAAGGTCACGGAGGCCTCTCCATAAGGCTGTGTCCACAGATTGGTGTTTGCCAGTGAGCCAAAGTGTTTCAGGAGTCACAAAACAGAGGAAGATAGAAGACATACTTTTAAATTGCCATTCACTTCATCCATATGATGGAAAATAATATTTCATTTCAAGCTTGTAAACTAAATGTAAAATAGGACTAATCCTTCTTCTTTCACAAAATAACAGCCCCGTCCCCAGTCCATAAATGTTAATCTCTTGCTTTCCTTGTATGTGATAAGCAACTTCTAAAACGGCTTCCAATGATCCCAGCCTCCGGTATTCCTGAAACCAAAATCAAACCTGTTGCCTGTGAGTGGACTCTGGCACACAGCGACCCTACAGGACAGAGTAGAAAGCCCCATAGTGTTTCTGAGGAGCAATTAGTGGATTCCAGCTGCCAACCTTTGGGTTAGCAGCCAAGCTGTTAATCTCCAACCACATGGCCTGGTCAATAGCACTTCAACTGTTTTCTGTGATGAGTCTATTCACATAGTCCTTAAACCTACACCCAATCGATTAATTTAAAGGAAGAAAAAGAAAAAAAACTCCATCCCTGGGATGAGGTCCAAGAACTGAGACGTCCTGTGGGCTAAGAAAGAAAAATTTTGAGCCAAAATATGGATTTAAGCTTTTAATCCATTGGTTTCATTCAGCTATGGAGCCTAGATGGAAAACAATTTTATTGTTTGTGAAGATTAGAAATAAATAAACAAATTTAATTACATTTTCACCATAAAGCAATCATCAGGTGTAATCTGCTGATGCCTGAGGGGGAGCGGCAGGGGAGAGGGAAGGTCCTTTTCTCTTAACAAAATTTTTTTTTTTCCCCAAAACTCGGAATTCATTTTTGTTCAGCATTCTAAATACTTATGCAATTTTAACTCATATTGACGTTAAAAATCTGGCCTCTGACCTCACACTTCTTTCGCCCCACCTAAAGATCTAAAATCTCTTTATGCCAAGATTTCAACACCTTGTCCTGGCCACCACGGGCAAATTTATCTGGATTATCCCACCCTTAAACCTTTATCTCCAGTCTCAACAACAACAACAAAAGTTTTCCTCCTCTCCTTTGTGGCAAATGAGGATTTTACTCCTCAACGTTCAAATATGAGAAATTTCACATTCCTCTTTCTAAAATTAAGTAAATCCACAATGAGTCCCCACCATCCCCACTTTGCCAAAGCGGCTGGTGATCCTAGGCAGGAGAGGATCCCTCAGCTTTTAATGGAACCATGTAAGAATCCTGATGCCAGAAAACCAGGAGAGGGCCCAGTCCTTAATCTGGAGGTTTCGCTTCATGCCTGGACTCTTCTGGGCTCTTGCACAGGTCTTCTGGCTTTGAATGAGCACTCCATGCCAGTGGCCCACTCTGTAGAGGGCAGATTTGTTCTTGCACAGGTCTTCTGGCTTTGAGTGAGCACTCGATGCTGGCAGCCCACCCTGTAGAGGGCAGATTCATTCTTGCACAGGTCTTCTGGCTTTAAGTGAGCACTCTATGCCAGTGGCCCACCCTGTAGAGGGCAGATTCGTTGCTGCCAGGCTTGGCCATCCACAAGCTTCCTATAGCAAGCTCCACTTTAAAATTCACCAGCAGATACATTTTCTTCGGGGTAGTGATGGTTCAGGGGTAGACTTCTCACCTTCCATGCAGGAGACCCTGATTCAGTTCCTGCCCAATGCACCTGAAGCACAGCTACCACCTGTCAGTGGAGGCTTGCATGCTGCTATGGGGCTGAACAGATTTCAGTGGAGCTTCTAGACTAAGAGTAGCTAGGAAGAAAGGCCTGGAGATCTACCTTCGAAAATCAGCCACAGAAAACCCTATGGATCACAACTATCCAATCCACAAACGATCACAGGGATGTCACCGAATTGGGTAGCTTTTTGTTCCCTTGTGCACAGAGTGATCATGAGTCAGAGCAGATAAAAACAACCTCATATGGTGGTGCCAGGGATTAAATAAGCTAATACCAGTAAGTGCTTGGAGCGATGTCTGGCACGTGGGAAAACTGCTCTAGGCAATACTGCTCTTTTACTACAGTCTCAAAGCTCAGCCCAGGCTTCACCTCCTCTGAGGAGTCTCCCCTGCACCCCGCTCCCTTCACCAATACCAGGATAGACAGAGCCACCATCTTTTCCTCTCTGTGAGCTCAGCTCTTAGCCATAGCCGTTGGGCCCAGAGGGGACACTGAACCCCCTTGTCTCTTCAGAGTCTCCCCCTCCTCCCAGAATTTGAAATCAGGACACAAAGGATCTAGTGGCTTTGCCGATAATGGAGCACAGAGTATGTGAGCTCAAGAGATCTGTGGATGCAGAGGAGCTAGGAAAGCAATGAGCAAGAGAAAGAGAAGCAGAGAAGGGGCGTCCTGTAGCCACAGAGTGGCCGGCTTGCCCCATGACCACTTTCTTGGTCCTGTCTCCATGGAAATCTAACTGCATTTCCTGACACTGGGTTTCCTGAGATATTACAAAGCTGGTCAAAAGGGGGACAATGTAGAATAGAATTTCAAAGTTTCATGGAATCCAGAATTCCTGGAGCCATAAAGGCTAGATGAACCCCTGAAACTATTGCCGTGAGATAATCTTTAAATCTTAAACCAAATACATTCCTTCAAATCTTCTTAAAACCAAAGAATAGTTTAGCTTAACTACTAAAGAATGTCTTCCTTGAGCATTGTGCTCTTTTCAGATCTATCTGTATGGGACAAAATTGACAACAGCAACTTGAAAGGTGGGACAGGACTCTTAGGGGAGCAGTAGATGTATGTCAACGGGGGAGGAACAACTCAGAAAAGGAGGATGAGATGGTTGCACAGCTCGAAGAATGTAATAATGTCACTGAATTGTACATGTGGAAACTTGAATTGGTGAAAGGTTTGCTGTATACATTCTCAATAACAACAAAATACACTATTTAAAATAAATAAATAAGGCCATTCAGTAAGCTGCTCTTTAGCTCTTTTCTACTTACATTCTCTGGAAGCCCATTCTGGCTGTGCGACTATATGTCTACGAACGGAAAGTGAGCATTCCAAGTTCTCAGCACCCTAGAAAGGGGCGTTTACTCATCCTTCTTCCATTCCACAGGCAGGTAGTAGGAGAGTGCAAAAGGCTATTCTACCATCGCTTAGCCCTGCTTTCACAGTGTGCCTGGATTTACTTATCAAGACAAATTGAATCCCACTGTCCTGACAGAAAGAGTAGAGAAGGCGGCAAGAGGAGAGGGTGCGGGACAGGCCAGCCCTCCTCCATACCCCTCTCCGTTTCCTAGACGACTTTGAATTTCCCGACTCAGCCTGGAAAATGAAAGGAAATCACATCTGTTCTTTGCTATTTTCAGAATCTCTTTAGGGAAGAAAATTTGAGTGGCAAGCTGTGCAGTTGTTCTCCAAGACACTACGCACTTCCAAAGTTGAGATTATAATGAAATGGAATCTACTTTTTCTTTTTGGTGCTTGGAAACTTAATTGATGTTCAGTATTTAGATATATTTCTTTACAATAAAATGGATTGAAAAAAAATAGCCAAAGAGAATGAATAGCAATTAACAAAGTAAAATATCCAAAGGACCAATAAAAGGAAAAAAATCTGGGAGCTCTCTTGTAATGAAGGAAATCCAAAGTCAACAATAGTAAAGCATCTTTTTTCACCAAGCAAGTTTGCAAAGATGAAAAACAATGGTAACACTACATGGGGAAATTATCAAAAACCAGAAACTGTTCTTGTATTTTTGTGCTAGTAGTTACTTTCATAACTGCATAACTTTATTTTTTTTGCATGTTTTCCAAGTTTTCTGCAACGAACATATATTACCTAATAATGAAATAAATAAATAAATTTGTTTTTAAAAGAAGGATCCTATGACTCTTTTCTTTAATAATATTTTATTGTGTTTAAGCTGAAAGTTCACATAGCAAATTAGCTTCCCATTTAACAATTTCTACACAAATTATTCAGTGATATCGATTACATTTTTTACAATGTGTTACCATTCTCATTCATTCCATTCTGGTTGTACCATTTCCAGTACTCTAGTTTCCCTGCCCCCTTACCTCTTCATCTTTGCTTTGGAGTAATGTTTGACCCTGAGATGATTTTTTTTTTTTTTTTAAATGAGCTCATTACTCACAGGAAATATTCTTTATCTTATGGGCCAATCTGTTATTTAGCTAAAAATCCTATGATTCTTATGACTTTTGGCAAATTCTCTTTTCCCTTAATTCAAAAGAACGAAGTTAATAAGGTTAAAATAAGACAACAACACATAACCAAGTTACACCTGGCAGTTTATTAGGGCAAGATTCGATTCTTACTACAACTCCCATACTTGACTGCAAGAGCTGTAACACTGGTACAAGCTTGCTGGAAGTTAAATTGGCACTGTGTAGCCAATTCATAATAATGTGGATATCTTTGTCCCAGCAATTCCATTTCTAGAGCTAAATAATAAGGAAATAATTAAAAATGTGTATGTATTGGCATGTACAAACTTATCCATTACAATGTTATTTACCAATGAGAAAATTATAAACGATCTAAATGTCCAACAAAAAGAGTTGCAATACTATGTAGCCACTGATAATCATGTTTAGAACAATATTTCATAATAACATAGGGAGATATGTACAAAATAACAACCAAAAAAAAACAGACTACAAAACTGGTTATACGATTCTTCTACAAAATATGCATGTGTGTGAGAAGAGAAATCATAACGGTAAAATATATACAAAATTTTAACTTTGGCTTTCCTATGGTATTAAGATTAAAGATAATTTCCTTTTCTTCATTTTTTACATGTCTTCCAAGTTTTCTGCAATGAACATACATTACCTAATCATAAAAAAATTGTTTTTAAAAGAAGAATCCTATGATTCTTAAGACTTTTGTCAAATGTTCCTTTACCTTAACCCAAAAGAAAAATATTAATAAAGCTTAACATAATATACCACCACATTATGAAGTTACACCTGACAGTTCTTTAGACAAGGTCCCATTCTTACTACTACTCCCATCCTCTAGCTCAGACCCTTCTCAAATTTAGTCTCATCTAACTCAGTGGTCCATAAACATCGATATCCTAGGCATTAGTGAGCTGAAATGGACTGGTACGGGCCATTTTGAACTGGGCAATCATATAGTCTACTAGGAAACCCTGGTGGCGTAGTGGTTGAGTTCTACGGCTGCTAACCAAAGGGTCAGCAGTTTGAATCTGCCAGGCGCTCCTTGAAAACTCTATGGCGCAGTTCTACTCTGTCCTGTAGGGTCGCTATGAGTCGGAATCGACTCGATGGCACTGGGTTATAGTCTACTATGCTGGGAATGACAATTCGAAGAGGAATGGCATTGCATTCATTGTCAAAAAGAGGCTTTCAATATCTATCTTGAAGTACAATGCTGTCAGTGATAGGATAATATCCATACGCCTGCAAGGAAGACCCGTAATACGATTCTTATTCAAATTACACACCAACCACTAAGGCCAAAGATGAAGAAATTGAACATTTTTACCAACTTCTGCAGTCTGAAATTGATTGAACATGCAATCAGGATGCATTGATAATTACTGGTGATTTGAATGCAAAAGTTAGAAACAAAGAAGGATCGGCAGTTGGAAAATATGGTCTTGGTAATAGAAACAATGCCAGAGATCGAATGATAGAATTTTGCAAGACCAACGACTTCTTCATTGCAAACACCTTCTTTCACCAGCATAAATGGCAACTGTACACATGAACCTCACCAGATGGAACACACAGAAATCAAATCGACTACATCTGTGGAAAGAAACGACAGAAAAGCTCAATATCATCAGTCATCATAAGGCCAGGGGCTGTGGAACGGACTATCGATTGCTCATATGCAAGTTCAAGCTGAAGCTGAAGAAAATCAGAGCAAGTCCACAAGAGCCAAAATACGACCCTGAGTACATCCCACCTGAATTTAGAGATCAACTCAAGAACAGATTTGACGCGTTGAACACTAACAACTGAAGACCAGAGGAGCTGTGGAATGACATCAAGGACATCATACATGAAGAAAGCGAGAGGTCATGGAAAAGACAGAATAGAAAGAAAAGACCAAGATGGAGGTCAGAAGGACTCTGAAACTTGCTCTTGAACATCGAGCAGCAAAAGCAAAAGGAAGAAATTACGAAGTGAAAGAACTGAACAGAAGATTTCATAGAGCAACTCGAGACGAAAAAGTATTATAATGACATGGGCAAAGAGATGGAGATAGAAAACCAAAAGGGAAGAACACGCTCAGCATTTCTCAAGCTGAAAGAACTGAAGAAAAAAATTCAAGCCTCGAGTTGCAATAATGAAGGATTCTATGGGGGAAAATACTAAACGACGCAGGAAGCATCAAAAGAAGATGGAAGGAATACACAGTCATCATACCAGAAAGAATTAGTCAACACTCACTCATTTCAAGAGGCAGCATATGATCAGGAGCCGATGGTACTGAATGAAGAAGTCCAAGCTGCACTGAAGGCATTGGTGAAAAACAAGGCTCCAGGGACTAACGGAATATCAATTGAGATGTTTCAACAAACAGATGAAGTGCTGGAAGAGCTCACTCGTCTATGCCAAGAAATATGGAAGACAGCTTCCTCGCCAGCTGACTGCAAGAGATCCATATTTATGCCTATTCCCAAGAAAGGTGATCCAACCGAATGCAGAAATTATCGAACAATATCATTAATATCACATGCAAGCAAAATTTTGCTGAAGATCATTCAAAAGCAGCTGCAGCAGTGTATCGACAGGGAGCTGCCAGAAATTCAGGTTGGAGTCAGAAGAGAACATGGAACCAGGGATATCATTGCTGATGTCAGATGGACCCTGGCTGAAAGCAGAGAATACCAGAAGGATGTTTACCTGTGTTTTATTGCCTCCAGAAAAGCATTCCGCTGTGTGGGTCATAACAAATTAGGGATAACACTGCAAAGAATGGAAATTCCAGGGCACTTAATTGTGCTCATGACAAAGCTGTACATAAATCAAGAGGCAGTTGTGTGGAAAGAACAAGGGGATACTGAGTGGTTTAAAGTCAGGAAAGGTGTGCATCAGGGTTGTATTCTTTTACCATACCTATTTAATCTGTACGCTGAGCAAATAATCCCAGAATCTGGACTATATGAACAAGAATGGGGTATCAGGATAGGGGGAAGACTCAGTAACAACCTGTATTATGCCCATGACACGACCTTCCTTGCTGAAAGTGAAGAGGACTTGAAGCACTTGCTAACGAAGATCGAAGACCACAGCCTTCAATATGGATTACATCTCAAGATGAAGAAAACAAAATCCTCACAACTAGACCAATAAGCAACACCATGATAAACGGAGAGAAGACTGAAGTTGTCAAGGATTTCATTTTCTTTGGATCCACAATCAATAGCCATGGAAGCAGCAGTCAAGAAATCAAAAGACGTATTGCATTGATTGGCAAACCTGCAAAGTACCTCTTAAAATGTTGAAAGGCAAAAATGTCACCTTGAAGACTAAGGTGCACCTGAACCAAGCAATGGTATTTTCAATTGCATCATATGCATGTGAAAGCTAGACAATGAATAAGGAAGACCAAAGAAGAATTGACGTCTTTGAATTGTGGTGTTCATGAAGATTACCGACTATACCATGGACTGCCAAAAGCACAAACAAGTCTGTCTTGGAAGAAGTACAACCAGAATGCTTCTTAGAAGCAAGGATGGTGAGACTGCATCTTACATACTTTAGACATGTTGTCAGGAAGAATCAGTCCCTGGAGAAGTACATCATGCTTGGTAAAGTACAGGGTCAGCAGAAAAGAGCAAGACCCTCAATGAGGTGGATTGACACAGTGGCCGCAACAACGGGCTCAAGCGTAACAACAATTGTAAGGATGGCACAAGACTGGGCAATGATTTGTTCTGTTGTGCGTGGGGTCGCTATGAGTCGGAATCAACTCAACAGCACCTAACAACAACAACTCAGTGGTCTACCTGGTCTTTCCATCTCACATCTCTTCTGTATCCTTAGATCCATAGTCCACTCTGCTGCCAACATTATCTTCTTTTTAAATAAATTGTTTGATTTTCAAACAGGATAATGTGGTATAGGAGCCAAAATGTTAAAAAGATAACTATACACATAAAGCACTTGTGTATTATTTTCTTACTGTTTTATACAAATGGTAGTGCGTGCTCTTTTTGCATGGGTGTAGACTTTTACTGACGGATAGTAGGTTGACGCCATTTCACTTGTACACAGCAGATAGCAAGGTTTTGCTATAATTCAGTCTTTACTATTGTTATTACAATTTACATTTACTAATGTAATATATATATGTTTGGAGCTGTTACAAATAATACTGCTATGTACATTACAGTCATCCCTCAGTATCCGCCGAGGCAGATTGGTTCTAGGACCTCCCCACCCCACACCATCTGCAGATACCAAACTCCAAGGATGCTCAAGACCCTTATATAAAATGGCATAGAATTTGCATGTAACCTACGCAATCCTCCTTATACTTTAAATCATCTTTAGATTACTTATAATGCCTAATACAATATAAATGCTATGTAAATAGTTGTTATACTATATTGTTTAGGGAATAATACAAAAAAAAATTATTTTGCATGCACCTTTCATTTTCGTGGACTTAGGGTAGTGTTTGGCGCACAGGAAATTTCAGTTTCACTTTCTGGAACTTTCTTCCCTGCCTCCCGCCCCCGAATATTTTCAATCAGTTGTTGGTTGAATCTGCAGATGTGGAACCTGAGGATATGGTGGGCCAACTGTACTTTGTATGTCTTTTGCATACACATTTCTATCATGTATACTTAAGAGTGGAGCCCTGGTGGCACAATGGTTAAGAGCCACAGTTGTTAACCAAAAAGTTGGCAGTTCAAGTCCACCAGGTACTTTTTGGAAACCCTAAGGGGCAGTTTCTGTTCTGTTCTATAGGGTCACTATGAGTTGTAATCAACTCGACAGCAATGGGTTTGGGTTTTTGACTTAGTCATCTAGTGCTGCTATAACAGAAATAACACAAGTGGATGGCTTTAACAAAAAGAGTTTATTTTCTCACAGTAAAGTATGCTAAAAGTCCAAATTCAGGGTGTCAGCTTCAGGGGAAGGCTTTCTCTCTCTGTCAGCCTTCTCATCAATCTTTCCCCAGGCTAGGAGCTTCTCTGTGCAGGGACCCCAGGTCCAAAGGACACACTTTGCTCCCAGCACTGCTCTCTTGGTGGTATGAGATCCCTTGTCTCTCTGCTCTCTTTTTTCTTTTATATCTGAAGAGATTGCCTCAAGACGTAATCCAATCTTTAGATTGAGTCCTGACTCACTAACACAACTGTGGTGCATCCTCCCTTATTAACATCACAGAGGCAAGATTTACAACATATAGGAAGATCACACAATACTAGGAATCATGGCCCAGACAAATCGATACACTCATTTTGGGGGGGACATAATTCAATCCATGACAGTTTTTCTTTTTTTTTTTAAACTTAACAGTAGGGTTCCTGAGCAACAAGATTTTATATATATATATATTCATATATATATATTCATATATATATTCATATATATATTCACAGTTTTCCAAAGTGATTAAACTTGGGAACTCTTCCAAAAGATTCAACATCTACAGTGAATCTGCATGGAAAGCATACATATCAGCTACTTTTTAGTCTATGACAACCCACACCAAATCTTAATGGCTTAAAACAACCTTTTTCTTTTTTCCCCCCTCATGATTCTGTATATCAGATATCTGAGTGGCTGAGCCAAACAGTTTTTCTGCTAGGATCACTCACCTGATTGAAGTAAACTGGCAGCTCACCTAGGGCCAGATGGGATAAAATGGCCTTACTTATGTCCAGCAGTTGTTTCTGGCTCTTCATTGAGCCACATGTCTCCCACAGGTTATCCTTTTCACATTACGCCAGTACTATCCTTTTCACATTAGGGCAGTACACTCTAGTACTTCCCGTGCCTTCGCCTAGGAAGTCACACATCACTTCTGCTGCATTCCATTGGTCAAAGCAAGTCACAAGCCCAGCTGAGATTCAAGGTGGAGAAGAAATAAGTTCTGCTTCATGATGGGAAGGCCAGAAAAATATTGTGGCCATTTTTTCAATCTACCATTGCCTGCCACCTATCTATAATTATTTATATTTCTTTCACCTGCAAAATATGCTCAACCATATCCCAAGAACCCCAAACATCTCCTCTAATTATGGCATCATCCTCAAAGTCCAAGATCTCATAGTCTGCATCAGATCTAAATGAGGTTCCTTAAGTACAGGTGTAGGTCTTGATATGAACACCTTCAAAATAAAAAGGCATATTATCTGCCCACACACACCCAAAATCTAATGGTTAGACAGAACCACAATAAACACTTCTATTTACCTTTTTTTATTCAAAAAGGGAAGAACGGGAAGCCTATGGATGTCACTGCTCCATAGCAATTCTGAAACACATCTGGATACATGTTACCACATCCCTCTAAACTGGAGATGAAGAATGTTTCTTGATTAGGACCCATTTTGTCTCCCTAGGAATGGTTCCTCAGCCCATTTCTCTGAATGGCTGTTGGTTCTACACTCTTAGTTCAAACCTCTGAGATAACTTTTCTATAAAAAAAAAAAAAAAGTCCTGTGTTTGCAGCTGAGAAGCTCTATTAGCATGTTTCCTACCAAAGACATTTGGGGCCCTGAGGTCTTTTTTTTTTTCCATTTTTAACTGTCTCTGTTCCATAGAGTCCAAGCTGGTGGTGCTTTCATTAGCACAACTTCCTTAAAATTTTAGTGGATTTCCTATGAATCTGATACAGGTATACTTAATGCTGAAAAAGCCACATTTAAAATTATTTTTGAGGCAGGTCTCTTTTCCCTTTGGGCTGCAAGTCAGTCAACAGTGAGACAATGTCCTTTTGTCCACTGAGAGAATCTACTGGGCTAAACTCCTTCACTGATTTTTAGTATGACGTTGCAGCCAGGCACTTAATTTGGATTTTGGCCCCAGACCTCATGTCATTTTGAGAATATTTTACTGACTTTAGAGACTGAGTATGAGAAAGATTTTTATTTTCCAACCCAGCAAATCTTGGATCCTTTATATTTTCTTTAACTTTTATTTGTAAACTAAACAGTTCCTTCTTTACCTCATTTCTCTCCACCTATACCTTATCATGGAGCCTGGTGGTTCAGTGGTTAAAAGCTTGGCTGCTAATCAAAAGGTCAGCAGTTTGAATCCACCTGCTGCTCCTTGGAAACTCTATGGGGCAGTTCTACTGTGCCTTATAGGGTCACTATGAGTTGGAATCAACTTGATGGGAACAATTTTTTTTTTTAATATATATATATATGTGCTTCACTTGTTTTTTTCCTCTGGAGAACCCAGGAACCCAGCCTAACACAAGAACCAAAGCAAATATGCTGATGCTCATACTGCTTGCTCTGCCATGGATAATAAAGTCCTTTGTCTCTGACCCAGGAGTCTCTGTCTTCTGCCAGCATACACGAAACTGTACCAGGCTAATTTATTACCTTGTAAGTAAGGAAAATAAAATCCCAGATACGAAAGTATCTAACTTCAGAAGACATTCTTGGCTTATTTTCCAATAAACCTGGAGTTAACACTACCAAAATCTGGATGTGACCTGAAAAAAAAAAAAAAAAAACTTTCCAAAAATAAAAACTCACTTTCTAAAGATATACTTAGGAACACAATTATCTTTGCAGCAATTTTTTTTTTAATTCAGAAATATATCAGAATTTAGAAGCTGAAATAAATCCTGTGAACATCTCTGTGCTCCTATTACTGCATATCCCTAGGGCTGGCTTAGCCTCAGATCAAATGAAATACTGTAAAATTATTGTAAAGTGTTTATTCTCTTCTTTTCAAGAAAATTTTATGTTTTAGGTCATTTATCAATCTAAAAATACAAAGCCAAACCCACTGCCATCGAGTTGATTGCAACTCATAGTGACCCTATAGGATAGAGTAGAACTGCCCCATAAAGTTTCCAAGGAGCTCCTGGTGGATTTGAACTGTCAACCTCTTGGTGAGCAGCTGTAGCACTTAACCACTGTGCCACCAGGGTTCCCTTTATCAATCTAGCAGCAGAAAAATTCCAAAAATGGGCCAACTTCAACGCTGTATGTACTTTCTGAAAAACCACAGTAACTCTGTAGCTCTGTGATTCCCAAATATGTCTGTGTTGCAAAATAACAAATCAAATGAAGAACAGGGATATAATGAGGGGAAAAAGAAAGACAAGTAACAATCATACACCACCTACCATATGCAAGGAACTATTAAAAGTACTTTGCTGAATCCTACTTCAGTGAGTGCAGTCTGGGCTCTTAAAAGCTTGCAAGCAGCCATTTAACATGAATGAGTCGTTCCCAGCCCACCTGGAGCAAAGAAGAATGAAGAGCATCAAAGACACAAGGAAAAATGTTAGCCCAAGAGACAAAACACCCATATAAACCAGAGATTCCATCAGCCTGAGACCAGAAGAACTAGATGGTGCTGGGCTACCATCAATGACCACCCCGACAGGGAACACAACAGAGATTCCCTGACAGAGCAGGAGAAAAGTGTGGAACCGAACTCAGATTCACCTAAAAAGCCCAGACTTCATGGTCAGACTGAGACCGGAGAAACCCTCGAAGCCATGGCCCCCGGATGCTCTGTTAACCCAGAATTAAAACCATTCCCAAAGCCCGCTCTTCAGACAAAGATTAGACTGGACTATAAAACATAACATAGTACCCATGAAGAATGTACTTCTCAGTTCAAGCAGATATTGGGCAGCTCCTGTCTGGAGGCAGGATAAGAAGGCAGGAAGGGACAGGAGCTGGTTGGACGAACATGGGAAACCCAGGGTGGAAAGAGGGAGTGTGCTGTCACATTGTAGGGATTGCAACTAGGGTCACATAACAATATGTGTGTAAATCTTTGTATAAGAAATTAACTTGAGCTGTAAACTTTCACCTAAAGCACGACAAAAAATAAATAAATAAAAGTACTTTGCTGGTATGTATGTGAAGCATCGTTATTATTGTTGTTGCTTTAATTTCATGAGGGAATAGTATAGCCTAATGCCTACGAGCATGGGCTCTGGAACCAAAGCATCTGGGGTCACATCTGAGCTCGCTGGTAATTAGCTCTGAAACCTGAGGCAAGTTACTCAACTTCTCCACGCCTTAGTTCCCTCATCTGTAAAATGGAAATATTATTTGCCCCTACTTCGTAGTGGTGTGGTGTTATTTGAGTTGAAGGGGTTAATACGTGTTAAGTGCTTAAAACAATGCTATTTAACTCAAACAGAAAGTCTCTCCGTCAAACAGAGTGACTGAGTGAGGAGGATGAGAAAAAAATATTGTTATGTGCAGGAGCAAGGATGACTATTTGGAGTACCACGTTTTTGCAAATAATGTGTGCACACATATAATGCATATAGCATGCCTAGAAAAATGACAGGCAACGGGGTAGTGAGCAAAAAAAAACCTATAATGTGCATGTTATTTCTGATTTGTGTAAAAATATGGTGCACTTTCAATAATTCCCCCACACATCTGTTAGTTCGTTGTACTGTGGGGGCTTGCATGCTGCTGCGATGCTGGAAGCTATGCCGTCTGTATTCAGATACCAGCAGGGTCACCCATGGAGGATAGGTTTCAGCTGAGCTTTCAGACTAAGACAGACTAGGAAGACAGACCCGGCATTCTATTTCTGAAAACAATTAGCCAGAGAAAAACTTATGAACAGCAGCAGAACATTGTCTGATATAGTGCTGGAAGATGAGTCCCTCAGGTTGGAAGGCACTCAAAAGACGACTGGGGAAGAGCTGCCTCCTCAAAGTAGAGTCGTGGTTGGAGTAAAGCTTTCAGGATCTTCATCTGCTGATGTGGCACAACTCAAAATGAGAAGAAACACCTGCAAACATCCATTAACAATCAGAGCCTGGAATGTATGAACTATGAATCTAGGAAAATTGAAAATGAAATGGAATGCATAAACATCAATATCCTAGGCATTAGTGAGTTGAAATGGACTGGTATTGGCCATTTTGAATCGGACAATCACATAATCTACTATGCCAGGAATGGCAACTTGAAGAGGAATGGTGTTGCATTCATCGTCATAAAGAATGTTTCAAGATCTACCCTGAAGGACAACACTCTCAGTGATAGGATAATACCCACACGCCTACAAGGAAGACCAGTTAATACGACTATTATTCAAATTTACACACCAACCACTAAGGCCAAATATGAAGAAATAGAAGATTTTTATCAGCTGCTGCAGTCCGAAATTGACCAAACATGCAATCAGGATGCGTTGATAATTACTGGTGATTGGTATAGAAAAGCTGGAAGCAAACGAGAAGGATCGGTAGTTGGAAAATAGGGCCTTAGTGACAGAAACAATGCCAGAGATCGAATGATAGAATTTTGCAAGACCAACAACTTCTTCATTGCAAATACCTTCTTTCACCAACACAAATGGCGCCTATACACATGGACTTTGCCAGATGGAACACACAGGAATCAAATCGATTCTACACTTATGGCAAGAGACGATGGAAAAGCTCAAATATCATCAGTCAGAACAAGGCCAGGGGCCGACTGTGGAAGAGACCATCAATTGCTCATATGCAAGTTCAAGCTGAAACTGAAGAAAATCTGAGCAAGTCCACAAGAGCCAAAATACAACCTTGAGTATATCCCACCTGAATTTAGAAACCATCTCAAGAATAGATTTCATGAGTTGAACACTAGTGACCAAAGACCAGATGAGTTGTGGAATGACGTCAAGAACATCATACATGAAGAAAGCAAGAGGTCATTGAAAGGACAGGAAAGAAAGGAAAGACCAGGATGATGTCAGAGGAGACTCTGAAACTTGCTCTTGAACGCAGAGCAGCTAAAGCAAAAGGAAGAAATGATGAAGTAAAAGAACTGCACAGAAGATTTCAAAGAGTAACTTGAGAAGACAAAGTAAAGTATTATAATGACATGTGCAAAGAGCTGGAGATGGAAAACCAAAAGGGAAGAACACACTCAGCATTTCTCAAGCTGAAAGAACTGAAGAAAAAATTCAAGACTCGAGTTGCAATAGTGAAGGATTCTATGGGGAAAATATTAAACGACGCAGAAGCATCAAAAGAAGATGGAAGGAATACAGGGTCATCATACCAAATAGAATTAGCTGACATTCAACCATTTCAAGAGGAAGCATATGATCAGAAACCAATGGTACTGAAGGAAGAGGTCCAAGCTGCACTGCAGGCATTGGCGAAAAACAAAGCTCCAGGAATTAATGGAATATCAATTGAGATGTTTCAACAAACGGATGCAGCCTGGAGGTGCTCACTCGTCTATGCCAAGACATAAGGAAGACAGCTCCCTGGCCAACTGACTGCAAGAAATCCATATTTATGCCTATTGCCAAGAAAGGTGATCCAACCAAATGCAGCAATTATAGAACAATATCATTAATATCACATGCAAGCAAAATTTTGCAGAAGATCATTCAAAAATGACTGCAGCAGTATACCAACAGGGAACTGCCAGAAATTCAGGTTGGTGTCAGAAGAGGACATGGAACCGGGGATATCATTGTTGATGTCAGATGGATCCTGGCTGAAAGCAGAGAATACCAGAAGGATGTTTACCTGTGTTTTATTGACTATGAAAAGGCATTCAACTTTGTGGATCATAACAAATTATGGATAACACTGCAAAGAATGGGAATTCCAAAACACTTAATTGTGCTCATGAGGAAGCTGTACATACATCAAGAGGCAGTTGTTTGGACAGAACAAGGGGATACTGAGTGGTTTAAAGTCAGGAAGGTTGTGAGTCAGGGTTGTATCCTTTCACCATACCTATTCCATCTGTATGCTGAGCAAATAATACGAGAAGCTGGACTATATGAAGAACGGGGCATCAGGACTGGATGGAAGACTAATTAACAACCTGTGTTATGGAAATGACACAACCTTCCTTCCTGAAAGTGAAGAGGACTTGAAGCACTTGCTAATGAAGATCAAAGACCACAGCCCTCAGTATGGATTGCACCTCAACATAAAGAAAACAAAAATCCTCACAACTGGACCAATGAACAACATCATGATAAACAGAGAGAAGATCGAAGTTGTCAAGGATTTCATTTTCCTTGGATCCACAAACAACACCCATGGAAGCAGCAGTCAGGAAATCAGACAACGCATTGCATTGGGCAAATCTGCTGTAAAGGACCTCTTTGAAGTGTTGGAAAGTAAAGATGTCACCTTGAAGACTAAGGTACGTCTAACCAAAGTCATGGTATTTTAAATCGCATCATATGCATGTGAAAGCTGGACAATGAATAAGGAAGACCGAAGAAGAATTAATGCCTTTGAATTGTGGTGCTGGCGAAGAATGTTGAATATATCATGGACTGCCAAAAGAATGAACAAATGTGTCTTGGAAGAAGTACAACCAGACTGCTCCCAAGAAGCAAGGATGTCAAGACTGCATCGTACATATTTTGAACATGTTGTCAGGAGGGATCAGTCCCTGGAGAAGGCCATCATGCTTGGCAAAGGTCAGGGTCAGGAGAAAAGAGGAGGACCCTCAGTGAGGTGGACTGACACAGTGGCTGCAACAATGAGCTCAAGCATAGTAATGATTGTAAGGATGGTGCAGGGCCAGGCAGTGTTTTGTTCTGTTGTGCATAGGGTCGCTATGAGTTGGAATCGACTCGACGTACCTAACAACAACAACTCAATAATCAAAAAGTCTGTGATGAAGGAATGAAGTACCTGAAATGCCTGAATTTCTGGATAACTGTAAGTTGACTCCAGAAACTTTTTTTTTTTTGCTTCAGCATCTTTTGTTTTCCTTCTAAATTTTATTTTTTGTTGTTGAGAGTATTCACAGCAAAACATACACCAATTTAAGTTTCTACATGTACAATTTAATGACATTGATTGTATTCTTCAAGTTGTACAACCATTCTCACCCTCCTTTTCTAAGTTGTTCCTCCCCCATTAACATAAACTCATTTCCCCCTAATGTTCCCATCTAATCTTTTGAGATGCTGTTGTCAATTTGATCTCATTTAGATACTTCTTAAAAGAGTAAAATGCTTGAGGCAGACCTTTTTTACTAGTTAAACTGAACTATTGTTTGGTTTTAAGATGACTTCAGGGGATATTTTTGGTTTAAAGTTTAAAGATTATCTCATGGCAACAGTTTCAGGGGTTCATTCACCCTCCATGTTTCCAGAAAGTCTAGAGTCCGTGAGAATTTGAAATTTTGTTCTACATTCTCCCTCCTCCCCTCCTTTTTTTTTTCCTGGTGCTTTCATGCAAGTCATAGATTTATTGAAATTTTTTTTTTAATTATACTTTAGATTAAGGTTTACAGAACAAACTAGCGTCTCGTTAAACAGTACACATATTGTTTTATGACATTGGTTAACAACCCCACGACGTATCAACACTTTTCCTTCTCAACCTTCTGTTCCCCATTACCAGCTTTCCTGTCCCGTCCTGCCTTCTAGTCCTTTCCCCTGGGCTGGTGTGCCCCTTTTAGTCTCATTTATTTTGCCCTTTTTCTTCAGCATTCTTCTGTGGAATCTTTGATCAAAATGTTCAGAAATGGTAGCCGGGCACCATGCAGTTCTCCCGGTCTGATGGAAAAGGAAGCAGTTGTTCATGGAGGCAATTAGCCATACATTCCAAGTCCTCCTCCTATTCCTGATTCTCCTTCTTCCTCTGTTGCTCCAGGTAAACAGAGACCAGTTGTTGTGCCTTGGATGGCCACTTGCATTGCTTCAGCATGTTAATAAAATACAAGAATCTAGTTTCTTACACTAGCAAGTCCAGACCAGCAGAAAAAATTACATCTTTGGTTTATAGCAAAAATTTTTACATGACCTAAGAATCTCCATTATAATCACCACTTCTCATTGTCCAGAGCTTTAGGGTAAGCTGTATAACATGAGTGGTTCAAGACAGAATGTGGCCTGACCTAAAAAAAAAAAGAAAAAAGGCTCAATTCTTCCTCATGAATGCAGAGTATACTAAAATCATGTTTAGGTGAGGTGTTTATATTGAGAAATAAAATTAATTGAGTTCTGCTTAAAATATAGTTACAATCTAAATAGTTATAATTAATGATGGCAACCCTTGATTATTCATGAAAAAATATTCCATTTTAGGGATTACCCAAAGTACTCTGTGCTGTCCAGTCAGGTCCCAGACAAGCCAAGAACAAAACCAAGTTGGAAATTACACAACGTAAAAACAGGGTGGATACGCTTATCACTGAATTATATAGCTGAACTATAAATATTGGGGAATTGCTTATCTACTGTTATCTATGCCTTTAGTAGCATGAATAAACAGGCCAATTGGATGTGGCAGTTATAAAACTCCTAGGAGCATTTATACCCAGAAGGATTAATAAATTGTCTGAGTCTATTAAACAGAAACACGCTGCGCACTTATTAATTCAACGAATGTTTATTGAGCCCCTGCTCTATGTCAGGGTGGGGCTAGGCTCTGTGCATGTTGAAAGGATGGATGCAGGATATTCTCTGGATGCAAGAAAGCAGGTTCACCAAGCAAATGGGGCAGATGCTAAAGCCAGGGTACAAACAAAGGATAGAAAGAGAGATTAATTCTGACCGAGGAGGGTCAATGAGGGAGGTCTGCAGATACACAGGACTTGAGGAAGCAGTGAAAGAAAAGGCATTTTACGCCTAGGAAATAATCAAGGCAACAGAATATGAAGGAAGAAGCAAGTGGTCCAGCTTAGCTGAGAAATAAGGGGCTTAGAGGACATGTGGAAAGAGGAAGGAGGTAGTAAAAGTTGTTAGGGTTGAATTATGAAGACCTTCGTCTGCCATGGCAAGAAGTTTGAATTTTATGACCGGGGGAAACCATCAGGAGTGGTGAAGGAGAGGAATGACTTGATGTATACCATAGTAACTTTTTGATAGCATTGTCCAAGATGAGCTGGAATAAGAATGGCAGGAGGTGGGAAGATCAGGGAATGTGCTAAGATCACTTGTTGCTGTTGCCAGGTGCCATCAAGTCAGTTCTGAGTCACAGTGACCCTATGCATGACAGAATGAAACACTGCTGGGTCCTGCACCATCATCACCATTGTCATTATGCTTGAGCCCATTGTTGCAGCCACTGTGTCAATCCATTTCACTGAGGGTCTTCCTCTTTTTCACTGACCCTCTACTTTACCAAGCATGATGTCCTTCTCCATGGACTGCTCCTTCCTGATAATGTGTCCAAAATATGTGAGACATAGTCTTGTCATCCTTGCTTCTAAGGATCATTCTGGTTGTACTTCTTCCAAGACAGATTTGTTCATTCTTTTGGCAGTACACGGTATAGTCAATATTCTTTGCTAACACCACAATTCAAAGGCATCAATTCTTCTTTGGTCTTCCTTATTCATTGTTCAGCTTTCACATGCGAGGCAATTGAAAACACCATGGCTTAGGTCAGGCACACCTTAATCTTCAAGGTGATGTCTTTGCTTTTCAATACTTTAAAGAAGTCTTTTGCAGTCGATTTGCCCAACGCAACGAGTCTTTGGATTTTTTGACTACTCCATCTATGGACATTGATTGTGGATCCAAGTAAAATAGCATAGCTTCCAGTATCACAGCAACACACAAGCCCCACAGTACGACAAACTGACAGACGCGTGGGGGTAGGATCACTTAGTCCTGAGATATTACCTGAGAGGTCCAGAATAATAAACAAGATTCTCGCAGTTTCAGGATAGTATCCTCGTAAATTCCTGTTTGACTTGTAAATCTGCTTGAACTTTATTGTATCTTCTTACTTTTTACAGCTAAAAAAGTAAAAAGCTGTACTCTTTACAGCTGTGCCAAATTTTCTCTCTTTTTCTTTTCTAATCAAAGTAAAACATAATACTGAAGTGCTTATAGTGACAAGTAACAAATCCCTGCCCTATTCTCCCGCATCTCAGTCCTAAAGATCCTTTTAAACAGCTCTTAAATGTCCACTAATCAAAGCCTTTCCAAACTAACTGGAAATGAGGTGCTCATTTTCTCATTTCTAGTCTACTTTCTCTGATACGAATGCACCACTATGCAGACAGAAACTTCTATGCAATGCGTATGCGCTGCATTTTTTTTTCAGTGTTTGAACCACTCCATGTCAACCTGCTTTGTCAAAGGGCTTGCTTTTTTGAGGTGTGTTTAGGGTTGTCACGAGTCGGAATTGACGATGGCAATGGATGGACGGATGATGTTTCCACGGAGGCAGTGTGGTCCAGTGGAAACAGCAGGCCTTCGCACTCAAACCCACCCGATTTCCTACTCTGTGAGGGGTAACCAGGAGCCAGCTTACTTAAGCACTTTCCCCTTGGTTGCCTGGTTTTAAAAAATGGATGAGGGTAGATAACATCTCAAAATATTAATCTCAGTGCTAATCCTTTCTTCTTCTTTTCGTAATTACTGCATTGTGAAATATAAAATAACAGCCAACCAAACCAAACGCACTGCCATCAAGGCGATTCCGACTCATAGTGACCCCACAGGGTTTCCAAGGCCGTAAATCTCTGCAGAAGCCAACTGCCACATCATTCTCCCGAGAAGCCACTGGTGGTTTTGAACTGCTGACCTTTTGGTTAGCGGTCGATTGCTGTAACCACTGCCACCAGGGATCCTTAAAATAACCACAGAGCAATACATAAAACATATATGTATATTTGAAAAAACCATCCTAACGTATCCACCAACTAACTCAGGGGATTGAGTACTCCTCCCTCCTCGCCCTCCAGGGTTTTCAACATCACCAACCATTAAGGAAATGCAAATTAAGACCACAATGAGGTATCACTACACGCCTACCAGAACAACTAAAATTTAAAAAGTATCAACACCAAATGGGCAAGGATGCAGAGAAACCGGCTCTCCACACGTTGCTGGTGGGGATGGAAAATGGCCCAGCTACTCTGGAACTACTTTGATACTTTCTTAAAAAACTAAACATGCACTTAACCATACAACCCAGAAATTATACTCTTGGTCATTTATCCCAGAGAAGTAGAAATTCATGTCCAAACAAAAAACCCTATACATGAATGTTCATCGTGGCTTTATTCGTAATAGTCAAAAACTGGAAACGACCAAATGTTCTTCAATAGGCGAGTAACTAGACAAAAGGTGGTAAAAAAAAAAAAAAACACCCATACCATGGAATATTACTCAACACAAAAAAGAAACAAACTATTGATACATCCAAGAACTTGGGTGGATCTCAAGGGCATTATGCTGAGTGAAAAAAGTCAGTCTCAAAAGGTCACGTTAACTGTTGGCACCACCCAGGGACATATGTATTCCATTTATATAACGCCTTGAAACAGCAAAATTAGAGGTGGAAAAGAGATTGGTGGTTGCCAGGGGCAAGGGATCGTTGGGGGAAGATCAGGGACTGTTACTATAAAAGGGTAGCATGCAGGAGATCTTTGTGGTGTTGAAATAGTGCTGTATCTTGATTTTGGTGATGGCTACACGAATCTACACATGTGATAAAGTAGAAGTACACACATACGTCCCTGGGTGGTGCCAACAGTTAACGTACTAGGCTGCTAACTGAAAGGTTGGTGGTTTGAGTCCACCCAGAGGCACCTGGGAAGAAAGGCTGGCAATGTACTTCTAATAGATCAGCCACTGAAAACCCTGCGGGGCACAGTTCTACTCTGACACAGATGGAGTCACCGTGAGTCAGAGGCCACTGGACTGCAACGAGTGGCAGTGGGGTAGATCGTACCAATGTCAGTTTGTACCTATAATTATGTAAGAAGTAACCATTGGGTTAAATTCAATGAAAAGCATAGGTGACCTCTCTGCACTATTTTTGCAACTTCCTGTGAATCTAATTACTTCAAAATGAAAAAACTTCTTAAAGAATTCTAAAGTAACCACCATCTGTGTCAGAAGTTAGGGCAGTACCCACGCTCCAGAAACCCCTGCCCCTCGCATTCATCCACATTCAAAACCCTCTCCCACCACACCGTCTGACATCATGATAGCTAATTCCTTGCTTTTCGTTATATGTTTGTCCAAAGGACATGCTCTGCTCCTGGTGCTGCTTTCTTGGTGGTATGAGGTCCCCAACTCTCTGCTTTCTTCCCTTTCCTTTTGCCTCTTGAGAGATTAAACGTGGTGCAGGCTACACCCCAAGGAAACTCCCTTTACCTTGGATCAAGGATGTGACCTGAGTAAGGTTGGTGTTACAATCCCACCCTAATCGGCTCAACATGAAATTACAATCACAGAATGGAGAACAACCACACATGGCCTGACCAAGTTAATACACACATTTTGGGGTTCAATCCATGACAGCAGCAATAGATGACTAAGACACTCACCAACACTTGTTATTGCCTGCCTTTTTTATTATAGCCTAGTGAGTCACTCTGAGGACTAAGATGCACCTGACCTAAGCCATGGTATTTTCTATCACTTCACATGCATGTGAAAGTTGGACGATGAATAAGGAAAACCAAAAAATTGAAGTATTTGAATTACGGTGTTGACCGAGAATATTGAATATACCATAGACTGCCAGAAGAATGAACAAATCTGTCTTGGAAGAAGTATAGCCAGAATGCTCCTTAGAAGCAAGGATGGCGAGACTTCATCTCACGTACTTTGGACATGTTATTAGGAGGGACCAGTCCCTGGAGAAGGACATCATGCTTGGCAAAGTAGAGGGTCATCAAAAAAAGAGGAGAACCCTCAATGAGATGGATTGACACAGTGCCTGCAATAATGAACAGGCTCAAGCATAAAGGATCGTGAGGATGGCGCAGGACCGGGCAGTGTTTCGTTCCGTTGTACACAGGGTCCCTGTGAGTTGGAACAGACTCGAGGGCACCTAGCAGCAACAATGAGTGTGAACCGGTGTTTCATTGTGGTTTGGATTTGCATCTCCCTGACAACTAATGACACTGACTGTCTTTCATGTGCTTATAGGCTGTTTGTATATATCCTCCAGAGAAATGTGTATTCAGGTCCTTTTCCCATGAAAGATTTCTTCTTCAGAGGTTAAATGCAGATCAGAGTCTCATTTTTCTGGGTTGCTTCAGATTTAGTCCTCTATTACATAATTTATACAAGTTCTAATTATATGAATTAGAATTCTTCAGGTCCTTTCTAGATCAATGAATCTACCGTTTAAAAGAATTTTCCTATCTAAAGTTTGATTTGAATAGAATGGAACCTGAAGACAAAATGCAACAAAAGGTCCCACTTTCCACGAGGTGAACTTTTGAGTCGAGAGCCTATGGAGACACATCTCAGGAAGTCCCTTCGAGTGGCAGGTTCTGCAGAATAGGGGTTTGCGACGAGTAGCGGTGCAAAAGCCGGCACAGAAAGGAGCCAGTAACCAAATGTGCCTCATTTCCCGTGGCACTTTGAAACACTGCCTGAAAAAATACACACAGCTTACGTCTGAATTGGAGCCCTGGTGGTGCAGTGGTTAAGAGCTTGGCTGCTAACCAATGTCGGGAGTTCGGATCCATCAGCCGCTCGTTGGAAACTCTATGGTGCAGTTCTATTCCGTCCTATAGGATCGCTATGAGTCGAAATCAACTGGAGGGCAACGGGTTTACGGGTTTTTTTTTTTTTTTAACGTCTGAATTACAATATTATCAGGCGGTCCATCTTCAACACCAGTTCAAATGGTTTACTCGCTGATTGAGTTGTTTCTCCAAACGAAAATATGCCTCCCAAGAAAAGCAATTCAGTAGGGGCCCAGTGTGACCCTGTTCACGAAGGGAGATACCGTGGGTGGGAAAAGCCAGCACTTTGCTTCCAGATCTTTCCCTTCATTTCTATAATGAGTTTCTATGTTGCTTCATTCAAACGTAAACATTTTAAAATATTTTTAAAGTAATTTGTTTAAAATCAGCATACCTAAAGATCAGGTTAATGATGGTGGAAGGAAGCATGCACACGTCTGTGGGTGGGTAAATGCAGTGGTAAGATTCAGGAGTTAGAGAAGTTATGACTTCTTGTGGTGTAGCCGAAGGCACCACAGTTGATCATTTGAACACAAATTTGAGCTCACTGAATATTTCAATATTGAGGACAGGAGTCTTCCCTTTTTAAAACGAAAGACCATTTACATTATTCATCCGGAACACAGACACCTGAGTTCCTGGGTGGTACAAACAGTGGTGCTGACGGAAAGGTTGGCAGATTGAGTCCACCCAGAGGCTCTGTGGAAGAAAGGCCTGGTGATCTACTTCTGAAAAACCAGCCGCTGAAAATCCTGTGGAGCCCAGTTCTGCTCTGACATCCACAGGGTCGCCGAGAGCTGGAGTCAATTCATCAGCAACTGGTACCCACTGACACGTCCCAAACCAAAACCAAACCTACTGCCGCTGAGTCGATTCTGACTCACTGCCACTCTATGGGACAGAGTAGAGCTGCTGCATAGGGCTCCGAGGCTGTAAATCTTCACGGGAGCAGACCGCCACATCTTTCTCCCGTGGAGTAGCTGGTGGGCTCAAACCGCCGACCTTTTGGTTAGCTGCTGAGCTCTTTAACTACTGCACCACCAGGGCTCCTTGTAACACAGATACCACACCCAAATAGTAGCATTAAAGAAAATGTTTAAAGACTATACGAACAGCTTGAAGGATTAGAACTTAAAGTTAACGGAAAAAGGATAACGTATCTAAACGATCGTTTAAATTTTTCCATTTTAAAAAGGAGAAGAACAGGCCATGGGATTTCTGATTATCCAAGATTCTCTCTGCCTTCTGTGGCTAGATAAGGTGGAATAAAAAGCAAACAAGACCATAATGCAAAATTCTCTACCACAGCTCTCTTATACCTGAGTTTCTGCCTACTTTTGTCTTCCCTGATGCTTCCTACCCAACTATTCTCCCACGTGCTGTGCCTACTGATGAAGAAATTGGTAGATATTCCCCTAAATCCAGTCTTTGGTGTAGGGCTGGAATGCCCAAGGGTCAGCTGGGTAAAGAGGGCAACCAAGGTCTGCCAGCCAAACCAAAACTGAATCCACTGCTGTCGAGTTGATTTCAACCCACGGTGACATTATAGGTCAGAGTAAAACTGCCCCATAGGGTTTTCAAGGCCGTAACCTTTACAGAAACAGGCTGCCTCATCTTTCTCCCAAGTCTACCAACACCTTCAGTACAATCAAGCAACTATATCATAGGGGTGGCAGGAACTGCTGGGATTCATTCTTTTAAAATGTTCTTCATACATTTTACAATCTCCTTGTAATCATTCATTGATTCTTAACCTGCATAAATTCTGGTTTCGGACTCTTGGTAGGCTTCTTAGGAAAAACACCATAAGGACATCTCACTGCCATCCCGCCTGCCTAACAGCAAAGCCAAAATGTCAGAACAGGCAACATACGATCGATAAAAGTGTAGACAAAGAAGCTAGGCATGGTGTTGATGACTTTCAGGATCTGCAGAGAGACCTTAAAAGTGCTTAAACCTCACATTTTGCCAAGAAAAAAATGAAAGGAGTCTGCACATGTCTTAGGAAACAAAAAACCAAAAACATAGTTTGGTTTTGATTAACTCCCTGAGAATGAATAAATAGAAGGATGAAACTAAATGGAAAAATTAGCTCTGGGGCACAGTTCTACTCTGACACACGTGGGGTCACCAGGAGTTGGAGACAATTCAACGGCAACTAGTAACCTGTAACACATACTGGTCGTCAAGAACTAGGACAATACAGTCT
Organism: Elephas maximus indicus; assembly: GCF_024166365.1. Lineage (NCBI taxonomy): Eukaryota > Metazoa > Chordata > Mammalia > Proboscidea > Elephantidae > Elephas > Elephas maximus. Next base: position 92,601,722 of record NC_064832.1, read on the forward strand.
GAACTTGATAGCTTAGTATATCATACACGAACCAAAATGCCATAAACTGATTTAATAGGGAATTTCCTTTTGCTTCCATATAAATTTACTTTTTTTTATTTGAGATACCACTTTTTCTTTTCAATATTGAGTAGTAGAATAGAGTCCAAATCTATAGGTAAATAAACTACTCATACAGTGTCAAAACTGAAGCTGATGGTACATTTGTCCCCAATCTGAGTAGCCCTCAACAGCATGAGTTTTGAGTTCTCAAAGGACAGGAGCATCCTTCCTTCTACGTGCCTTGGCTATGCTTGGGTTAGCCTAAAATATCTGAATACCAGTACAGCTTGTACGGCAGGCAAATTGAAATGTGCCAACTGTGTGGCACTGCTTACCTGAAAAACGGGTCATAATTGCAGACAGGTCTCCATGGTGACTCCTCTGACCCATGAGGTCAGAACTGTGGGATTAGAGACATACCACAACTGGAGCCACCACAGGGCGGAGAACAGCTTGACTACTGTAAGTAATCCCCAAGCCTCAAATGCAGGTGAAAAAAATTTAAGAACTTAGCCTCTGCCAAAGAATAAATCAGAGTGATAATGGAGGGAAAGTCTTTCTGTGCGAGATCCAGAAGGCTCCTTTAGCTCTTCCACTTCCCAGAGTCACCACAGTGGTGCCCGAGAGGAAGGAAAGGCCAGAAAGTGATCCTGAGAACCTACTAGACAGAGACCAAGAATGAAAGAATGAGAATTCCATGACCTTTCATGGTTACTGGGTATTCTTCCTTAAATTAGCTGGTGACTGTCTCCACATACTTAACAAAGCATCACAATTAGAGTTGTCTAAGTGAATACAGACTCTTGTCCTAATTACCCAGGTAGCATCCTGAACAGTCAGAAATGAGTTTTTCTTCCATTTAGGTGGTTCCAGGGGAAAAGCCTTTCCACGACCCACGTATGGACACAACTGTTTTCCCTGATTAGGATCCTTGCAGCACCCAAGTAAGACTATTCTTCAGGTATATTTTAGTTCTGTCTCCGGCCATTGCCAATTGTGCTCTTTTTCCTTCATAACAAAAAGCTCCTACTATGTTCTCTACAATTACTTTTGTTTCTTGATTATTTCACCTTCTATTCACCAGTTAACTGAAATCCCATCCACCAGGATTTTCCATCCTGCTTTCCCAGAGAAAAAGTACTTAAAAGTAGTCTGTCTGCCTCTAAGGGTCTGTAATTTCTCACATGTCTTAAAGTGTTCTGTTTAAAATCCTTAGAGTTCCCACTTCAGACCTCTGTACATTGATTGTTTCGGTGTCCTCTCAGAAGCTCGGGGAACATATTATCTCAATTTTCAGAGACCATTAGTCAAACAAATGAAAGAAAACAATTTTCATTGTGGGAAAACTAAATCACTAATGAGAAGACTACTTACTGGTGATTAGAACTGCCTCTTCTATCATTCAATCCCTAACTAAACCCTAAAACCTAAACCCATTGCTGTCGAGTCAATTCCAACTCATAGTCGACCCGATAGGACTGAGTGGAACTGCCCCAAAGGGATTCCAAGCAGTGGCTAGTGGATTTGAACTGCTGACCTTTTGGTTAGCAGCCAAAGGCTTAACCACTGTGCCACGAATCCACCAGCCACTCCTTGGAAAAATCTATGGGGCAGTTCTACTCTGTCCTGTAGGGTCACTATGAGTTGGAATTAACTTGATGGCAACAGGCAGTCCCTAACTAGATATAAAAAAGTTAAAATGTCATCTTACATCTTATAAAAAATGTCATCTTACAAAGAAAATTATTAGATACAGTAGCCCCTGGGTGACGTAAATTGTTTGTGCTCAACTACTAACCTAAAGGTTGACAGTCTGAACCCACTCAGTGGCACTGTGCAAGAAAGAACTGGAGATCTGCTTCCGTAAAGTTTATAGTCAAGAAAACCCTAAAACCCTGTGGAGGTCAGTTCTACTCTGTAACACATGGGGTTGCCAGAAGTCAGAGCTGACTCAACAGCAGCAGGTTTGCTTTGGTAGATACATATATTCCTTAGTAACAGTAGGAGTGAGACAGTGATACAGGGGGCATTGTGTTAGGACTAAATCAACTCAGCAGCAATGACCAAATAATTGTCATAAAGCTCATGAATTTTACTGTACAGCAAAAACGCTCAGCTCTCTACTCTGTGCCTATTTCATACTACCTAGTGAATGGCCTTGGTTATCTGGTCTACAAAGCACACAGCAGCTTAGACACAGCAACCAGATGATGAAAGCAACTGACAAGCAGAGGCAGCTTTCTTATGTTGGCAGCTACCATAACAGACAGCTGACTGACAGGGAGAATGGAAGAAAAAGGGGGAAAAAAAAAACCTAAAAAGCAAGCAGAGATAAAAAGACCTCAGATCCCAGAAATCCTGAGCAATTTAGTTTGAGGACAAGCAACCCTAAATGGACTCTGAAGCCATCACTGTATTACAACACAGTATAATGGATTTCATGATCTTCAAATATGGGAGCTGGGAAGATGTCCTAGGGATCTAGTTCAAGGCTCCCAACTTACAGATGAGAAAATGGAGGTCTTAAGAGCCCAGTTCAGGATCATAGATGGTTAGTGGCAAAGCTACAGGAGGAGCAAGGATCTAATGACCCCAAGATCCAGCTCTTGTCCTATGAAACTAGCCTCAGAGAGGGAACATAAATCAATGTTTTAAAAGGCTATGAAGGATTTAATAAATGTCTACAAACTTTGCATGAAAAAGTGGTTGAATGTTTTTAATACTAATCTTTGAAATAACTGCTCTTACAGAAAAATTAATTTTTATGAAGCAAGCCATTCTTGGGTGCTAAAATGTCACCTTTTCAGACCACCCTACTAAAAATAGTATCCTTTTCACTTCCAATCTCCTTAAAGAAAAACCAGTTGCAGTCAAGTTGATTTTAACTCATGGCACTCCCATGTACGTCAGAGAGTAGAACTGTGCTCTACAGGGTTCTCAATGGCTGAATTTTTTGGAAGTAAATCACCAGACTTTTCTTCAAAGGAACCTCTGGGTGGTCTTGAACCGCTAACCTTTCGGTTAATAGCTAAGTTCGTTAACCATTGGCACAACTCAGAGACTCTGCCCTATCTCCTTACCTTGACATAATATGCTTTGTGACCTATCACCATATGAAATTTTTTTAAAAAGTAATTTATAGATATAGATATCTACATGTACATACAATTATATCTTTCCTGTAAAGCTTCTTCTAAAGTTAACAGCTTAAGTATTATTTCTTTTCTTCTAGTTTTTTAAATAGTCTTCTTTCCTCAGAAAAGACTCAGCCATTATTCTCCATCTCATAACCACCAAATAGTCAATTCAATGGGCAGAATCCCTGGTAGAGCAAGAATGTCTGCAAACTGAGTATAACCAGCCCAAACAGTAACATAACGAGTGCCCTTTATAATAATGGTATTTAGGTACGAGTACCAATACTCCCATTTTAAGCTAATTTTATGCCATCAAAATTTTCTATATGTAGTTACATTTTAAGACAAAATACTTGGCCTAAATCCATGTTACACAGCATTTTTAGATGAATGAAACATTAAATAAATATGCCATAAAATGTGGCACAAAGCAGTATTACACATTGTTGCTGTGTGCCCTCCAGTAGATTCCAACTCATAGCAACTCTACATGACAGAGCAGAATTGCCCCATAGGGTTTCCTATTTTACAATCTTTATGGGAGCAGATCGTCAGGTCTTTTCTCTCACAGAGCCATTGGTGAGTTAGAAATGCTGACCTTTCAATTAGCAGCAGAGCGCTTAGCCATTGTGCCACCAGAGCTCCTTGTATTACACATAAACCAAATCCAATGTCACTGAGTCAATGCCAACTTATAGCGACCCTAGAGTACACAGTAGAACTGCCCCACTGGGTTTTCTATAGCGACCCTATAGTACACAGTAGAACTGCCCCACTGGGTTTTCAATAGTGACCCTATAGTACACAGTAGAACTGCCCAATCGGGTTTTCAATAGCGACCCTGGAGTACACCGTAGAACTGCCCCACTGGGTTTTCAATAGTGACCCTATAGTACACAGTAGAATTGCCCCATTGGGTTTTCAATAGCGACCCTATAGTACACAGTAGAACTGCCCCATTGGGTTTTCAATAGTGACCCTATAGTACACAGTAGAATTGCCCCATTGGGTTTTCAAGGCTATAATCTTTAAGGAAGCAGACAGTCAGTCACATCTTTCCCCTGAGGAGCTGCTGCTGGGTTCAAATAGCTGACTTTTTGGTTAACAGCTGAGCCCTTTAACCACTGTGTCACCAGAGCTCATCTATATTATACATGGGGTGGCAGAATTGAACAACATGAATTATTAAAAAGCCTTTTTTGTTTCTTCCTCATTAGTTAAAAAAACTAAAAATCTATACTGCCAATAGCTGCAAATTTGAGATGCAGATTGATGTCACAATTAATACTTCACTGCGTATGTCATAATGCATGAGGTAAAATATACATGTCATCATGTCCAAACTGTAAGATACTGGTTATAAACAGCTAATAAATGAAAAGGAAAATACATAAACTGAACCATATCTAAATCTATGCCTCCCTCCCCCTACCTCCTAAATATGGGTTTGAAAATGCTTAGAGAGTTTGACCTGCGTTTTATTGACTATACAAAGGATTCAACTGTGTGGATCATAACAAATTATGTATAACATTGAGAAGAATGGAAATTCCAGAACACTGAATTGTGTTCACGTGGAACCTGTACATAGACCAAGAGGTGGCTGTTCAAATAGAACAAGGGGATACTGCATGGTTTAAAATCAGGAAAGGTGTTTGTCAGGGTTGTATCTTTACACCATACTTTATTCAGTCTGTATGCTGAGCAACATAATCCAAGAAGTTGGACTATGTGAAGAATAAGGCATCAGGATTGGAGGAAGACTCATTAACAACCTGTGATATGCAGATGACACAACCTTGCTTGCTGAAAGCGGAGAGGACTTGAAGCACTTACAGATGAAGATCAAAGACCACAGCCTTCTGTATGGATTGCACCTCAACATAAAGGAAACAAAAATCCTCACAAATTAACCAATAACCAATATCATGATAAATGGAGAAGATACTGAAGTTGTCAAGGATTTTATCTTAAGGATTCATAATCAACACCCATGGAAACAGCAGTCAAGAAATTAAAAGATGCTTTGCACTGGGAGAATTTGCTGCAAAAGGCTTCTTTAAAGTATTGAAAAGCAAAGACATCACTTTGAGAACTAAGGTGCACCTGACCCAAGCCATGGTATTTTCAATCACCTCATATGCATGCAAAAGCTGAAAAATGAATAAGGAAGACCAAAAAAGAATTGCCGCCTTTGAATTATGCTGTTGGCGAAGGATATTGAATATACCATGGACTACCAAAAGAACAAACAAATCTGTCTTGGAAGAAGTACAACCAAAAAGCTCCTTAGAAGCAAGGAAGACGAGACTTCATCTCACATACTTTGTACATGTTATCAGGAGGGATCAGTCCTTGGACAAGGTAGAGAGAGGGTCAGTGAAAAAGAGAAAGACCTTCAATGAGATGGGTTGACACAGTGGCTGCAACAATGGGCTCAAGCATAACAATGATTGTAGAGGATGGCACAGGACTGGGCAGTGTTTTGTTCCATTGTACATATGGTTGCTATGATTCGGAACCAACTCGATGTCACATAACAACCACAACATACTCGATAGTGAAAAATGGGATAAGTACGGTGAAAGGATACAACCCTGACGCACACCTTTCGACCACGCAGTATTCTCTTGTTCTGTTGGAACAACTTCCTCTTGATCTATGTACAGGTTCCTCATGAGCACAATTAAGTGTTCTGGAATTCCCACTCTTTGCAATATTATCCATAATTTGTTATGATCCACACAGTCAATGCCTTTCCATAGTCAATAAAACACAGGTAAACATCTTTCTGGCGTTCTCTGCTTTCAGCCAGGATCCATCTGACATCAGCGATGATATCCCTGGTTCCACATCCTCTTCTGAATCCAGCTTTAATTTCTAGCAGATCTCTGTTGACGTAATGCCGTACCCCACTTTTGAGTATTTGTCAGCAAAATTTTACTTGTGTGGGATATTGGTATTGCTCGATAATTTTCACATTCGGTTGGATCACCTTTCTTTGCAATAAGCATAAATATGGATCTCTTCCAGTCAGTTGACCAGGTAACCGTCTTCCATATTTCTTGGCATGGACGAGTGAGCACTGCATCTGTTTGTTGAAACATCTCAATTAGTATTCAGTCTATTCATGGAGCTTTGTTTTTCACCAATGACTTCAGTGCAGTTTGGACCTCTTCCTTTAGTACCATCAGTTCCTGATCATATGTTACCTCCTGAAATGGTTGAATGTCGATCAACTCTTTTTGGTACAGTGACTCTGCGTATTTCTTCCATCTTCTTCTGCTGCTTCCTGCGTCATTTAATATTTTCCCCATAGAATCCGTCAATGTTGCAACTTAAGTCCTGCATTTTTTCTTCAGTTCTTTCAGCTTGAGAAATGCGGAGCATGTCCTTCCCTTTTGGTGTTCTAATTCCAGGTCTTTGCACATGTCATTATAATACTTTACTTTGTTTTTTTGAGCCACCCTTTGAAATCTTATGTTCAGTTCTTTTACTTCATCATGTTTTCCATTTGCTTTAGCTACTCGATGTTGAAGAGCAAGTTTCATAGTCTCTTCTGTTATCTGTTTTGGTCTTTTCTTTCTTTCCTGTCTTTTTAGTGACCTCTTGCTTTCTTCATGTATGGTATCCTTGATGTCATTCCACAACTCATCTGGTCTTTGTTCATTAGCGTTCAACTCATCAACATATTAGCCCTGGGTTTTTTATAGATGCCTTTTATCAGGTTGAGGGAGTTCCCATCTGTTTTTATTATGCGGAGTGCTTTTATTATGAAAGGGTGTTGGAAACTGTCAAATGCTTTTGCTGTCTGTATTGAGATGATCTTGTAATTTTTACTCTTTATTCCTTTGTATATCACATTGATTCATTTTCATATGTTAAACTAGCCTTGCATTCTTAGAATAAATCCCACTTGGTAATGGTACGCAAGCCTTTTTATACGCTTCTGATTCAGTTTGCTAGCGTATTCTGAGGATTTTTGTGTCTATATTCATAAAAGATATTGGTCTAGAGTTTTCTTGTGATGTCTTTGATTTCTGTCTGGTCTCGTAGAATGAGTTAGGAACTGTTTCTTTTGCTTCTATTATCTTCGAAGAATTTGTGAAGGATTGATGTTAATTTTTCTTTAAATATTTGGTAGAATTACCAATGTTTAAGGAACAAAGACCAGATGAGTTGTGGAATGACAGTGAGGTCTTCTGATCCTGGACTTTTCTTTTTGGTAAGTTTTATTTTTGTTTTTCTTTTACTAATTCAATCTGTGTACTTGTTATATGTCCACTCAGATTTTCTATTTTTTCTTGAGTCAGTTTCAGTAGCTTTTGTCTTTTGAGGAATCTGCCTGTTTCACCTATCTAATTTGTAAGCATACAATTGCTCATAATATTCCAATTTTTGTTTGTTTCTGAAAGGTTGGTAATTATGACCTTCTTTCACTCTTGATTTTAATAACTTGAGTCTTCTCTCCCCAACCCTGCCTTGGTCAGTCTAGCTAAAGATCTTCTCAAACAAATAACTTTGGGTTTTGTTGATTCCATTTAGCTATTCTCTTTCATTTATTTATAGACTAGTCTTTATTATTTCTTTTCTTCTACTTGCTTTGGGTTCAGTTTGACCTTCTTTTCTAGGTTCTCAAGATGGAAGCCTAGGTTTTTGATCTGAGATCTTTTTTGATTTCGGTGTTTATAGATATGATTCCCCTGAGCACTGCTTTAGCCGCATCCCATAAATTTGGGAGTGTCTTATGTTTTCATTCACCTCAAAGTATTTTCTAATTTCTCTTATGATTTCTTCTTTGGCCCATTTGCTATTCAGGAGTATGCTATTTAATTTCCACATATATGTGAATTTCTCAAATTTCCTTCTGTTATTGATTTCTAATTTCATTCTATTATGTTGAAAATATAGGCTGTATAATTTTGAGTCTTTTAAATTTACTGAAGCTCATTTTATAGCCTAACATATGATAGGTCCTGGAGAATGTTCCATGTACACTTGAGAAGAATGTGTATTCTGCTGTTGTTAGCTGGGAAGTTCTACAGATGTCTGTTGGGATTAGCTGGTTCATAGTGTGGTTCAAGTCTTTTTCTATTTATTGTTGATCTGCTGCCTAACAGTATACCCACTACTGAAAGCGGGGTATAGAAATCTCCAACTATTTTTGTTGGATTGTCTATTTCACCATTTACTTCTGTCAGTTTTTGCTTCATGTATTTTGGGGTTCTGTTTTAGGTGCATATGTTCATATTTGCTAAATCTCCCTGATGAGTTGACATTTTTATCATAATATAATATCCGCCTGTCTCTAGTAACAATTTTTGTTTTAAGGTCTGTTTTGTCTGATATTAATATAGCTATTCCAGCTCTCTTTTAGATACTGTTTGCATAGTATATCTTTTTCTATCCTTTTAATTTCAACCTATTTGTGTTCTAAGGAAAAGTATTAAGATTAAAAACTAAATCTTTATGTTAAGTATATTGGGAGGGGCATTAAAATGCAGTAAATGGGTTTTAAATCCATTAACCACATTTAAATAAAATAGTCAAACATCCAGAAAGTAAATAAAAGGTATTCTTCCTTGCCTCAACTCTTAACCAGTCCTTGTGTTAACTTACAAGGTTTTACTACATAGTATCGAAATCTAGAATCTTAACTGTCTTCTAAACATTCACAAATCCCTTTATGTCAAACCAGCAGGGAAGATAAAGTCCTAAGCAAGGAACACTACTCAGAAAGTATCGTACCATGTCTCCGAATTCCTGAGAATCAAGTCGGAAAACTGGAAGCAACAGAAAACACTATAAGGTAACTGATTGCACTTAGTGAAAAGTCATTTCCTAAAGCTAAGTAACAACATATCGAGGACACCTAAGTGCAGCCAGCTCGTTAGTTTATTCTCTAGCAAACTGCGTCCACTGGAAATGTGACGTGAATGTAAATCACGTATGTAATTTTAAAGTCTCTATTAGCCACATTTTAAAAATTAAAAACAAATGGGGAATTAATTATCGATATATTTAATAATCATTACAATGTATTTTATTTAACCCAATGTATTATCATTTCTATATGTGATCAGTACAAAATTATTTTACATTCGTTTTCTACTGAGTCTTTGAAATCTACTGTGTATCTTGCACTTACGGCACACCTCGATTCGGACTGGACACATTTCAAGTGGTCATTAGCCTTAGTGGCTAGTGGCTACCACACTGGATAGTCCAAGGGTAGATGGGAATGTTCTTAAAATGCTCTACGCTGATCAAACGAAACTTTTGCTTTAACCGCAGGAATTATTCATTGCTATTTAACAGGGCTGCTAATATAAGTACACAAATGTAGTAACCTAGCAGACACAAGTGTAGCCAGAGCTAAATTGACAAATTCTGGGTGTTTCAATCCGCTTAGCAATGACAGCTAACATTTGTTCAGCATCTGCTCTGTGCCAGGCACTATGTCAAGTGTTTTCGGCTACGGCGTAAGGTATTTCCGTTATCTCCACTTTATAGAAGAAGAAACAGGGGCTGAGAAAGGTTAATTAACTTGAGCAAGACCCTGCAGCATGTAACTCGTGATGCCGTTACTGGAACACCCATCGGTTGGCTCTGGAGTCTGGGATCCTAGCCTCCAAACCTTAGGGCCTCCCTAAAATGAATCCAATTGCCGGCAGGCATTCAATGAATGTCATATACAAAACAGAAAGAGCAAAGTCAACTAAGTGAGCCCAAAATTGTCCCTGCGTGTGTTCAATTCAGCAACTTGCTGAGGCCCTACTGTGTACAAAGTCCTTCATGCATGTTAGGTGACCACTAACTCCTGGGTGGGATCCCGTTAACTGTAACAAAGTTTTCCTTAAAAAGCACCTGAAGAAATATGAACAGTTTGGTATATTTATTATCAGTTAACTTTTTGACAGTCTCCATCTTTTCTCCTTCTTTTTTTGGGGGGGGGAGGCTGGCTTTTATCTAGGCAACAGTTCATTTCAATATTAGGAAAAGTTAGAAATCCTATTCAGTCAAGCATCTACTGAGTATCTGTAATCCATTCCACCCTTTCACTCCACACAACTGGGACACTTACAGAATATATACAAATATACTTTATATACACACAAGTGTGATGCACAAGTCTGTGAATTACATGCAGCTGTAACAAAATATTTTAAGACTAACTGCTTGTTTAAGGAATATATCTTATTTAACCTAAAAATCCACCTAACAAATAGTACCTGGTGATTACTGAGTACCTACTACACAAATACCCTGCTATGTGCCCTTATTTATATTGCCAAAACTTTAAACACCCGTAGGAAGAAACATTATTCCCGTACCTTTTTAATCATACCATGTTAGCTACTAATACAAATACCTGTAAACAACACCACCACCTTACATTGTGTGCAGTTAGAGATTATCACGCTTTTGTATTAGCCAAATTGACCCTCAGGATAGTTGTGATGTACACAGTCCATGTGCTTACAACCACCAGGGCTAGTAGTTATAACTCTTTTCGAGTTCTCGGGTACTTTAAAAACTTAGATCGTTCTTTCGGAGGCATCTTATTTTGTTTGCATTCAGCATCCGATAAACCAGAGCTGAGAGAGAAGGCTAAATTCTGCCAGAGCTGAGAGAAGCTTTCACAGAGACATGTTATACACCTAACTTCTCCAGCCTCCTACCATTTCCGTAACACTCCCACCAACATCTAAAAAAACTGGTGACCGTGGAGTCGATTCCAACTCATAGTGATCCTATAGGACAGAGTAGAACTGCCCCATATGGCTTCCAAGGAGTGGCTGATGGGTTTGAACTGCCAACCTTTCGGTCAGCAGCCGAGCTCTTAACCACCACACTACCAGGGCTCCCCCACTGACATGGAAGCCCACAAATGCAAAAGCAGCAGCAGAAGAGTCTGCTGTTTTTTTGCTAAGGAGTTCTTACCTCCTCTGTTATTACCGATAGTTCACGACCAAACTCTGCAGCACCTCCTGACAAACACCCAAAATCCCAAATTACCTGGACTTCATGTACTAAAAAAAAAAAAATTTTTTTTTTTTTCATGTACTAGTTGAAAGAAATATGGAGCTCCATTTTCCCGCCCCATCCTTTTTTCACAAGCGGTTGTAGTTGACTATAAGCAAATATGCCTCTAGTACGCAGCAGCGGTAGTGTCAGGTCTTAATTCGCTGGAATGCAAAGATTTCAGGAGCTGGCCAGGGTTAATCTGCCCAAAGCAACGGCAGCTCATGTGGAATGAGCAAGACTGAAAGTTTTCTACACTTCATGTTCATTCCCAATAATTTCTTAGGACTTTTGTGATTAGTAATATTACATGTTGACAACTATTATTATTCCCACTTTATACATGAAAAATTGAGGCTTAAAAACATTAAGTGCTCACACAAAGTCACACCACTAGTAAGAGACTCAGGATGCAAGCACACTCAAGTCAAGTTCAAGGACTTTTACTTCTACCATATGATCTCTTTGGGAAATAAATCTGTTTCCCCAAACTGTCTTTATTCAACATCTGAGCTATTTCCTTATGGAAAAATAATAGCCTTGTAAAACAAACAATTCTCTCCATGGGAAATGAGTTTCTAAGTGTGATTAATCCCTCAGAATGCTGAGCATTACAAACTCTCCAAAATGCCAAGCCTGCTGAAAGTAGTTTCTACCTAGTAGGTTTTCTGGACACCAAATCTGGTCTCTATCGTCAGGAAATCTGCCACCCAGCCCAAGCTGACAGGAAGTTCTCCCATAGTTGGGGGTCTCTTTGTTCATTACCCTTAAAAAACCTTCTCCTTCCCTTTAACTGGATATTTGCTATGTCAAAATAAGGCTGGACTGTGCTTCCATATTCTAGCAGTCCCTGTCACCATTAATGCAAAATTGTTTTCTTTCTAGCCTGAAAAAATCTTGATCTTATGCTTTGTCTCATCAAAAAACAAACTCCTTATTTTGACAAATCTGCAAACTTATCTTACGTTGGAATTTCTCTTATTTAATACTTATTTAAATATATATATATAATCTATAGTCACTAACAATAACAACATACCACAGCAGGTGTTAAACAGTAACTGGAGATCCAGCCTGACCCTGCGCAAGCCTCTAGGCAATTTATTTTATTTTGCTGTCAATCTAGTGATTAAAAGTGGTTGTTTTAGTATGTCAGTCTAAAAATCTTAAAAACCTTGAGTGATGGAAAGCCTCCTCACAAGCCAATCACATCCACTGCTGGCCAAAAAACACCTGCCCCAAATTAGCGTACAAAATGCTCTCTCTTTGAGGTAATAACAACGTGGCAGAAGAATGATAAATTGTCACACCTAAAAAAACATTGATTTTACAAAGATAGGTCTGCAGGCCTCCTGCAGAGTACCCTAGCGCTGTCACAGTTAAAACTTCCTGAGGGAGTTTCCTCTACAAACCAATTTAAATACTGTTTTACCTCTTGTCTGTTCATTGCGTTCATCACAATCTCCTGAGGATTCCAGGGCCTCAGCCCAGAGATTCTGGACCGAGTGGCCCTGGTGATCTTAAGTCATCAAGGTTTAAAATCATTAAGCCAAGCTTTTAAATGATTAATATTTTAAGCCAAAGGTTTGAAATAATTCACCTAAGAGCAAATGTTTTAAGTAGACTTTCAGAGAACAGAACTACCGTAGAATAGCAAACAGGAAATTAAATTCCCTACATTAAACACTATGCCTGACCAGATGTGTAGAAAATTACTCCCCATCTCGTCCAACGTGGAACCCCCTCAGGAGGAATGAAGTTGTGTCCTTCTGAGGTAAAAACCAATGGTGGGTGTTAGCCTCTCCCACTGTCACTCCAGCCCATGGACACAGTAGGGCTCCACAAGGGTGCCCTCTGATTTGCGCAGGCTCTCTCAGCCTTTAGCAGCCCCAGGAGAAAGGCGGTTTGCTCTAAGGATGGCGATTATTATCTACGCTTCACTTAGAGTGCTGGAGGTGAACTCAGGTGTCTGGGCCTCTGGATCCTGGTGGGGCTCAGTGAACACCGAGAGATTCGCCCTACAAGCCCGTGCCGCTTTGGGGGCGGGGAGGGTCTCCAACATTGAGAGACCGGGACTGAAAACCGAGGAATTCAAGGGAACAGTCACGTGGGGACGTGATCGCGGGTCCCGGGTGGGGGCGGGGGCGTCCGTGCTACGTGGACGTCTCGGCCGACGGCGGGCTGGGGAGCGGGGAGCCCCGAGCTGAGTAAGCCTCCGCAGAGCAAGGCCGGGGTGAGTCACTGGTGAGTGCGGCAGGGGGACGGGGCGGCCGGAAGGTCGGACGGACCGAGGGGTCTCTGCAGGCTGGGGGTGGGATTTAAATGGGAAGCAGGTTTCAAAAGGATCCCTTCCCGGAGCCCAGGGGTCGTGGGGTCCCGGGGCGGCGCTGAGGGGCTGGAGGGCGGCGCGAGGAGGAGGCCCGGCCCGCGGCGCCGAAATCTCCCGCGCTCAGGGGTGGCTCCTCCTCCTCGGCCGGGCCTCTCGCGCCCCTCGCCGCGGCCAGGCCCGCCAGCCGGCTGCTCCTGTTGTCCCCGCGACGAGGCCCGGCTTCAGCCGGGGGACGAGGTCCTCGGCCGGTCCCACCCGACCCAAGCCGGGTGGCCCGCCGCGCGCCGCCAGTGACGGCACTGCAGGGTGCGTGGCCAATCAGTGCGGCCCCCGAAGAGGCGCCTCAGCCACGCCCCCTGGGCCCGGGCCCAATGAGGAGCCGGCGCCGGCGGCCGCAGCGGGGTGAGAGGTCGCGAGGCCCCGCCCCGCCCGCGATGCCCCGCCCCAGCCGCCTCTGGTGCTGGTCTGCGCTGGGCCTGCCCCCGCCCCGGCCCCGCCCCCAGCCCCGCCCCGCGGCCCGCCAGCGCGCCTCACGGCTCCTGTCCCCCCTCCCTCCTTCTCTCTCACGCTAGCGCAATGGCGGCGGCCGCGGCGGAGCAGCAACAGTTCTACCTGCTCCTGGGAAACCTGCTCAGCCCCGACAATGTGGTCCGGAAACAGGCAGAGGTAAGGCAGCTCGCGGCCCCCACCCCCGGCGCCCCGCCGCCCCCATTTCCCAGCCCCGGCCGCCGGCCCGCAGGGCCTCGGCCCCTCCGCCGCGGACACGCAGGCCCGGCCCGCCGGGCGGCGCCGCGCAGCCCACGTGTGAGCCGGGCTGCCGCGCCCGCGGCTCCGGCCGTGTCCGGGCCCTTCCGGTCACTGCAGCCCGGCGCCCTGCGTGTGCGCCAGTTACCCCGCCGTCGGCGTCCGGCACACGTGCGGCTGCTGCTGACACGCCGCCCCCGCGCGGACCGGGAAGCCGGCGGCGGCGGGGACGGGTAGGGCTGGCCCGGGCCCCCCCTGAGCGCCCCCCACCCATCCTCCCTCCGGGGCGCACCCCAGTCCCCCTCCCTCCGGGGCGCACCCCTGCCCATCTCGGGGCCTCACCCCAGCCCTCCTTCCTCCGGGGCGCACCCTAGCCCACCTCGGGGGTGCACCCCACTCCTTCTCTCTCCAGGGTGCACCCCACTCCCCCTCCGGGGCGCACGCTACCCCTCCTCTGGGGCGCACCCCACTCCCCCTCTGGGGCGCACCCCAGCACTCCTCCCTCCGGGGCGCACGCCACCCCCCCCCCCGGGGCTCACCCCTCGCCCCTTTCCCGCTTTCTTGCAGCTTGATCCTCCTCCGCCCTTGGCAGCCGCAGCCTCCACCCAGCCCAGTCCTCCTCGCCTCCCAGATCCCGGCTGCTGCCCGACCCGTCACCCTGCTGCTCCTGCCCCATCACCTCCGTGCCACCCGTCCCTCCCGCCCCCTCCTTCTGACATGTCCGTCTTGCCTTTTCGCCTAATGTTCCCTGACAGTATTTCCGTTTAGTTCCTCTTCTTATTTCTAGTTCCTAAGTAACATCAGGAGCCAGATTTCCCTATCCCTCCCACCCCCAATTTTATGAAGTTATCTTTGGGGTTTCTTTCAAAGGAGTTGTTAGCTATCTGTGCTCTTCCTTCAGATCTTTGCACCGTAGAGGTTTGTGGTCTCATTTATAGCATCTACTTGTTTAACTGGGCCAAGACCCTATGCTAAAGTCTTCAATTTCATTCAATCTAACTTAAATCTTTCTCTTTTTTTTAACCATCTGTGGTTTTTGGCCTCCAAAATGTGGAGCTGTGAATACAGTTAAACCAAAAACCAAACCCGTTGCCATCAAGTTGATTCTGACTCATAGAATATGGTTTCAAGAGACAGTATTTCAAATGTATCTGGAAGTTCATTTATCAAGTAGCACTTAAGACACAACTCGGTTCAATGGAAGACACTTTATGTTACGCTGTCAGTGTTAAGACCAGGATTTCTGTGAAATACTTGAGAGTACGGCAGAACTGTCCGGTTTTCTCTTGAGTGCATTTTCAGAACCCAGCATGATTAGATGTAGAGCTCTTTGAAACCCTGTGATTGAAGATTTTTGTAAGGTTCAGTGAAGGGTGTTCAGCCAGATGTTTTTACAGAGCAGAAAATGGGCTTAGACGTAGCTAATGAATCGAGGGGCGGGACTGTTAGGGACTCCCAGGCCTGAAGAGCTTTTCTATAGTTGTCTTTAAACCACAATGTTGGTAATTTAACCACTGCTTTGAGCAGATTTAGGGTATGCTGCTTACATTTAGTGATTTAATAACGTGCGAAAACCCAGTGCTGTTGATAATATGTGAGATAAACTAGAAATCTGGTTTTGTATGAAAGAGCACTTTAAAGAACTATTAAGTTTATTCTGAGAACTTTCTATTCATTTATTATGCATGTGATACATGTTCAGGGTAAACACTCAAACAGTACAGATAACTTTTTAATCCTCCCCTGAAGGTAAGCACTTTTAAGCGTATTGTAAATCCTCACCGAAAACATCTTTACAAGCAGGTATCCATGTGCACACGTCTAGTTGTACACGAATGTGGTTATAGCACACATACTGTTCCTTAACTTCGATTTTTCACTCAGTATGTTTCACGTTGCCGCGTAGAGACTTTTTAATCAGCTACACAGTATAGTGTCCATTCATCCACAGGATGTGTCATTTATTTAACCCACCCCCTCTGGCAGGGTACTGAGGTTGCCAGTGTCTTGCTATTAAAAATAGTGCTGTGCATAAGAGTGCATTGCCTACCTATCTTTGCATGCTTTGCCAGGTTTATTTGTAAAATACTTAAAAGTAGCATGTGCGTTTGAAAGTTGTATCAATTTGCACTCCTGCCTGTGTGATATGACGTGCCTATAGATAGCTTCTAATGCTTTCTGCTAACTCTAGAGAAAATTTTTCACTAAAATAAATTCTTCATCCTGCTCCTAATAGAATTTCCATGTGTTACAAAGCAAAACGGCATTGTAGTTAGTAAGCTAGTTTAATTCTTTTCCTTCCTCCGGGTGCTTAAGTCTCTGTTGTCAAGCCTAGTGGGGAATCTCTCTTCTCTTGAGCCAAATATCAGTGTCTGGTTTAGTGGGAATTCCAGTTGGTGCCTGTTGTGAATCTTTTATTACTTACATCATTTGGGGGCTATTAAGCAGCATTTTCTCTTAAGGACAGTTGGAAATAAGGACTGTTATTCTCTAAGCCTCTTTATTCCTAGTTAAAACATTGATACTCCATTTTCACTTTATAAATTGAGAATATGTTAATACGTGAAATAAGTATTCTGATAGAAATTTTCTTAAATGCGCAAAAAATGAGTTAAATGATGAGGGTAAGGTTCTCTGGCACCATAAAAGACAGCATGGTTCCCATGGTTGGTCTTCAGTAATGTCAGTGACTTATTAGTTTTGAAGTTAAGATTGTAATTCACTCAGGAGGATGCTGTTAGGATAATATAGCACTAAGTTGGTCTGTAAATATAGCTTCCCAGGAAAGGAAAATACTGTTTGAGGAAAGAAGTGGCCGCACACAAAGATACCGTAACACACACACCCCTTTTTCTGTCTTGTGAAATAAGCCTTTGTAAGTAATCAAACTATGTAAAACTGAGTTCTACAGTCTGATATAGCGGATATAGAAATATTGTCTTTGAACTGAGAAATTGGCATGGGTTCAGTGAATATTTTTATAATTCAGTGAAAATGAAAATACTTAGTTGACGCATAAATACCAACCTGTTGACTAAGCTGACTTGTTTTATATTCAAATATGAGATCAAGTGCAGTAAAGGCCTTTCATTTTATTGTTTCTTATATGTTGTTGAAATACATTTGAAGGGCTTCAAAACTTTAAAAAGTTTAAAACTTTCCATTGTATAACCCATTTAGTAAGCTTTGTATTTTATTTCTATTAAAATAATCCTCGAAGTTTTTTTTTTTTTTCTGTTTAACTTCATTGAAAATGTTTCTAACATTTAAAGAAATTGAAAAGCATACTTGATTGTTGAGGACTCAGAGTATTTATGACATTTGCCTTTCTTGACATTTCTCCCTTTACATTTCTGTACACACAGTAGGCACACCATAAATATTAATGGAATAAGTGAAATGGGTGCATATTAGCATTTCTCCTTTAGGGGCACGGAATCAAAAAACCAAAACTAAACCCATCGCTTGCTGTAAAGTTGATTCCAACTCATGGCAACCCTATAGCACAGAGTAGAACTGCCCCATAGGGTTTCCAAGGTGTTTATTAGCAGCCAGGTGTTTCACCCTTGCACCACTATGGCTCCTGGGGCAGGGAATAGGAGAGGTGCAATCTGGTTTACATTGTGTGACTGTATACAGTAGAATCAAATGGAATTGAAATTTTCATTGCACTTGTCATGCCTCCTGGTGCTGCACATGCTAAGTACTGAGAATACAGAGATGAAGGGATAACCATCCCTGCCTTTCTGCCACCCAGTCTGTTTAGGCTAAGAAAAGGTTACGCTTTTGATTTTAAGTCCATGATCTTTTTGCCAAAACATTATCCTTGACCACTGTTGTGTTGTAATATGGATGTAATACTATATCTGGATCACCAGAGTGGAACGAACTGAACAGAGGTAACCCTCTTGCAGGAGTCACATGTCATTCATACTAAATTCTTCTTCCGTTGACTTCTGATTCATTCTGAAATAGAGTTTGATACTTGACTGTTTTTAAGCCTCCGCTAGAATGAAGATAGTATAGCTGTGTCACGCCAGTGGTTCCAGCTGGGAAAGGTAGCCACCGCTTGTGTGTCAGAGTAGAACTGCACCCCATCAAGTTTTCAGTGGCTTTAATCTTCCAGAAAGGAGCCCCGGTGGTGCAGTGGTTAAGCCCTTGGCTGCTAACTGAAGGGTTGGCGGTTCAAACCCACCAAGCGGCTCCACAGGAGAAAGACCTGGCAGTCTGCTCCCATAAAGATTACAACCTAGAAGATCCTATGGGACAATTCTACCCTGTCCTTTGGGGTCACTATGAGTTGGAATCAACTCGATGGCACACAGCAAATCTGACAGAAGGAATCCCTGGGTGGTGCAAACAGTTAAGCTCTCAACTGCTAGCTGAAATATAGGCAGTTTGGACCTGTCCAGAGGTGCCTTGGCAGACAGGCCTGGCAAGCTGCTTCCTAATGATCACAGTCACTGAAAACCCCCAGGAGCAGTTCAGCATTGCACACATGGGGTCGCCATGAGCCGGCATCAACTGGAAGGCAGCTGGCAACAACCTTATGGAACAGGTCACTGAGTGGCTCACACGGTTTGTGCCTGAGTCCTAGCCTAAGATTGGCAGTTTGGAACTCACCCAGCAGCACCTGGAAGAAAGGCCTGGCCATCTGCTTCCGTAGGGGTTATAGCCAAAAAACCCCTGTGGAGCAGTTCTGCGCTGTAACACCTGGGGTTGCTGTGAGTTGGCAGTAGATTGCCAGGCCTTTCTTCCATGGCAGTGCTGCGTAGGTTCAAACCACCAACCTTCTAGTTAGTAGCCAAATACAAGCCATTTGCATCACCCTGAGAAGGGTAGAGGTCCTCAAAGTTTATAACAGGTTTTATGGGAGTAATAAAGGATTTCTTTCAAGAACTGGATCAGATCACTGGAAATTTAGGTGTTAAACATTTATAGTATCTGCGGTGTACCAAGGACTAAGCTGGGTATGAGGCATGTAAGGATTTTTTTTTTTTTTTTTTTTTTTAATGAAAACATCATGCTGGTTTTTGAGCTGCTTTGGTAAGCATTAAGTAAAAAATCTAGAGGTACGTATCTGTTTTTGAAATCAGCTTGTGAATATCTTCACATGAACTGCCTCATTTCTGGGTAGGTGAGCTCAGACCTATCATTTCTCCTCAGCTGTGAGTACTTTTTGTCACAGTTTTCTGCATTGTTAGGGTCCTGTATGCTTTTTACTGGAATTGAATTTGACGTTAATCAGAAGATCTTGAATTTTCCTTTCCCCCAAATTTTGTTCTTTCCCAGATCGGGATGTTTGAGAAGTTTGAAGACTGTGTAGCACTATATAAATAGAACTGGTTGCGTAGTGGTTTCACCAGCGGGGAAGCCCAGAGCATTCAGTGCCAGAGAGATCTTGAGTGAGTGCAGTGGCCTCCAAAGACCAGAGTTCTCTGCCATTATTGTCTGCGCCCTTGGGCAAGTCATTTAACTTCTGAGACTTTATTTCGTTCTGTCGATATCTCAAGGATGCTGTGGAACATTTAATAGAAGGAATAAAGTAGATGTTGGTTCAACGTGGCCTTGTTTTTCCTCCCTTGTCCTTGTCATTTCTGTCCAGAGAAGCCAGGCAGGTGATGGAGGAGCGGCAGCAGACAGGCTCATTGAACTTAAACGACTAAGAGATTAACACGAGATTAACACGTTGTGTAGGGACAGATGCCAGTGGAATATTCTCTAAGAGGCTGAGCAGTTGCAATTGTACTTAACTGATGTCTTTTCCACAGTGGAAGACTGCCATTGCTAGAGCAGACCCTTGAATCTATACTTCTTCAACTTCCCTTTTATTACCGAAGTTTGCTTTCATTTTACTCATTTGGAATCGACTTGATGACACACAGCAAAAATAATGAGAACGAAAGAAGTATCCTGGGTCACAGAACCTTTCGCTAATAGATCTAGAAATGATAGTCAAGGCTCCTGGCCAATTTTCTCCCAGCCATATTTATTTATGTACATGTGGTACATAATATGGTTTCAGTATAACCCATGCTTGAAAGAAAATGTGGTATAAAGAATTTTAATACTTTTTTTGTCCCCCTTTTCTCTGACTAGCTTCACCTGAGGCATGTTTTGGTGCTTCTAAGTTGTGATTTGTTTCTTCTTCATCTGGTCTAAAAAATATTGGAAAGATGAGCAGTTTTCCTTAATATAAAATATATATATATATATATATATATATAAAAAAAGGTGGTATTAAATGAGCCCAGTACTGACTTTGCAGTATGGTAGGTGAAGTCACCTGGGACAGTTTTTTGGCCAACTTAGACCTTGTGCTTTGTTAACTAAGGCAGAGCGTAAGCTGGGAAAACACGCATACACATTAGATAAATCCATTTAAGAAAATATAGGTAGGAAGACAGTTAGTAACTGCTTGCACAGTCCACTCTTTCCTGACCTCTCTGAAGTTCGTCACAGAAGAAACTTAACACTAGACCTAGATTAAATGCCTTCTCATGCGCTAACCCTCTCCACGCTCACTTCTTCCCACTGTGCTTTACCCGTGAAGTTTTCTAACAGTATGTTCTAATCATTAATGTTTTTCTGTTTTCATGTAGGAAACCTATGAGAATATCCCAGGTCAGTCAAAGATCACATTCCTCTTACAAGCCATCAGAAATACAACAGCCGCCGAGGAGGTACTGCTTTACTCTTTGAGAAGCTTATATTTGTACAAACCAAAACAAGTTGGGTCGTACATGGTGGTTATAGTGAATAATGAGAACTGTTTTTTTTTTTAGAGTGCTCTGCGTTAAGAATGATAATTTCCTTTTCTCTGTATAGGATGATATGTCTAGGGTAGATAAAAGTCAATGGTTTTATAAATAATTATGTAAAAATTATTAAATCTAAGTGATTTCTGCAGCTATAAAATTTTGTTTTGTTTTTCTTGAAAACAATTTAAATGAGGGAATTTAGTTCATTCAGTGTGTTAATGTCCCACCAGATGTTTCAGAAAGAGACACCATGTATTTTAGTAAGTTGCCTAGGTACCGATACCAAATTCAGATTTGGGGGGATTTTGAGAATCACAATCAAAATTTGTAGAAATATGATTTTACTTATACTTTATGAGCCTCGTTTTTCTTGTCATAAAACAGGACTGTTCCCTAGAATGTAATAATTTCTTTCTCTACCTTCTCAGCATTAAACAGCTAGTATTCTTTTTTCTTCCTGTAAAATAATACTCTCATAAATATTGAGTGTAATAGAATATCCTCTGTTTACTTTTGGAAGAGTCTAGAAAACCCCACCTACGAAATGCTGCATTTAGGGTCGTAAGACTTCTTTGCTTATATAGTCAAATACGTGTAAAATGCTTATCCTAACAGCTGATGTTGCGAGGTGAAGTCACCCTAACCTTCAGTAGTGTTTCACCTGACTGTTTTTCTTCTGATCAGCTTAGAGTGATGATTAAATGTTCTCTCGTAACATTTATAAAGCAATACAGGAGTGCTCTGATTTTTTTTTAAATAGATAAACGGTGTTTGTTCACCTTTTTACATATTCTTTTTATATAATTTAAAATGAATGTCAGGTTTGAAGAACAATCATACATACATATATATAAAAAAAAAAAAAAAAAAACTTAACCCCTTGCTGTCAAGTCGATCCGACTTAAAGCAATTCTGTCACCCAGGGTAGAACTGCCCCATAGCGTTTCCAAGGCTGTAACCTGCACAGAAGCAGACTGCCGCGTCTTTCTCCCTCACAGTGGCTGGTGAATTCGAACCGCCAGCCTTTCAGTTGACAGCAGAGAGCTTAACCACTCGCCACCAAGGACCCTTTACATTCGCACATACCTACATAAGTATGTGTATACATGCTAACTCGCATCTGTCGGAACAGTTGACTGTTTTAATTCTTGAAGATTAATGTAAACTAGCTACTAAACAAACACAGCCATGCATCGCTTCACATCCATAATGCATTCTTTGAAATAGGATGTTATGTGCTTTGGATGTTGGCCGTTACAGGATCCTATTAAAAAAAAAAAAATAGTCGGGGTAAAACACTTAGATTTTATTTCAATGGCAGTGGAAAGTTTTAGAGGGTGTTGGGTGGTGGGGGGAGGAATGACATGTTCCAATTTGATTTTTTGAAAAGCCCTCTGGCCTCGGAGTGAAGGGACTGTCCGGGATGGCTGGGCGGCCAGGGAGGAGGCTGCTGGAATAGTCCTGGAGAATGATGATGACTGACTGGGCTGGGCTGGCAGCAGAGAGGATAAGCAGAAAAGGCTTGGGTTGTATTTCAGAGGAAACTTTACAGGAGCTGTTTTTACAAGAGACAGGAGATACACGTGTTGCGTGCGGGAAGCGGTTGAGTTGGCTACGTCAGGGTATGTCTGTTGTGTCCCGTTCTCCCATCAAGTTTTCTGAACTCTGTTACAACCTTACGGGACCATGCAGTGGGACATTGCCCTAACAGATGTTATGCAGGGCATGACTGTAGCACACAAGGATAATATAGAAATTCCTGAATTTTATTTTTTAAAAACTATATTGAACCCTTCTTTAATCTTGGTTTTAGAAATTATGATTGTGAATAAACCTTAGCATCTTGATTGTAACTTCATAGTTTGCAGTGTATATATGAGAAGGGCTAGTTAAAGAGTTACATAAGGTTTTGAACTGCTTTTATACCCTGGTGGCCTAGTGGTTAAGTGCTATGGCTACTAACCAAAGGGTCCACGGTTCGAATCTACCAGGCGCTCTTTGGAAACTCTGTGGGACAGTTCTACTCTGTCCTGTAGGGTCACTATGAGTCGGAATGGACTCAATGGCGCTGGGTTTGGTTTTTTCGTGTGTGTGTTTTTATAAGAACGAAAGTATAAATTTCTAGAGTATAAGTTGAAAAAAGAACTTTACTACCTGCCAAAAATAATTCGAAGAGTTCTCAGTGAGAATGAATGGTGAAAAGATTAGCAGATTTATTTGTTTAACTTTGCTCTTTTGTTGTTGGTCATGGTCCCAAAGTAATTGTTGGGATGATAAGTAGCCTGGGACAAAGGAGAACAGGAAAATTTGACTTTAATATCCACAATGGTTTATTGATTTAATATCAGATTTTATAATGGTATTTGTCTCAACTTTTCTTTTGATAAACTCAAGGGATTATGATAGAGAAAATGGTAAACAAGTGTTTTCCACAGATCGGAAAATGCGAATTTAAGCACATACACATTGAGATTGACATTTTTTAGGTATTGGCAGCTTGTTGTGTTTGTTTGCGTGAATGACCGGCAAAGATGAGCAGATTTGATAGCATTTTATCTAGGAGGTTAATGAAAGGGCCGTTGTATGGTAAGGTAGGCCTGGCCGGGAGCCTAAGTTTAGGTGGGGAGAGACACATTCATTTACTGCTGTGAGAACCAGATGGAGAAGTAGGAAAAGAGCATTACAGGGTTTGCCATTTATATTAAGATAGATTTTCCCCTAAAGAAAGGATTAAAAGTAGAAATTAAAGACAGATATGGCATTGCTTAGATAAGAGTTCCTATTTGAGACCTAAAGTAGGGATTTCCCGCAGCCAGAAACAAATGGCTTATTGGGTGGTACTTTCTGTACAATAGTAGACTAAAGTGATTTTGAAATAGTTTTGAACATTTTATCCTTTTTTTTTAATCTAACAAATTGTTTTTGAAATGAATTGTAAAAATAGAACACATCAATGGCAGAACGAACCTAGTTTGTTGGAAACTTGCTCTCATAAGACACCAGATTATGGACAATGTCGTCTATTTCTAGGCCAGACAGATGGCTGCCGTTCTCCTAAGACGTCTTTTGTCCTCTGCGTTTGATGAAGTCTATCCAGCTCTTCCTTCCGATGTTCAGACTGCCATCAAGAGTGAACTGCTAATGATTATTCAGATGGAAACACAGTCTAGCATGAGGAAAAAAGTTTGTGACATCGCTGCTGAGCTTGCCAGGAACCTGATAGGTGTGTACGTCAGTGCACTGTGACGTTACAGAAGGAAACGTGGGGAGCCTTCCTTTTCTGTTTTTTTAAACTGGGATCCTTCAGAGTTTAGAAAAAAAATCCTGAGTGCCTGAGTATTGATTATTCTGTTTAAAACGAGTGGGATTATGGATTCAGAAATTATAGATGTTTATGACGGGCAGTCATAATACCTGCTTGTTGGTCTTCAAATGTCCAGGTGGAAAAATAATTTTGTGGTTTACTTAAAAACAGACAGTTACATTTCCCCCTTACTCTGTAAAATTTTAGAAGCACAGGCTAACTAATGATGTAATCCACTTCTATAGATAAAACTTGGCAGTAGAAGTAGAGAGCAGTGGATGCCGGGTGCGTTTACTCACATAGCTGTCAATGGTAGATTTTTTTAGTACATATCCTCAGTGTTCTAGATATGTTTATAAACTGTACATATTGCTGATATACTATGTACATTACAGGATATGCAAAAAAAATTTTAAAGAATGATATAAAAGGAAAACTTAAAAATGCATTTTATTAACAGTAAAAACCCTTTTTGATCACACTAAAAATATTAATAATGTAATTAAATATGCTTCATTTTCTTGACAGTGATTCAGAAGTGTAATTCTACGCTCAGTTCACTTAGATAGTATTTTTGATAGGCAAAAAAGATAAGGGCTAAATGGGAGAATGTTGTTGGTTGTGTGGAGTAAATTATGACATGAAATTTTTAATGCCATGTACCTTTAATACAGAAGTTGTTACTCAGTCCAGCTAGCAGATTGTCACCCTTTCTGAGGTCATCCAGTTCTTACAGAGTAGTAAGGAATATATTAAAGTTTTACATTTTAAATGAGTTTAAAATCCACTGAAATTCTTAATTTTGAAGATTTTTAAATAGCCAAAAAATTCTATTTTCAAGTTTAAAGTGTGCGGATATGAATTTTTAAAGGCGACATCGTTTCTGTTTCAAAATCAGTTAATTTTTTACATGTTAAATGAAGTGTGTTTAATTTCCAAAATATTTCAAAGGACTATCTCCATAGGGTTTTCTCAAGCAGCTGTTTTATTCCTTCTCACAGCATTTTCTTTATAGTGAAAGGGTGTGTGTGTCTGTGTGTGGGTGCAGGTGTGAGTGTGTGTGGATGGGTGGGGGTGGGGATGTGTGTGTAAAATGTCAGCTAGGCAGCGTATTTGTCGTTTCACATTAGGAGAACAAATTCGAAAATAGTTTTTTAAGAGAAAAGGTAAATAACTCACTTGTAATTTTCGACAACTCTGAAGTTCTTTGTGACAGTATCACCGGTGAGTCTGTTAAGTGATACACAAGATTTGAATGATTACTGCCTCGTTCCTATTACAAAGTATCGTAAATCTGTATTTTAAAATCTTGTTAAAAAGTAAACACATCGATGACATCCTGTAGCACTTCAAGACTGCAATATATGTGCACCCTCTCTGGGTCCTGGAATCTCTGCTCTTATATCTTCTCTAGTGTGAGACTCAAAATTATTTTGGATTCAGGATTTTGCTACCAAATATTATCTTTGCCCACTTTTTAAAACTCTTCAAAATAATAATGATACATATTTTTTAAAAGGTTCAAAGCATCAAATATTTGTAAAGGTAAGAGCCTTCTCTCCAAATCCTGCCCCTTAGAAATCACCACTGCTAATGTCTGTTTATGTAACCAAGATACACACAGTTGTTTGATTTTATTGAAATGTTTTTAAAAATATGTAAAGCAAGTACTATTTTCTATTACTACATATTGTGAATGGGGCTTATGCAATGAAAGGAATTACCCTTTTATGCTTTGAAACTTTGACTTAACGTACTTTATTACTGGATGTCTTTTCTTTCAGATGAAGATGGTAACAACCAGTGGCCTGAGGGCTTGAAGTTCCTTTTTGATTCAGTCAGCTCTCAAAACGTGGGACTGCGGGAAGCTGCCCTTCACATTTTCTGGTATGTGCATTGGTCTTTTTTTTTTTTTTTCAATTTGACGTCTTGAATGCCCAAAACACATTTCAATTGATTATTTTAGCCTAATTTAACTTTTTAGACTTAAAATAACACCTAGAAAGGCTTCTGTATTTCTGTTGGAAGTAAAGTTGGGAAAAGGAGCTTTCTTTTCACATTGATTCTTTTTCGTGTGCAGGGGATTTGTGCAATTTCGTTTCTCTCTGTTGTCTTTCCTGATTCTGAAAAGAAAATTTCTGGGGTGGTTTCTTCTCCTTTATCTGGAGATTGACGAAGTGCCACACGCAGCCTTTAGGAAGCCACTTCGACAGTAGAAGTGTGTAGCGGAAGAGGAGAGTGGTGGTTAATCCCCACTCGGTTTTCCAGGGCGTCCACAACCAATTTTTATAAAAATATAATATTATAACAAAGACCTATATATTTATGAGCAGTTGCTCTACATTTAGAATTAAACAATTATTTGCATTTACAAATTTTCTGCCCTTTTATATTACCATAGTCATTTCTACAGCATTTAAAACACGGTTACTATAACTGGATTTATAGCTTTTCAAGATCATACACATGATTTTCTAACATGAGCATCCAGGTGGAATGAGCGTAGACGTTACGCCATGTTCGTTTTTAATTGTCAGGGTATCTTGTTTCCGTTAGTAATCCAGAAAGGATTAAGTTAAAAGCATTTAGTTTAACCAGTTGTTTGCTAAGTTAAAGTGGAACGGAAGCTGGGCCACCTGGGCCACCAAGGCTAGGAGCAGATTGTCAGAAAGCTTGGCCACTGCAGCTGACCATCTGAAACGCAGTGGGTTGTTCTTGTCCCCGTTCTGCACTCCGGAGTGGTAAGGATAAATCAAAGACCTGGAAATGGGGAGCTGGGTAGTGTAGCAGCTGGGTTACCTTTACTCACAACCTAGTCCTCTCCCGTATGTTTGTTTCCAGCTCAGAAAGAGGATTGGCCGGAGGCTGGGCAGATGATTTCAGCCTTATGGGTTGGTGCCTACATTTGAGGCAGGCAAACATTTAATCAGAAGTTTTAGCTGACATGTCACTAATATAAACTATAGCTTTTAAAGAGTGCTTTGGATCATTTTTTAGGAACTTCCCTGGAATTTTTGGGAACCAGCAGCAGCACTATTTGGACGTCATCAAGCGGATGTTAGTTCAGTGTATGCAGGATCAGGACCATCCATCGGTAAATCGCTTCAGTCCCGTTAACACCTCATGTCATGTCATGTCTGACTTGTGAAGTAATCTCATGTGTAAGGGGACTGTTTTATACTTTAAAATGTAAACACTGGTTTTACCGATAAAAGAAAAATTGCATTTTGAGTGAGAAAATGTGAGTCCCGCGAATGTTTCTCATATTCAGCATTTTTATTCTCTTCACTTTAGATCAGGACATTATCTGCTAGAGCTACAGCTGCATTTATACTTGCCAATGAGCATAATGTTGCTCTATTCAAACATTTTGCAGACTTATTACCCGGATTCTTACAGGTAAGAAAGTACTGTCGTTTTACGCAAACAACACGCGCCTTCTGCGTTTGTTTGCTGGGCGCACCCTCCCCCTGCAAAGCACCCTCACAAGCACAGCCATGCCAATCCTCTTCTATATGTTGCTGTTAAAAAAAAATTAGCTTAATGGTCTCACTGAGACTAGAAGGACCTTGGAGGTCCTGGTCCCCAGATCTTCTGTTAGCCCAAGACAGGAACCATTTCCAAAGCCAACTCTTCAGGCAGGGATTGGACTGGACTATAGGATAGAAAATGATAATGGTGAGGAGTGAGCTTCTTGGATCAAGTAGACACCTGAGAATATGTGGGCAGCTCTGGTCTGGAGTGGAGATGCGTGGGCAGAGGGGGACAGAAGCTGGGCGAATGGACATGAAAATACAGTGGAAAGGAGTGTGCTGTCTCGGGGAGAGCAACTAGGAGTATATAGCAAGGTGTGTATAAATTTTTGTAGGAGAGACTGATTTGATTTTTAAGCATGATAAAAATTTAAAAAAAAAAAAAACTGTCCAGGACAAAAAAAAAAAATTAGCATAGTGCACTTACCAAAATACCTCGAGGTGGGAGGACGCAGCTGCAAACAAACGCAGAAGGCGGGTGTTGTTTGCGTAAAAATACAGAATCAGATGTTAATTGTATCCTTACTGGTTTTATTTAAATTCACATCAGAGTTCTTTGGCACACTCACTCGTTTATTCAGTAAACGTTTATTACCTTCTATCTGCTGATAGGAAACCCTGGTGGCATAGTGGTTAAGAGCTGCAGCTGCTAACCAAAAGGTCACCAGTTCGAATCCTCCTTGGAAACCCCACGGAGTAGTCATACTCTGTCCTTTAGGGTCGCTATGAGTCAAAATCGACTCAATACTAATGG
The DNA here is from genome assembly GCF_024166365.1 of Elephas maximus indicus. NCBI lineage: Eukaryota > Metazoa > Chordata > Mammalia > Proboscidea > Elephantidae > Elephas > Elephas maximus. The sequence continues at coordinate 92,630,351 of NC_064832.1, forward strand.
GTTTGGGGTTTTTTTTTTTTTATCTGCTGATACTATTCTAGGGTCTAGACAAACATACAAATCTTTTTCCCCATTGAGTTTACATTTATTGCCTTTGAAAAGACTTTTCATCTCTTGAAAATATTTAGGTTAGAGTCTTAGAAATTTTATAGAAAGCAAATGACATAAGCGATTTATATATGCTTAAATTGGTCTTATTGAATATTTAATCACACAGTTTATTTCCCTTAAATTAACCAAATAACTTATGAGGTTTAATGCCCATTTTACATGAGGAGAAACTAAGGAGAAGAGGTTAAGAAGCTTAACCAAGGTCACAGTGACAGTAGGTGGTAGCACTGCAGTTCAAACCCAAATTGGAGCGGAGTCCTTCCTCTTTACCACCGAGATGGTAGCAGTTTGTATTGTAAAAAAAAAAAAAAAAATAGCTAATAGTAAACCCTATTGACAGAGTATAACTGCCCCACACGGTTTCCAAGGAGCAGCTGGTGGATTTGAACGGCTGACCTTTTGGCTAGCAGCCAAGCTCCTAACCATTGTGCCACCAGATCCCAAGAATGGTTTATTATTTTAAGTATACTTCCTGTCTTAATCAGAACACAAGATGATATTGGATAAGTTAGAACACTGGTTTTCAAATCATGTCAGACTCAAAACCCCCTTTTTAAAACAAGTACAGTCACGTGACACATAATGTCTGTTCAGGCGGTGTCCGACCACATGCACGTTCGTGGTCCAGCGTGCACCATCCAGGAGATTCCCACAGCTCGACTAGCAACGAGCCTGTCCCGCTGTCCCCCCACCCACGGTAACAGGTACCCCTGCTGCTGAGGGGAGTGGGCACCTGATCCTGCTTCCAAGTGGCCAAGATCAGCAGGCATTGCAGGGCCCAGCCAGGGCAGGAGCACCAAGCTGCCGAGACCGCTTCTCTACTACCCCACTGTGACCTTTATGGGGCTTCAGGGCCATGCAGGACCCAGCCAAGTGCTACCTAAGGCGTCCACGCACAGCAGCCCCCAGGCCTGTGCACTCAGAAGCTCCTGCAAACCATAGACCCAGTTGTTCACACAACCTACGAATCACACGATGTCCTGTTTCACAGAACATTTCATGGGTGTTAAGCGAAACGTGACTGTTTTATAACTTCTGTGTACTATCGTAAGATGAAATTCATAGCTAATATAATTCATCTACATGCACAGGTCAAGAGCAAGTTGCAGACTAGCTTTTAAAGTCCATTTTGGCCTTTTCCTTCCTGTGTTTTTAATAACAATTCACTTCATATACGATGTTCTTGATGTCATTCCACAATTCCTGGTCTTTGGTCGTTGGTAAAAGAGCTGAAAAGAAGAGTTCAAAGGGTGGATCGAGAAGACAAAAGTGAAATATTATAAAATATGCAAAGACCTGAGTTAGAAACCCAAAAGGGGAGAACACAGTTGGCATTTCTCAAGCTGAAAGAACTGAAGAAAAAATTCAAGCCTCAAGTTCTAATATGGAAGGATTCTGTGGGGAAAGTGTTGAAAAACATAGAAAGCATCAAAAGAAGATGGAAAGGAATACACGGTCACTGCCAAAAAGAATTGGTCAGCGGTCCGCTGTTTCAGGAGGCAGCATGTGATCAAGAACTGATGGTGTTGGAGGAAGAAGTCCAAGCTGCACTGAAGATATTGGCGAAAAACAAGGCACCAGGAGTTGAGAGAACACTAAATGATGTATTCCAACAAACAGATGCGATGCTGAAAACGCTCACATGTCTACACTGAAGAATTTGGAAGACAGCTGCCTGGCCAATGACTGGAAAAGAGCCAAATTTGTGTCCATTCCAAAGAATGGGATCCAACGATGCAGAAATTACCGAACAAAGTCATTAACGTCATGCAGAAGTAAAACTTCGCTGAGGTGATTCAAAGGCAGGTGCAGCAGCACGTCAGCGGGGAACTGCCAGAAGGTCAGGCCAGGCTCCGAGGAGGCTGTGGACGGGGGACATCGCTGCTCAGAAGGTCAGGCCAGACTCCGAGGAGGCTGTGGACGGGGGACATCACTGCTCAGAAGGTCAGGCCAGGCTCCGAGGAGGCTGTGGACGGGGGACATCACTGCTCAGAAGGTCAGGCCAGGCTCCGAGGAGGCAGTGGACGGGGGACATCACTGCTCAGAAGGTCAGGCCAGGCTCCGAGGAGGCTGTGGACGGGGGACATCACTGCTCAGAAGGTCAGGCCAGGCTCCGAGGAGGCTGTGGACGGGGGACATCACTGCCAGAAGGTCAGGCCAGGCTCCGAGGAGGCTGTGGACGGGGGACATCACTGCCAGAAGGTCAGGCCAGGCTCCGAGGAGGCTGTGGACGGGGGACATCACTGCCAGAAGGTCAGGCCAGGCTCCGAGGAGGCTGTGGACGGGGGACATCACTGCTCAGAAGGTCAGGCCAGGCTCCGAGGAGGCTGTGGACGGGGGACATCACTGCTCAGAAGGTCAGGCCAGGCTCCGAGGAGGCTGTGGACAGGGGACATCACTGCTCAGAAGGTCAGGCCAGACTCCGAGGAGGCTGTGGACGGGGGACATCACTGCCAGAAGGTCAGGCCAGGCTCCGAGGAGGCTGTGGACGGGGGACATCACTGCTGGTATCAGCTGATGCCAGACTCCGAAGAGGCTGTTGAACGAGGGACATCACTGCTGGTATCAGCTGATGCCAGACTCCGAAGAGGCTGTTGAACGAGGGACATCACTGCTGGTATCAGCTGATGCCAGACTCCGAAGAGGCTGTTGAACGAGGGACATCACTGCTGGTATCAGTTGGTGCCAGACTCCGAAGAGGCTGTGGACGAGGGACATCTCTGCTGCTATCAGTTGGTGCCAGACTCCGAAGAGGCTGTGGAACGAGGGACATCACTGCTGGTATCAGTTGGTGCCAGACTCCGAAGAGGCTGTTGAACGAGGGACATCACTGCTGGTATCAGTTGGTGCCAGACTCCGAAGAGGCTGTGGACGAGGGACATCACTGCGGTATCAGTTGGTGCCAGACTCCGAAGAGGCTGTGGACGAGGGACATCACTGCTGCTATCAGTTGGTGCCAGACTCCGAAGAGGCTGTGGACGAGGGACATCACTGCTGGTATCAGTTGGTGCCAGACTCCGAAGAGGCTGTGGACGAGGGACATCACTGCTGCTATCAGTTGGTGCCAGACTCCGAAGAGGCTGTGGACGAGGGACATCACTGCTGCTATCAGTTGGTGCCAGACTCCGAAGAGGCTGTGGAACGAGGGACATCACTGCTGGTATCAGTTGGTGCCAGACTCCGAAGAGGCTGTGGACGAGGGACATCACTGCTGCTATCAGTTGGTGCCAGACTCCGAAGAGGCTGTGGACGAGGGACATCACTGCTGGTATCAGTTGGTGCCAGAAGGGTGTTCACCTGTGCTTCACTGACTTTGCAAAGGCATTCAGCTGTGTGGATCGTGACACGTTATAGATAACATTGTGAAGAATGGGAATTCCAGAATGCTTGATTGTGCTTACGCAGAACCTTGTAAGAACCTGTTGTTAGAACAGGGGAATACCATGTGGTTTAAAATCAGGAAAGGTGTGTGTGTGGGTTGTATCTTTTCACCATACTTTTTCAATCTGTATGCCGAGCAAGTAATCCGAGAAACTGGACTATACGAAGAAGAATGCAGCATCCGGATTGGAGGAAGACTCATTAACAGCCTGCAGTATGCACATGGCACAACTTTGCTTGCTGAAATTGAAGAGGCCTTGAAGAACTTACTCACAAAGATCGAACACTACAGCCTTCACCATGAATTACATAACACAAAAATCCTCAAAACTGACCCATAAGCAGCGTGATAAACGGAAAAAGTATTGACATTGTCAAGGATTTCATTCTGCTTGGATCCACGATCAACCACAGAAGCAGCCATCAGGAAATCAAATGAAGTTTTGGGCAAATCTGGCGCAAAAGACCTCTTTAAAGTATTAAAAGGCCAAGGTGTCGCCTTAAGGACTAAGGTCACCTGACTCCAAGCCATGGTATTTTCAGTTGCCTCATATGCATGCGAAAGTTGGCCAACGAGTAAGGAAGAATTGATGCATTTCAGTTATGGTGTTGGTGAAGAAGATTGAATATACCATGGACCGCCAGAAGAAGGAACAGATCTGTCCTGGAAAAAGTGCAGCCAGAATGCTCCTTGGAAGCAAGGATGGCGAGACTTCATCTCATGTACTTCGGACATGTTATCAGGAGAGACCAGTCCCTGGAGAAGGACGTCGTGTTTGGTAAAGTAGAGCATCAGTGAAGAAGAGGAAGAGCCTTGATGAGATGGATTGACACAGTGACTGCAACAATGGGCTCAAACATGACGATCGTGAGAATAGCACAGGACCAGGCAGTGTTGCGTTTTATTATACATGATGTTGCTACGAGTTGGCACCAACTCTGCGGCACCTAACAGCAACAACAATTTATGGTGCTAACTGAACACAAAGAAGAAATAAAAAGTGGTGAACAATTCCACGTGAATGCTTGGGCGTGACTACCTGAAAGACACAGTAGATTAAGTGGTTTCAGTGATCGACACGAGTGCTGTAGCTAGTAAACGTGGGCTGATGACAGAGGCATCACTGGCAAGTCAGACACAGGTGTTGTTGCTGTTGGCAGTGGGATATCCTGAAACATTGATGCTCTGGTCAAAACACGATATATATTGGTCCTTGATTTATACAGTAGTTACATTCTTGGGGGCTTGGGAATCCTGATACCTTAAAACCAGGCAACAAATAGTTTATGAGTTAGGTTCTACGTTCAGATCATTATGAACAGGTTTTCCTGTTTTATAAATACCTGAAATAATACTATCCTGTGAGATGTAGGACATACAGAATCTCTGGTCTTTGTTCACGTTCAGTCATTGTGACAACCAAGAAGCGCCTCCTGGGGGAAGTAACACCTGTGTTGAGAGCCACTGGGTTAAAGAGGATTTAGAGGAGCTAAAACCAGAAGTTTCTAAATGATTAAAAAAATAATCATTTGGATTTAGTAAAAACTTTTCTCACCATGCTATCAATTTGAAAGGGTAACTTAGGTCAGTGACAAATCATTATCTGTTCCATACTATTGTTCTAGTGGTTTCTTACCCAAAATCTTGAGTGACTCCCTGTTTAATGCTAATAGCAGAAGTGTTTGCTCCTCTGTGTCTAGAGTTATGTTGAAGTGTCAGCCAGCGTTCCTAGTAGTTGTCACTCTAAAGGAAGCAGTGGTGGATACATAAATGCACACTTACACGCCACAAAGGCCATACTTGACGTCAAAGGAAAATAAATTCGGCAATGGTGAACACAATAGAGCCATCTTAGGAGGGAATGTTTACTATGTGTGTAGGAAAGACCAGGATATGGACATAGGAAGGACGAAGGAAACGGGTTCCTTATAGTTACAGAAAAATTCATTGAGTTTCATTGTGGTTGTAGTTTCACTGGTTTTAATTTTGGTTTAAATATTTTGTATGTTTCTTGTTAACATTAATTGAAAGGAAGGTGTCCGTATGCTTTATGGATAGAACATTTGTGTACTATAGATTGCTGAATCGTTACTAAAGTAACAACACTGTTAATTCTTAAAAATGTTTTGACTAATGAGGCCTTGTAGTGTAACCCTCGGGGCACCTTGAGAGAGAGGTATGCACAAGCTTTCTTTCTCTTTCATACTTTTTAGGCTGTGAATGACTCCTGCTACCAGAATGACGATTCAGTCCTGAAATCCCTTGTTGAGATTGCAGATACCGTTCCAAAGTACTTGCGTCCTCATTTAGAAGCTACCTTACAACTAAGCCTCAAGGTAAATGAACCACTTCCACTATGTTTTCTGTTTCTTGTTTTTAGTTACTGATCTTAACTAGGAAACCCTGCTGGCATGGTGGTTAAGTACTATGGCTGCTACGCAAGGTGTTGACAGTTCGAATCCACCAGGCACTCCTCGGAAACTGTGTGGGGCACTTCTACTCTGTCCTGTAGGGTCGCTATGAGTTGGAATCGACTTGACAGCAGTGGGTTTGTTTTTTTTTTTGGATCTTAACTATTAAACATGTGACGTGTAAATATTTCTTCTTTGTAGTTATGTGCAGACACTAGCCTCAATAATATGCAGCGTCAGCTTGCACTTGAAGTGATCGTGACCCTCTCTGAGACGGCAGCCGCTATGTTAAGAAAACATACTAATATCGTTGCACAGACTAGTAAGTAAAAGTTCTTTAAAATAGTTTCATGCGTTGAAGTGGCGAACTTAATAGATAAATTCGCTGAGGGTTACATAATTTACAGATGTTTGAGAATATGATGAATGCACTTTTAGAATCTGATGACTCTGGGGAAGTGCATACTCGTGTACACTCACATGCTTCTACCCAAAGTTGTGGGTCTGCCTTTAAGACTTGGTGTTACAAGTAGGATGTCTGTAGTTGATGGCGGTATATTCTGTTATGTATGCTAAATTTTGAGTTAATAGAGTTAAAAATTTTCAGAGAGGGCGTATGGACATCTACTCTAAAATTCTTATAGATTGACAGACTGAAAAGCTAGCAATAACTATGATACTTTATAATAGAGGCAGGATTAGAACACAAATCTAACACTGATCACAGGGCTCTATTCACTACCTCATGTTGTTTTGTTTTGTAGACCCTCTTTGCAGGAGAAACTTGAATCTATCGTGCTATGGAAATAGTAACTTTAAAGTTCCCTTGTGCTGGAGTACAGGGTGGGGAGCTACTAACCCGATGTTTTCTGGCCTGGTCGTTTCTTCACATATAAATCGGTGTTTGAACAGTTGGTTATGTTCATTTAGACGGTAAATACATCACCACATTTACTTTAAAGTGCTCTCTGCCTTTTATTTATCTCACACTGAGGTAGTGGCTGAAATTTTAGACACATTCCCATTCAAGTCAGGAAGAGAAAGTAGCCTCCCTGTCACTGCCTCTGTTGTACAGCTGGTCCTGGACAGTGTAGTAAGAGATTCACGTGAGTGTAAAAATTGGAAACGATAAAGTTGCTGGTTTGTAGGTTGTGTAATTGCCTCCATGAAAATATGAAAGAATAAACAGGTAAATTGTTAGGCTGATTAAAGGGTTTAATCAGCAAGGTTGCTGGATATGAGGGTAACATAAAAATAATGGCATTCCCATAGACCAGTAGGCATCATTTGGAAAATTTACTATGAAAAAATATAATAGCAGGCATGACTTGTAGTACCTGGGAATAAATCAAAAGATATATAAGGCCTTCATGGAGAAAATTGAGTAGTGTGGAAAGACCTGGTAAAAGAATTAAATATCAGTTCTCCTCAAATTAATACATAAATTCACTATAATTTCAGTCAACACTCCAGTAGGATTGATCCTGAAATTCATGTGGAAGGACAAAGAACCTAGAGTAGCCAAGATAATTTAGAAAAACAAGGTGGAGACCTTGCCCTATCAGCTGCGAAGATATAGAATTTGTTGATGGTGCAGGTGTTGTAGACAGATGGAAGAAAGGAGAGTCTAGGAGTGGGTCCACTGGCATGGAAGCAAAGATGAATAATTCATCTAAAGTTGTTGGAACAACTGGTTATTTCTATAGAAAAAATATGTATCCCAAAAATATTCTATAAAAGCCAATTTTGGGTTGATTAAAAACCTAAATATTACAGATACATTTTACAAGTAAAGCTTAGTATTAGAAATTTCTTTAAGATTCTGAATCACAAACCATAGCCACAAACGTTGCAAAATACACAAATTCGAAAACAAAGTTTTTAACAAAGCACATACACCATAAGTGAAGATAAAAGATAAACCACAAACTGGGAGAAATTAGTTGCCTTGCACAGTCAACAAAGTTTTGGAATCTAGAAAAGCTTAAAACAAGGGTAACTGTGGAATACAAATTATCGGAAGTTTGACGGTATCACACGTTGGTGAAGAGTGTGAAGCTGAGAGGACTCTGATGCACAGTTCCAGGCCACATAACACATTATTGGTGAAATATGACATGCCTCCTATTTGGCTTTCAATGGCATTATAAGTTTGCACAACCATTTTGGAGAGCAATTTGATGATTTTTAGTAATATCAAAGATACTCATAAGTATTTCGTACCCAGAACTCTTGCTTGTGAAGTTGGAGACAAGTATAAGAATGCTCATCAAAGCAGATTTTCCAGTAGAAAGATACTGGAAACAACCAAAATGTCCATCAACAGGACAATGGATGAATAAGGGAATGCTGTAAAGTAATTAAGATTGAGATTAACATGTATTAAGAAAAAGTACATTGCGAAAGGATACATAGAGTAGGCCATTTAGATAATAAAAATGAAATCTTGGAATAGATAACATTCTGTAGTTCTAGTATAAAAACAACTTGATTGACTTGCGGTGTGCTTACCTCTGGTGACGGGGAGAATGCAGTAGGATTCAGGAAGTTCATAGGAGGCTTTGACTTCTGTCCTTAATGTTGCTTCTTAAAACAGGATGTGAAGCAAATACAGCAAAAGGTTGAAATTCTAGAAACCTCTTTCAGAGGCAAAGTAAATCCTTCATTTTTCACTTGACTCCAGAATTCTCGTTTGTAAATGGATGTTGACAAAATAATAACTAAAGAAATAATCCTTTAATTTAGTTCCTCAGATGTTAGCCATGATGGTTGACCTGGAAGAGGACGAGGACTGGGCAAATGCTGATGAGCTCGAAGATGACGACTTTGACAGGTAACTCCGTACGCCAGCTACCTCGCGGAGGTCTCTTGACAGAGCAGAGCGAACCCAGGGTGGAAATGAGAGCTGTGGGCCTGCAAGGCCCATCCCTCTTCACTGGTGTCTTCTTTAAACCTAAGTTAAACTTCTAACTTTGGGATATGAGGGCACTTGAAGCTTTCAGTTGTGTGCATTGCTGTATCGATATTTTAAATAGTATTTCTTACTCATGTATAATTTGTTTTAGTAAAATTTATATACCTTTAATGAAAATTAATGAAGATACTTTAATAGTAAATAGGTAATATATAAAATTATTTTGTAATCAGGAAATGAAAGACACCCAGGACAACAAACAAGGATGTTTACCTTCAGAAAAAACCTGACATGAAATACAGCAAATAAAACAGTTACCTTTCCTCTCCTGTCTTAGTCTAAATTTTCTTCAGGATTAAAATAAGTATAAAGAAGCTTTATTATGATAAGTGCCTTTATATGCATAGGCCTCACTTAGAAGATCTGTTTCAGCAAAATGCCCTGCAAAACACCATATTTTCCCGGTATAACGCACTTTAGGATAGAGGGCACAGTGATGGCAAGATGGGTACACTGTAACATTGAAATCACTATTTCTAGTTATTTCTTTAGACTTAGAACACCTCCGTGGATACAAACGCCTATAAAAAATTGAGCAAATTTTGTTTGAAGTTTACTGTATCTGCTGTATAGTAATGATAATAAGGATTCTACAGGGAAAATACTAAATAATGCAGGAAGCATGAAAAGAAGATGGAATGAATAGAGAGCCACTGTACCAAAAAGAAGTGGTCGGTGTTCAACCATTCCAGGAGGTAGCATATGATCAAGAAATGACGGTACTGAAGGAAGAGGCCCAAGCTGCACTGAAAACATTGGCAGAAAACAAGGCTCCAGGAATTGACGGATACCAATGGAGATGTTTCAACAAATGGATGCAGCACTGGAAGCACTCACTCAGCTATGCTAAGAAATTTGGAAGACAGCTACCTGGCCAGCCAACCTACAGAGACCTATGTTTGTACCCATCCCCGATAATTTATCACAGTTATTGAACAATATCATTAATACCACACAGAAGAAAAATTTTGCTGAATATCATTCAAAAGCAGTTACAGCAGTACATTGAAAGAACTGCCAGAAATTCAAGTCAGATTCAGAAGAGGACAAGGAACAGTGGGTATCGTTGCTAATGTCAGATGGATCATGGCTGAAGGCAGAGAATACTAGAAAGATGTTTACCTGCGTTTTATTGACTTGCAAAGGCATTCAACCGTGTGGATCGTAACAAACTATGGATAACATTCTGAAGAACGGGAATTCCAGAACACTTAATTGTGCTCAAGAGGCAGTCATTCACACAGAACAAGAGATACTACATGATTTAAAGTCAGGAGAGGTATGCATCAGGGTTGTATCCTTTCACTGTACTTATTTAGTCTGTATGCTGAGCAAATAATCCGAGAAGCTGGAGTACGTGAAGAACAACGGGGCATCAGGATTGGAGGAAGACTCATTAACAATCTTTGATACACAGATGACATAGCCTTGCTTGCTGAAAGTGAAGAGGACTTGAAAGACTTATTGATGAAGATACAAGATCACAGCCTTCAGTATGTATTACACCTCACTCAACATAAAGAAAACAAAAATCCTCATAACTGGACCAATAAGCACCATCATGATAAAAGATTGTAGTTGTCAAGGATTTATTTTACTTGGATCCATAATCAACACCCATGGAAGCAGCAGTCAAGAAATCAAACAATGCATTGCACTGGGCAAATCTGCTGCAAAAGATCTCTTTAAAGTGTTAAGAAGCAAAGATGTCCCTTTGAGAACTAAGGTGAGCCTGAACCAAGCCATGGTGTTTTCAGTCACTTCGTATGCACGCAAAAGTTGGACAGTGAATGAGGAAGACTGAAGAAGAATTGATGCCTTTGAATTATGGAGTTGGTGAAGAATATTGAATATGCCGTGAACTGCCAGAAGAACGAACAAATCTGTCCTGGAAGAAGTACAGCTAGAATGTTCCTTTAGAAGCAAGGGTGGCAAGACTTTGTCTTACGTACTTTGGATGTGTTATCAGGAGAGACCAGTCCCTGGAGAAGGACATCACGCTTGGTGTAAAGCAGAGGGTCAGTGAAAGAGAAGATCCTCAGCAAGATGTATTGACACAGAGGCTGGTACGCTGGGCTTGAGCATAACAACGATTGTGAAGATGGCCCAGGATGGGGCAGCATTTCATTCTGTTGTACATAGGGTTGCTGTGAGTTGGAATTGACTCTACAGTACCTAACAACGATGATGGTCCCTTATGTGTGTATAGAGTATAGCACTTTGAAGTGCTGTTGTTTTAATTGATCTTCTGAGTATTCCTATTATAGTGCAGTAATGGAGGGTGAGGATTGAGTGATTTGGCTGAGGTTACATAGTCAATTAGACTAAATAGTAACACCGTTTTTCTTACTCCTCTGAGTATGTCGTACTACCCAAACCCAAACCCATTGCCACTGAGTCGATTCTGACTCAGCAACCGTGTAGGACAGAGTATAACTGCCCCATAGAGTTTCTAAGGAGCGCCTGGTGGATTCAAACTGCAGACCTTTTGGTTAGCAGCTGAGCTCTTAACCCAGGGTTTCTGTCATACTATCACCGTTCTTAAAAAACTGAAAATATTCCCCTGAAAGACTGGGTTGTTGTCGTTAGGTGGCATTAAGTCGGTTCCGACTCATAGCGACCCTGGGCACAACAGAGTGAAACACTGCCTGGTCCTGAGTCATCCTTACAATTGTTGTTATGCTTGAGCTCATTGTTGCAGCCACTGTGTCAGTCCACCTCGTTGAGGGTCTTCCATTTTTCTGCTGACCCTGTATTTTACCAAGCATGATGTCCTTCTCCAGGGACTGATCCCTCCTGACAACATGTCCAAAGTACGTAAGATGCAGTCTCACCATCCTTGCCTCTAAGGAACATTCTGGCTATACTTCTTCTAAGACAGATTTGTTTGTTTTTTTGGCAGTCCATGTTGTATTCAGTATTCCTCAACACCACGATTCAAAGGTGTCAGTTCTTCTCCGGTCTTCTTTATTCATTGTCCAGCTTTCACATGCATATCGTGCTATTGAAAATACCACGGCTTGGGTCAGGCGCACCTTAGTCTTCAAGGTGACGTCTTTGCTCTTCAACACTTTGAAGAGGTCCTTTGCACCAGATTTGCCCAATGCAATGCGTCTTTTGATTTCTTGACTGCTGCTTCCTTGGCTGTTGATGGTGGATCCAAGTAAAATGAAATCCTTGACAACTTCAACCTTTTCTACATTTATCATCTTTTTCTTTTTTTGCTCATTGGTCCAGTTGTAAGGATTTTTGTTTTCTTTATGTTGAAGTGCAATCCATACTGAAGGCTGTGGTCTTTGATCTTCATTAGTAAGTGCTTCAAGTCCTCTCCACTTTCAGCAAGCAAGGTTGTGTCATCTGCATAATGCAGGTTGATTAATGAGCCTTCCTCCAATCCTGATGCCCTGTTCTTCATATAGTCCAGCTTTTTGTGTTATTTGCTCAGCATACAGATTGAATAGGTATGGTGAAAAAATACAACCCTGAGGCACACCTTTCCTTACTTTAAACCAGTCAGTATCCCCTTGTTCTGTCCGAACAACTGCCTCTTCATCTGTGTAAAGGTTCCTCATGAGCACAATTAAGTGTTCTGGAATTCCCATTCTTCACAATGTTATCCATAATTTGTTATGATCCACACAGTCTAATGCCTTTGCATAGTCAATAAAACACAGGTAAACATCCTTCTGCTATTCTCTGCTTTCAGCCAGGATCCATCTGACATCAGCAATGATACCCCTGGTTCCACGTCCTCTCCTGAAACAGGCCTGAATTTCTGGTAGTTCCCTGTCAATATACTGCTGCAGCTGTTTTTGAATGATCTTCAGCAAAATTTTGCTGGTGTGTGATATTAATGATATTGTTTGATAATTTCCACATTTGGTTGGATCACCTTTCTTGGGGGCTAGGCATATGTGTGGCTCTTTTCCAGTCAGTTGGCCAGGAAGCTGTCTTCCATATTTCTTGGGATAGACGAGTGGGCACCTCCAGCGCTCCCTCTGTTTGTTGAAACATCTCAATTGATATTCCATCAATTCCTTGCGCCTTGTTTTTTGCCAATGCCTCCAGAGCAGCTCGCACTTCTTCCTTCAGTACCATTGGTTCCTGATCATATGCCACCTCTTGAAATGGTTGAACATCGACTAATTCATTTTGGTATAATGACTCTGTGTATTCCTTCCATCTTCTTTTGATGCTTCCTGCATTGTTTAATATTTTCCCCATAGAATCCTTCACTATTGCAATTCGAGGCTGGAATTTTTCCTTCAGTTCTTTCAGCTTGAGAAAGACTGGGAGCTAGTGTAAACTACTGTAACAGATAATAGGTTAACAGAGGTAAAAATTAAAGTCACTTGGCTTTCAGAATATGGGGAACATTTTTAAGGCTTAATCACATCGTTGAAAATGACTGACTTCTGGCTTAATACTGTTTTGAAGTACAGGTTTCCCCCGCTATCCAAAAGTACAGTGTTCCTATGAAACCTTTCATAAGCTGAGATGGCATAAAGTAAAGAAGGAGTTACCAATAATTTATGTGGGAAAATTTTTTGAGTGTTCCCAGACCCAAAAAATAAACTACCACATCATACCAAGGAGCACATGAAAGTCTTAAAGAGCTGTCTTAGGCTTTTCTGACACCTTAGGACACATCCTGCTAACAGATGCACAAAATTAAGCCCAGATGCTCGCGAGCACAGTTTAAAGCGATGGTGGCTTGGTGCCGAGATGCTGAGTGTAGTTCCCGGGCAAGGGGCTTTGGGATGCCACTCTTCGCTCCTCATGGTATGTGCTGCCTCTCCAACAGCTTGCCACAAAACACTGAACGCTATTTCCACGTTTTGCCTTTTTTCACGAAAGTGAAAATCCTCTTTGGATTTCTTGCTATTAGCGAAAACAGGTACTAGCATAGGCCTTTCGCAAAAGCAAAGTTACGTCAAGTGGACTTTGGAAAAGCGGGGGTTACCTGTGTATGAAAGCAGTCACTGGAAATAACCTGGTAGGGGCCATGCTTCCCATCCCTGTTTCAGTTACTGTAATGTGCTCCCGCCTGCCCTTTAGTTTGTCTTGTAAAAAGTATTTAAATATATACAATCTAAGAGATTTTTTTCTGGTAGACAAATAACATTTTTTTATCTGTAAGTAAGGCATAAATATATTTTCAGGATCAATTGATCAGTCAGTTAAGAACCTGCTCTAAATCAAAACATCATTTGTAGCTATGTCTTCAGTCTTGTCACAGAACACAGTTGAAGGTTATGCACCTGACACACACTAAGCTAGCTGTTCCAGGCCAGAATAAGTGTGCAAATACTAGTATGCCCAGATTTTTTTCGTTTTTATTAAAAACACTAGAACTGAGTTTTACTTCTGTATATTTTTGGTAATGCAACTTGCACCCCTCCAAGATGTTTGAATAAGCTGACAGTGAGAGCAGGAAATAATACTCTCAGTTCGCTATGATCTGTTCATTAAGGAGGTTCAAGGGTATGTGTCCAGGAAATGAGATACACGAGACTCTCCTAAATACTCCACTTTATACCTTTGAGTCACAAAAGTTTCAGAAGCTATTTTTGAGTATAATTTTTTACCAGGGGAGGGAACTGTGCAGGGGTCTTGAAAAATAAAGCGCAGAGTCAGGACTCCTCAAACTAGAGTGAATCATCCCCCAGAACTTCAAAACCCCATTTGAAATACTGCTTGAATTACGCTTGTTTTCAGTCCTAGCGTACTAACGTGTTTATTGGTATGTTTGTGTACTGTTTAGCTTCTTTCTTACACATTTCAAATATGTTGAATACAGTACTTTGTTTGTTTAGCAATGCAGTTGCTGGCGAGAGTGCTTTAGACCGAATGGCTTGTGGACTTGGTGGAAAGCTCGTCCTACCAATGATCAAGGAACACATTATGCAAATGCTGCAAAACCGTAAGTTGTTTGTCCTTCAGATGCTGGAATCAGGGAACAGGACCTTCTAAATCCTGACTGCGACAAGTGTCGCTCCGTTCTACCTCCGTGAGATTGGCTTCACTGTATAGAAAAAAATGACAAATTCTGAGGAAAATTTATAGGCCAGAAATATTTAGATTTTAATTTAAGACTTCGTTATTTGAATGTTTATTGAATATTAGCATATATGATTCCTACAATCATTCTTTGTGCCCATTATCTTGCATTTCTTAAAAAATAAGAAATTCAATCTAGGATTCAGAACAGAAGTCACATCTGTATTTCAGCCAACATTTCTCTAATATTTGGGCAGTCGTCACTCTTTGTGGCGGTAATTTTATCAGTATCAAGAATTGCTGCTGAATGCGTGTTTTATTTTTTTGTCTTTTAATTACAAAGTTAACATCTTGCTATTTTGAAGAACTTGAAATAGAGTAGTGTATAAACTGAAGTCCTTCAAAAATTCGTATTCAGAGGTGAATATCGTTAGCGTTCTTTTGAGACTTCTGTGACCGCATTCGTGCAGACTGGCGTGTGAATCTCCGGGTATACCGTACCGGTCCCCGGTTTCTGCCCCACAGTGTACCGTACTGCCATGTACAGTCTGTCTCCTCTGCAACAGTTGCATAGCTTTTCGGAACTCCCCATGAAATGTTTATGGTTGTTGATTACAAATAGCGCTGATGCAAACACTGTCCTATAGAAATCCTGGCTTACTCGTGTGACTGTATCTACAGAGTGGATATTTAAGAGACAAGACTTGAGGGTCCAGCCACTGGTACAGGATCTTAAAATGGTAGAATGGTTTAACAGGCAACCAGCTTCAAAGGAAAGTGAATTATTGAGAACCCTGACTCTTTTGTGATTTCTCCTAGTTTCTTACCCTTTTTGATTCTTATTTACTATCCTTGAAAAGCCATGGTCAAAAACTGTGATCCCTTTTCTATCATGAGATTTTATATCTGGATGTTGAATAGTAGTTTTCATTTTTTCCCCTAAACTTTTTGAAGGTCTTTTTCCAAAGGGTTAGAGACTCTCAGCATAACAGATTGTTTGATCTGTAGGAGTTACTGGAAAGAGTAAACCTAGCTCTTACATTCTTAACATGAAAGTGAGGCCCAGAGACATTGAAAGTTTGCAAAGGTCACCCAGCTATCAGTGTTTCTCCATTGGTTCACACTGCTCTTTTCAAACAGACTGTTGTAGGTGTGGTTGTGATTTGTAGTTATCGAATTGGATTTCAGGCGCCTGCTACAACGTACTAACTGGGTTGCAGAAGACTTTTCATAGGTGGCCATAAACTCTCAGTAAAGGTTTGTCGTTGTTAAATGTATGACTTTCAGCCAAACCTTGGTTTCCTGGCTCGTAAAATAGGAAAATGATGCTTGCCCTACAACCAGAATTGGTGTTAGGATCAAAAGATGTAGGTGATAATACGTGAAATATACTTAAACCATGGTAAATGATGCATATTTCTTTGTTGAAATTTTATAGTAATATCTTTTTGCCCAAAACACTCACTAGTGTTTGCCCCATCGAATGTTCCGTGACGCTAAGAAACTTAACATACATCTATATTTGTCCTGCTTAATTAAATAAATAAATTAAAAACTTGTTTTTCTTAAAACAATAAATGTTAAATTTAAAAATATTTTGAAGTTCAGAGGAAAACCATCTCCAAATCTCCCCACACCCCCACCCCCCGCTGTTATCATCACATTCTACTGAGCATATTTCCAGGAATTTCACCACTGGGAATATATGAGAGTTTTTTTTTTTTTTTCTCTCTCTCAACCAAATATGGACACTTTTCTATTGCATTTCTTCTTTAATAAGTCCAATATGCAAGGAGTTGCATCAGTTCTTGATACATTGGTTTTTCTAGGGTCATGATTTCTTAGTTGAGAAATACTGGCTTAATGGTACATTGAGTAATTGAAACCAATTAGAAACATTTACCAAAATGTTTTAATACTTAACACTAAGAAATATTTTAGAAATTCTTTGTGCGGCAGGCCCTGTTACAGCAGAGCTCATCTTTACATGGGTTTGTGCTCCCAGAAGTGAAATATTAAGTCTGATGTAGGTTTTCTACAATTTAGTTAATCCCCTGCATCAACGGTTCTCAAACAGTGCCCTCAGGACCTCTTCATACCCTGAAAAATTACTGAGGATCCCAGAGTGCTCTCGTTCATGTGGGTTGTATCTATTGATCTATTCATGTTTGTCATATTAGAAATTAAAACTGGGAAATATTTAAAATGCTTATCTGAAAAATGGAGCCCTGGTGGCGAAGTGGTTCAGAGCTTGGCTGCTAAACAAAAGATGGGTGGTTTAAATCCACCAGCCGCTCCTTGGAAACTCTATGGGGCAGTTCTACTCTGTCCTCTAGGGTCACTGTGAGTAGGAATTGACTCCATGGCACACAACAACAACCTAAAAATAACAATAAGAAACTACTACATATTAACAGAAATAACATCTTTTATGAAGAGTAACTATTTCCTAAAACCAAAAAAGAGTGAGAAAATGACTTTTTTTGTTGCACTTTTACAGATACCTTTAATGTCCGGTTTAGACAGCTGGCCTCTCATCTGCTTCTGCGTTTAGTCTCTGAGGATTTCACACATGTAATCTCTGAAAAATTTCACTGTACCCTCAGAGAATGAGAGTGAAAAGAACAAACAACATTTTAATATTAAGAATAGTTTTATCTAGTGAACCCCCGGAGGACCTCAGGTTCGCCCTGGGCTGCTGGCTCTGCTCTAGGAACCATTGCGGCACATGACCCAGTGTTAGAGATTTGTGTCAGCTTATAAGACTTTTTTATAAATAAATTTTGGCGAAGCTGGGAAGAATTATTTATAAACATTATAAAAGTTTGATATAAGCTTTTGGCTTCCTCATTGCCTTTTAACCTGAAGCAACCTAGAGGAATTAGTGTAGTAAATACATAAATCAGAGGCAGGGAAGTTATAAATTAGAATAGGATATGAAACAGTAGAAGAAACATTGCTTAGCTAATACTCCATTAACTCAAAAGTCAATAGCCATTATTAACATTCCAAAAAACCAAAACCCACTGTCACTGAGTTGATTCCGACTCATAGCGACCCTATAGGACAGAGTAGAACTGCCCGTTAGGGTTTCCAGGCTGTAATCTGATGGGAGCAGGTGAACTAGGGCTTTCTCCCACCAAGTGGCTGCTGAGTTTGAACTGCCGACCTTTCAGTTAGCAGCCAAGCTCTTAAACTACCACCATACCACTAGGACTCCTTATTAACGTTAGAATGTTAGTAAGGTTCATCAGTATTCATTTGTGATGTTAAATCTTTTCTCCTTGGCTTTTTTTTTTTTTTTGAATAGGAAATGTAACCAGGAAAATCAATAAATCCATATTCTCTAAATATAGCAGTGTGTGACACAGAAAATCCAGATGTTTATTCCTTATAGTGACTCTTAGGGGGGGTGAGTCTTGTTTTCTTGACTCACCAATGATATTTGTTAATTCTGTCCTTTTCTCTTATTTGTTGGAACTATTTCTTAATATATGTACCTGTCTATTGCAAACTCTATGGGCACTAATAAGATACTTTATAAATAAATTTTGGCGAGGCTGGGAAGAATTATTTATAAACATAAATGCTTGATATAAACTTTGATAAGCTTTTGGCTTCTTCGTAGCCTTTTAACCTTTGGATGGGATGTGCTTGGTGACATAACCACTTCAGCTGTTACAGTGAGATAATCCAGTCAGGCACTTTGTAGAATCTATTTTCTAGTTAATAAATGCATCTAACAGATTGTTTTTCTTCTCCAAATTTGGAGAACTTTTTATAGGTTACCTTGTTTATGTTTTCTAATTACTGTTCCTTTATGTGTAATTTTTTCTCTAGCTGACTGGAAATATCGGCATGCAGGATTGATGGCCTTATCTGCCATTGGCGAAGGGTGCCACCAGCAAATGGAAGGAATTCTAAATGAGATAGTAAATTTCGTTCTGCTGTTTCTTCAGGATCCTGTAAGTACCAGGAAATAAGTGTCTCATAATTATCACCATAGTTGCACCTGGGAACGTTGCTTTGCTCACGGAAGGAAATTTCTTCCAGCATCCGAGAGTGAGGTATGCGGCCTGCAATGCTGTGGGGCAGATGGCTACAGACTTTGCACCTGGTTTCCAGAAGAAATTCCATGAAAAGGCAAGTAGCAAGACCTCAAACACATCACACTTGTAAGATGAGGAGCAGGCCTTTCAAATTCTGTGTGTTTGGTTTCGTTTTGCAGGTGATTGCAGCTCTGTTGCAGACCATGGACGACCAAGGCAATCAGCGAGTGCAGGCCCACGCCGCAGCCGCCCTCATTAATTTTACTGAAGACTGCCCCAAGTCGCTGCTCATCCCGTATTTAGACAATTTGGTGAAACACCTGCATTCCATCATGGTACTTAAACTTCAAGAGGTAAATTTTACAGTCTTCGTGTTTGCAAGCCCCTGTGTTTATAGGTTAATCTGATGATGAGTAAGACCTGGAGAAAGACTTCAGCATGGCCATATAGAGCAGAAAGAGGCAGACTGGGGGGATTCCAGCCCACGCTGAGGAGTTCAGGCCTGCCAAGACCATGGGCTGATACTGGAATTGGGAAAGAGTCTCAAAGGCAAAATCAATGTATGAATTGTCTTCAAGATAAGGCAGATGAATTTTTTAACTCTGATTTATGTAAATTTAGAATTACTTTATGTTCTTAGGCAGTGTGAGAAATGATGATTATGTGATTGTAGGAAAATTATTGTGAGAGAGAAACAAAAAACGAGAAAGAGTTAAGGGAAGACAGCCATGATCGTCATCCAGGGAATTTGGTAATAGTGGCAATGGAGGGAAAGAGATGATTTTAGAAGACATTTCATAGGAAACATTAACAGCTTTTTTTTCTGCCGGTTTGAATTTAAAAAGATGGAAGAGGAGGAAGTGAAAAATGCTTACCCTTCGTCTACCCTGGGTGACAGAAACAGATGATGGGAAAAGGATACCCTTTTTGCTTTAAATATGTAAAAATTTTAAAGCGTTGGCTACCTAAGTAGAGATAGTTTATAGTTATGGTTTAAGTAAGAGATGCTGTCTGAGAACAATAACTGAGTGATGTTAGTACAGCAGCATGTGAGAAAGACGATGTAGGAGAGAAAAGCAGGAACGAGCCCGTGTCTCATCTAAAGCAGTGATCCTCAAGTTGTCCATGGGGAAGGAGCACGGTTTTTTTGTAAACCCTGGTGTACCAATACTGAAGGATGGATCAGAGAACAAGGAGGAAGACTCACAAACTACAGCGCCTCGAAAGCCAGAGAAAGAGGCAGTTGAAACAGGTTGAGTGCACAGTGTCAGGTAGCCCAGTGAGAATGTAGTTAAAGGAAGCAGGAGTTTATCTGAAGACAGAAAAAGTGGAGCCACATTGAAGGGGTAGGCTGGTTAAATCAGGAATAGGTGGATAGAAAGTGACTCGAAAAGTAGGTTTGGGTAGAGGGCTGCAGAGTCCAGCGAGTGTCTGTCTTCTTCCCTGCCCCCAGAGGTTCAGTAATCGGGGTGGGGTGGGGAGCAGTGCTTAAAGCCTGAAAGGAGTTGCTCAGATGGGGTGGGGAGGAGGATAAAGTACGTGAGCGAAAGATGTATGAAGACGAGGTAGGCTTAAAGATCTAGCTGAGGACAAGATGCTTTTCTCAGGTCACAGGCAAGGTGAAGACATTAAATGTGGAGCATGTGTGGAGTTGCAGAAATAGGGAATAAGATAACTTCTTAGAGGTGTCATGGAACTCATAATACAAGGCGAAGTCCTTTGCTGAAGAGTGTGGTTGATGGGACAAATGAAGAAAATCAAGTTTTCTCCAGGTATTCATATCAATTGACAAAAAAATTATAAAATAACGTGTGTGTGTGTATGTACGTACATATATATATATATGACCAGGTGATAGCATGGGCCCAGCTGCAAATACCCAGTAACTGTTAATTATAGCCAGGTCCGAGCACAGTAGACAGATCATTGGTTCAGGAGAAATGGTGATCTCATATGTTTCACCAAATGGAGAAATAGATGCAAGAAAGAGTAACAGGTTCATTAGTGGGGAGAGTCAGACTCTGGCTAAGGTAAGAAGTTAGGGGAAGGGGCTAACAAGAGAATTTTCTTCACAACAGAGTAGGGCAGCTACTAGCACGGAGTATACAGTAAGTAGTGGGAGTAAATTACAAAAAATATGGGTAAGAAGAGTAGGCATTAAGCTTGATGGATATAAAAATTTAGGAGAAGTCAGTGTTTGTACTGAGAACTAGCTGTGCTTTGAGATAAAGCAGAAATAAAGGGTATCTTGGAAGAAGTACAGCCAGAACACTCCTTAGAAACGAGGCTGGTGAGGCTTCACATCATGTTGCCTGGACGTATTATTAGGAGGGACCAGTCCCTGGCGAAGGACATCATGCTTGGTAAAGTAGAGGGTCAGCGAAAGAGAGGAAGACCCTCAATGAGGTGGATTGACACAGTGGCTGCAACGGTGGGCTTAAACACAGCAACAGTTTTGAGGATGGCACAGAGCTGGGTCATGTTTCATTGTGTTGTACGTAGGGTCTCTGTGAGTCAGAACCTACTCTGTGGCACCCTACAATGACAACTGTTAAAAGAGAAAATCCCACACAAACAGTTTCACGAGGATCATTTTTATGTCTCTGCTTCCGGAGAGGTCGTCTCAGCTTGCTGTTGCAGAAGAACGTTGAGGAACGTGAGGGGAATAGCTCGTGCCGAGGCGATCATTGTAATGACGGTGGCAGGTTCAACTGCCGCAGGTTTTACCTTTGCTTCGGAGCAGGGTATTTCTTGCCATTTTTTTATTTAAGTAACTCATTCGGTGTGTGTTCTCCTTCTAGTTGATTCAGAAAGGCACCAAGTTAGTTTTGGAACAAGTCGTGACGTCCATTGCATCAGTTGCAGATACTGCAGAAGAAAAATTTGTTCCCTACTATGACCTGTTTATGCCGTCATTAAAACACATTGTTGAGAATGCAGTTCAAAAGGAACTCAGACTTCTGAGAGGAAAAACTATTGAATGCATCAGCCTCATCGGTCTGGCTGTTGGGAAGGAAAAAGTAAGTGATTTGTAGTATTGTGTGTGTATGTACTTTGGCTGTGGAGGTATTGAGAGTACGATAAATGATGTTTCGTTTAGATAAATGGTTTTTCGGTTATTTGGATTTTTTTTGTTTGTTTTTCATCCATCAGTTCCTTACTCTCCTTTCACATTACTCCCATTTTATACATAAATACATTGTTGCCTTCGTATTTTTATCCTTACTGAGTTTCTCCTTAACTCAGTTATGTTCTTGGAAAACCCACTTCCCCTACCACACATGTAGTCTGTCTCTTGGGAGGCGTGTATTTATGTTTACTCATTTAAACCGTGTGCTTGGAAGCTTGCCAGTTTTTTCTGTTGATCCAGAAAGCATCAGGTGTGTCCCAAGAGGCAAATCTATATTCATATAGCTCCTCAGAAAATAATTACGGGGACCAGTGGCCAGTACATTTTTTCTTCCCCGCCAGCATCTCAGAGTAGTCCAAGTTAACCCAGAAGAAGCTCCTGTGTCACCACTCGTTTGCTCTCACCCGCAGACCTAACAAATGGAACTTCTCTGTCTTGTCTCCCCTCAGACCGGCATCAGTGTTAACTTCCCTTATAAACTGTTCTGTGGGACTCTGAGAACCTAGCCAGTGCTTTTCTAGAAGAACGTTAAATCTGTTGCAATATAGATGAGAAGTTTTCAGTATGTTAGTTTTTTCTGTAGGATTATGACCCATGTGGGAAAAATAAGGGCTTTCTGTTTTGTTTTTGAAAGTTTTATGATTACATAAGTAGCAATAAGTGCCTCTCTTATCTGATACACACTAGTAATATTGGCAAAAAAATATTCCTGAATGTTTTCTTCTAGTTCATGCAGGACGCCTCGGATGTGATGCAGTTACTATTGAAGACCCAGACAGACTTCAACGATATGGAAGACGACGACCCTCAGGTAAAGCACCGTGGCCCGTTTGCCTTGGTGCATTTATGAGCTGCGGGTAACACAAGGTTAAGTGTACTTTTTTTAAAAAAAGGAGTTTCAGGATGATATCAACCCTTGGTGTCAGTGGTTTTTCACTGGTTTTCCTGCTATTTCTCATCGCCTTTTTTCTCAGTCTGTTGTAGACCTGTCCCTTGTCCTCTGAGTCTTTTAAACTTAGTTCTCTTCAAGGTTCTGTCTCAGGCCCTCTTATCTTCTCAGTCTCCCTGAGCAGTATCCACAGTCATGACTTTGGTTCTCCTTTATACACTTGTGAGTCCCAGATCTTTCTCCTGAATTCAAGGTTCGTATCTCCAACCATTACTGGACATCTCTGGGTGTCTCCTGGCCCATTGAATGCGACTTGGCCTCCCTCCCCTCAGAAGAAAAACAGAGAAACGCAACAGTCTCAGGGAACGTGACCATCCATCTTCACTTCCATCCAAGCTGGAATCCAAGCCTCATCTTGGCATTCTCCCCTTCTCTTACTTCCCATCTCTTTTCAGAAATCCTCTAGTCTTCTGAGCATCTCTTAAATCTGTCCACTTTTTTCTTTCCCCATAGCCACTGCACCATGTTACTGTGCTCCAAATATCAGCCATTGAATTTAGAAAAGTCAGACTCATCATCTGTACTTTAAAAAATCCTTTTTGCCTTTGGGATAAATTTCAGTCTCCAGAATGTGGCAAAGGACCTTATGATCCTGGACAGAGTTGGAGAAAAATGTAGAACAAAATTCTAACTCACAGAAAAAGACCAGACCTACTGGCCTGACAGAGACTGGAGAAACGCCAAGAGTATGGCTCCCAGACACCCTTTTAGCTCAGTAATGGAGTCACTCCTGAGATTTACCCTTCAGCCAAAGATGAGACAAAAAAAAAAAAAAGATGAGACAGGCACATAAAACAAAACGAGACTAAAAGGGCACACCAACCCAGGGGAAAGGACAAGAAGGCAAGAGGTGACTGGAAAACTGGTAATAGGGAACCCAAGGTCGAGAAGGGGAGAGTGTTGACATGTTGTGGGGTTGGTAACCAATGTCACAGAACAATATGTGTATAATTGTTTAATGAGAAACTAGTTGTGTAACCTTCACCTAAAGTACAATAGTATAAATAAATAAGGGCCTTGTATGTTTCTTTGGTTTGTGGGACATGCTGCGTTCTCCTCTGTCTGCCTGTGGACAAAGAACCCTTGCTTACAGCACCCTTCCCCTCCTTTCCCCATCCCACCTGGCTAGTTCCTACTCATAATTCACCTCCTTTTTAAGACCGTCCTGATTTTCAGAGGCTCTATAGTAGACGCTTAACAACACTGTGTTGCAATAAGCATCATAAATGTCTCGTAACTTTAATGGTATTCCCAAAGCCTGCTGTAACAGGTGCTCAGTCAATAATTGTAGAATTGGATTTTTACTTTACACGGTCACACTATGATCTTTTCCCGTACCTGAGATACGTAGAGAGAGCACATAGGATGGAGTGGAATATAAAGAGCTTGTATGGTTTTGGTTTTTGCTTTATTTGAAAAATGGTATATAAATATACACGTACCTTTGCGTATAGGTCAAAGGCTAGGACACTAACCAGACTACTGGTGGAGGGAGAATAAGAGCACTGTAAGCACTAAGGAGGGTGATAGGGTTATGCCTGTCTTGCTCACCTTTGTATCAGCGTGGGGCATAGAATGCCTGGGATATGGAAAGCACTCAGTGCATATTTGTGGAATGAACAAGCTTTAGTTTTACACTTAAAATTACTGTTTTTGTTTTAATAAGAGGTGGGGAGTGTGTGTGTGGCGTGTACACGAGCCAGATTCACTGTCAGGGCTTCACAGGTGACTGAGTCTTAAGTAAACACAGTGGTGGGAGAGGAAGTGCCTTCAGTATACCCAGCCGGTTACACAGAAAACCAGAAGAGCTAAGAGGAGAGAGGGGAGTTGTGCTTCTTGGGTGTTGGTCAGTGTCTAATGAATGGAATGCTGGACAGTAGGGCACACAGACAAATCTGTTCCTGCCTTCAAGAACACTAGTGTCTAGTAGCTGACAAGTTCAACCAGGTTTCATTTAGGTAATCGAGACGCTACGAGGGAAACCGTAATTGCTTCTTGAAAGTAAGAAAAATAGGCAAGACCCTAGTCTTTGTCTTTGTGCCTCACCCTCTGTCCACATCCCAACATAGAGAGCTCCTAGTGATTTCATTACTGACTCTGAACATTTAGGTATACGAACGTGGAAAGTGCACTTACAGCTTAAAGTGCCATGAACTTGCGTACAACTTGCTATGAAATAGGGAAATGGCTTTCTTTATGTTGAATAGCTATGTGTTTTTAAATCCATGTAAATTTAATTTTCTTTCTAGATCTCTTACATGATCTCAGCATGGGCTAGAATGTGCAAGATCCTCGGAAAAGAATTTCAGCAGTACCTGCCAGTGGTTATGGGGCCCTTGATGAAGACGGCGGCCATTAAACCTGAAGTAGCTCTTTTAGACAGTAGGTGTCTTCATGGGGACAGATCTGTTGTGAAATTTCTCTTTTTAGTATTTGTTACATGAATTTCTTTTCTTCCCTGTTACTAGCCCAAGACATGGAGAATATGAGTGATGACGATGGTTGGGAATTTGTGAATCTTGGAGATCAGCAGAGTTTTGGTATTAAAACTGCAGGACTGGAAGAAAAATCAACTGCTTGCCAGATGTTGGTAAGTGATCGTAGTTTTTATGAAACTTCCTACTTCTCATAATACATTTGTATGTTTCAGGGGACTGCTTCCATAGATGCTGATGAAACTGTTCGAAGAACCGAGAAATATAGTCCATGAAAAAAAATGTAGGAACCTTTTAGCCCAACATTTATTTATTTATTTCTTAATTTCTTCCTTTCTTTATTTTTAATCATACTTTATTGTGTTTTTGGTGCAAGTTTACACAGTAAATTAGGTTCCTGTTTGACGATTCCTATACAATTTGTCAGTGACGTTAGTTAAATTTTTCACAAGTCAACGTTCTGAAATCTTTCATTGTGCTCTGGTGGTTCTGTTTCCAGTACTCTAGCTTTCCTGCTATGTATGTATATATTCTCATCTTTGCTTGGCATAATTGTTGATCTTTTGGTCTCATATAGATGATGGTTTTGTTTTGCTTTGTTTTATTTTTAATAGAGCACCATACTCAACAGGTTATATCCTTTGTTTTGTGTGCCACTCTTACTTTGCTAAAATGTAGTCTCAGGATAGTTTTCATTCAGTTCAAGGTTTAAAGAGTATCTCAGGGTGGTAGTCTCAGGGAGTCCTCTGGTCTCAGTGGGTCCAGCAAGCCTGGACTTTTTAAGAATCTGAGTTCTGTTCTGCATTTTTCTGCCATTCTACCGAGGGCTGATCTATTGCAGCCCTGTTCAGAATGGTCAGGAGTGGTAGCTGGGCACCATCTAGTTCTTCTCTTGACCCAACGTTTCTACTCCTGGATTTCCATCTTAAAGAAATCATGCGGACAGAACCTTTCAGTATTAGTGCCGTTTTTAATAGCAAAAGGCAATCAACAGCCCAAATGAATGCCTGTTCATAGGAAAATGACCAATACATTCTTGCACCTGGAGTATGATGCAGCCACATGCAGGGATTGGGACGTGAGCTGGGTGAGGGCAGTGACTTTTGTCTGTTTTATTAACTGCTGTATCAGCACGTTATCAGTGCCTAGAGTGTCGTAGGTGGCCAGGAAGCACTGTCTGAGTGAATAAAATGTGCTTATGAAATTAAAATGAAACTGATGATGATTTCAGTCATGTTAAAAAAAGTAATGGTAGGAAAATAAAAATGTTAAAGCGATCATCTCTTGTGGTATTATGGCACGTGTGTATGTGTGTTGAGTTCTCTTTTGTCGGTTTTCTTTTTGTTTGTTTTTCTTGAGCACATGTTACAGCCAGAATGAAGAGATAATATATTTTTTAAAGGCAGAATTAGGAAATTATGGTATGTTACTAATTTAGCAATTAGATAACCTAAATAAAAGCAGCTTTAAAAGTTATGTACTAACATATGCCTTATTTTCTCTTTAATTTATTTAAAAGTGTAATTCTTGAATTTTTTATCTTCAGTACTTAATGCCTGTAATATATTTTGGATGTTTGTCGTATGTTTTTCTCTTTGAACTGGAGAACAAATACAAATGTAACATGTTTAAACAGAATTATCGCATCTTTTGGTGTAGTAGAGGGAACTAAAGGAATAGTTATTTAAAAGGCAGCACTTGTTTTTTCCATTTCACTATTGAAATGGCTTTTAAAAAATTCAAAAAACATAAAGACTTTGCTGCAGACTTACAAAGTAAGTGATGTACTTACTACAATTACGTTTTCAGGTTTTTTGTGTCTTCTAAAATTATTTTTCCTTAGTTGATATATTCCATATATTTTGCTTGAAGTATTTATTTTCAGAGTGCTAAAACTTTTCTTAAATTCTCTCATACTCAAGAAATAAAAGTATGGCCTAGAAAGCATACTTTCAGTCTTTCAAAGACAGTACACCCCAGAAGGGTTTCATGCCCTTCCCGCTGCAGAATACTTCGTAGGAAGAAAACGAAACTGATTGCCCTCCGTATAGCTTTCAGTGTAGCTCTCGTCAGGAGTCAACATTGTCTTTTCATTTTGCTGTTGGTTAAAAATACTAATGCCTTAAAACTAACATGGTTCTCGGCTTGGTTTTTTTCCCCAATACTTTTGTTTCAGGTTTGCTATGCTAAGGAGTTAAAGGAAGGCTTTGTGGAATATACAGAACAAGTTGTCAAGCTGATGGTGCCTTTGCTGAAGTTTTATTTCCATGATGATATCCTACTATCGAACACAAAATGTGTCTAGAGTTAGTGAAATGGTGGCCCCTTAGATTTGTGTTAACGGAAGGACACACCACATTATTGTTCAGTGTTTACACTATGCCAAAAAAACAGTTGCTGTCAAGTCAGCTCCAGCTGACGGTGACTGCGTGTGTGTCATAGTTGAACTGTGCACCGTAGAGTTTTCACTGTCTGGTTTTTTGGAAGAAGGACACCAGGCCTTTCTTCCAAAGCACCTCAGTGTGGGCTTGAACCTCCAGCCTTTCGGTTTGCAGCTGAGCTGGTTATCCATTTGCACCACCCAGGTATCTCACATAAGGATAGCCGCAGTTACGTATGTGTCGGGTAAATTTGTGTGCCATTACACACCCACCCTCTCACACACAGTTTTATAGATGGGAAAACAAGGACAGCCCAGGGGAGTGGTAGAGTCAGGCCACCAACCTCGCTCTTTCTGACTCCAAAGCAGCTTTGTAGTATTTCCTCGTAGAGTATCCTGTCGTGGTGGCCTTTACAGAAGGCTGCTTTTGCCCGGCAACAGCTTTCCCCAGTGTCAGAAGAATTTTAAGAGGAAGTCATCAGGATCTTATTCACAGACTTAATGAAAAGCCTAGTGCAGGAAGAAACCCGGAATAGTTGTCTCGGGAAAGTCATAGCTTCAGTTGGATTTGTTAGAGACACGCATTTGAGTTTACCTAAAATTTTGGTTGGGGAGGTGACAGGAAAGGCAGGGAAGGTGCGTCTTGTGGGCAGGGAGACTTCTGTTTTTGTGTGCACGTTGTATTTAACACAGACTCTGGGATAGCTGCATTAGATAAACAGCACTTGCCAGCACTCCTGTTAGAGTGGCGAGCACTGTCACACGTGAGTAAGCAGAAGGGTAGCGCAGTGTTCTGAGGCTCCTGAGTGGTCACACGTCCTTAACGCTAAAACGGGTTCGAGTGGCAGCAGCAGAATCCATGCCTCTTCTCCTGGAATGTGCGAGAGTCCGGGGGCCCGAATACCTCACACAGATGTGGCATTTCATGTGTGACGCTCTCATCAAGGCCATTGGCACAGAGCCAGACTCAGATGTTCTCTCAGAAATAATGCACTCTTTTGCAAAGGTGAGTGTTTTTACCTTAAAGAAGAGATGTATGGTTGTGTGTTTATTTATTCCAAAACCAGAACCAAACCCAATGCCATGGAGTCAATTCCAACTCATAACGACCCTATAGGACAGCGTAGAACTGCTCCATAGAGTTTCCAAGGAACACCTGGCAGATTGGAACTGCTGACCTCTTAGTTAGCGGCCATAGCGCTTAACCACTATGCCACCAGGGTTTCCATTCATTTATTAGTCCTGCTAAATAAATTAGGGGGAAAGTAAGTTGGATTGTGTTTTTATATACTATGGCATAATTTTTTTTTTTTACTGAAAATGTTCACTATTTAATTTTAATATTTTGGTGTTATCTTTGTTTTTATTTGTTTAAGAGTAACCATTCTTACGTTCCAGTCGTCATTAGTCCCCACCACTGTGTACCTAATAACCCAACCACAGAAGCCGGGTACCTATCGTCTCCCACTCCCAGCTCATCTATCTGATAGTTACTGTTCTAATCTCTCTCTTAAATTCCTCTTTATTTTTTTCCCATTGCCTTGTGTTTGTGCTATTGGAATAGCCTCAGTTGGCGTCCTCCAGAAGTCCCCCCATTCAGCCTCCTTTCCACCGGCTCTTGAAGTCACCCCCTTGTACTCTCAGCCCCCCATTCCACACAGCTCTGTAGGTAGCTCGCTCCACAGCTTGGTTCAAGATGCATGCACGCCTTTATTTGTCCTCGCTCACACTCCTGCAGTTTGGAGTTTCTTCTGTTTTTCCTAAGAATGCATGCTTTGGCGCTTATATTCCCTCACCTAAAATGCCCCAGCAGGGCAGACTCTCACTTTATTCAGTGCTATTTCATTTTTTTTATCTTGGTAAAATAAAACATTTGCCACTTCATCCATTTTTACACATGCAATTTGGTGATATTACTTACATTCACCGTGCGCCACCGTCACCAGATTTTCTCGTCACCCTTCACGGAAACCCCATGCCTCTTAAACAGCACCCTGTGATTCTTGGTGGGGTGTAACTTTTTTCCTTTTTTTTAATTGTGAAAATAGACATAACAAAGCATGCGCCAACTGAGCAGCCTCCACGTGTACGATCCGGGGGTGGCGATTACATTCTTTAGGTGCGCCACCGTTCTCGCTCTTCTCTTCCAAACCACTCCACTGCCGTTAACATAAAACTCAGTGACCCCCAAGGAGGCTTAACTTCTGCCTCTTAAAAACCCGTAAATCTTACCAGCTGTTTCCTGGCTCTCACCCTCATCTTAGTGTATTGAAGTAATGGGAGATGGATGCCTTAATAATGAACACTTTGAAGAACTAGGAGGAATATTGAAAGCAAAACTTGAAGAGCATTTTAAAAACCAAGAACTGCGGCAAGGTCAGTTTTCCATGCTTTAATTTCTGAATGTAATCCTTTATAACCATTTTGGCGGCAGTTTTAAAAAAATATTTATTTGGGTCTGTTTTAGTTAAGAGACAAGATGAAGACTATGATGAACAGGTTGAAGAGTCGCTGCAAGATGAGGTAAGTTAGCCCCTTCAGAGCTTAATTTACGTGGCCGTTTCCACCTGAAAGGTGTTCCAGGGCTTACGTTTCTGGTAATTTTTAGCAAAAGCATCTGATGTGTATTTCGTTAGTTACCTTGCAGAATGAGTCATTTGAAGATAGCTCCTCTGTCTTGTGGATGCCATATGTGCGTTTTATTGCAATACCTCACACAAAAGCATTTGGACTTTGTTTATTTTACATACTCCTCACCATTGAAAGATGAGCAAACTCATGTTAAATGATGGCCTAAAATCACAGCCTTATCAAGCAGGTGCTCAAGCCCAGACCTTTCTCTGACATCAGCTTTGTGCTGGACCACCCAGGAATGCAGATTTCCTTCAAAGACATGAACACATGCAGTGGCGGATACAGTTCCTCACTTCGTTACTCATTTCTCTTCACCAACTACTTGACACCGTCAAACATATTTTGACAGTATATTTAGGGTGCAGGGTATATGGTGCCTGGCCATCATGGTGGACCAGCACCAACATGCAGGTGATACAAGTTCCCTTCTGGTTGCTCGCATGCCGATGTACCCAGATTACCACCACTCACGCTGCCTCACGTCTCCCCACCATCTCACCCCAAAATTAGAAGGGTTCTTAAGAAAAGCGAGGGTAAATAGCAAGTAAGAACACTTCTGTTTCAGAACTTGGGAATTTGGGGTACATTTTTTTTTTTTTTTTAACATACATATTTTAAGTATGTTCTAAGGAGAGAGAGACTGCAGAAAGTGCACTGCCTGTCACGCACCTTACCATTTCATAGCCATGTAAAAGGCAGTACGGCCAGCATTGTCACCTCATTCTCCCATAAGAAAGTAATAATAAAGTTTATTTTCTATATTTCTTAGACTTTTATAAATGTTGCTGTTAACAGTGGAAAGACTTTTTAATATATGTGGTTTTTTTTTTTGCATTTTTTTTTTTAGGATGATAATGATGTTTATATTCTGACCAAAGTGTCAGACATTTTACACTCAATATTCAGTAGCTACAGGGAAAAGGTGTTACCGTGGTTTGAACAGCTGCTTCCGTTAATTGTCAACCTGATTGTAAGTGCTGCCTCTTTTTAACTATTTTAGAGAGTTGACCTATTTTATTGCGTTTAGTACAGTACATTTAAAAAACAATTCAGGTGCACACGACTTGTCTGTGATAACCTGTTAAATCACTATGAAAAGTTAAGGTTTTTGCAGCTTTTATTAATGTTGTGTTTTGTAAATACAGCATTACCATTACACTTTTTGTAAAGTAAACTTATACCGCTGCTGCCATCGGTTCTTCTGGTGTCTGGTAACATCAGATTATGGTGCTCTGGAACAGGCCACACAGGTCTCCAGACCTGTGTGTGTTTGTTAAACCTGTGGATTTGTTTCAAGAGCGTTGTTATTCCCAGGAAGTAGTTATTGTGGAGGGTTTTCGTTACCAGCTTCAAGAACATCACTGTAAGCTGATAGTCTGTGCTGAGTGCGTACTTCCCGTTCTTCACGGGCTCTGGTCTTCAAGGCTTACAGGACTGTCTCTCTTGCAGTGCCCACATAGGCCGTGGCCAGACAGACAGTGGGGCTTGTGCATATTCGACGATGTCATAGAACACTGCAGCCCAGCCTCCTTTAAATATGCGGAGTATTTCCTAAGGCCCATGCTCCAGTACGTATGTGACAACAGCCCAGAAGTCAGGCAAGCTGCCGCGTACGGCCTAGGGGTCATGGCCCAGTACGGTGGAGATAACTATCGCCCTTTCTGTACAGGTACTGCTGTTGACTGGGTTACGTGCATTGTGTTTCCCATGTCTCTTCTCTTTGGCAGACCCCCAGACGTAGACCTATTTCTGCCTTATGCTTTTCCTTTTTCTCAGATACCTCATCTGTTACGTGTGTGAATTTTTATCACCTGTATTCTCGTAGAAATGGAAATGAAATCTGAGTGGAAACAAAGCCTCTTTCCTTCACCCCCGCACCCCCACCCCCCGCCCCAGTACGGGTTCGTTTTGAATTTGAAGGGTATGCTACAGTCTTAGCATAAACCAGGCGCCTTTGACGTGGCTGATTCACGGCAACCCTGTGGTGTCCATGTAGAACTCTGCACCATAGGGTTTCAGTGGCTGATTTTTCAGACGTAGATTGCCAGGCCTTTCTTCTGAGGCATCTCTGGGGGAGACTCAAATCCCCAACCTTTCAGTTAGCAGCTGAGCACATGAATCATTTGTACCACCCAGGGACTCCATCCTTAGCATAAACCCAAAACCCAGACCCACTGCCATCGAGTCGATTCTGACTAGTAGTGACCCTATAGGACAGAGTAGAACTGCCCCATAGGGCTTCCAAGGCTGCAAATCTTGATAGAAGCAGACTGCCATATCTTTCCGCTGAGGAGCAGCCTATGGGTTCAAACCACTGACCTTTCGGTTAGCAGTCAGGTGCTTACCACTGCACCGCTGGGGTTCCTTAGCCCTAGCATAGGACTTTTAAAACATCATGGGGTCACTATAAATTTAACACAGGTCACCAGTGTAAATTTGGGGCTAATGATGTCTGTCACGGGCCTCTTAAGTTGGTGGTGCTGGTGCTCTTGACCCCAAAACCCCCGACCACGTTGGGACAGTCTGACCTTATTACTGTGCCTGTGATTAAACAACAGAGGAGAACGTTGCCCGCGCTTCAGCACGTTTTCACCGTAATCTGTAACTAGACCAAAGATAAATCATGTTAATGTTCATCAGCATGAAAATGAGATTTCAGCGGACCTTTTTCCAAATGCTTATTTCAGAAGCCCTTCCGCTGCTGGTGAGGGTTATTCAGGCTGCCGATTCTAGGACCAAAGAAAACATCAATGCCACAGAGAACTGCATCTCTGCAGTAGGGAAGATGATGAAATTCAAACCTGACTGTGTAAACGTTGATGAAGTCCTGCCACACTGGTTATCCTGGCTTCCGCTTCATGAAGATAAAGAAGAAGCCGTTCAGACTTTCAGTTATCTGTGTGACCTAATTGAAAGGTAAAAAAGGGCACAGATACAC
This sequence comes from Elephas maximus indicus, assembly GCF_024166365.1. Lineage (NCBI taxonomy): Eukaryota > Metazoa > Chordata > Mammalia > Proboscidea > Elephantidae > Elephas > Elephas maximus. The sequence goes on from NC_064832.1 coordinate 92,663,744, forward strand.
CTTACCTCTTTCCCCTTTGCAAAAACAGCACTGTGCTGCTTTTTTCTCCCCTGATTTCTTGACCTTTTAAGGTTTAGCCCTGCAGCCTCTGTGCCCTGCTCTCTGTAGGTCTGTAATAATGCCGTCTTTATAAATCATGTTGAGAAGATCGGCTTATAATGAGATCTCATTTTGAATTGTTTGTGAGATTAAATCCAGCAGATGAGTATAAGCACTGTAGAAAATGAACCTTTTTTCAGAAGGTTCCCATACAGTGTCCTTCGCCCTGCCCTGTTTGTTACAAGATGAGGTCAGTACATTGTTAGTGCTGCTATTTGACCATCAAAAACTCTAGTGTTTTTCTTTGGATTCAAGAATCAACGGCATAAGGGAAATACGCTAGACAGGCGATCAAGGTCTGGTCCTGCTCTGGTGTTATTAATGCTATTTTATGTCTATGAGTGTATCTAAGACTTACAGCAACCAGGAGGCTATGAAAACTATCAAAGACATGTTCTTTGGTGTCTGTTTCTCTAAATCTAAGTTTCCCTAAATATTAGTCAAGTCCTGGGCTCTGTCATTAGTAATTATTTTGAGTTTATGAATAAATCCAAGGGCAACCACTCAGATCCTGGAGTTTGTAGAATGAGGCAAAGGGGCGTGTTCTGTCTGTCATGTTCACCTGAGTACCGTGTTTGGGGCCCCCCACTGAGAGCATCTTGAGGTACAGTAACAGCTGTCCTTCTCTTCTAGAGACTACATGCTCCTTGCCAGCTCCTGCCTCAGAAATGACCAGTACTTGATCATGCTATTTGATCACCTCCCTTGAAAATGACTACTGTGAAATTCCCTTAGTGACAAAGACTGGAATTCTAGTTAAATTCACAGTTAAAAAATAAGTTTCTTTATGTTAAACCTGCCTGGGGTCCCCCCCCCAGCTTACTCTCAGAATGCCCATATATTCTTTTGAACTTCATATTTATGTTAGAAACCTTTCTGAAGTAACTCTAAAATTTGTGCTGAGACACTGTTACTTTTGGCGGGTTTTTTTTTTAATGAGTTACAATAATGTGTCTGCAGCACCCGTGGCGTTCTGTCGTCTGGGCCCTTACGGCAGTCCTGACAGACGAGCGTCACCCGTGGCGTTCTGCCTCGTCTGGGCCCTTACGGCAGTCCTGACAGACGAGGGTCACCTGTGGCGTTCTGTCGTCTGGGCCCTTACGGCAGTCCTGACAGACGAGGGTCACCTGTGGCCTTCTGTCGTCTGGGCCCTTACGGCAGTCCTGACAGACGAGCGGCACCCGTGGCGTTCTGTCGTCTGGGCCCTTACGGCAGTCCTGACAGACGAGCGGCACCCGTGGCGTTCTGTCGTCTGGGCCCTTACGGCAGTCCTGACAGACGAGCGGCACCCGTGGCGTTCTGTCGTCTGGGCCCTTACGGCAGTCCTGACAGACGAGCGGCACCCGTGGCGTTCTGCCTCGTCTGGGCCCTTACGGCAGTCCTGACAGACGAGCGGCACCCGTGGCGTTCTGTCGTCTGGGCCCTTACGGCAGTCCTGACAGACGAGCGGCACCCGTGGCGTTCTGTCGTCTGGGCCCTTACGGCAGTCCTGACAGACGAGGGTCACCTGTGGCGTTCTGTCGTCTGGGCCCTTACGGCAGTCCTGACAGACGAGGGTCACCCGTGGCGTTCTGTCGTCTGGGCCCTTACGGCAGTCCTGACAGACGAGCGTCACCCGTGGCGTTCTGTCGTCTGGGCCCTTACGGCAGTCCTGACAGACGAGGGTCACCCGTGGTGTTCTGTCGTCTGGGCCCTTACGGCAGTCCTGACAGGGGAAGCCATGTATATTTCCGGATTTACTTGTGGAGAAACTGAATAGCTAATAAGTAAAATTAGCTGCTTTTCCTCCTACTGACTTGTCAAGGCACTTGATTGTAGTGAATTAGAACCATTTTTGTAAAGACCTTTTCTTAAACAAAATTCCGTGTCGTGAGAACGATGTGTTCACATATGAGTGCGTCTCTGACAGCTCCTTCCCAATTTCGTTTGTAAAGATTTTGTTCTCTTTCTTTTGTCAGTAATCACCCCATCGTTCTTGGCCCAAACAATACCAATTTGCCCAAAATATTCAAAATAATAGCAGATGGAGAAATGCATGAGGCAATCAAACATGAAGATCCTTGTGCCAAACGTCTGGCTAACGTAGTTCGCCAAGTACAGGTAAGCTGATTTGGTTAAGTTACACAAAGGGGAAAAAATAAAAGTTATTTTTTGTTTTTCTGTTAGAAGAAGAAACTAGAAATGTAATGAGGTAAGGAAATGTTATTTTTATATTCTCTTGTCTCTAAGCTTTAAATGCATTGTACTCAATTTAATCTTCCGTATGCTCTCGTTACATCTTAGAACTAAAACCTTCCTCTTAAATTTGAAGCATCCTGAGCCTTCTCATCAGTGATTAGAACAAGCTCATGCAGTAGTTTTGTGCATGTCTGTGAAGAAAAAGATGGAATTTAATAATAAGTTGTCAGCTACCAAAATTTTTTCAATGATTCTTGCTTCCTAAATTTAGGAGCCCTGGTGGCACAGTGGTTAAGAGCTCAGCTGCCAACCAAAAGGTCGGCAGTTCGAACCCACCAGCTGCTCTGCAGGAAAAACATATGGCAGTCTGCTTCTGTGAGGATTACAGCCAGGGAAATCCTGCAGGGCAACTCTGCTGTATCCTATAGGGTCGCTATGAGTTGGAATCAACTCAAGGGCAGTAGGTTTTATAGGTTTTTTTTAACCCTTTGGCAACCCAGTTATTTTCTCCCTTGAATTTTTTGTGGACACCATGTGTTTTCATTAATGGAAGCATGCTGAATCGTTGAGGTCTTTGAATTTTTGGTAGGTAGCATGGATTTTTTTTTTCTTGCCCCCTCCCACAAGCCCACCCGAAGTGTTTAGTGGTATGTATGAAGAACTACTAATTATACCCTGGGGTCCCCACTGGGGTCTGTTGGTACAGATGTTTAACAAATAAAACTTTTCAAAATTTCTGTTTTTCCTACCAAAAATGCAGACACCTCATACAATACCCTCTAAAAAACTGTAACTTGGGGCACATGCCCGTTCCTTCAGTTTCTAACAGTCGTAAAGGCCCCTGCCTTGAGGCAGCACTGCTTGTCAGCAGTACAGCGGCTTCCCAGTAAACCCCAGGGGCTGACAGAGTTCGTGGTCGCTCTATGTACTGCCAAGCATGAAAGGGTTAAATTACGTGCTGTGTAGGTTACTTTAATGTGTCATCTGCCTAGTATATTCAGTTTGAAATGAAGAAAACTTAATTGTAAATGAAATGAACTTTGAAGAAATGAGCAGATTTCTTGCTTTTACCATGATAATTCATCCAACTAAAAACTGATCTACCCAGGAGCCCTGGTAGCACGGTAGTTAAGAGCTTGGCTGTTAACCAGAAAGTTGGCATTTCGAATCTACCAGCTGCTCCTTGGAAACCCTAGGGGACAGTTCTACTCTGTCCTGTAGGGTCGCTGTGAGTCGGAATCGACTCGACTACAACAGGTAACCTACCTAGAAAGTACTTTGACATTGTTGCTTACCAATAGTGATTATTAAAATCCTTCACATTAACCTCCCACTGTCTCTAAACCTGTGGCCCTGTTTTGTTTCCCCCCCAGACTTCTGGAGGCTTGTGGACTGAATGCGTAGGACAGCTGAGTCTGGAGCAGCAGGGGGCCATCCAGGAGCTCCTCAACTCTGCCTGAAGGGCCTTAATATCACCCCCCAGAAAACTAACTCCGAATAAACGTTTACCCTTTTGTTTAGGTTTCTTTGTTTTGTGTTTAAGCAAGAGAGCGGTAGTGTGTGTAGGCCGCTCTGCAGAGCCACAGCAGCGGGAAGAGAAGCACTGTTTCAGAGTGGTGTTTAAATGGATTTCAATCAGACCACTGAGGAATTGCCCTGTAAACCAGCCCTACAGTAGCACTGAAGAGTATTTTTCTATTGGTATGACCCACCTGTGTAAAGGTGAAAGAAAAATAAAATTAATTTTCTCATTAGACTTAAGATTTAAAAAAAACAGCTTTAAGATCAGTTACTCAGCATAGATTTGCGCTAAAACGAGTCGCTGTACACCTAGTGTTAATTCTTTCAATTGGAGTGTGAGTCTTTCGGTAGGGTAGAGAGAAGCCTTCTACCGCGCAAACCAGTAGATCCAAAGGTTGGAAGGACGAGAAAGAAAAAAAACTGAAGACGACAAGCATGAAGATCTCATATTTGATGTCACTTTTGGTTCTTTTTCCCAAAAGGCATATGCAGTGACCCAATTTGGAAGGTTTCAGCTTCCAGCCCTTGAATGTGAAGTGTCGTTGGCATGTCTGGCAGTAGTCTCTTAATTCACTCCTCAATAAACGACATTGAAATATAAAAGAGGCTTGTGTAAAAATTCAGTACTGTCTGGCTTTTATTCATTTAATGTTTTTAATATAAGAATAATATTTTTTTAAAGTACTAGCTATGGCTCTGAGTATTTTTCCCTAGTATTTTTCTTGTGCAATTCAAATTTCAAAGCATTTTAGTTTTTACCGTCTTTCACCTTAACTTATGCTACGTTATGACACACCTCCTTCATTTACGATTGATGTCCTTTTGAAGTTTGCAAACTTGAGCAAATCGTTTTTAAGCTGGGATTGCTCTGGTTAAATCGAAGACTTGGCTGCGTGTTTTCCCTGCAAATTGTAATCGCTGCAGAGCCACCCACAACTTTCCATTTTTTAATCTTACAGTATTACGGCTAAAAGTATTTACTGATAAATTCAGTAAGATGTGTGAATGTTTTCTTCTTTATGTATTAACCTCATAGCAGTAAATGACTTGCTGTTGTTTCTTTAAATAAATAATTTTTCTAGGGGATCGTAATAGACTTCTGTTGAAAGCTTCAGTGTTAACATTTTTATAGTTTGTACTAAATTTCACCATGATATAAAAATGAATTTTATGCATAGATCAGAATTTAAAATTAAAAGGTTTTTTCTTTAAGTGATTTGCATTACTTTATTAAAACTAAATCTGAAACGGAATAGAAAATAGAATGGATAGGTATTACGGTGGTTTTTAGCAGATACCAGTTGGACATACACTTGAGCACAGCGCCATTCCTTCAAGATGTTAGTATCTGGCAGAACAGTGTATTGAAAACTTCACCAGGAAAGTCATTGCTTTCAAAGTGGGTACCTGGGTGACTTTTGGAATGCATACGTGGTCATATTTGGAGCTACTTTATGCTCTGTATTCCAGCTGGAGAAAAAATGAGAATTAGAGTAAAAATGTGTCAAGACGGCCAATTCAAGCACTGATGCCAGTCAACCGGAACAACTTAGCTTTTGTTTTTAATTGTTACTACACTTAGAGAAAACGTTAAAGATATGGCCCGCCTGCCTAAGTTCCCATGGAGGTATGATCAGAAGGTGAGCACATAGTTTTTTTGAGAATCTAGTGTTTGCAAAGCACTATGCCGCACTTACAGGTATATAACAACTTTCTTCCAGTTTAAACACTAATGAGAAAATCAGAAACTATACCCTTTAGAAAAGGTCTAAGACCACTGACACCTTTCAAGTGGGTGAAAATGAAGTGCGGGCTGACTGTATCCTTCACAACAGAAGTACAAAAATAAAGGAGTAACTGGAGTTGAATAAAGTTAGATCAGAGAAAGAATGGTATTAAGAGCTATTACTGCAACATCCTGAAATTCGGGGCTCACAACTGTGATACGTTGTTCTGTGAACTAATGAGTCAAATTATCAGAAGAAACATTTTTTAATACTTCATTCTGTCTATACAAGATGAAAATTCATAATTTTTTTCCTTAACTCACGTACCAAATATAGTAGCCTTGCATGTCGGCGAGAATGTATTTCTAAAGGGGAAAAAAGTGTGGCTTTTATATTTTCTGGGGATTTTATATTATGAAGAATTACACAAGTGTTAGAAACTTGTAGCATAACTCGGAGTTTTTTTTTTTTTCTTTAATATATAATAATTGTGTTTTCTGTGAACGTTTACACAGCAAGTTAGGTTCCCATTTGACAGTTTCTACACAGATTGTTCAGTGACATTAGTTACGTTTTTCACAGCGTGTCAGCGTTCTCTTTAATTGCGTTCTGGTTCCTCTGCTTCCAGCACTCCAGTTTCCCGGCCCCCTTCTCGTCTCTGCCTTAGAGTGATGGTTGACCTTTTGGTCTCATGTAGATAGCATTTTAATGGCACAGCATACTCAAGAATAATACCTTTTATTTTGTGTGCTAATCTGTTATTTCGCTAAAAGGTGACCTGTTCAAGGTTTAAAGAGGGTCTTCTCAGGGCGGTAGTCTCAGGGAGTCCTCTAGCCTCAACTGGTCCAGTAAGCCTGGACTTTTTTAAGAATTTGGGTTCTGTGTTTTTCTCCTGTTCTATCAGGGTCCACCTCTTGTGGCCCTGATGAGTACGGTAAGTGGTAGTAGCCAGGCACCATCTAGTTCCTCCTGTCTGAAGGCAGATGAGGCCATGGCACTTGTAGGCTGTTAGCTCTGTAGGCTAGTCTCTTCTCCAAGGGACTCTTGTGTTTGTTTTGTTTTGTGTTTAATGCTGTAAAATGTAAAGTCAATTTGTCTTAAAGGTAATTTGACACTTATGTAACGAGAGGCAGTTTTATCCTAACTCTAGAGTTACAGTCTGACTACCAGGACCGTCACTAAATATGTAAGCAAATATTCTTGATGTATCTGGTCTCATAATAAAAGAGGGGTGCGTATTTACAGTTCTGTGAACGTTTTTATGATCGAATCATTTTAGATGATTGCATCTTTGGAGTTACGAATAAGCAATTTGAAAGGCTGAGAAGCCATCCAAGTGTTTTACTTAATTCATACTACTTTGTTGTAAAGGTATTGTTGGATCAGACAATTTTCTGGCTCTCATCTTGTTTTGTAGAAATGGCTTTCCTCTCTTTACCTTTTTGCCACAAAGGAATAATAATCAAAACCTGCCTTGTTTCATTTACCTCAGCAGATTCTCACCCAGAAAAGTATGGGTACCACTGCCTACCAGCAAGGTGTTCACATCAGGCTGAGGGATTGACTTGCATTTTTATCTCCAGCACTTAAACTAATGAGGGGGTGTGTGTATGTGTGTGTTTTAACTCTAGGCCACCCTGGACTAGACAGTTGTAATCCTGACGGTTGTTTGCTAGTCAGCATTTGGGCTTCCTATTATTTCTATGTATTATCAATATATTGCTGTATGTTTGGATAAATGAAGGCAAACACTTTGAAGACAAATTATAACTAACATACTTATTCCTAAAAAATGAATCCCAAAACAGTACAATGTGGTTTTTACGTAAAATGCCACAGATGTTTTTTAATTCCAGTTAAGGCAGCAGAGTATAATTCTGAAATGTATTCTTTCATGATTCTTGATCTTTTATTGCCTTACCTCTTCTTGATTCTATACATTTCTATCCTTTTGAGTAGTAGCATTCAGATTGTAATGGAAACCAAGAATTGGCGCTGTTATCTATGGAGTAGAAATTAGTTCCCTGCTTCCTTGGAAGTTTTGTAGCAGGTGGGCAATGTCGAGTTTGAATCGCAGCCTGACAACTTGATCCTGTGATCTTAAGATGCTCAAAGACGACATGTGCTGGAAGGTCATGGTATTACACAGTTAATCCCAGGGTTCAGCAGACTTACTCTGCGAAGGACCAGATAGTGAATATTGTAGGCTTTGCAGACCGTAGAGGCTCTGTCATGAATGCAGATCTCCTGCCTTTGTAGCACAGAAGCAGCCATAGACAATATTAAACAGATGGGTATGGCAGTGTCCCAGGAAGCCTACAGAAATGGGCCATAGTTTGCTAACTCGTGGTTAACAGTGATTGCTTGGGTTCAATTTCTACTACCTCCTTAGACTTTGGACAAGTTGCTTAACATCTGTAATTCGTTAGTTGCCTTCTCTGTAAAACGGGAATGTTAGTAGTACCCATTGCTATCGAGTGAATTCTAACTCATAGCGACCCTATAGGACAGAGTAGAACTCCCCCTATACGGTTTCCAAGGAGTAGCTGATGGATTCGAACTGCCGACCTTTTGGTTAGCAGCCAAGCTCTTAACCACTGTGCCACCAGGACTCCAATAAGGATTTAAGTACAGTTAGAATAGAAGCCTATCACCCATCTGTCAGTCATAATGTGGTTAGCATGTTACTATGATGCTGGAAGCTATGTCACCAGTATTTCAAATAACAGCAGTCTGGTGGATTGGTTTCAGCAAAGCTTCTGTACTAAGACAAGCCAGGAAGAAAGGCTTGGCAATCTACTTCCGAAAATTAGCCGGTGAAAACGCTATGGCTTACAAGGGAATATTGTCCAATACAGTGCTGGAAGGTGAGCCCCCTAGGTTGAAGGGCGCTCAAAATATCCAGTGGCTGCAAGAATGTGTTTGAGCATACCAAGGACGGTGAAAATGGTGCATGACCGAGCAACGTTTTGTTCTGCTGTACATGGGGTTTTCCAGGAGTTGGACCTGACTTGACGGCAACTAACAAAGAGTGGAAGCCAGACACAGTGTTAACTATCATTACCTAAGTTCAAAAGCCATGCATTGTTTCAGCTTCATTAATATTTTTCAAAACATTTACTCTTTAAGGGGAAGGGGGGCAGACTTACCAGCCTTGGCACTGGGGTGAGGCCTAGAGAGTTGCTGAAGATAATGGGAAGCTTTGCAAAGTCTGGAGTTGTACCATTAAGCACGTGTGGTTATGTGGACTCAGTTTCACTTGTTTGGCACTGAGTGATTTCAGTGTTTGAAAGTACCTGATCTTCATGTGTCATGGCACCTAAATGGAAGCCAGTTACCTCATCTGGAACTCGACCTGAAAGAAAAAAAAAAAAACAGTGGTTTGACCCGATCTGGAGAAAAAATTGAGTGGAACTTAACTGAGAGTTGGTTTGGTGTACTGAACACCATCCTCAGGGATTTTGCCGTTGAGCTGACTTGAACCTGGTACCTGTGTGGAATGAAATCCTTACCCAGGCAGTAGAGAGAACTTGCTTCCTGCCCCCACTTCCTAGCTTGGTGCCCTTGAGCAAGGTCCTTAACCTCTCCACACCTCAGTATCCATTTGTAAAATGAAGTTAAACTACTTACCACTCAGGACTGCTGAGAGGATTGAGTTACTGTATATAAAGCACCAATGAGGACATGTTTGAAGAGATGGAATTAAATTTGGATAGCATCTGTTTGCATCTAGCTACTATGTCGTAAAATATGTGTGCCCTAGAAAATGGAAGCAGTGTTTACTAACCAACAAAATCTAGTCACGGATTTTATTGAGCTTCTGTGTGGCCAAATATTTAAGCACTTGGCTGCTAATGGAAAGGTTGGTTGTTTGAACTCACGTACCAGCTCCTTGGGAGAAAGACCTGGCTATCTGCTCCTGTAAAGATTACAACCTAGAAACCCCTAGAGGGCAGTTACATGAGGTGGCTGTGAGTCAGAATTGACTCCAGGACAACCGACAGCAACAACATGTAACAAAGAACTATGTTAGGCTTGAGTGATAACGTGCTGAGCAAAGCCCATGGTCTCTGCTTTCCAGAAGGTGACACATGATGTAAGTATATAACTGTAAAAGCAACATGTGTAACATGGAGAAATCAGTTCAATAGTGACAAATGCATGTACTTGAATACTGCAAATCCTGCATCCAGTGGTCTAAATTTAGACATTATAGCAAACACTGCACCAGAGAAGAAAAATATGTCCATTCTTGGTCACCGAGAAAACCTTCCCTGACCTGAGACATTCCGTCCAGCCTTGCCACCCACATTTGGGATTTTCCTAGGCTGTGTCACAAAAACAACCCAAAGGGTGACATTTGAGACTGGCACATAGTCTGTGCTACCTTGGAGGGTGAAGGAGTCAGACAAGCAGAAACCCAGAAGGTTTGGTCTTCTAAAACCCTGTCCTTTCACCTGACCCCAGATCCTTTCTGAGGGGAATATTGCTATGAGTTACACCATACCAGTTGCTGTCAAGTTGATTCCAGCTCACGGCAATCGTGTGTCAGAGTAAGGATGTGCTCCTTTAGGGTTTCGATGGCTGGTGTTTCAGAGTTAGATTAACAAGGCTTTCTTCCGAAGCACCTCTGGGTGATCTCAAACCTCCCACCAATCTTTTATTTAGCAGCCTTCTTGTAAAATGTTTGTACCACCTGGGGACTTCTACAATGAGATAGTGCCCTTCTGCATCACAAAGAACATGGGAAATTATTTGTAGCCCATTTAGAAACTTAGCTCCAACTCCCAAATGCAGTTTCTCTCCTATTTCGTCCACACCTAGAAATCTCCTGATGGGGCCCCCAACCCACCAGGCAGATGATCTTCTTTTGTGTCTGTTGATGTCCCTAGCTGCAAGGGAGTCAGGGAAATCTTAGCTTTCCAGGCTTTGCAATACGATAAAAAAAAAGAAACCAAACCCACTGCCGTCGAGTCGATTCCGACTCATAGTGACCCTATGGGACAGAGTAGAACTGCCCAATAGGGTTTCCAAGGAGCACCTGGCAGATTCAAACTGCCGACCTTTCGGTTAGCAGCAGTAGCACTTAACCACTATGCCACCAGGGTTTCCGCAATACAATAAGGTACAATAGAAAAGTAGGAAAATGCTGAGCCAAACAGTGCACCAGTCAAGAAATCAAAAGACGCGTTGCATTGAGCAAATCTTCTGTAAAAGACCCCTTTAAATGTTAAAAAAGCAAAGATGTTACCTTGGAGGCTAAGGTGTGCCTGACCCAAGACACATTGTCTTCAATTGCCCAATATGCATGTGAAAGCTGGACAATGGATAAGGAAGACCAAAGAAGACATGATACCTTTGAGTTGTGGTGTTGGCAAAGAATAGTGAATATACTGTGAACCAGCAAAAGAACAAACAAGTCTGTCTTGGAAGAAGTAACAGCCAGAATGCTCCTTAGAAGCGAGGATGATGAGACTGCGTCTCACATACTTTGGACATGTTACCAGAAGGGACCAGTCTGTACAGAAGGACATCATGCCTGGTAAAGTGGAGGGTCAGCGAAGAAGAGGAAGACCCTCAATGAGATGGATTGACACAGTGGCTGCAACAATGGGCTCAAGCATAACAATGATCATTAGGATGGCACAGGACCAGGCAGTGTTTCATTCTGTTGTGCATGGGGTTGCTATGAGTCGGAATCAACTTGATGGCACATAATATCAACAAACAATGGGCCGTATATGTTGCACGAAGTAAAAAAAAGCTTCATTTTATAAATGGCGCCACGGAGGCTGAGAGAAAATGTCCTTAGGCCGGTGCTTCTCAAGCTTCATTATGCAAATGAAGCACCAGAAACCAAACTGAAGTTTGTTGCAGTCAAGTAGATTCTGACTCATGGAGATCACCTGTGTGGCAGAGTAAAACTTCCACAGTGTTTTCTTGGTTGTAATCTTTATGGAATCAGTTCGTCAGGCCTTTTTTTCCACAGAGTCACTGGGTGGGTTTAATTAGCCATTCTCGCCCTCATTTTCGGAGTTGTTCCTCCACTATTAACATGCACTCACTACCCCTAAATTACCTATCTAATCTTTGGGGTTGCTGTTGTCACTTTGACCCCATACAAATAATGTTAAAAAAGCATAATGCTCAAGGCAGACATTCTTTACTAGTTAAGCTAAATTATTGTTTGGTTTTAAGACACGGGGATATTTTTGGTGTAAGGTTTAAAGATTGTCTTAGGCCATACTTAATGGCCTGACTGAGACTGGAGGAACCCCTGAAGCCATGGCCCTAGAATGCTCTGTTAACACAACTAAAACCATTCCCAGAGCCCACTCTTCAGACAAAGATTAGACTGGACTATAAAACAAAATAATACTTGTAAAGAGTGTGCAGATGTATGAGACCAAGTGGGGAGCTCCTGTCCAGAGGCAAAATGAGAAGGAAGGAAGGGACAGGAGCTGGTTGGATGGACGTGGGAAACCTGGGTGGAAACGAAGAGTGTGCTGTCACATTATAGGGATTATGTAACTAGAGTTACATAACAATATGTATAAATTTTTGTATGAAAGATTAACTTGAGCTGTAAACTTTCACCTAAAGCACAATTTAAAAAAATAGTTGATCTCTTTAAAAAAAAACACTGACAGCAATAGTTTCAGGGATTCATCTAGCCTCCATGACTACAGAAAGACTGGAATTTGAGATTCTGTTCTGTATTTTCCCCATTTTGGTCAGGATTATTCTGTAAGACCTTTGATTGAAATGTTCAGTAATTGTAGCTGGTCACTGTCCAGTTCTGGTCTCATGGCAAAGGAGGCAGTTGTTCATGGAGGCAATTAGCTACACATTCCATTTTCTCCTCCTATTCGTGACTCTCCTTCTTCCTCTGTTGCTCCAAGTGAATAAAGACCACTATTGTGCTTTGGATGGCCACTTGCAAGCTTTTAAGACCCCAGGCAGTACGCAGCAAACCAGGAGGTAGAACAGAAGCACAAAACACCTTATTAGGTCAATTAACTGTGATGTCCCATGAAACCATGACCCTAAACCTCCAAATCAAGGCACCAAATCCCATGAGGTGTTTTGTTGTACATAAGGAGATACAGCAACTACTTTTTTTTTTTTTTTTTGGTAAATATATCACACAATTTTTCCAATTCAACTTTTTACAGGTATGCAACTTTTTGGTGACAACTACATTATTCGGCTGTGCAATCCTACCCTTAATCAAAGAGATTTTTCTGTCACCATAAACGGAAACCCAGGACTCCATAAACAAGAACCTCTTCTGTCCCTTCTCCCTTGAGCCCTGGTAACCACTGATAAACTTTAGTCTCCATACATTTGCCTTTTCTCGTCTTTTTATATAACTGAGGTCATACAATATTCATCCTTTTGAGATTGACTTATTTCACTCAGCATAATGTCTTCAAGCTCCATCCATATTGTAGCAAGTATCAAGACTTCATTTCTCTTACTGAGTAGTATTCCATTGTATATGTGTACTACATTTTGTTTATCTACTCATCCACTGATGGACATTAAGTTATTGCTATCTTTTGGCTATTGTGAATACTGCTGCAGTGAACATGGGTGTACAAGTATCTGAGTGTCTGCTTTCAAGTCTTTTGGGTATATACCTGGGAGTAGCATTGCTGGGTCATATGGTAGTTCTCCCCCACACGTCTGTCAGTTTGTCGTACTGTGGGGGCTTGTGTGTTGCTGTGATGCTGGAAGCTGTGCCACCAGTATTCAGATACCAGCAGGGTCACCCATGGAGGACAGGTTTCAGCTGAGCTTCCAGACTAAGACAGACTAGGAAGAAGGACCCGGCAGTCTACTTCTGAAAACAATTAGCCAGTGAAAACCTCATGAATAGCAGCAGAACATTGCCTGATATAGTGCTGGAAGATGGGCCCCCCAGGTTGGAAGGGACTCAAAAGATGACGGGGGAAGAGCTGCCTCCTCAAAGTAGAGTCGACCTTAATGACGTGGATAGAGTAAAGCTTTCGGGAGCTTCATTCGCTGATGTGGCATAACTCAAAATGAGAAGAAACAGCTGCAAACATCCATTAATAATCGGAACCTGGAATGTACAAAGTATGAATCTAGGAAAATTGGAAATACCAAAAATGAAATGGAATGCATAAACATTGATATTCTAGGCATTAGTGAGCTGAAATGGACTGGTATTGGCCATTTTGAATCGGATAATCATATAGTCTACTATGCTGGGAATGACAATTTGAAGAGGAATGGTGTTGCATTCATCTTCAAAAAGAACATTTCAGGATCTATCCTGAAGTACAACGCTGTCAGTGATAGGATAATATCCACACGCCTACAAGGAAGACCAGTTAATACGACTTATTCAAATTTACACACCAACCACTAGGGCCAAAGATGAAGAAATAGAGATTTTATCAGCTGCTGCAGTCTGAAATTGATCAAACATGCAATCAAGATGCATTGGTAATTACTGGCATTTGGAATGCGAAAGTTGGAAACAAGGATCCGTAGTCGGAAAATACGGCCTTGGTGATAGAAACAGTGACGGAGATCGAATGATAGAATTTTGCAAGACCAATGACTTCTTCATTGCAAATACCTTCTTTCACCAACATAAACGGCAACTATACACATGGACTTCACCAGATGGAGCACACAGAAATCAAATTTACTATATCTGTGGCAAGAGACGATGGAAAAGCTCAATATCATCCATCGGAACAAGGCCAGGGGCCGACTGTGCAACAGACCATCAATTGCTCATATGCAAGTTCAAGCTCAAACTGAAGAAAATCAGAGCAAGTCCACAAGACCCAAAATATGACCTTGAGTATATCTCACCTGAATTTAGAGACCATCTGAAGAATAGATTTGACACATCGAACACTAGTGACCGAAGACCAGACGAGTTGTGGAGTGACATCAAGGACATCATACATGAAGAAAGCAAGAGGTCATTGAAAAGACAGGAAAGAAAGACCAAGACAGATGTCAGAAGAGACTCTGAAACTTGCTCTTGAACGTCAAGCAGCTAAAGCAAAGGGAAGAATTGATGAAGTAAAAGAACTGAAGATTTCAAAGGGCCTCTCGAGAAGACAAAGTATTACAATGACGTGCAAAAAGCTGGAAATGGAAAACCAAAAGGGAAGAACATGCTCAGCATTTCTTAACCTGACAGAACTGAAGAAAAAATTCAAGCCTCAAGTTGCAATAGTGAAGGATTCCGTGGGGAAAATATTAAACAACGCACGAAGCATCAAAAGAAGATGGACAGAATACACAGAGTCATTATACCAAAAAGAATTAGTTGATGTTCAACCATTTCAAGAGGTGGCATATGAGGAGGAACCGATGGTACTGAAGGAAGAAGTCCAAGCTGCTCTGAAGGCATTGGCGAAAAACAAGGCTCCAGGAATCGATGGAATATCAATTGAGATGTTTCAACAAACACATGCAGCGCTGGAGGTGCTCACCGGCCAGCTTCCTGGTCAACTGAATGGAAGAGATCCATATTTATGCCTATTCCCAAGAAAGGTGATCCAACCGAATGTGGAAATTATCAAACAATATCATTAATATCACACACAAGCAAAATTTTGCTGAAGATCATTCAAAAGTAGCTGCAGCAGTATATCGACAAAGAACTGCCAGAAATTCAAGTTGGAGTCAGAAGAGGACGTGGAACCAGGGATATCATTGCTGATGTCAGATGGACCCTGGCTGAAAGCAGAGAATACCAGAAGAATGTTTACCGGTGTCTTATTGACTATGCAAAGGCATTTGACTCTGTGGATCATAACAAATTATGGATAACATTGCGAAGAATGGGAATTCCAGAACACTTAGTTGTGCTCATGAGGAAACTTTACATAGATCAAGAGGCAGTTGTTCAAACAGAACAAGGGGATACTGATTGGTTTAAAGTCAGGAAAGGTGTGCCTCAGGGTTGTATTATTTTACCATACCTATTCAATCTGTATGCTGAGCAAATAATATGAGAAGCTGGACTATATCAAGATTGGGGCATCAGGATTGGAGGAAGACTCATTAACAACCTGCGTTACGCAGATGACATAACCTTGCTTGCTGAAAGTGAAGAGGACTTGAAACACTTACTAATGAAGATCAACGACCACAGCCTTCAGTATGGATTACACCTCACTCAACATAAAGAAAACAAAAATCCTCACAACTGGACCAATGAGCAACATCATGATAAACGGAGAAAAGATTGAAGTTGTCAAGGATTTCATTTTACTTGGATCCACAATCAACAGCCATGGAAGCAGCAGTCAAGAAATCAAAAGACGCATTGCATTAGGTAAATCTGCTGCGACCTCTTTAAAGTGTTGAAGAACAAAGATGTCACCTTGAAGACTAAGGTGCACCTGACCCAAGCCATGGTATTTTCAATCGCATCACATGCATGTGAAAGCTGGAGAATGAATAAGGAAGACTGAAGAAGAATTGACACCTTTGAATTGTGCTGTTGGTGAAGAACATTGAATATACCACGGACTGCCAGAAGAACAAACAAGCCTGTCTTGGAAGAAGTACTGTCAGAATGCTCCTTAGAGGCGAGGATGGAGAGACTTCTGCTCACGTACCTCAGACATGTTATATCAGGAGGGACTAGTCCCTGGAGAAGGACATCATGCTTGGTAAAGTAGAAGGTCAGTGAAAGAGAGGAAGACCCTCAGAGAGATGGATTGACATAGTGGCTGCAACAATGGGCTCAAGCATAACAACAATTGTGAGGATAGCACAGGACCGGGCAGTGTTTTGTTCTGTTGTACACAGGCTCGCTGTGTCAGTCAGAACTCACTTGACGGCACCTAACAACAACACAGGGTTTTCTAGGCTATAATCTTTATGGGAGCAGATCACCAAGCCTTTCTCTCACAGAGCCTCCTAGTGGTTTCAAACTGCCAACCTTTCAGATAGCAGCCAAGTGCTGAACTGTTGTGCCACCAGGACTCCTATGTATACATTCAGATATACATGTATATATTTATTATATATATGGCATCCTGGTGGAGCCGTGGCTAAGAGTTACAGCTGCTAACCAAAAATCAGCAGTATGAGTCCACCAGCAGCTCCTTGGAAACCCTATGGGGCAGTTCTACCCGGTCCTATAGGGTCACTGTGAGTTGGAATCGACTTGATGGCACTGCTTTATATATATGTTATAGAGAGAGAGAGAGAAAAGAAGTATATACAAGAGTTTTTAGTTTTTTATAAAATGGGATTGCACTGTACTCACATGGATTTTTCCACTCAGAAATTCCTGTTGAAAATAGATCCGAGTACTGGCACAACTCCATTCTTTTTATCTGGAAATGTCTTAATTTCACCTTCACATTTAAGAGACAGTTTTGCTGGATATATGATTTTTGGCAGGCAATTTTTTTCCTTCAATTTTTTAAATATGTCATCCCATTGCCTTCTTGCCTGAATGCTTTCTGCCGAGTAGTCCGAGCTTATTCTTATTGGCTCTCCCTTGTAGGTGACTTTTCTTTTATCCCTCGCTGCTCTCATAATTGTCTCTTTATCTTTGGTTTTGGCAAGCTTGGTTATGTCTTGGTGACTTTCATTTAAGATCTACCTTATGTGGAGTTTTATGAGCATCTTGGATAGATATCTTCTCATCTTTCACAATATCAGGGAAGTTTTCTGCCAACAAATCCTGAACAATTTTCTCTGTATTTTCTGTTATCCCTCCCTGTTCTGGTACTCCAATCACTAGTAGGTTATTTCTCTTGATAGAGTCCCACATGATTCTTAAGGTTTCTTCATTTTTTTTTAATTCTTCTATCTGATTTCTCTTCAATATATTAATGCCAAGTGACTTATCTTTGAGTTCAGAAATTCTAGCTTCTGCTTGCTCATTTCTGCTCCTCTGACTTTCTATTGAGTTTTCTAATTCTGTAATTTTATTGTTAATCTTCTGAATTTCCGATTGCCATCTGTCTATGGATTTTTCCAGCTTATTAAACTTTTCATTATGTTCCTGAATAATCTTTCTAATTTCTTCAATTGCTTTAATCTGTGTTCCTTGGCTTGTTCTGCATATTGTCTTATTTCCTTCCTGATGTCTTGAAGGGTTCTGTATATTAAGCTTTTGTATTCTGCATCTGGTAATTCCAGGAATGCACTTTCATCTAGAAGATCCCTGGATTCTTTGTTTTGAGAACCTGTTGAGGTGATCATGACCTGTTTCTTTATGTGACTTGATATTGACTGTTGTCTCTGAGCCATCTATAAGTTATTATATTAGTTTATGCTTGCTTACTGTGTTGTAGCTGCTTGCTTTGTTTTGTTTTGGTATACCCCTATGGGTTGCTTGAGTGAGCTAGCTTGATTATTTTTGCCTTTGGAGCTCTGGTGTCCTGTCCCCAGCTGGCTAGAGCTGTTATCAGGTATATCAGTGTAGGAGTCCATTCAGTTTTCTTGTATGAATTCAGCTTAGGTTTCCAGGTAGCTGATATCAAGTGTGTGGTACAGGCTGTGTCCTAGATTCTTAGAGGGGCAGAGGTGACTGGTGTATATACCCGTATCTGATTGCAGCAGGGGGTCACACTCTGAACAAGGCAGGGGGCTGAGGACCGACCCCCAAGTGTATCTGAGGAAAACGCATCTCTGTTCCCTAAAGTGTGCTGGTGGGTGGGTTCTGCAGAGGGACCATGGGCACCCAAAGTTTTTGTTGTAAGGACTGGGAGGTACCAGTTATCCCTGGATCCCTGTTGCGGGTGACTGGGCGATCCAAGTGGAGCCACCAGTCCTTAGGTCCCTGTTGTGGGTAGGTAAGGACCTTGTTTAATAGGAAAAGTAATGTCAAATGTCAAACACCCACCTCTCCACTGCACTGCTGAAATGGTTGGAGTTTGCCAACAAGGGTCTATTCTCCCAAAATAGGCCCACACAGGTCCGTGCAGAAGGGAAAGGTGCTCAAGGTCCACAGACGGTTTATGCCTAGACAGGAGCCGCTTCTGTCCTGAGCTCCCCCAGTTAATGGAGCAAGCAAATTATCTTTCCCCCCAGTTGCAAATTTTTTCCTTCCCCAAGGCTGGGAGGACAGCGCCGGGTGCTCACCAGGGTCTATCTCAGGCCCTGGGATTCAGCCGCTGAAGCCTACTTGGGGTGGGGGGGTGCGCGGTAAAATATACACAAGTACTTAGCTTTTGCCGAAAGCGCCCTTCTGCTCAGGTTCCGGAGGTGTGAGTGGGCTGTGTGGCTGCTGCTTCTCCCTGAGGAAACCACAGCTGAATGCTAGGACCTGCCCGCCACCCGCCAGCGCCGCCCTGCACCAGGAATGGTGCCTGAGGGCTCCCCATGATTCAGGTCCAGTAACTCCTCTCAGCTTCTGAACGGTCTCTTCCTTCCCCTGTCCCTCAGGTCCTTGTCTAAGCTTGCCTTTGATGCTCAGGGCTCCCAGCTTGTCACAAATATACTCGTTTCACTCGTTTTTTCAGGTCTTTGTTTCAAAGAGGGCTCGAGGGAAGCATCTGTCTGTTCTGCCAGCTTGGCTCCGCCCAGTATAATTTCTCTCTAATTTATTCTTTTCAATGGCCGTGTATTACCTTTCTAACAAAAACTCAACCAAGACCCCCATTCTGTCTACAATGTTTACTATTAAAAAAAAGATCATTGCCGTCAAGTCAATTTTGACTCATAGCAACCCTATAAGACAGGGTAAAACTGCTCCATGGGGTTTCCAAGGAGCAGCTAGTGGATTTGAACTGTCAACCTTTTGGTTAGCATCTGAGGTCTTAACCACTGCACCACCAGGGCCCCATGTTTTCTATGTATCCTTATTTTGTTCTCCCCTCTCAGCTGCTTAAAAGTCTTGTAATTCTGTTCCCCCTGTGCAAAGAAGTCACAATAACCTACGGTCGATGAGTCATGTATTTTTAAGTTGCTTTTCCGATCATGCTCATGGACCTCCCTCCTGGGACCAGCAACATGCATTTTGAAGAGGGTCAAAGTGGAGCTGCAGCCTGTAGCTGTGTTACAAGGTTCACTTGGCCACGCGGAGATGGGCCCAGGGCCTAAGCCTCATTACTGCATGGCTGAACCAAGGAGAAAACCGCAAGTTGAAAATAATTAACTATATAGACAGATTCTCTTTCTCACAGGTCCTTAATAACCAAAATAATCTTTTGAACCAAACAAACTCAGATTCTTTTTCCATATTGAAACGGAATCATTTTCCTTGGCTTCTTCCAAAATAAGACTTAACTAGCAAGAGCTGCTGCGTTTCAGCTAGTCACACAGGTGGTACAAAGGGAGAAATGATCCTTTATTTTGTTCAACGTGCTGACAGCTGAAGTTGTTTTTAGTTGTGGTCTGCAGGCAAGGGAGAAAGCAGGAAACACTTCCTTCTTCTTAAATTTATAGGGCGCATCCAGCATAGAGGTTGCCGGAGCAATGTTCTTCCTCCCAGTAAGGTGCCACCATTATTGCTCCGTAGGATGAATGTGTGGTCTTCATTAGTGAAGACTGAGCCGTGGCCTGGGTAAGTCTGTAATCCTCCAGGGTGAGATAAAAATGAGATGTGGTGCTGAGGTCTGCAAGGTCATAGTGGCCTCAGATGTTTCCATGGGATTCTCCTGGTAGATCAAAAACATGGTTTTGCTATTTATCGAAGGAAGAAAAGCAACTAAAATTTTTTAGCAGGAAAAGGTCCAGGTTTTGGAGGGCTTGACAATTATACAGTGCTAATATATAGGAGTCCTTGGGTGGTGCAAACAGTTAGCACACTCGGCTCTCAACCAAAACGTTGGAGGTTCGAGTTCATGCAGAACTGCCTCAGAAGAAAGGCCTGGCGATCTTCCATAAAATCAGCCACTGAAAACCACGTAGAGCACACAGCTCTATTCTGACACACATGGGGGAGCCATGAGTTGGAATCAACTCAAGGGCAACTAGATTTTATCGCACAAGGGTCACAATTTCAGAAAAACCAGGAAGGTCCTTGCTTCCAAGTTCTCCACCTTCTTTCCTTTTTCACTATCACCAGCCCTGCGAAAACAACTTTGCCCTTAAGTTTGTTGCGGCTTGATATTCCTTTAATAAGAGATCACATTATTTTGTCTCATCAGTGGAATTAAGCCTTCATAAATCCTCTGGAATTTGACATGAAGCCCCCTCCCACTGCACCTGATTCTTAAGAACAGGTTTGGAGAAGGAGGTGCCTTATAGGTGCCGTGTGGCTCTTGGAGAACTGACTTCCGGGGAGAAGATGGCCTCCCCTCCCCTCTCCCCTCTGCCAGGTCAATAAAATCTAATTGTGCCACTCAAAGGAAAGATGTAATAAGTACTCAAGATACTGGCGGGGGGGGGGGCTCCTGTTATATACAACAGGAACTGGGCTAGCTCTACCTGGCTGTTGGTGGCACCCATTGCCGTCGAGTCGATTCTGACTGATAGGGACCCTATAGGACAGAACAGAACTGCCCCACAGGGTTTCCAAGCAGCTGCCGACCTTTTGGTTAGCAGCCAAGCTCTTAACCACCAGGGCTCCTGAGAGGAATGGGTGAAAGCAGTAAGACACCACCAGTCAACCAGCTGCCATTGAGTCAACTCTGATTCGTGGTGACCCCATGTGTGTTCATAGGCTTTTCAAAGGCTAATTTTTCAGAAATAGGTTACCAAGACTTTCCTCTGAGGTGCCTCTGGGTTGACCTTGGATCCCCAACCATTCAGTTGGCAAACAAGTGCGTAATCCTTTGCACCATCCAGGGACTCCAATAAGAAAACCACAGGGTGTCTCTAAAGGAGACAGTTAGCAGTAATTTAAACAGTTTCACAGCAGAATGGGTTCGTTGTGAAGAACTGAGTTTTTCATCGCTATGAATGTTCAACAGAAGACTGACCAAGTGATACTAAAGAGAGATTCCTTGTTCTTTAGGAGGTTGAATTTGGCCGTTCGTATTTTAAGGATTTTTTTCATTCTTAAGGCGTCAGTTCTATTGAGCTAATAACCTGAGAGGGTTAGAAGAATCTATAAGGAGCCCTGGTGGCACAGTGGTTAAGTGCTCAGCTGGTTACCAAAAGGTCGGCAGTTCGAACCCACCAGCCACTCCACGGGAGAAAGATGTGGCAGTCTGCTTTTGTAAAGATTACAGCCTTGGAGACCCTATGTGGCAGTTCTACTGTGTCACATGGGGTCTCTATGAGTTGAAAATCGATTCAATGGCACCCAACAACAGCAGGAGAATCTAAACTCCATACACAGCATTCTCCATCCTCCTAGTGAGGTTATCCTGTCCCATAGCCACGTGTTCTTACTGGTGCAAAGATCATCATTTTTCTCTGAAGCTCATATACCAGTCACAGGAAGGAGGTCCATTTAGCGTGGCCTGCAGAATAAGAGACTCTTTTTTTTAAAGTTGTGAATATAGGAAGGAGATGGGAGACACTATCTACTTGGGCACATTTTGCTTACATAAGCTTACTCCTACATTTAAGGCCGTAGCTTTGCGCGTAACCAAAGATGATCTTGAAAATCCAGCCAAGAAAGTCCGCTGGTCCCGATATTTTTGAAAGCTGGGTTTATTGTTTCATCTTCTACGTGGTTACTTAGAGCTTCTGTAAATAAACATCATAGGTGATTCTTTTTTGTTTAGTTAATCAAATTTTATACTTTATAGAAAATTTCAAAGATCTACAAAGTAGAAGGAGGAGCCTAATGAACCCCCTGGTAATCACCACCTTTAATAATTACCAATATTCTGCCTTTCTTGTTTTATTTCTCCCCCTGCTTTTTTCCTTTGAGTATTAAAGAACAAATCCAAGACACCAAACTTTCTACTTATAATATTTCAGTACATTGCAGCATTAAAGAATGATTATAGAGGGTTTCTTGTTTGTTTTGAGGAGAAATATTTATCAAGAAGTGACACAAAGTTGGTCACAAAAAAAAGATACCCTATTGAAGTCTTGCCCAACACATCAATCTGACATATGACCCTGCTAGCCATAATATCTATTTATTTAATCAGCATTTTTTTTTTTTTTTCCAGTGACGGCTCTGTGGCAGACGCTATCCCAGGCCCTGGGAGATAAAGGACAGACAAGCTCAGAGTGTATGTGACTTGGGTACTGAATTACTATTCTGTGGCCCTTCTAGCGATGGTCTGGTAACTCCCACACGGTGGTCGGGTGGGGTTATGCGACTACAGTGTTTGTGGCACCTTAAGGGATTGAACAGCTTGCTAATAATGCAAACAAAGTGCATGAACACTTGTAAGGAATTGGTTGGTTTTGCCATCCTGCTAGGCTTGAAGGGAGCCAGTCCTAGAAGCTGGGGCCAGGGGGTGAATCTCACTACCATCAAGAAGGAGAGCTAAGAGTGGAGCATGACCTTTGGACCTGGGGTCCTTGCACTGAGAACCTCCTAGACCCAAAGACAGAGAGAGCTGTAACACTGAAGATGGCATGAGACAGCAGCCGTATGGGACTGGTAGGCTAGGTTTACCAGCCCACGGAGGAGAGGACTGAGTGCCTTCACACAGGAGGCTTCCTGAAGGAGTAGGGTGCCTCTGGTCACTTATCAGTACAGGTAAAGAGCTTTGTAATACTGCCTGAGCAGGGGCAGAGGCCAGGCCCAAGTGGGGGCTCAGGCCGAGAGTGAGGGCCCAGCAGCAGCCGCCAAAAAGACACTATCCTGATTGAAGAATTGTATTACGGGTTGTTTCTTTTACTTCCAAGTTGATCCTGAACCTGAATTGTAGCCTGTTGCTTCCCTAATAAACCCTGTAACTGTGAGTATGGTCTCTGAGTTCTGTGTGGCCAATGTAACAAATTATCAAACCCAGCAGAGAAGTAGAATACTGTCGAAAGGACAGCTGGTGTCAGAATTGGTAAAAGGTTTGGGGAGAGGATGTATGTCTGACCTCCACCTCATAGGGGTCAGCCTTGGGCTGATGCTGACCTTGATGATTCTCCTCCCCCTCCTGAAGTTAGATGAGGAGGTCCGACACCACCACGCCATTTTTATAGGCAGATAAAGACAGCTGAAGACTAACAGGCTCCAGTATGGCCAACTAAAGATAGCACAACAGACAGAGAAATGCTGCGAGGTCACTTAGTTCACTGCAGATGAGTGGGGGCAAAGCTGGGAAAAGCCATGCAAGACCCCACCTCCAATGTGCCCCGTCATCAGAGTGTGGCACCTTCAAGGCAAAGGAATTTCAAGGTTGATGATGATTCAAGAGGGACATGATCCAAGCTTCCAAGGGGAAGCTTCAAGATAAACGAGGCTCAGGAGAATTGCTAATTTTCTTTTTTATATATGACACAAAAATACATTGTGCCATCTACTGCATAGAATCATTGGATACAATTATTCACTTTTATTACTTATGTTTACTTATATCAATATCTTTCTGTGGTGCTAATATCAGTTCCTTCCCTCCGTATGCACACATCCTCCTCCTCACGTCAAGACGTGTCCTCTCAAATCTGCGCTGGCTTTAGTGACTTGCTTGACCAATAGAATACGGTGTTTTGGGGCTTCCAAAGCTAGGTCAGAAGAAGCCTTGCAGCTTCCACTTGGATCTTAGAACACTCATTCTTGGGATGCTTTCTCTGGGAACCTAGCTGCTGTGCAGTGGGAAGTCAAAGCCACATGGAGAAGTCACCTGTAGATGCTCCAGTCAGTAACCGCAGCTGAGCTCCCAGCTGACAGCCAGCATCATCTCCTGGTCCTGTGAGAGTACTGTCTTGCACTTCCAGCCCTACTGAGCCTGTTAAACCACCTGTGACAGAAACACCAAGTGATAACCTCTCAGCCAAGTCGACGTACACAAAGGAAAGATCATAAATTATTGTCTAAGCCACTATGTTCTGGGATGTTTTTTAAGCCGCAATAGGCAACTAGAAAATCTCTTTTTGCAAAGATATTACCACAGTGATTTCATAAGCAGAAAAATGTAGGGATATGGCAAAAAAAAAAAAAAAAAGTCACTGCTTTAGCTGAGAACACAATTTTTCTCCCTCGTCCCCAGTCTTAGTTATCTAAAATTGCTATAACAGAAATACCCTAAGTGGTTGGCTTCAACGAACAGAAATTTATTCTCTCACAGTGTAGGAGGCCAGAAGCCCAAAATCAGGGCACCAGCCCTAAGGGAAAGCTTTCTCTGTCAGCTCTAGGTGAAGGTCCTTGTCTCTTTTCAGCGTCTGTCTCTCAGTTCCTTGGCGATCCTCATGTGGTGTGGCATCCGTACTTCTTTCTCTCTGCCTTTAATCTGCTCTTTTTTTTTTTTTTTTTAAATCTCAAGAGAGATTGGTTTAAGGCACACCCTACATTGCTACGACCTCATTCACATAACAAAGAAAACCCTATTCCAAGAGGGATATTCCCAAGTATAGGGATTAGGATTTGCAACACATATTTTTGGGGACCACAATGCAATTCATAAAATCTCCCATTACCCAGGAGCCAATGACAGCGATACTTGGGTATGTTATCGTTTATTTTCAGGAAACAGGACTTAATTATACACACCTCACACCTTTTCCAATGATTTTGTTAGGCATTTAGCCAGTCAACTTTAGCAACCCATTTCAAGAAATCTTAAAACTAAAGAGAAGAAAAATATGTAAGAGAGAAAATTACTCTAGTGTATATCATTAATATAAGTATATATACCCCCAAGTGTCTGTCAGTTTTACCCCCAAGTGTCTGTCAGTTTGTCGTACTGTGGGAGCTTGCATGTTGCTGTGATGCTGGAAGCTATGCCACCAGTATTCAAATACCACCAGGGTTACCCATGGCAGACAGATTTCAGCTGAGCTTCCAGGCTAAGACAGACTTTACTACAGATCAATGACCACAGCCTTCAGTATGGATTGCACCTCAACATAAAGGAAACAAAAATCCTCACAAATGGACCAATAATCAACATCATGATAAATGGAGAAAAGATTAAAGTTGTCAAGGATTTCATTTTACTTGGATCCACAATCAACAGACATGGAAGCAGCAGTCAAGAAATCAAAAGACGCATTACATTGGGTAAATCTGCTGCGAAGGACCTCTTTAAAGTGTTGAAAAGCAAAGATGTCACCTTGAAGACTTAGGTGCGCCTGACCCAAGCCGTGGTGTTTTCAGTTGCCTCCTGTGCATGCGAAGGCTGGACAGTGAATAAAGAAGACCGAAGAAGAACTGATACCAAAGAATTGATGCCTTTGAATTGTAGTGTTGGAGTATTGAATATACCACGGGCTGCCAAAAGAATGAACAAATCTGTCTTGGAAGAAGTACAATTGGAATGCTCCTTAGAAGCAAGGATGGTGAGACTGCATTTTATATATTTTGGACAGGTCAGGAGGGATCAGTCCCTGGAGAAGGACATCATGCTTTGTAGAGAGCGAAAAAGAAGACCTTCAACGAGATGGATTGACACAGTGGCTGTAACAATGGGCTTAAGCATACCAACGATGGTGAGGATGGCGCAGGACCAAGTAGTGTTTCGTTCTGTGGTACATGGGGTCACTATGAGTCAGAACTGACTTGATGGCACCTAACAACAACAACAACAGTTTATATATGTGCATAAATGTGTATATTCTCTATGATGCGTGTATGTGTGTGTTTTAAATGGTAACTTCAAGGTAATTGTAAACTTCAACTGGAAATTTTATTAAAAAAAAAAACCAAACCCACTGCCATCAAGTCAATTCTGACTCATAGTGACCCTATAGGACAGAGTAGAACGGCACATAGGATTTCAAAGGCTGTAATCTTTATGGAAGCAGACTGCCACGTTTTTCTCCCTCAGAGCAGTGGTTGGAACCCAACCACTGACATTGTTGTTAGCAGCCGAGCGCTTAACCACTGTGCTACCAGGGCTCCATTCTTCAAGTGGAAATTTTATAGTGTGATATAAATTTTTCAGATATCTGAATTTATACTGCCAACAATGATTTACAGCAAGCCAGTAATAAACCACTTTTTGTGGATTATTAAAATATCACGTGCTTCTGAAAAGTTGTGGCTCCCATTTAACAAGGGAGTAACATTTGCGTCTGTAGGTTGGTGTTCTAATTAATTATTATACTGCGGTGGCCTGCGTGTTGCTGTGATGCTGGAACCTATGCCACTGATATTTCGAATACCATCAGGGCCACCCATCGTGGACTGGTTTCAGTGGAGCTTCTGGACTAAGGAGATACCTAGAGGAATGAAATCAGCAATTCTGTAGAACCACAGTGTGTAAATTGGTAAGCTTAGAAAAGCAGTCCTTGTTGAGGGATTTCAGAGAAACCTGTGTGTTAGGTGATACGCAGGAGGTAGTCTCGGGCCATTCCTGCAGAAGGCCTGCTGTGCCTGTCAGGCAGTTCCAATAGTAGCCACACCAGGTAGAACAGGGCCCATCCAGCTTCCTCACATCACCAACTCTTCCTAAGGCATCAGGTTTTCAAGATATTCCCAAATTGCTTCATGCTGTACTGAAATACCCTGCCCGTTTCTAGAAGTTAGCTGGAAAATGGAATTTGGGCACAGAATTTTTCCGTCTATGCTTCTTTGCTAGGACATTTTTGAAGTAAAAATACAAATGACAGACTAGAGGAAAAAGAAATCGTGAAAGAAGAGCTAGTGTCCTTAAGATATTAAGAATGTCTACAAGTCAATATGAAAAGTACCAACAAGCCAATAGAAAAATGGGCAACAGGCAGATGACAAAAGAGGAAATACAAATGACCTTTAAACAGATCATGAAAGGAGATGAAAGGAGAATCAACTCATAAGTAGAGAAATACAAATTACGGTCAGCATAAACAAGATAAGGACGCTGGTGGTGCAATGGTTAAGCGCTTAGCTGCTAACCAAAAGGTTGGTGGTTTGAATCCACCCAGTGCCTTTTTGGGAGAAAGACCTGGCGATCTGCTTCTGTAAAGGCTGCCATCTAGAAAACCCTGTGGGGCAATTCTACCCTCACATGGGGTCTCTATGAATCGACTCAATGGTACCTAAAAATAACACACTGGGATACTATTTTTCACTCATCAGATTGGCAAAGATCAAACGTTTTACACTTCATTGGCAAGGGTATGAGTAACAGGTGCTCTGATATGTTGCTGGTTGGGGTGTAAATTGGGAGGAAGGCTGTTCTGGCAAAACCTATCAAAATTAAACATGTACATACCCTGTAACTTGGCATTTCCATTTCTAGAAATATGTTCTATTGATGTATAAAACCAAACCATCGAGTTGATTTTGTCGACTCATAGCAACCCTACAGGACAGAGTAGAACTGCCCCATGGGGTTTTCAAGGTTGTAAATCTTTATGGAAGCAGACTGCCTCATCTTTCTCCCACGAGAGCGGCTGGTGGATTCAAACCATCTACCTTTCGGTGAGCAGCCAAGTGATTTAACCACTGTGCCACCAGGGTTCCTTCTATGTATGTATAAAGCCAGAGCCAGTGCTCCTTATAAAATAGGGTATTTATTCCACCAATTTTCTTTAATTGAAAATTTTATTAAGATAATTGTAGATTCACATGAAGTTAAGAAATAAGAGATGTCCTGTGTTCCCTTTACCAAGTTTCTCCCAGTGCTTACATTTTGCAAAACTATAGAACAATATCACAACCAGGAAATTGGCATTAATACAATCCATTGATCTTATTCAGATGTCGCCAGGTTTACATGTGTTCATTTGTGTGTGTGTGTGTGTATGTGCGTGAAAAAATGGCATGGCAGAGGTATCGGACTTCCTTGTCTAACGTCATAATGGGGAAGGAAAATCAAATAAACAGCCCAAGGCTGACTCCTATGAGGCAAAGATCAAACATACCTCCTCTTTCCAGCCTTTTTACCAATTCTGACACTAACCATTCCTCCCACGGCACTCTCTACTTCTCTGCTGGTTTTGATAATTCATTGTAATGGCAGCACAGAACTCAAAATCAATACTCATGACTACGGGGTTTATTAGGGAAGTAACAGGTTACAATTCAGGATCAGAGCTGACTCAGGATACAGTTCTTTGATCAGGACAGCCTGTTCTCAGCCATACTCACAGGTGAGTCTCTCTCTGGCCCTTGGCCCCTAGGCCCAGCCTCTGCCCTGCTCAAGCAAGTGTTATAAAGCTCTTTAGCTCCACAAATAAGTGCCTGGAGGCACCCCAATCTGCCAGGAAGCCTGGGCTGAAGACTCTCCTTGTCTCGCTCCAAGGGCCAGGAAGCTCACCACACCATCTCCTGCTGGTCTCCTGGTTCTCTTGCCTCTCCTGCCACTATCTCTCTACTGCTGCTTCTCGCCATCTTGCCATCTCCAGTGTTACAGCTCTCTCTCTTTGTCTCCGGGGTCTACAGGGGTCTCAGCATAGAGATCCCAGGTCCAAAGGATGTGCACTGCTTCCATCTCTTCTTTTTGGTGGTAGTCAGGCCCCCCTCTGCTCTGGGATTGGCTCTTTTTTAAGCCTAGTGGGTTGGTAAAACTGACCAACCCCCTCATTAGAGTTCCATACCCCTTATTTGCATGGCCTCACTCCAACAAGAGTGCCATGCACCTGATTTGCATTATTAGCAAGCTATCAAATCCCCTTGGTGGGCCAAAAGTACCTCATTTGCATAGTCCCACCCATCATTTGGTAGAAATTACAGACTATGACTAGAAGGGCCATATTAAGTAATTCACTGGACTTCAGTATATGTATATCCACCACTGTAGTTTCTGACCTATCCCACTGGTATTTATTTTGGACAAATGAGCAGATAAATGTGTATTTTCTTATATCCCCTTCTTTCTTACATGAAGCTTAGTGTACTAAAATCTTTTGCTTTTGCTTTTTTCACTTAACAGTATGTCCTAGAAGTCCCTCCATGTTCATTTCTAGAGATCTCCCTCATTCTTCCTTACAGCTAAATACTGTTAAGTGGAGGTACCATAGTTTATTCACCCTCTTTCCTATGTATGGACACTTAGGTGGTTTCCAGTATGTCACAATGCCATGGTGAGCAATCTTGTTTTCTAATTTTAGGTGAAAATCTAATTTTCATACTGTTGGAGGCGTATCTCCAGGGTAGATTCCAAGAAGTGGAATTGCTGGTTTGCTTGGTCAAAAAATAAAAGTGCACAATATAGTTGGGTAGAAGGATTATGCCAGAGTGCCTGCCCATCAGCAGTGTGTGAGAATGCCTGGTCTTGCTTAGCCTCGACAATAGAAAGCAATGTCCTATTTTTAAATTTTCACCAGTTGAATAGGTGAGAAATGGTGTTTTAATTTGAGTGAGTTTGAACATTTTTTCCTATGTTTGAGGGTCATTTTGATGTCTTTTATTTGTTGCTGTTAATTGTACATATCATTTTCCCATTTTTCTATTAGATTTTTAGAACTTCATCCATTAATTTTTAAGATTTCTTTACGTATTAGGGATAGTAGCCCTTTGTCTGTGGTATGTATTGCAGATATTTTCCTTGGCATTTCAGACATCTTTTGACTTTTTTAATTTTTATTTATTTAGTTTTAGTCATTTGTCTTAGTTTTCTAGAGCTGCTATAACAAATACCACAAGTGGATGGCTTTAACACACAGAGATCTATTCTCTCACAGCCTAAGAGGCCAGAAGTCTGAATTTAGGGCACCAGCTCACGAGGAAGACTTTCTTTCTGTGTCGGTTCTGGGGGAAGGTCTTTGTCATCAACCTTCCCCTGGGTCTAGGAGTTTCCCAACGTAGGAACCCTAGGTCCAAAGAATATGCTCTACTCCTGGCTGTCCTGTCTTGGTGGTAGAAATCCCTCTCCTCCCTGCTCACTTATTATTATCTGCTCACTTGTCTCTTTTATATCTCAAAAGAGACTGACTCAAGATACAACCTAATTCTGTAGATTGTGTCCTGCCTCATTAACATCATAGCAGTAGGATTTACACCACATAGGACAACCACACAACACTGGGATCATGGCCTGGCCAAGTCGACACACATTTTTGAGGGGACACAATTCAATCCATAACATCATTAAATTATTTTAATGTAGTCAGATTTATCATACCTATTGCCTCTCGATTTTGTCTCAGCAAACCTTTCCCTATCAACTTTAAAAAGGAATTTACCCATTTTTTCCTACTAAATGTGTGGTTTCATTTTTAACATTTAGATTCCTGATCCACTTGTAGTCTATTCTTGTTTAAGAGATCTCTATACAAATATAATTTTACCTTTTTCCCAATGATTACAGAGTAGTCTCAACACCCCATTTATTAGAAAGCCCATTTTTATCCTAGCGATTTGAAATGCCTCCTATCATATACTAGTTTTCATATGTATTTTGGTCTAATTCTAGACTTTCTATACTATTCCATTGGTTTATTTCTCTGTTCATTAGCCAGCACCACACTGTTTTAACTTTAGGGGCTTTGTAGTATGTTTTAATGTCTGTTAGCACTAATTGCCCTCTGTTACGGATTGAAGTATGTCCCCCCAATTATGTGTTGTAAATCTTAACCCCTATACCTGTGGTTAGGGAGCCCTGGTGGCACGGTGGTTAAGCACTCAACTGTTAACTGTAAGGTAGGAGGTTCAAACCCACCAGCCACTCTGAGGGAGAAGGATGTCCTAGTCTGCTCCTATAAAGATTTACAGCCTTGTTAACCCTATGGGGCAGTTTTACTCTGTCCTATAGGGTTGGTATGAGTCAGGACTGACTCAGTAAAGACAGGTTTATTTTATACCTACAGTTATAATCCCATTTGGGAATGAGTTTCCTTTGTTATGTTAATGAGATGGTATTAATGTAGGGTGTGTCTTGAGTCAATCTCTTTTGAGATAGAAAAGGAGCAGAAAAAGCAAAGCAGATCTGGGGGCAGATACATGCTATACCACATGAAGATCTCCAAGGAGCAAAGGAACAGAAGCTGAAAAGAGTCAAGGCCTCTTCCCCAGAGCGGACAGAGAGACACAGACTTCCCCTAGCACCAGCATCCTGATTTCGGACGTCTAGCCTTCTAAGCTGTGAGAGAATGAATTTCTGTTTGTTAAAGCCACATACTTGTGTTATTTCTGTTATAGCAGCACTAGATGACTAAGACACCCTCAGAGTTTTTATTTTTCAGTGTTTTCCTGGTTATTCTGGCATGTTTTTTTCTCATGAGAACTCTATTGTCACTTTGTCCAAGTCTATAAAACAGTTTGTGGGTACTTTCACTTATGGGGATTGCATTGAATATATAATTTAGGAATAACTGACATCTTTAAAATGTTGAGTCATCCCACTCAAGATTCTGTTCAAATCTTTTTTTGTGTCTTTTAGGAGTATTTAAAATTTTTCCTCATGTAGATTTTACCTACTTTTTTAAAGTTTTTTCTAAGTATTAATTTTTGTTTGTAGCTATTGCAAATGGAGTTTTCTCTACCATCATGTCCTCTAAAAGAACACTATATATTTTTAAAATTTTACTGTGGTAACATATATGTAACAAAAGTTTGCCACTTTAGCCATTGTTAAGTGTACAATTCAGTGATGTTAATTAAATATTCACCATGTCGAGTTGCCAGCATCCCTATCCATTTCCGAACATTTTTCGTTCCCCTAAACGGAAGCTCAGTACCCCTTCAACAATAATGTCCTCTCCCCCAATAATAATAAGTAAACTTTTGTCTCTTTGCAATTGTCTATTTTAGACATTTCATTTAAGTGGGATCATACACTATGTGTCTTTTTGTGTCTGACTTATTACCGAATGATACTTTTTAAAGGTTAACGCAGGCAGCAGGCTAAGGCAGCTACCATTCAGAGAAGTGAAAGTAAGAAAACCTCAATTTTATGACAAAATTCAGGGAAGGTATTTACAAAGCAATTTAGGACACGTGTTACCGTCCCAGGTTAGTTACTTGACCTGCTTTGAAAATAGAAGAGCAGCGTTTGTAAATCCTCAAGGTCAAAGAGTACTACCACTGAAAGTCCTTTCATTGGAGGGCTCATTAAAAATGGACAATTTAGATTTCAAAGGGGAACGCAGATAAAAGATAAATTGGTCCCGATGGCTAATGGAGGAAGTCTGACGGTGCAGATTATTCTCTGTCTTAGTGGAAAACACAATATATAACAACAAGGTATAAAAAGAAGACTTAAAAGCAGGAATATTAAAAATAAGGGATGAAACCAATTGTCCCTCTGAAGGAAATTCAAACCATTTTTAAAAGTCCATACGTAGCAAGAATTATTGTCCCATTCATTTATTTATTCAACAAACATTCATTGCCTGCTGAGACTCAGGACCCATCCAGAAGCTGGCATTCAGAGGTCAAGATTACAATCCCAGCCGTCAAGTTGCTCACAGGCTTAGAGGAAGATTGATAAGTAAACAAGATGGTGGCAGGTGCCCTAGGGATCTACTCAGACTCTACAAGGAGGCAAGGGAGGGGCACCTACTGTAGACCGGGCTTCTCAGGGGAGGGGCCGTCTAAACTACATGTTCTGGGACAGATCAGAGTTAGCTGGGCAAAGACAGAGGGGAAGGTAATACCAGGCACATTATAACGCATTAGAATGATAAAAGGCACTCTTCCTCAGATGCCACAAATGTCATAGCAACAAAATATATAAACAAAAAGGTGACAGACCTCCCCAAATATATAAATGAAACTCTATTAGGATTTCTTTGTGCACTGCTTTCAGGATATAGGGAAGAGACTCAGCAGTGGGGGATGTAGAAAGTGAGGCAGTGTGGTGTTGGTTTAGGGCAGAAGACGGGGGTGACTGGACAGATGGGGGGTCTTATAGAAAGGACCTGGTGTTTCATGTAAAGTGTTTGGATCTAACTCTGAGGGCAACATGGAGCTTTGAGGGAATTTTAAGGAGGGGAGTGATAAGATCAGATTTGCAGTTTCGGAAGATCACCCTGCCTTACTCCAGAGCAGCAGACTGGAGGCTGGGAGAGCAAGAAGAAGGATGATACCTCAGTCCAGGAGAAGAAGAACCAGGGCCTGGAGACAGTGGGACTGGAGAAGAGGAAGTGGGGCAGATGTGAGTTATATTAAGGAAAGAAAATCAACAGGTCTTAGTCATTGATCAGGTGTGAAAAGTTTGTGGCGGGGGCAAGGGGGAGGCAAAGCCATCCAAGGACGGCAGAAGATGGTAAATTCGATTTCTGTGTTTATTGAAATTGGAAGTAATAAAACGTTCATTAGACTGGTGGTTCTCAAACTTTGCCCTGCAAAAGAATCAGCTGGCAAACTCGTTAAAATGCAGATTTGGACTCTCAGTCTGGGGTGGAGCCAGCAAACCTAACAGGCTCTCAGGTGATGTCCATGCTGCTGGTCCGTGAGCCGCATGCTGAGGATCAAGGCACTAAACGGCAAGGTGAATTGGATAATTACTTCCTTGAACTCAAATGAAAGAACCAAATGATACAATTTTATAATATCTTACATCTAATAACACAAATACAATGAGATTAAGAAGAGTAAACTCCAAGAAGAGTTGTTCTTGGAGAAATGCTTTGGTGAGTTCTTGGGGCGCTCAGGGAGACCAGAAGAGCCCAGGGGAGGGATGAGTGGCACGGGGGCTTCAGAGAGGTGGGCTTGTCCCACCTGGGGAAGGGGAGCAAGATGGCAGCATGCTGGGGGCGGGGCCTTGTGGTCCATGCCAATGTCCTCCGGAATCATCAGAGAGAACATGCGGGTCACTAGGGGCCTTGTTGTAAGTATATGTGCGTATGTGAGAGTGTGTGTGTATGTGGGTGTGGGTGTAAGTGTGAGTGCGTGCATGTGTGAGGATGTGTGCTCGCTGGAGGCAAGGCTGTGCTCTGCACCCAGGCAGCACAGTCAAACGCAGAGCTAGCAAAGGATCCGAACGGAACAAATTGCCGCTGACACCTTGGCTCCATAGAGAACATCTCAACAAAGTCAAACATACACAATGATGAAATATAGTCCCCACGTGACACTTATAACATTGGCCAAGTTCTCTAAAAAGGAAGAGTCGTCATGTGAATTTCAGAACCAAATCCAAAGATATGATGGATTTTGGATTATGTCCAAAGACACATTTAAAGAAAAGGGAAAAGACAAGTCAGAATCAGCGCTTGTGCAAATGTGAGAGAGTTTTAATCATGGTGTCTGACAACAGATTTTAAACAAAAGCCTGAGGAAATACCAACAGTGACACATTAGAACGATAAAAGGCAGTATCCATCAGATGCCACAGATCTCACAGCAACAAAATATATAAACAAAAAGGTGACAGATAGCCACGAGGAAATAAATAAAACTCTATTAGGCTTTCTTAGCATACTGCTTCCAGAATGTAGTAGATTAAAAAAACAAACATAGAGATTAAA
The DNA here is from genome assembly GCF_024166365.1 of Elephas maximus indicus. NCBI lineage: Eukaryota > Metazoa > Chordata > Mammalia > Proboscidea > Elephantidae > Elephas > Elephas maximus. The sequence continues at coordinate 92,698,576 of NC_064832.1, forward strand.
AGCACCATTATTAGATAGAATTAACAAATAGTTTTAGCATTTCGATGAAAAATTAGAGACTCTCAGCAGATTAAGTACTCAGCCACTAACCAAAAGGTCAGCGGTTCAAACCCACCTGGCAGCTCCAAAGGAGAAAAGACCTGGCGATCTGCTCCTGTAAGACAGCCTAGGAAACCCTATGAGACAGTCCTGCTGTCACATGGGGTTGCTCTGAGTCAGAATCGACTCGACTCGATGGCACCTAACAACAACAATAGCTTTTTAAAAATATACATACATCTCTCACATCCCAAATAATCATATAATAGGTTAAGAAGTTTCAAGTAAATAATAAGAATATATAGAGAAGCCCATGGGTTGATAAAATTAGAAATGTAACAGCAAACATGTACACACATGGTGCTTATCATGTGCAGGCACTGTTTTATGTTTTGGGGACTTTTTTTTTTTTTACAGATATAAACTATTTAATCTTCACCACAATGTTGTAGCATAGGTATTATTATCATCCACATTTTATAGATGAGAAAACTGAGGCAGAAAGCAGTTAGGTAACTGGGCAAAGACCCCACCAGGGAGTGACACAGTCACTACACTGCACACGTGGATAGCTGCCCAGCTCACAATTTTCCATTCTGTGAGTCCCTATCTTCTAGGGGTATAGCCACTGGACCCCGAAGTAGACACGTAACCCAAGGTGGAACAATCAAACAGTCCCCCTCATAGATTTAAACTGGGCACGGAGAGACGGCAACTTGACCTGAGTTCCCAGCTGAGTCTTGTTCAAGCAAGGGAGGCCGAAAGAACGCCACCCCGGCTGCTAAGAATCTGCACTCTGAGAGCTGGGTGATTGGCTTTTCCTTTTATGTTAAAAACTGCTCCAGTAAGCAAGAAAGAATGAAGAAAGCCAACGAGATTTTGACTGATATTGCAGAATGCCCCCCGTGGGGGCTGCTGCAATTTAAACTGTGCCAGCAATGTACAAAAATTCTTCTTTCCCCAAAGAAGAAAACCAAAGACACAAGGAAAAGACTAGTCCAAAGGATTAATGGACTACAACTACCACAGCCTCCGCCAGACTGAGTCCAGGACAACTAGATGGTGTCCAGCCACCACCACTGACTGCTCTGACAGGGATCACAATAGAGAGGGTCCTGGACAGAGCTGGAGAAAAATGGAGAACAAAATTCTAACTCACAAAAGAAGACCAGACTTACTGGTCTGATAGAGACCGGAGAAACCCCAGGAGTATGGCCCCCGGCCGTCATTATAGTAATGAAGTAATGAAGTCACTCCTAAGGTTCACCCTTCAGCCAAAGATTAGACAGGCCCATAAAACAAAGCAAGGCTAAAGGGCCGCACCAGCCCAGGGGCAAGGATCGGAAGGCAGGAGGGGACAGGAAAGCTGGTAATGGGGAACCCAAGGTTGAGAAGGGGAGACTGATGACATGTCATGGGGGTGGCAATCAATGTCATAAAACAACATGTGTATTGATTGTTTAATGAGAAACGAATTTGCTCTGTGAGCCTTCATCTAAAATACAATTTAAAAAAAAAGAAAAATGAAATTGAGAACTAAGAAAAAAAAAGCTATTCCAGGAGCCTTCCAATACTTTCCATTTTTGCATAAATTAGCCAGTAACAAAAGGGCCATAACTAATAGCCCCACAGAATTTAAAAATACCAATGGAGTCACAGAGAAAATCCAGCAAAATAAAAACATGCTATCTTAAAAACACAAACTGCACTCATCAAAATTCATGAGTGTCACATTTTATTTGGAAGAAAATATGTTTTTCTAAATAAATATATGAATAAGAAGGCAAAATAAAGATATAAAATAGATATCATCAAAGGATTTAGAAAAAAAGAGTAAAAGTCATTGAACATTGCTCAAGGGAATAGCGCTGAATACACCAGAAATAAAGATAATATTTGGTCAACAAACAGTGGTTAATCCTCAGAAGACTAACTAAAATACTAAACCACTGAACCAACTTAAACAAAAAACTGAGAAAAATTAGACAGCTATGAATTCCACGATGAGAGAGAATTGGCAGTTAAAATAAGACCGCGCCCGTGTGACAAAGATGTAGCTGTGTTTATAAGCTTAAATTACACATTTATGAAACATGCATAGGGGTTAACTACACTGTAACTTCACTGCTTACCAGCTAGTTCCTTTGTTGTTGTTTTTTAAGTCCCAGGTGACGAAATCTGCCGGGAATTATAAATCAGCAATACTTGAATCCAGGCAGGTGGAAACAGCTCAAGGAGGAATCAGATCTGGGGTGCCTGGAAGAAGCGGTACAATAGCGTACCCACGGTTCTCTGAGGCTGTTGTCAGCCGCCGTGGAGTCCACTCTGACTCATGGCACCCTCACGTCCAACAGAATGAAACGTTGCCTAGTCCTGTGCCATGTTCACGGCCGTTGATAGGTTCGAGTCTATTGAAGCCACTGTGTATTTTGAGTGCCTTCCAGCCTCGGGCTCATCTTCCAGCACTATATAGGACAATATTCTATTGTGATCCATAGGGCTTTCATTGGTTAATTTTCATAAGTAGATTGCCAGGCCTTTCTTCCCAGTCTTAGCCTGGAAGCGCCTCTGAAACCTGTACACTATGAGTGACCCCGCTTTTATTTGAAACACTGCTGGCTTACCTTCCAACATTATAGCAACATATAAGCCACCACAGTATGACAAACTGACAGACGGGTGGTGTCCTCTGATTAGCAGACACTTTTTAGTGGCTCTTGCAACAACCCCTGCCACTGTCCACACATTGTCCACAGGGAGCCTAGCTGCTGCTCTCACGCAGGGTCCAGTCTGCATCCTTTCTTCACATTCCCACTCCACACCCCACTTCGTTCCGGCCCCGACTTGTGGTGATCATGCTATCAGGATGTCTGTCAAAGGCAAAGATCCCCATATCACCCCACCCTGTTTTAGGGGGAGCTCAAAGGACCTCTCTCTCTCTCTTGTCGGGCCACTTCTGCCACTCCCAACCCTCCTCTCCCCAGTCCAGCTCAACCACCTTTCAAAGCCTCGGGATTTCACCAACAAAAGTGTGGGTGGGGATTATTTTCTGGGCTTTCTGCTTTTGGCCCAGCAACCCCAAAGCCGTTAATAACCCCCTGAAATAATGGAAGGCAGAATCTGGCTTCCTTGGAAGCAGAGAGGAGAAAAAAATGCTAACAGCAGCAAGAAACCAACACAAATTAAAATTTCAGGAAACCATTCCAACATCAAGGAGCCTTGGTGATGCAGTGGTTAAGTGCTCAGCTGCTAACCAAAAGATCCACAGTTGGAACTCACCAGCAGCTCCATGGGAGACAGATGTGGCAGTCTGCTTCCATAAGGATACACCCTTGAAAACCGAAGAGGGCAGTTCTACTCTGGCCAACAGGGTCGCTGTAAGTCGGAATCGACTGGACATCAACGGGTTTGATTTTTTTTTTCTAATCTTGACGTCATGTCTTCATTTCCTAATTCAGCTGCACAAAATTACCACAAATAGGTGGCTTTAAAGAACACAAATATATTGTCTTACAGTTTTGGAGGCTAGAAGCCCAAATCGGGCCATCAGCTCCAGGAGAAAATCCCTATTTATCAGTAGCCCCGGTGTTCCTTAACATCCTTGGCTTGTGGCTGGTTCCTCCTGTGGCCTCTTCCCTGGTGTTTGTCTGTGTGGCCGGTTTTGCTTTTTCCTTTTTATAGGACACCATTCAGAAAGGATTATGTTTAGGGCCCACCCTACTCCAGCATGACCTCATTAACGTTACACGGAAAAACCTAATTTCCAAACAGGGTCATATTTACAGGTGCCCAAACCAAACCAAACCAGGTGCCGTGGAGACTACTCCAAATCATGGTGGCCCCATGTGTGTCAGAGTAGAACTGTGCTCCAGAGAGGTTTCAGTGGCTGAGGTTTTGAAAGTAGGACACCAGGCCTTTCTTCCAAGGCACCTCTGGGTAGACTCATACCTGCAACCTGTTGGTTCGCAGCCAAGTGTGTTAACTGTTTGAACCACCCAGGGATTCCATTTTCAGGGATAGGGGTTAGCATTTCAACATGTTTTGGGGGACACCAATTCAATCCGTAAAACAATGTCCCTGTGGGTGGTACAGATGACTCTGCGGTTCCCTGAATGAGACCTGACCCATTGACTAGAAGCTGTTAGTGGTGTTGGTCTGGACGTCCACGGAGAAGGCATACTGGCTGACTGAGAAGAGCTGACCACAAGAGGGAGCTGTCGTAACTCCTGACAGCAGCGCTTCCATTCTTGCACGTTCTCTCTAGGAAGGAGCACAGCGTTTTTAAGAGGCCAGTGAACATCACCGAATCACTATGGAGATAAATGTGTTATTTTTTATTTTCTTGAGAAAATGAGTACATTTCAAAGAATAAATCTATGTGACGCTAATTGTAGCAGTAATTTAAAAATCTGTAGCTTTATGGATTTTCTTTGAGAACATTATTGTTTTAAATTATTAGAAATATATTATTGCAAATAGGAAATAATTAAGTATAATCATTTATAAACTTGATTATTGAAGATATGCTCAATGTTTTAGATGTTCTTTATAAAACACAACCATCATTGTGATTCATCAGATTAATAATAACAGGACACTCAGAGTCTCTGGAATTGGGAAATAAAAGAACACTTCAGGATTTCACCCACAAAAATCTGTCCCCAAATGTCCTATTATAAAGCATCACAGGAATTGTGCTATTTTTGTTACATTAAGAAATTATATAGAAGGAGTAACTAGCTTGCTAATATTAATAAAAATTTTATCTTCTTCAACTAATTCTACCCATTATTTTCTAGCAGCTAGTAGACTTTTTTGTTGATTCTTTGGGTTTTATGCATAGATAAACTTATCTTCTAATAAAAATCGTTTTATTTCTTCTTTTAGCTAACATTAAATTTATATAATTAATGAGTAATCTTGGGATACCTGGATAATTTTTAAGTCAATCTAAATTTGTTGCCAAGGAAAAAGACAGTGAATATAAAACCAAGCATCTCTTACTTCTGATATTTATGTATTATAGCATGGCCATCGTTAACAATTAAAAAGGTGTGCAGGTACCCCTGATTTGGGTGTGTATGTATTTGTTTTTGCCCTTTATGTAATGTAGCAGACATGTGAACGGTGCTTGTGGAGAACAAACCTCTTCAACAGGCCCGGAGTGTCTACTACAGGGCTTGCGTGTGATGGCTCTTGGTTTCCAGTTCCTCTGTGCTCATGGGAGTCTGAGTGATGCAAGCAGTTTGAGATTGGCTACTAAGCTAAAGGTGGGTGGTTCAAATCCACTCAAAGACTCCAAGAAAGAAAGGCCTGGCAATCTGCTTCTGTAAAGATTAGAGCCAAGAAAACTCTAGGCTTGAGCAGTTCCACCCTGTACCATGTGGGGTTGCCATGAGTTGGAATCGACACGATGGCGATGGATTTGGTTTTTTGGTTTGCTATGCCTGTGGGAAGGAGCCCTGGTGGCACAATGATTAAGCGCTCTGCTGTTAACTGAAAGGTTGGTGATTTGAACCCAGCAGCTGTTCCTCGGGAGGAAGATGTGGCAGTCTGCTTCCATAAAGTGTTTCTACTCTGTCCCGTAGGGTCCTATGAGTCAGAATTGACTCGAGGGCAGTGGGATGGATGCCTGTGGAGAACAGAGGTAGCTGCTTTGTTAAAGAGTTGTAACCAGCTTGCACAGTATGACAGGTGCAAAAACATATGAATATGCAAGATAATGTTGTGTGTGTCTGTTAATGTAATTTTTGTAGTTTTATTAAGATGGAAGATTCAGTGCCTTGTACACATGTCCTTATATAACATGTTCATAGATTAAGATATTTTAAATTTAAAATAAAAAGCTTTAACAGTTATCTCACCGTGCATATTTGTGTATGTTTAAACCAAAAAAAAAAAAAAGAAATCTTTTACAGTAAAATGAAAGCCAGGCCCTGTGTAAGGCAGAAACCTGTCAGAGAAGGAAAACTCAAATATTTTCCACTAAAACTTGCATTAGAAAAGTGGTAAGGCTGCACCCTGTCAAAGGCAAAAAAACTTGTGAGACTCAGAAAAACAAGGCAGTCCCGTTGAGTTCCAGCTCTCACAGGTTTCGCTACAGTAGTTTGACCACGTCATCAAAAATGTTGTCGTTAGTTGCCTTCAAGTCGATTCTGACTCATGGCTACCCCATGTGTGCAGAGTAGAACTACTCCACAGGGTTTTCAAGGCTGTGACCTTTCAGAAGCAGACTGCCAGGCCTGTCTTCCAAGGTGCCTCTGAGAGTTTCAAACCACCAATCTTTCAGCTAGTAGTCGAACACTTAATGGTTTAACCAGGGACTCCTTTATTAAAAACACCGTTGCCCAACGGGCAAAGACAGATCCTCGCAAGGAGCCAAGGAATGCCTGGGGCTATCAACAAGGAATGAACAAGTCTGTCTTGGAAGAAGTACAACCAGACTGCTCCATAGAAGTAACGATGGCAAGACCTCATCTCATGTACTTTGGACATGTTATCAGGGGAGACAAGTCCCTAGAGAAGGACAGCATGCTTGGTAAAGTAGGGGGTCAGCAACAAAGAGGAAGACCTTTAAGGAGATGGATTCACACAGTGGCTGCAACGATGGGCTCAAACACAGCAACGATTGTAAGGATGGCGCAGCACAGGGCAGCGTTTCGTTCTGTTGTACATAGGGTGGCTGTCTTGGCCATCTAGTGCTGCTATAACAGAAATACAAGTGGATGGCCTAAACAAAGAGAAGTTTATTCTCTCACAGCCCGGTAGGCTAGAAGTCTGAATTCAGGGCACAGGGTCCAGGGGAAGGCTTTCTCTCTCTGTTGGCTCTGGAGGAAGGTCCCTGTCATAAGCCTTCCCTTGGTCTGGGAGCATCTCAGCTCAGGAACCTCAGGTCCAAAGGATGTGCTCTGCTGCCCCCACTGCTTTCCTGGTGGTACGAGGTCCCCTACTCTCTGCTTGCCTCCTTTTCCTTTAATCTCTTGTAAGATAAAAGGTGGTACAGGCCACGCCCCAGGGAAAATCACTTTACATTGGATCAAGGATGTGACCTAGGCAAGGGTGTTACGTCCCACCCTAATCCTCTTTAACCACAGGCAAAGATTATGATTTATAACACATAGGTAAATCACAGAATGGAGAGCAACTACACAATACTGGGAATCATGGGCTAACCAAGTTGACACATATTTTGAGGGGACACAATTCAATCCATGACAGTGGCTATGAGTCAGAACCGACTCGACTATACCTAACAACAACAATTCTTTTGGCAGAAACCCTGGTGGCATAGTGGTTAAGTGCTACAGCTGGTAACCCAAGGGTTGGCAGTTCAAATCCACCAGGCACTTCTTGGAAACTCTACAGAGCAGTTCTACCCTGCCCTATAGGGTCGCTATGAGTCAGAATCGACTCGACGGCACTGGGTTTTGTTTTTATCTTCCAGTAGTTACCTGAATAGGGTGTTTGAAAGATAAAATGTTTTGAGACCTACGCGTGTCTTGATCTTATGCTCCCATTTGATTGATAGTTGAGCTAAGTATGAGATTCTAAGTTGGATATCATCTTCCTCAGGTCTGATGGTATTTCTCCATTGCCTTCATTATGTTGCTACTGAGAAGTCTGATGTTCTGATGCTTATTCCTTTGTATGAAACTTGTCCTCTCTTCCACAAAGCTTTTAGGATCTTGTTCCCAGTCTTCTGAAATTTCATGATGGTGTGTTTTGGTGTGGGTCTAGTTTTCTCTGTTGTCGTGGGCACTGGATAAAAAGACGAAACTCGCGGTCGAGTTGATTCTGACTCACAGTGCTCTATAGGACAGAGCAGAACTGCCTCATAGTGTTTCCAAGGAGTGGCTGGTGGCTGCCAGTCTGAGACAGATGGAATTAACTGTGCTGGTGGAACAAGAGAGCTGTCAAAAGATTACCATCTAGAAGCTGGGTAAACAGGAACCACACACTGTCAACACGAGATAAGGTTGAAACAACCCGTGAATTACTATCTCCTTCTTAGTGTTTTTCTAGTCCCTTCCCCCTTTACAGGCTCAGCCTGTGCAGAAGAACAAAGTGTGACCGCTGTTTAACCTTCCTTAGCCCTCTGAAGATGGCGATGTAGTGACGAAGATCAGTGTGCTTGCACTATATCCCATAATAAGTGACGCCAAGGGCCGCCAAGGGGACTCCATCTTGAATAATCAGCGGGTTCCATCTTGGATTCCAGATGAGCAGACAACCTAATTAGCATGCACCTCCATTCTGAGAACTACCTGCCCTTTGAAAGAAGTCCATTAAATATTCATTACTCTGTTGTCTCAACCTAACCCATATAAGCCCTAGCCTCACTTCCTTTTTCTGAGTCAGTCTTTGGAGAGGCTTAGTCCCACTCTGACTCCTTTTGCTTGACTCAAGCAAAATAAAGCTTGCTGAAGATAAAGTTTGTCTTTCACATGTATTCTTCCTCCAGAAAAGACAAGGACCCTTTGTGTCAGATTGGTGATTGGTAACAGACCTTTTGGTTAGCAGCCATAGCTCTTAACCACCGCACTACCAGGGCTCTGGGCACTGGATAGGACGTTTCATTCTAAACACTGAGATTCTTCCATGCTGGAAAAACTTTTTGGATTATTTCTTAAGTAATTTTTCTCACCTTTTTTGTTTACCTGTTCTCTCTTTCCAGAATTCTGAGACTTAGATGTTGAGAATTCTGCACTGCCCTCTATTTCTTAACTTTATTCTGCATGTCTTTGTCTTTTTGCTCTGTTTTCTGGAAGGTTCCCTCAAACTTACCTTTCAGATTTTCTTTTGAATTCTCCATTTCAGCTCTGTGACTTTTAATTTCTAAGACCTCTTTTGTGTTCTATAATTTTTTAAATAGCATCCCATCTTTGTTACATGGATTCGATAGATTTTATAAATTTCTGTGGAGATTGATGACAGCTGGTCTTTGTTTGTTTTGGCCTTTGCGTAGTACCTGTTTTCCTCAGGACTTTTTTTCTGTTTTGTTTTTTGGCCACTCCTTCCCACACTGGGTGCTTTCCTCCAGTGTTTGGGGAGCTGGCTCTCTGCTCATAGTCAGGCCTGTAAGGCCCACTGAAAGCTCCCTGTGTGAAGGTGTGGCTCTCTGCTCATAGTCAGGCCTGTAAGGCTGACTGAGAGCTCCCTGTGTGAAGGTGTGGCTCTCTGCTCATCTTCAGGCCTGTAAGGCCCAGTGAAAGCTCCCTGTGTGAAGGTGTGGCTCTCTGCTCATAGTCAGGCCTGTAAGGCCCACTGAAAGCTCCCTGTGTGAAGGTGTGGCTTGTCTACAGTGGGCTCAGGCAGAGGGATTTGGCTTGGTTTACAGTTTACACATGACACCATTGGTATGCATCTTTCCCTTGGGAAGATCACATTTGTCTGATAATTTTCTAATCTGTTGCCTGGAGGGCGGAATGGTTTCTGCTAGGGCTCAAGGAGCCAGGTTAGGCTTCAGGGAGAAAATGGCCGGAAGAACTTCGAAAATTGAGCATGTAAACTTCCATTTCATCCCTCTGCTTTTGATCTGGTAATCCTATTTTAGGAGTCCATGGATGGTGCAAATAGATAATGAGCTCAGCTGCTAACCAAAAAGTTAGAGCTTCAAGTCCACTCAGAGGTATGTTGGAAGAAAGACCTGACAATCCACTTCCAACAGATCACAGCCATTGAAAATCCTATGGCGAGCAAGGAAATGCGTGAGTTGGAGCCGCTCGCTCGTCAGCAAGCCATGTGACACCGTCTTCAGCTGTGCCTGGTGTTCACGGCCCAGAGGTAAATGAAGATTTACTGTTTTGTAAGCACACCCTGATTTTAGACCCTCATTAACCCTCTCCCAAAATTCTCGATAAACCTGTGGATTTGGTGGAGGAGGCTATTATTAGTGCTTCTCAGCTTTCTCCACTGCTGGCTTATGATTCAGAATTCTTGCTTCCGGTAAGTCAATTTACTTTATCTATACTTTCCGACTTCCAAAATTCTGTTTGTTTTTTTCTTCCTTATCCTCTTTGTCCTAATTGTTTATGCCAATTAAGATTACTGAGGATTACTGGGAGAGGAGTGTGTATATTCAACTGGCCATCTTATTTGGAACTCTGAAATCATTCCGTTCTTCGTCCAGCATAGTTAAACTGCAAACATGAGAAAAGCATCACCATTTCATAACCCTTCACCGTTCTTCCACTCTTGTTCCCCTCACCTAACTTTCTGCCATTGCTGCCCTGAAGGAATGAGCAAAGGCGTTTGGCATCAGAGACAAAACAGAAATACCACACTGTATTCAGGCCACCACAGTTTGTAGTGTACCCAGCTCTATCAGGAGATGCCAAGAAGCCAGGAATGGTATTATCATTCACAAAAGATGCCTAAAAGTAGTTAAAAAGCACAATATAAACAGAAATGAGCTTCCTTAATTGTGTAACTTCTCTGCATGCGGTGAAATGCTCCCTTGGCCATGAGCCAGTAGATCAGGAATTTTCCGGAAGTGGTAATATTTTTACTCTGATTTGGCTCTTAAAGATTCAAAATTGTGTGTGGCTTTTTTTGAGCAGCAAATTAGGTATATTTAGCAATTTTTATACAAATTCATGACATCGGTTACAATTTTCACGACGTATCAGCGTTCTTGTTGTTTCCATTCTTTTTTTTTTTTTGGTGCGTTGGATGAAAGTTTACAGAGCAAATTAGTTTCTCATTAAACAATTAATACACATACCGTTTTGTGACATTGGCTGCCACCTCCATGTGTCAACACTTTCCCCTTCTCACCCTTGGGTTCCCCATTGCCAGCTTTCCTGTCTCCTCATGCCTTCTTGTCCTTGCCCCTGTGTTGGTGAGCCCATTTAGAAAGTTGTGTTTGTTTTAATTGAGGCAACAACCAAATGCTTAAGAGACAAGATGCTACCGAATTAACTGGGCACAGCTGGAGAGGACAGAGACTGCTCAAGGGTAAGCTTGGGAATGTCTCAAGAAAGCCTCCCCCGAAACAGATGACACAGGTTGGTTACCTGTTGGTAATTGTTGCAGATGGGTGACGGGTACCTGAGCGTTTATTAAGCAATTTTTCTCTACTTGGTTGTTGTTGTTAGATGCCTTCAGGTAGGTCCCCATGACTCAGGGCGACCCCGCTCACAATGGGATCGGATTGCTGCGATCGATATGGTGTTACTTGGCCGATTTTTTGGAAGTACGTTGTCAGGTCTTTCTTCCTTTCTCTACTATATTTAAGCTTAAATTTTTTCATAACAAAAAGTATTGAAGGGAGAGGAGTAGAAAGCCTCATCCGAGCGATCTCCTTCACCATCGGCTGTCTGGAATTATTTGGATGTTAGCTCTCCAGTACCTTCTCACACTGGCCAAAAACAATAAGTAAATTCAAGGAAAGTTTTCTGTGTGGCAAGGCTCACTTCCCCTGCCAGTTTATACTTGAACAAACATGCTCACGTGCACACATACATGCACACACGCACACACACACATGCATATGCACACATGCACGTACACACACGTATGCACACATACATGTAGGCATGCACAAATGCACACTCATATATCTCCCTGACTGCAATACTCCACAGCAGTGTCTTGACTGCGCTGTGGCAGCACCGCAACGCGGTGGGAAGATTACAGAACAGCAGTCAGGAAGTATGCGTTCTAAGACCTTGTGCAAATCACATGCTCCCTGGGCCTCCGTTTATGCATCTGAAAAATGACAGAGAGAATTTCCGTAATTACTAAAGTCTCCCCCAGGGGCAGCGTCCATGATCCTATGCTTAAATGACCTGCTGGTAATGTGACCTTCCTGTTATTAACATCTTGCTCTCAACAACTGGCCACAGGCTCGAGCCCATTATTTTGACATCCGCCTGTGCAAGTGGGTAGAGAGAGTGTGCAGAGATGGAGTGACTGGACCCAACAGGGCTTTATCAAGGGCTGTTTTGTGATTGCCTGTAATTGCAGGGATGGTCTTCTGAAAATACTGTTCCCAGGAATTAAGAAACCCTCTTCAGTGTTTCAAAGTCCCCGTTTCATTCCAGGCCTCCTTGTGCTTCCTTGTACATGCCGTCTTTTCACTGACTTTCTCTTTTGCAAGGAAGAAGGCTATGATCACAGTCATTTCCTTCTTACAGGCTCACAGTCTTAGAATCACTTGCTTCTACACCAGAGGGGGACCTGGAAAATGTGTTTTGCACCTGCTCACTTAGAACTTCATAACTTATAACCCCATTTAAAGTTGGTTAAAATGGTGGGTGCCATATCTACAGATTTTTCTTACAGGAATTTGCCACCTAGATAAACTGGCACATGTGACAAAGGACCCGTGTTCAGGAAGGTTTGGTGCAAAGTTGTTTGTCAAAGCAAAAGCCCAGATACAGCACAGATGCCTATCAATGGAGAAATAGTAAGTAAATCCAGTCCTGGATACAGCAGAGATACATATCAATACAGAAATAATAAATGAAACGGGGCCCACCCACGCCATGGACCTCTGTGCCAGAGGAGGCCGGTCCGTAGGTTCTGATGGGTTAATAAGGAGGGTGGAGAATAAAACACAGAGGGCTCCCCTTGTGTGAACGCAGGGACTTGGGGATAATAATAAAAATAAAAACCAAAAACCAAACCCAGTGCTGTCAAGTCAATTCTGATTCATAGCGACCCTATAGGACAGAGTAGAACCGCCCCATAGAGTTTCCAAGGAGTGCCTGGGGGATTCGATCTGCCGCCGACCCTTTGGTTAGCAGCCGTAGCACTTAACCACTACACCACCAGGCTTTCCAATAATAAAAATACCTGGCATTTATTAAGTGATTGCAATATGCCTGGCTCGCTCCTAAGCACTTCACGTGTATTAATTAACTCACTTAAAACTCCAACAACCCTGTGAGGTAGACGCTATCATTGTCCCCTTTTAGACAACTGAGGAAACTGGGCTTGGCCAATGTTGTGCAGTTAGTGAGTGGCTGAGCCAGGATTCAAACCTGGGTGGCCTGATGAGAGAGCCCTGGCCTTACCCACTGAGGTGCACACACACGTATGTGCACACACACGCAAACACAAGCACACGCACACACGTACGAGCGTGCATGCGTGCACACACATTTCTGGGAGGGTGTCAGTGCCAGTGGCATGGTATCAGTGGTTTCCCTCTGGGGAGCAAGGACCCGGGGGCTAGATGTTTCAGGTGAAGGTGAAATACTTGTTACTAAACAGCTTTTTGTGCTATTGGCATCGTATCATATACTTCTATTTTCAAATAACAAAGATATTGTTAGTATTTTTTGGAAAAGTCACCTGATATGAAGAATCATAAAGCAGGAGCAGTAAAAGATCACTTTTGTGATTCTAATATGTGCAATATTTTTCTTTTCTTGGCCCTCACTTTTCACCTTAAACTCCCAGTCAGCCTACCATTGGCCTCAAATACCTACCAAAAAATAAGAACCCCTGTGAAAATGGCTGCTTACGTTTCACTACATATAATGACCCCTGTTTGAGACTAGGAAACCCTGGTGACGTAGTGGTTAAGTGCTACGGCTACTAACCGAAAAGTCGCAGTTCGAATCCACTAGGCACTCTTTGGAAACTCTATGGGGGCAGTTGTACTCTGCCCTATAGGGTCGCTATGAGTCAAAATCAACTGGAAAGAAACAGGTTTTTTTTTTTGTTTGAAACTAGGAGCCCTGGTGGTGCAGTTGTTAAGTGCTCAGCTGCTAACTGAGAGGCCGGTGGTTTGAACCCACCAGTGGTTCCACGGGAGAAAGATGTGGCAGCCTGTTTCTGTAAAGATTACAGCCTTGAAAACCCTCTGGGGCAGTTCTACCCTGTCCTGAAGGGTCACTACGAGTCAGAATTGACTCAATGACAATGAGTTTTGGGTTTTTGGGTTTGAAACCATGGCATTCAAACAGTTTTTGTAGCATTTGAATGATACATAAAACGATTCCCTATAATAACATTTACACTTAGTTTTATAAACCAGTAACTAAACCCAGTTTATCACTGTAAAGAAGAAATGTTAGTTTTCACTTGTACATGGCAGGCACATGGAACGTTGCATGCAGTAGGTGCACAGGTTGCTTTTTTCTTTTGTGACACGTCCCTGTGGAAAGCCCGAGATGTGACCAACCAGCCTTTTAATTCACAGGACAGTGGTTGTGACAAATCAGAGTTCACTCCTAACTCCAGTGTTTTCCATGAGAAATTTCCATTTTGTAGGAAAATTGTTCTAGATTAAGAAAGAAAAATGAAAGGATTCTTTTATCCTGTTACCCTTCATACCTCTTGGAATATTCCTGAGGTATACGTTTTCAAAGTCTTTATTCAAATAAAATCTAGTGTACATACGAATATAAATTGGCAAGTATTGCACAGTCCATTAAATGGTTTATATACTCCCTTAAAAAAAAAAAAAAAACAGCAGCCATTAAGTCAACTCTGACTCGTGGTGGCCCCACGTGTGTCCGAGTGGGACTGTACTAAGCAGAGCTTTTAAGGGCTGAGCTTTTTGGAAGTGGATCACCAAGCCTTTCTTCTGAGGTGCCCCTGGGTAGACTCAAACTGCTTACCTTTTGGTTAGCAGCCGAGCTTGTTAACTGTTTGCATCACCCAGGGACACCCTAGAAAATGAGGAGAGTTGCTCATGAAGTAAGCTGCCTGGATTATGTGACAATTTAGGGGATAGCACATTGTGCCAAATTGGCCAGTAAGCCAAGAAAGTTCACACAGATTCATGGAATTAGATCATTTAAAGAGATCTCAAGACTTCTGTCACTCCTGGTCATTCCTGAATCTGGCTGGCAGTGAGAATCATCTCGGGAGTCTTTTTTGTCATTGTTGTTATTGTTTTTAATACACAATACTGGGCTCTTTCCAGAAGGCAGTGGCTCTGGGGGGAGATACAAGAATTTACAATCCGTTGCAGTTGATTTCTGGTGCTCGGCCAAGTGTGGGAACCACTGACCGGTTTATTCCGCTCTATTTACTGATATAGATTTTGCTTATCTAATTGTGCTGGAGTATCTAGTTAGCTATGAATAATGGCATGCCTTATAACCCATTTGAAGACATAGCCTGCTCCATTTGTATGGACTGTACAAATAACACTCCATAGAACAACAAGTCACACGTGCAGCATTCATAGTTAGTAAAAGGCCTTTGTATATGCTCTAACAAGGCAATATGGCCCAGTAGTCAAGGCTACAGTTTCCAGAGTCAGGCTGCTTAGCTTAGATCCCAGCTCTACTGCTTCTTACTATGTGGCGTTGGGCTCTTTTCTTGTTTTTGTTTTAAGTATTCTACGTGCTTCACTTTCTTCATCTGCAAAATGAAGGTAATACTAGGACCATCACGGAGTTGCTGTAAAGCGTGAATGAGTTAATACTTTCAAACCCTTAGATCAGGGCCTGACATATAGTAATTACTCAGCAGATATTAGCTGTTAGTCTGTGCGATCTTCACAAGGTATTATTACCACACTTTTAAGTTTGTGGAAATGGAAGTTTGGAGAGTTTAAATTACTTGCTCCAGGCCATATGAAAAAAGAGTGGGGGCTTAAAACCACATCTTCAGACTCAAGATTCGATGCTCTTTTCACTGTCTGGCTTTTATGGGTTTTTTATTTAACATTATAGAGTTGTCTATCACTTTGATTCTTGCCAAGAGGATTTGTGAGGAAATTTAATATTGATTGACCAGAGGACTCCAGAAATATAAGAAAAACACCAAAAGACATAATTTAATAGAGAAGAGAGCTCACTTCAGAAACAGCTATTGAAGAATGGGAGAAAAATATGAAATAAAACTCAAATTCCTAAAAAAAAAAAAAGGCCAGACTTGCTGGATTGATAGAGACTAGATGAACCCCCAAGACTATCATCCTGAATACTCTTTAAGCTTGGAACTCAAACCACTCCCAGAGGTCACCTTTCAGCCAAGTGACAGATTGACCCATAAAATAATAATATTACCTGTGAGTGCTGGGCTCTTCAAAAGAATTGTCTAGATGAAACAAAATGGTTAACATTTACCCTAGACCACAGAAGAGAGCGCTGGGGGGACAGGGAAGCTAGATTAATGGAAATAAAAAAAAAAAACTAGATTAATGGAAATAGAACCACTAAAATGGAAATAACAAGAATGCTGATATGTCGTGAAGAACGTAACCAATGTCACTGAACCAAATCCAAAACCGGTTGCCGTGGAGCTGATTCTGACTCATAGCAACCCCGTAGGACAGAGTAGAACTGCCCCATGGGGTTTCCAAGGAGCGGCTGGTGGGTTCGAACTGTTGACCTTTGATTAGCAGCCGTAGCTCTTAGCCACTGCGCCCCCTCAAATCAATACAATGGATCTTAATTCAACCCTGGGTAGAAACTGAACTGAGAGATCGGTCGTATGGAAACGGAAATATGTAAAGCCCCATATTCTTTTGTTTTTTAGTTGTGGTAAAATATATGTAGCATAAAATTTGCTCTTTTAACTATTTTTAAGTGTATGATTCAGTGGCATTAATTATACTCACAACGCTGAGCGGCCATCACCACTGTCTATTTCTAACACTTCTCATCACCCGGAATAGAAACTCTGCACCCATTAAGCAATAATTCCCCAGCACCACCTCCCCCCGCCCAGCCCCTAGTAACCACTAAGCTACTTTCTGTCTCTATGCATTTGCCTATTCTAGATATTTCAAGTGAGTGAGATCGTACAGTATTTGTCCTTTTGGATCTGGTGTATTTCATGCAGCAAAACATTTTCAAGGTTCATCCATGTCATAGCATGTATCTGAACTTCAGTCTCTTTATGGCTGAGTAACACCCCGTTGGATGAATATATCATATTACATTCATCCATTCATCTGTTGATGGGCACTTGTGTTGTTTCCACGTTTTGGCTATTGTGCATGGAGCTACAATGAACATCGGTGTACAGGTATCTTCTTGACTCCCTGCTTTCAACTCTTTTGTGTATACATCTAGTGGTAGAATTGCTGGGTCATATAGTAATTCTACATTTAACTTTTTGAGGAACTGCCAAACTGTTTTATATAGTGGATTCACCATTTTATATCCCCACCAGCAATGGACAAGAAGCCCTATATTCTTTAATTCAAACTTGGCAAGAGATTACAGCCAAAACCAGAAAGTACATGCCTAGTTTGGAGTTTAATTTAGAAAATAAAACGAATGGAGCAATCAGTACAGGTTGCTTGAGATGCAAGCTTTCAGCCACCCATTTACATCTCTTTAAACAGGCAAGGAAAAGGTTACCAAATATTTACAAACCTGTTACCATAAAGTTTAACTTAACTCTATATTTATTCTCTACCTTTTTATCTTAAAGTTGAGTTTCTAAATTCTTGTTAGGAGAGCAAAGAGCTTTCTTATAAATTAAGGGGTTATTTTTAGTAGTTCTAAGGAATATTTACTTATAATCAAGAACATTTCAAGAACAATTATTATTCAAATTTATGCACCAGCCACTAAGGCCAAAGATGAAGAAATTAAAGATTTTTACCAACTTCTGAAATTGATTAACATGCAATCAGGGTACATTGATAATTTACTGGAGATTGGAATTTGAAAGCTGGAAACAAAGAAGAAAGATCGGTAGCTGGAAAATATGGCCTTGCTGACAGAAAGGATGCTGGAGATCCCATGATAGAATTTTCCAAGACCAATGACTTCTTCATTGCAAATACCTTTTTTCAACAACATAAACTGTGACTATACACATGGACCTCGCCATAAAGACTACACAGGAATCAAATTGACTACATCTGTGGAAAGAGACAATGGAAAAGCTCAATATCATCAGTCAGAACAAGGCAAGGGGCAGACTGGATCAGACCATCAATTACTCATATGCAAGTTCAAGTTGAAACTGAAGAAAGTTAGAACAAGTCCACAAGAGCCAAAGTACGACCTTGAGTATATCCCACCTGAATTTAGAGACCATCTCAAGAATAGATTTGACCCATTGAACACTAATGACCGAAGACCAGACCAGTTGTGAAATGACATGAAGGACATCATACATGAAGAAAGTAAGAGGTCATTAAAAAGACAGGAAAGAAAGAAAAGACCAAAATAGATGTCAGAAGAGACTCTGAAACTTGCTCTCGAATGTCGAGTAGCTAAAGCGAAAGGAAGAAATGAGGAAGTAAAAGAACTGAACAGAATATTTCAAAGGGCAACTCGAGAAGACAAAGTGAAGTATTATAATGACATGTGCAAAGAGCTGGAGATGGAAAACCAAAAGAGAAGAACATGCTCTGCATTTCTCAAGCCGAAAGAACTGAAGAAAAAATTCAAGCCTCAAGTTGCAATATTGAAGAATTCTGTAGGGGAAATATTAAACGACTCAGGAAGCATCAAAAGAAGATGGAAGGAATACACAGAGTCACTATATCAAAAAGAATTGGCTGATGTTCAACTATTTCAAGAGGTAGCATATGAGCAGGAACCGATGGTACTGAAGGAAGAAGTCCAAGCTGCTCCGAAGGCATTGGTAAAAAACAAGGCTCCAGGAATTGACCGGATATCAATTGAGATGTTTCAACAAATGGATGCAGTGCTGGAAGTGCTCACTCGTCTATGCCAAGAAATTTGGAAGACAGCTACCTGGCCAACTGACTGGAAGAGATCCACAGTTATGCCTATTCAGAAGAAAGGTGATTCAACCGAATGAGGAAATTATTGAACAATATCATTAATATCACATGGAAGTAAAATTTTGCTGAAGATCATTCAGAAGTGGCTGTAGCAGTATATCAACAGGGAACTGCCAGAAATTCAAGCCAGATTCAGAAGAGGATGTGGAACCAGGGATATCATTGCTGATGTCAAATGGATCTTGGCCGAGGGCAGAGAATACCAGAAGGAAGTTTACCTGTGTTTTATTGACTATGCAAAGGCATTTAACTGTGTGGATCATAACAAATTACGGATAACATTGCGAAGAATGGGGATTCCAGGACATTTAATTGTGCTCATGGGGAACCTGTACATAGATCAAGAGGCAGTCATTCAAACAGAACAAGGGGATACTGCAGGGTTTAAAATCAGAAAAGGTGTGCATCAGGGTTGCATCCTTTCACCATACCTATTTTTTTTTTTTTTATTCAATCTGTATGCTGAGCAAATAATACGAGAAGCTGGGCTATATGAAGAAGAACGGGGCATCAGGATTGGAGGAAGACTCATTAATAACCTGAATTATACAGATGACACAACCTTACTTACTGAAAGTGAAGAGGACTTGAAGCACTTACTGATGAAGATCAAAGACTACAGCCTTCAGTATGGATTATGCCTCAACATAAAGAAAACAAAAATCCTCACAACTGCCCAACAAGCAACATCATGATAAATGGGAAAATGATCAAAGTTGTCAAGGAATTCATTTGCTTGGATCCACAATCAATACCCATGGAAGCAGCAGTCAAGAAATCAAAAGACACATTGCATTGGGCAAATCTGCTGCAAAAGATTGCTTTAAAGTGTTGAAAAGCAAAGATGTCATTTGAGGACTAAGGTGCGCCTGACCCACGCCATGGTGTTTTCAATCACCTCCTATGCATGTGAAAGCTGGACGATGAATAAGGAAGAGCAAAGAAGAACTGACGCCTTTGAATTGTGGAGTTGGCAAAGAATATTGAATATAGCATGGGCTGCCAAAAGAATGAACAGATCTGTCTTGGAAGAATGCTCCTTAGAAGCAAGGGTGGTGAGACTACATCTCACATACTTTGGACATGTTGTCAGGAGGGATCAGTCCCTGGAGAAGCATATCATGCTTGGTAAAATGGAGGGTCAGCGAAAAAGAGGAAGGCCCTCTGTGAGATGGACTGACATAGTGATTGCAACAAGGAGCTCAAGCGTAACAATGATTGTGAGAATGGTGCAGGACTGGGCAGTCTTTCGTTCTGTCGTACATAGGGACACTATGAGTTGGAACCAGCACGATGTCACCTAATAATTATCAAGAATCTAGATATTTATTATATGAAAGTTGGTTTAGAATTTTTGATGAAGAAAACTGCTTATTCTTTCCAAGTTACAAATTGCTACTGAAGTGAGCTTGATTTTATCTACCAAGTTTGTAATTATTTACTAAATCCTCACTCATTTAACTCTGTTTAACTTGAGATCTGTGTAAACTCTCTTAAAATTAGGAACAAAGCTAAAGGCATTTATGACTTGTAAAAATTTGGGTTTTTTTTTTTTTTTTTTTCAGAAATGAAAACAAAGGGTCTCATTAGGTAAAAATCTTTGCATGCTGTGTTGGTAGCTAGTCAGATATGACTTAGAAGTCTTGGCCAAAATATTAATGCCTGTACCTGAGTACTGATAGCAAAAAAAAAAAAGAGAGGCGAGAGACTAAGGACAGCGGAGTACAGTTGAGTGTAAGCTTAATGAAAACCAACAGGTGCCAAGGTTGCTAGAAAATCCACTGCACCTTTAAGCTGGATCAGTAGATGTGTAGATAGAGACAATCCCTGCTCTAATTTGAATCACGCCTGAGTCGTATTTTAGGACCCAAGTGCCATGGTTTAGAGGAACCACGAGAGAACAGAATGTGGCCGTACGTGGCAGCCATGGGGCATACTGCTGGGACGTCCCTTGAGGAAAGAACTTGCCATTCAGTGGCCAGAAATGCAGCTGTAACACTTTTAGGAGCCACCTCAGCTCTCAGGCTGAAGCCAGGCTCTTCCCAAGTAGTCCCTAGCTAATGACTGAGCACACTGGGGCTGCTAGGGTCTGGCCAGTTTTTCCCAGTGTGGGTCTGTCTCCTCTAATTGACAATCTTGGCTCCAGAGCTCCTACTTGGCTTGCACAAGACATTGTGAGATCTGCAACACAGCCTGAGGCCTCCCTGCCTAATCCTGCTTCCTTCCCCACTTCCTTTCACAGGTGCCAGAACTGTGCCATAGCTTTCCCTGCTTAATTCACGTTTCTCCCCATTGTGTCTTTCACAGGCATTATCCCTGCTCCACCAATAAACTGGTGGCACTCCTAACTCCGTCTCAGGTTCTGGTTCTCAAAGAACTTAACTGACACTCCAGAGGAGGGTAATCAAGAGTGAAAAGAATAATAAAAGAAGGAAGTGGGGACCAGTGGTGAACGGCTGAGTCAAAGGGAGATGTTTATTCTGGAAGAGGGAAGATGTGAGGGAGATAGCAGAAGAGGCACTAGATGAGAATCCAAAGCCTTGGTTCTGTTCTGAGCTTGGTCTCTGTATGACCTTACTTCACCTTTCTTGATTTTCCTTCTTGTAACCTGTAAAGTGAAGTGCCATATCAAAAGTTCTGAGTACTCTATGCCTCAAATCATTCTGTCGAAGGACCAGGTTACAGCGTGACACACCCAAAACTCTATTTTTTTTTTTAAAGAAGATGTTTATACGTTGGTGGCCTCTTATTTATATTTTAGTGGCTGATATAAAAATCATGGGTCTCATCCTTACTGCCTTTCTGAACCGCCAGTGGGATGTGAACCTCTGACTGAGGACCAGTAGTTGATCTCTTCAGATTTCTTCTTGATTGCTCTAACAGACCGAAATAAAAGTACATAGTTCTGGGAAGGGGGAGGAGGTTTTCCCTCCAGACAGAGAAGGATTTTTTTTTTTTAGTAACATTTACTTTATTGTTTCCTAACTAGATTGTAGTATTTAATTTTAAGAAGCCATTTACCATTAGGTCTCTATAAAATTACACTGAATGTTGACCATCTTCTTTGGGCTTAGAAATTGTTTCTCCTTGAAATGCTACACTGCCTTCTGATCTTTAATTACAAAGGAGTAATCCTATTTCATAATTTTTTCTCTAAATTTTATTTATTTTGTTGTTGAGAATCTACACAGCAAAACACACACCACTTCAACAGTTTCTACACGTACAATTTAGTGATATTGATTACATTCTTCGAGTTATGCAACCATTCTCACCCTTCTTCTCTGAGTTGTTCCTCCTTCACTAACACAAACTCACTGCCCCTAAGGTTCCTATCTAACCTTTCCATTGCTGTTGTCACTTTGATCCTATATAGACAGTTGCTAAAAGAGCATTAATGCTCAAGGCAGATGTTTTTTAGTAGTTAAGTTAAACTGTTGTTTGGTTTTAAGATGGCTTCAGGGGATACTTTAAGCTTTAAAGATTATCACAGGACAATAATTTAAGGGGCTCATCCAGCCCCAGTGGCTCCAGAATGTCCAGAGTCTGTGAGAATTTTAAATTCTCTTCTGTATTTCCCCCACTTTAATCAGGATTCTTCCATAGACTCTTCGATCAAAATGTTCAGTAATGGTAGTCAGGTACCATCCAGTTCTTCTGGTCTCATGGCAAAGGAGGCAGTTGTTCATGGAGGCTATTAGCCACACATTCCATATCCTCCTCTTATTCCTGACTTTCCTTCTTCCTCTCTTGCTCCAGGTGAATAGAGACGAATTGTTGTGCCTTGGATGGACACGTCCAAGCCTTTAAGACCCAGGGCACTGTGCAACGAACTAGGAGGTAGAACAGAAGCACTATACACATTATTAGGTCAATTAACTGGAATGTTCCAAGAAACCATGACCCTAAGTCGCCAAGCCAAGGAACAAAACTTCATGAGGTGTTTGGATGTATACAAGCAGCCTCAGCAGCTACTCGTTCTTTTTTGTCATTGTAAATATATCTATCACACAACTTTTGCCAATTCAACTTTTTACAGGTGTACAGACTATTGAGAGCAATTACATTAATTAGCTGTGAAACTCTACTCTTAATCAGTGCAATTTTTTCTGTCACTGTTAACCTCCTTTTCCCCCTTCCCTTCTGCCCCGGTAACCACTAATAAATTTTGACCTGTATACATTTGCCTTTTGTTTTCTTTTTATATCAGTGAGGTCATACAATATTTGCCCTTTTGTGATTGGTTTATTTCACTCAGCATAATGTCTTCAAGCTCCATCCATACTGTAGCATGTATCAAGAGTTCATTTCTCCTGCTGGCTGAGTATGTTTTTTCTTTATCCATCTGTTGATGGGTAAAGAGGAATTTTTTTAACAAGTAAAAGAATCTGAAAATGAAATGGACTACCAGTAGAAATTGTAGGCTATCAGTGAAAATACTCAATCAGAGTCCTGATTATCATCGTCAGAAAGCTATAGACTGGGTTTCCTCAATGGATGTGCCTTGGCACACTGGTATTCCATTAACTCCTAAGGGGTGTGACCCAATTTTGATTAGTGTATATGTCTTACAGTGTGTTCCCTCAGAAACAGATCCTTAGACAAGGACTCAAGAGCAAATAATCTGTTTGGGAAGTGGTTCCAGGGGACACTGGTCAGGAAGTAGGAAAATGAAGCAGGAAAGAGAAGGAAGCCAACAAAGGGTGCTTTATTAAACAAGTTACTCTTGTGGACTACTGGGACTCAAACCTGCCGGGGACGTGTGAGATGACATAGAGCACGTGACTCAGAACTGTCCTACCCAAGGGGTGAGAGAGCTGGGGCACTTACCCATGATCCCACTGGCTGAGAGTGAGTTCCTGTGACTTTTGTTTCTGGCACTTCCTTCCTGGCCCTCTGCAGGCAGAGCAGGTTGCTGACGCCAGGAAAAAGCCTCCAGGGAGAGTCACAGGTGCTGACAGTTGGAAGTCAGGCCATATTTACAAAGATGGCTCCTGCCAAGGAGATAAGAACACACACCGACAGCTTCTCTCACAGCGTAAAATGTATTTTAGCCAAAACTGAGGGCATAATCTCTAACAGTTATTTATATTACACAGAACGTGCCACAGAACAAGTCACTATTTGGTTTAGAATGGACATGGCCTGCCCCGGGGAGGAGGTAAGAGAGGCGGCATTTGTTTTGAAACATGAATTTTCCTCTGTGAGTGTGAAGGACAGCTCTGTCAAAGCTGCTCTACCCAAACTATTCTATTAAAAAACCGTCACAATACAAAAGAGTCATCAAGTAAAGAGTGAAATTGCTGCAAATATCAATGCTTAAAGTGTGCAGTAAAGAATGTCAGTGTTCCAACAGGGAGTCCCTGATGGAGCAGGAGAACAGTGGGATGCAGATGTCAAATTCTCGTAAAAAGACCAGGCTTAATGGTCTGACTGAGACTAGAGGGACCCTGGGGGTCATGGGCCCCGGACCCTTTCTTAGCCCAAGACTGGAACAATTCCCAAAGCCAATTCACACAGGGATTGGACTGGACTATAACATAGATAATGATACTGGTGAGAAGTGAGCTTCTTGGCTCAAGTAGACACATGAGACTATGTGGGCAGCTCCTGTCCGGAGGTGAGATGAGAAGGCAGAGGGGGACAGGAGCTGGCTGAATGGACACAGGGAACTCAGGGTGGAGAGGAGGAATGTACCGTCTCATTAGGGGGAGAGCAGCTAGGAGTACATGGCAAGGTGTGTTTAAGTTTTTGTATGAGAGACTGACTTGTAAACTTTCACTTAAAGCACAATAAATAAATTTTAAAAAAAGGGAAAGAAAAGAAGGTAGTGTTCAAGACTGTACTTTTATGTTAAAAAGAATGATGCATAACTATATTCTTTTTTGTTATATAATTTTATTTTGTCGTTGAGAACATACACAGCAAAATGTAAACCAATTCAATAGCTTCTACATGTACCATTTAGTGACGTTGATTTATAACTATATTCTTGATATATGATGAATTGTACGGTGAAAAAGAGCAAAGTACAGAAAACATGAATAGTATGCCACCATTTGTGTATGTTATGGATTGAATTGTGTCCTCCAAAAATATGTGTTGAAATCTTAACCCCTGTACCTGTACATGGAGCCCTGGTGGTGCAGTAGTTAAGAGCTACAGGTGCTAACAAAAACGTCAGCAGTTCAAATCTACCAGCACCTCTTCGGAAACCCTATGGGGCAGTTCTACTCTGTCATATAAGGTTGCTATGAGTCAGAATTGACTCAATGGCAACAGGTTTGTTTCTTTGCACCTGTAAATATGACCCTGTTTGGATATAGGGGTTTTCTTTGCTATATTAAGTCATACCCAAGTAGGATGGGTCCTAAGACGAATTACTTCCAAGTTACAAAAAGAGCAGAATAGACACAGAGACACACACAGGAGAAGCAGACACCAAGGAACGCCAAGGATCGCCCTCAGTCACCAGAAACTAGGAGAGCAGGAGTCAACATGGCTGAGACCCTGATTTGGAATTTTAGACTGTGAGAAAATAAATCTCTGTTCTTTGAAGCCACTCATTTGTGGCATTTCTGCCAGGGCAGCACTAGGCAACTAATACAGTATTTAAAAAGGTATGTCTGTAACCATGTTTGCTAAGTATGCATTATCTCCAGAAAGATACCCTGGTCTTTGGTAACAGTGGTTGCCTCTGGGAATGTCTTAGTCTGGGTTTTTCTAGGGCAAAACCAGGT